>NC_135478.1:8821834-9435031 GCF_052094955.1 Ictidomys tridecemlineatus | reverse complement strand
GCTTTGAACTTACCATCTTTCTGCCTCAGCCTTCAGATCTTCCTGCCTTAGCCTCCCCAGCTGCTGGGATTACAGGCGTGAGCCACCACACCCAGACATTCTTTTTAATTGAACCTCATCGCCCCACTCCCTTAACGGGAAGAAATCTCTCAAAATTTCGAGCCTCCTTTACCCTTCATTTCCCCAATATGGGACTTATGGAACCCACCCCAGTGGCTACAGATCTCTCTCCCTCCTCTTCTTGCCGATCCGTTCTCCTCACACACACCACATTGCTTCTTTCTTTGGCCCCGAGTAGCCCACACCTGCTGACGTATCCACCATGCCACCTAAGGGTTCCCTGTACAACACAACTGACAATGTCACCTCAGAGCCAGCCTGGCACCTTCTTCCTCTGCAGAAGTCCCATTCTTCGATGCCTGACACCCCCCCTTCCCACCTTCTGCCTCCCTGTCCTGCTCACACCTCATATAACCAGATACCCTGAGGGGGAGGTTGAACTGACCCTCTCCTCCCGCTCCTGGACTTCAATGTCCCAGATGCAAAAGACTGATTGTCACCCCAGGCCTCATTGGATCGGGCATATTGGCAGCAGCTGGCACGGGGTAGCAGGAACAGGTACAGGCACTCGTCTTTACTATAAACTCTCCCAAGAACTGAAGGAGGACTTTGAGCAGGTGGCAGACTCCCAAGGGACCTCCTCAGCCAACGTAGGTCTCCAAAATAGGAGAACCAACAGCAGGGAAGGGAGGCGCCTGGGTCTTTTTAGGAGAGTAATGCTGTTACTTCACCAACAAATAATCCCAGGAAAAACAGCTGAGCTCCGGGGGAGCATCGAGAAACACCCCGGGAGCAGTAGCAGTCACCTCCCTAGGACCTTTTGGGCCAGACTCTCCCCTGGCTGCTCCCGTTGATGGGACCTCTCCTTACATTCATCATAGAGCTCTTAATAGGACCTTGTCTGATAAAATGCCTGATTTTTTTTTTTTAACTAGATTGAGCAAAGGCACTCACTAATCAGACTGTAAATCAGCTCGTTATGAGCCCGTTTTGAAAATCAGCACCTGCCCACCCAGGCATGACCTTCCCATTAAGCCCACCCCCAAAGAGTCCCTAAGTATAGAAACCACAGCAAAGGCGCCAAATAACGATCACAGGACCAGATGGGTTGTTTCTAACGACTAACCAAGGGAAAGGATGCCACTCTTACCGACAGAGGCCAGGTTCCTGAAGGTTTCCTGCATCACATCTCTGTAGAGTTTCTTCTGCGAAGGATCCAGCAGAGCCCACTCCTCCTGGGTGAAGTTCACAGACACGTCCTCAAAGGCCACTGAGTCCTACAACATCCCACATATGTGCACAGATAAGGAGTGAGATTACCAGGGCTGGAGGCCTGTACTCAAGTTCCTAAATTCACACACAATTCAAAACATTTATTTGTTTGCCTTGGTCATCAGTTTGTCTCTGTCCACACTTCTGTAAGTCAAGAGCGTCTGGAACCAACGGACTTACAGCTACATTTTATTATGGTCACTGCCAAGTCCTAGAGGTTCCTAATGGAAATGTCTAGTTGGGCTTGAAAGAAGCTGGTGGTGCATGCCTGTGTCATCCCAGTGACTCAAGAGACTTAGGCTGGAGATTCCAAGTTCAAGGGCAGCCTCAGCAACTTAGGGAGTGGATGTCTCAATATAAAAGACAAAAAGGGTTGGGCATGTGGCTCAGTGGTTAAGTGCCTCTGGGTTCAATACCCAGTTCAAAAATGGGAGGGGGAACTTGGAAAAATGAGAGAAACCCTTTTCATCAATTTCTTTTGTATGTGTGAGAAAATTTTTCATCTCATTTATTTCCTTCTTCCTTTTCTTCTCTTTTTGGTACCAGGAAGTGAATTCAAGGGCACATAAGCCCTTTCAATTTATTTTATTTATTTATTTATTTATTAAACATTTCTTTTTTTTTTTTTTAAGAGAGAGTGAGAGAGGAGAGAGAGAGAATTTTTAATATTTATTTTTTAGTTCTCGGCGGACACAACATCTTTGTTGGTATGTGGTGCTGAGGATCGAACCCGGGCCGCACGCATGCCAGGCGAGCGCGCTACCGCTTGAGCCATAGCCCCAGCCCTCTATTTATTTTTTTAAAATATTATTTTTTAGTTGTAGTTGGACACAATACCTTTATTTTATTTATTTATTTTTACATGGTGCTGAGGATCCAACACAGGCCCTCGCATGTTCTAGGTGAGCGCTCCAAGGCAGAGCCACAAGCCTGGCCCCAGCCTTTTTTATTTTTTATTTTGTGAAAGGGTCTTGCTAAGTTGCTGAGACTGGCTTTGAACTTGCGATCCTCCTGCCTCAGCCTCCTGAGTTGCTGAGTTGATGGCTGTAAGAGAACTGTGATGTAGAAAAGGAGAAAGAGTCAATTGATACATTTCCCTTTTCCTATAGATTTCAACTTGACCATAATCCAGCAGTTGAAAATTCAACTTCCAGAGAATTTGCTGTACATTTGCACTGGGAGATTAAAAATAAGAGTAGTACTTTTCACAAAGCATAAAATAAACATAAAATCCCAATAGCCTAACCACGGGCATGGATGAGCGAGTGAATGGCCTAGGGCTCAGGTAGTAGCACGTTCAAAACATACTGAGGCAAAGAAACTACTGAGAACCTTGTTAAACATAAAGTACAAGTAGCTCCATGGTGGAGTGGCTGCCCAGCGTTCACGAGGCCCTGGCTTCCACCCCAGCATGGCAGCTTTTCCCCTCAGGAGTCTACCCTCCGGTGCTTCTCTAGGGAAGGCGTCTGAACACACCGTGCACCAGTTTGAAGGCTACTCCCAGCCTCTGGCTTTTTGGTGGAAGCTGCTCATTCCAGAAGAGCCCTCGTGCCACAGCATACAGCGGCTTAGACCACATCTGTAAAAGGCTGTGCTGCCGCGGAAGCCGTGGGAGCTGAGAGGCCCGACTGTGTCTCCCCAGGAGTCATGGAGTATGCACCCCTCCGACACCAGATAATTAGAGGAACTTAATCAAGATGCTGGGCGCAGAGATATGGAGCACATCATGCTAAGTGAAACAAGCCCATCCCAAAAAACCAAGGTCGAATGCTTTCACTGATATGTGGAAGCTAAGGGGGACGGGGGGGGGGGGGGGGGGTTCAGTAGATCAGACAAAGGAGAAGGGAAGGAAGTGGGGGGACAAGAAGAGAAAGACAGTAGAATAAAAAATACATAATTTTCCTGTATATACATATGAAATTTCCTAAGTGAACCCCACCATAGTGCTACCCAGAAGAAAGGGGTCCTAATTAGAATAAGATATACTGTATGCTTGTATAATTTTATCAAAATGGACTAGTCGAAGCGGAGCGTGGTGGTGCACGCCTGTAGTCCTGGCTGGGGAGGCTGAGGCAGTAGAATTGAGAGTTCAAAGCCAGCCTCAGCAATGGCGAGACACTAAGCAACTCAGTGAGACCCTGTCTCTAAATAAAATACAAAATAGGGCTGGGGATGTGGCTCAGTGGCTGAGTTCACTGGTACCTGAGTTCACTCCCTGGTACCAAAAAAAAAAAAAAAAAAAAAGGACTAATCATGTATAACTAAGAAGAACCAATAAAATAAAATTAAAAAAAAAAGATTCTGGATACAGTGCCACACACCTATAACGCCTGGGAAGCTGAGCAAGTTCAAAAGCCAGCCTCAGCAATGTAGAAGGCCCCTAAGCAACTCAGACCCTGTCTCAAAATAAAAAAAGTAAAAATTACTGGGATGTAGCTCCATAGTAAAGCACTCCTGGGTTCAATTTCCAGTACCAAAAAGAAAAGAAACAGTGGAACAGTAGGAATAATCACCTCTTTATGATTTTTTTTTTGATACTGCAGATTGAATTCAGGTGTACTCAACCACGGAGCCACAACCCCAGCCCTATTCTGTATTTTATTTAGAGACAGAGTCTCACTGAGTTACTTAGCACTTCGCATTTGCTGAGGTTGGCTTTGAACTCATAATCCTAGCTGCTAGGATTACAGAAGTATGCCACCGTGCCTGGCGGAGGTGAAATATTTTTTTAATAATTATATATATAGTAGTGTAGTAATTTAGATGGATACAATACCTTTATTTTATTTATTTACCTTCATGTGGTGCTGAGGATCAAACCCAAGGCCTCACACATGCTAGGCAAGTGCTCTACCACTGAGCTACAATCCCAGCCCAATAATAATTCTTAATCTTTCAAGGTCCTGTTTAACTTCCATGGGACCATGATAACTAATTAACTAGGGCATAAGGCAGGAGTGACCTTATTTTGTCAAACCAATTTATAAGTGTCAAAGACTTTAGGAGCCTGGGAGTACGGGCATTTGCCTTGGAAGCAATAAGTCCCTTAGGTTGATCCCCAACACTGCAAAAAACAGAAACAAAAACAAAACCAAAAAAAAAAAAGAAAAAGAAAAAACATAACTAAAAATTTAAAAAATGAACCACCCAGGGCTGGGTCTGTAGCTCAGTGAGAGCGCGCTTGTCTAGCAAGTGTGAGGCATTGGGTTTGATCCTCAGCACATGCATGTGATCCCAGCTATTCCAGAGGCTGAGGCAGGAGGATTGCAAATTGGAGGCCAGTGTGGGCAACCTAGCAAGACCTTGTCTAAAAATTTAAAAAAATAATA
The DNA here is from genome assembly GCF_052094955.1 of Ictidomys tridecemlineatus. NCBI lineage: Eukaryota > Metazoa > Chordata > Mammalia > Rodentia > Sciuridae > Ictidomys > Ictidomys tridecemlineatus. The sequence goes on along the minus strand of NC_135478.1, from coordinate 9,430,370 downwards.
AAAAGGGCTGGAGATGTAGCTTAGTGGTAAGAGTGCCCCTGGGTCCTAAATTCAATCCCTGGGTCCAGAAACAAACAAACGTCCCTCAAAACTGTGGTGCAGGCCTGTAGTCCAAGTCACTTGGGAGGCTAAGGCAGGAGGATTGCTTGAGCCCAAGAGTTCAAGGCCAGGCCTCCACAACAAAGAGATACCCTGTCTCATCTTTCTTCTTCTTCTTCTTCTTTTTTTTTTAGGGGCACTGGGGACGGAACCAGAGCCTCATGCATGCTAGGTAAGTGCTCTACCACTGAGCTACATCCCCAGCCCAAGACCCCATCTCAAAGTAAAAAACACTTATAAACCCCCAAACCTGAGAGAGGGCTTCATCCTCCCCTCACTCCCCAACTACATGTGCCTGTGGATTCTCAGCTTTCCAGGGTTCAGCCGCTTTTCTCAGCACAAAGGGCTCCTTTGTGTGATGGGCTGTGAACAGGCCAAGACTTGGAGGGAGGCTCCCAAACAGACACACTGGACCTTCCATCATGTCCCTCTGCATGCTGGAAGTTGGCTTTAGCTTGGAGTAATTCACCTTGGGGCCTCTGCTCCCTGATCACATAGTTTTGAACCACTACTGACAATCTATTTATTGATTGATTGATTGATTGATTTATGTATTTATTTTTGGTACAGGGGGACTGAGGTTCTTCCCCACTGAGCCACATCCCTACCCCTTTAAAAAAATAAATTTTTACTTATTTATTTATTTATTTTGGTGGTGCTGGGGATTGTACCCAGGCCCTTCTGCATGGTAGGCAAGTACTCTATATCCCCAGCCCCTCCTTTTTTACATTTTGAGACAGGGTCTTGCTAAATTGGTTAGGGCCTCCCTAAATTGCTGAGGCTGGCCTTGAATTTGCAATCCTCCTGTCTCAGTATCCGGATTTGCTGTGATTACAAATATGCACCACTGTGCCCCCTGCACTACTGACAACTTTAAATGACAAAGACACAAGTGTTTAAGAATCTGGTAAAATCACTCAAATCTAGTGTTCACATTAAAGAAAGCAAGAAAAATGTAAGACACTTTTGTAACCCACAGTATTACTTTCAGAAAATGAAGATGTCAGTTAATGATTTCCACAGTAAGAAATGATTTGCTAAACTATCAATCATACTTGAACACATCTAGGTGTTGGGGCTGGGGGTGTAGCTGAATACCTCTTGGCATGAGGGAAGCCCTAGGTTCCCCAGGACCCAATAAATATATGAATAAAATAAAACAACAGATCTCAGGGACTTACATGCTAAGAGGCGAAACAAATGGAAACAATAATTTTTAAAACAAATACAAAGTTATATTGGAATATTTTATTTTATTGTATTTTTTCCCCCAGTGCTGGGCATTAAACCCTGGCCTTTTTCATGAGATTCATCTCTTTCTAGTCTCTTTGGAATATTGTAGACTATCTCTTAAACTCTAGTTACTGAATACATTTTACATCTATTTAAAAATGATTGGTGCACGCCTGCGCTTGGGAGGCTGAGGCAGGAGGACTGCAAGTTCAAAGACAGCTTTGGCAAATTTATTTATTTATTTTTTTATGTGGTGCTGAAGATTGAATCCAGGGCCTCACACGCCTAGGTGAGCGCTCTACCACTGAGCCACAACCTCAGCCTCAGCCTCAGCAATTTAGCAAGAAACTAAGCAACTCCGTGAGACGCTGTCTCTAAATAAAAATCCAAAAATTGGGCTCGGGATGTGGCTCAGTGGTCGATTGCCCCTGTGTTCAATCCCCAGTACCAAAAACAAAAACCCGGTACTCAAATAAGAGAATAAATATGTCCATGGTTGCAAAGCCAGGGAGTGCTTGAAGGGACACATCACCAGGAGTTTGCCAAGAGCCACCTCAATCCAAAGGAATCCCCCTAGGATGGCTGTGTCCAGGAAACATACTACCAGAGACACATGGATTCTGTACAAGTGGTTCCAGATGGTTATTCTCTGCTCTCCTTTCATGTGACATGTCCACAAACTAGACATGAGTTTTTGGAGAAGCGCAATCCACAGCTCTGTGGGGGAAAACGTTATTAAAATGCTGCGTGGGTTTGAAACGCACCACGGAGGACCACAGCGATAGACGATGCATTGCGTTGGGGATCGGAAGGCGACATCTGGAAATGCGGGGAAGGATCTGGAAACTTAAGGACTTAATGTCAGCCCTAGACAGAGCCAGGTTAGGGCAGCGGACGAAATCCGAGCCAGCGCTGCCCACATCTTCGGAAGACTCGGTGGGAAGCTGATGCTGGGGGAGAGAGGAGGCTCGGCCCCCGCCCCTGCTCCTCCCGCGCGCGCCGCACACGCGACTCAGGGTCCCCGCGACCCTGGCGGGCGCCACACAGTCGCGGAGCCGCCCAGGGAGGGACGCGCAGGGGCGGGGCGGGAGGGACACAGGGTCGCCGCTGCCCGCCCCGCCCCACCCTACCCTGCGGCCGTAGGGACAGAGGGCGGACTCCGCCGCCAGCGCGGACCCGGCCGGGCAGCCCCCCGTCCCAGGGCCCTGCCCCACGCTTACCGTCTCCCGGCCTGGAGGTCCCGGCATCCTCCCCTCGCCGCCCCCCGGGCCGCCCACGACACCGCACTGCCACCCGAGCGCTCGGCGGCGGCGAGGCACGCGCGGCGGACTGCGGCGGAAGCGCACGGCGACACCAAGGCGCCTTGCGTAGCGTGGCCACACCCTCCTTCCCGGCGGCGCCCTCTTTGCCTGATCGACAATGGGGGAGGTCACCTAGCTGAGTGGTCCCCCACAGGGTCTGTTGAACCGACCTCTTCCCTCCTGCCCTTTTAACCTGAAAGCGGAATTGTTCACCTCCAGGGCGGGACGCTGAGATCTTCCCGCAGCTGCTGGAGCGCGGGGACAGAGGTGTGCCCAGGAAAGCCCAGGCCTGGTCCCCCTCCAGGTGTTGGGATCCCTTGAGGAGCCACCCACTGGGGAGCAAGTACAGAACTAGAGGGTCACCCAGGTCTGCTACAGCCAGCCAGGTCAGTTCAAGGAGGCCCACATGAGTGAGTCTGGGAAGTTGGAGGCTGCCCCCTGAGGAACTGAATGCCTTCAGAGCCCTCTGCCACCCTATCTAGATCACCTGCCCCTGCTCCAACCTGTTGCTAAGGTGACCAGGCTGCTCCATCCTGCCCTGCCCCCTTCAGCCCACCTGTTTCTCACCTTTTGTCCATCCCACTGGTACCGCTGGTCCTGCTTCCCCACATGGTGAAGTTGGAACATTAGAGAAGCATGCAGAGGCAAGCATACAAAGCAGGGTGTGTTTTAAAAGAGGTAGCATAGATTTCTCCCTGGAGGGAGAAGGGGGCCATAGCTGTATCCTGGTATCCAAAGAAGCGAGGTGTTCTGCCCTTTTTAGATGTCCTAGGCTTCCTTTGTTCTCCTGCCTTTTCCCCCTTATCTAGGTTGCCCCCTTTTAAATAAACCCTGCTTTGTATGCTTGCCTTGGCGTGCTTCTCTAATGTTATGCTTCAACATGTGGGGAAGCAGGACTAGTCACTGGTAACTGGCAGTATCTCAGGGACACTTCCTAAAGCAATCACACCCTGAGAAATGTTCAATAAATAAATCCCCCAAGTATAGGGGCTGGGGATATCACTCAGTTGGTAGTGCTTACCTTGCATGCACAAGACAAGGCACCCTGGGTTCAAACCTCAGCACCACAAAACAAAACAAAACAAAAAACCACACACACCTCAGGTGTACACTTTACATGGGAAGAAAGCTTACTTTGGAGCAGTTTATTTTTGCCACACTGGGGATTGACCCCAGAGACTCCTACATGTCAGGGAAGTGCCATGTTAGATTGAGAGTGTTCTGTTGTAGTGTCACCTGCTTTCTCCACAGAAAAGTCTTAACTGGGCTTCTCCAGAAATCTTCACCATGGCTGATTTTAGGAATGTCAGCAAAAGAGTCTCTAGAAAAGATTTCAATGTAGATAAACTTTCTATTTTCATGTCGCCCTGTTTTACTTGGCCACTGGCCGGGAAGATGCCAGCACTCCAAGTGCTGGACACCCCTTACTAGTTTTTCACAAACGCATCCAGTATAGTAGTTTGCAGAAATGTGCAAACAAGGCCTCTGGCCCTGAGCTGGGCTTCACAGAGATGTCTACATTTTTAAGATAAGTCACAATTGGGCTCCATGGTAACAGCTGGCAGGGGGAGGAAAGAAAGGGGAGAAGAGGCTCTCCCTTCTCAGGTGTTGTCCTTGAAGGGTTAACTTGCCCAGAACAGTGACAGAAAAAGCTGCTTTTATGTGAACTTCTACAGATTTTGTGAACTTCTGAGCCCCTCCCCTTACATGCTGAGTATAAAACTCTGAAACTACCTGAGCTCGGGGTTCAGGGGATTGATTGATGACAGCAAAAGCTGTGCCCTCTGAACCTGGCTGCAGCCAAATAAAACTGTTTCCTGCTATCTTCGGTGCCTTACCTAGGCACCCTCATCTGTCCCTACAACACTGTGAGCTGATTTATTTATTTATTTAGTTAGTTTGCACCAGGGATTGAACCCAGGGGTGTTTAGCCCCTGAGCCAAATTCCCAGCCCTTTTTGCATTTTATTTAGAGACAGGGTCTCGCTAAATTGCTGAGGCTGTCTTTGAACTTGCAATCCTCCTGCCTCAGCCTTCTGAACTGCTGGAAATACAGGTGTGTGTCATCATGCTAGGCTTGAAACTCTTGAGATTCTACAGACTTTTTTTTTTTTTTTTTTTTTTTTGATATGGGAGTTGAACTCAGAGGCATTCCACAACTAAACCACATCCTCAGGACTATTTTATTTAGAGACAGGGTCTCACTAAGTTGCTTAGTGCCTCCCCATTGCTGAGGTGGGCTTTGAACTCCGCCAGTCTCAGGTTCCCCAACCACTGGGATTACAGGCGTGTGCCATGGCACCCGGCAAGATTCTACAGACATTTGACCTTGGGCTGAATAGAACATCATGATTGTGCAGAGCTTAAATGTTGCAGTGGAAAGCAACTTATCTTGGGAGATCATAGACCTTTTAGAAAAATAAGTTTTTTTGTGTTGTTTTGTTTTGAATACTATAGATTGAATGCAGGGCCTAACACATACTAGGCAAGCCCTCTGCCACTGAACCTTTTATTTTGAGACAGTGTTTTGTTAAGTTGCGCAAGCCTTCTGGTTACTGGTGACAATTTCTGCTCCCTGTCACATGTTGAAGTGTAACATTAAAGAAGCATGCCAAGGCAGGGTTTCTTTAAAAAGGGGTAACATAGCTCTTACTCTCTCACTCTCCCTCTCTCTCTTACTCTCCCCTCTCTCTCCTCTCTCTCTCCCCCCCTTCCCTCTCTTCTCTCTCTCTCTCTCTCTCTCTCTCTCTCTCTCTCTCTCTCTCTCTCTCCCCCCCCTTCTCTTCTGTGACTGGCTGCTACAGTCCTGCTAATAAGATCTCCGGCAGGCAAACAGTTGTTTTGGCTTGTTGAGTTTATGGAGCTTTTCCATCGTCCTTTACATTGGTGCCGAAACCCGGGACGGGGATTCCCGTCATTCAAGGCAGAACCCTGTTCCCAAACTCCGAGCCCAACTGTTCCTGTCATGGTCCACTCCTCTGATCGCCTGCCTGACATCCACCACTGGCCTGCAGATTGCTCCTCCTCAGGGATTACCAGCTACTTGCCAACGAGCCAGACGACATGCACATCCAGTCATCCCAAGAAACCTCCACCGAGTGGTGAAACATGAAGATACCAAATGACAACTCCACCAAAGGGCCATCTCTACCCCACCATGCTAAAAACATAAGCCCTTGGCTTTCAGCTTTATATTTCTGCCTTTTCCTGGGCATAGGCCTTTTCTACCAGCCCTACAGACTGGAAGACATGCCAGAAATTAATGCTGTTTCTTTTCATAGCTGCAGGGCACATTCATGGACTTCTCCCCGGAGGAAATCCATGCCTTCAGTGCATGGATATGAGGCCTCCTGGCCCTCCTTCTCCAACCAACTGACCTCCCTCCCTCCCTCTAAATGACGCCCCTACTCAGCAGGAAGTAGCCAGATCGAGTACAATGCCCCCAACCCAAAACAAAAAAGGGAGGAATGTTGGTAAAGATGGTGCCCGGAGCGCTCCTCTTCTGGGAGCTCAGGTCCATGACGCACTGAATGGTGCACCAACCGTCACCTCCAATCGCTGTGCATGGCGAGAACATTGAATGACACACCTCCAATCCCTGAAGTGGCTCGAACTCTCGGCCAATGAAGAAGTAGCTGCCCACTTGCCTTGCTCCTCCTCACCCACGTTTAGCCCATAAACATCAACACCCTGTTCGTGCTCGTTCTCTTACTCTCCCCTCTCTCTCCTCTCTCTCTCCCTCTCTTCTCTCTCTCTCCCACCCCACACCCCCCCCCCCCCCCCGTCTTCTCTTCTGCGACTGGCCGCTACGGTCCTGCTAATAAGATCTTGGACAGGTAAACAATTAAAAAATTAAATTAAATTAAAAAAATAAAAAGGGGTAACATAGACTTCTTCCAGGAGGGAGAAGAGGGCCATTGCTGGTATCCTGGCATCCCAGGAAGTGAGGAGTTTTGTCTTTTTTTATATATCTTAGGCTTCCTTTGCTCTCCTGTTCTCTTCCCCCTATCTCCCTCCTTCCTCCCTACTTGCCTAGGCCCAGGAGATGCTCAGTGGGCTAACCAAAAGGCGAGAAGCAGATGAGCTAGAGGGGCCAAGTTGGAGTGATCTGGGCAGGAAGGGGGCATAATTAACAACTCCCTGTAAGGAGGGACAATCTCTGGGTAGGGTTACCTTAGCAACAGGTTGGAGCAGGGGCAGGTTATCTTAGAAGGGTGGAGGAAGGGGTTGGAAGGCATTAACAATTCAATCCCTCTCCAACTTCCAGGACTCACTCAAATTGGCCTTCTAGATTGGCGCTGACTCGATTTCCCTAACTATACCAACTGCCTCTTTTAATTCTGGCTTCAGCAGAGGTGAAAGTCTCACACCACCAAGCCCAGCTCTGTTCTCTTACTTTAGACACCAATCACAAGTCTGGGCCTCCAGAACTTCTGACTGATTGGCTGTGAATTGGGGTTCCCACAACTCTCTCTGGAGGCTTTATTAACTTGGTAGAACAACATATTGAACTTAGAATCTTAATGTTTGCAGGTTTTTAAAAAGACACTATTTTTTTTCTTTGGCAGTGCTGGGACTGAACCCAGGGCTTTGCACATGAAAAGCAGAGTTCTCCCACTGAACTAGATCCCCAGATATGGGGGTCCACACAAGTCAGTGCCTAAAATGTTTCTGAAGTTGAACTAAGAAGAACTTTCAAGAAAGTGTGTGGGGGGGCAGGGCATCAAGCAGGGGGAAACTGGCCGTCCACTTCTCTTACTCCAATCTTTAGGTGGGGACCAAAGCAGGATAATCTTGATTGTGAAGTAAAGCCAGGTATTCAAGAGATGGAGGTACCAGATCTGATTATAAAATGACAAGAACATGGTGATAAAGAACCAAGGCCACCCACCCCCTCCCTACCTGCTGTTCATAGTCCCCAGTCATTCCTGCTATTTTGCCTGCCCCCCTCCAAGTAGTCACCACCAAACAAAATTGACTCTCTGGTGTCCATCAAGAGATAAAGGAGGACTGGGGCTGTGGCTCAGGTAGAGCACTTGCCTAGCATGTGTGGGGCCCTGGGTTCCATCCTCAGCACCACATATGAATAAACAAAGTGAAAAACTCATTGGCAACTAAAAAAAAAATTTTTTTTTAAAAAGAGATAAGGGAGGGACTGGGGATATAGCTCAGTTGGTAGAGTGTTAACCTTGCAGACATAAGGCCCTGGATTCAATCCCTAACACCAAAAAAAAAAAAAAAAAAGGAGAGAGAGATGAGAAAGGGCTGGGGTTGTTACTCAGTGGTAGAGTTCTTGCTTGGTGTGTGTAAGGCACTGGATTTGATCCTCAGCACCACATATAAATAAATATATAAAATAAAGGTATTGTGTCCATCTTAAACTAAAAAAAATATTTTAAATAAAAGAGAGAGAGAGAGAGAGAGAGAGAGAGAGAGAGAGAGAGAGAGAGAGAGATAAGGGAGCTGTGGGCATAGCTCAGTGGTCCAGTGCTTGCCTAGCATGCACAAGGCCCTGGGTTTGATCCCCAGCATTGAAAAAAAAAACTGAAAAATTAAAACCCCAAATTTAAAAAGGAGAGTGATAAGGGAGACCATCCATGAATTGGCTAAATAAACATTTCAGGGTGGCTGTTGAAGGAAGAGAGACATATGAAACTCTGAGTCCAAGCAAAGGTTTATTGACAGAGAATATCGGCCAGGCTGCCCTTCTGCCAGGCGCAGCAGCCTGTGGGGGAAAAACTTCTTAACTATATAGTCAAGTACAAGGAAGTGGTTAAGAACTAACCCTCTGGTCCTGTGATTGTTACTTGGCACCTTTGCTGTGGTTTTGGTAGTTAGGGAGTCTTTGGAGGTGGGCCTAATGGGAAGGTCATGCCTGGGTGAGCAGGTGCTGATATTCAAAATGGAATTACTTTGGCCTAAGGATCTAACAAAACATAAATCACCCAACCAACTACAGTCCTTCCAACTCCCCTGGGTGGCTGGTAAGAAAGCAGGATGAGCTTGGAGCATGGGAGTGGAACAGGAATCAAACAAGGGGACCCCTCCACCTGATGGGGCCATTCCCTGAAGGGTCACAGTTTTAGAAGTGCTTGGCTCTCACTTGGTAACATATTAGACCTCAATAGTGACTTTTTTAGCATAGATACAGCCCTTGAGAGTCAAGAACCATTGCCTTCAGGAAGGAAGCAAGAGGTTTACAGTGTCAGCCCAAGGGTGTCTCCAGAGCTCCCCCATGTGTCATGGTATAGTAGTGCAAGATTTAGAAACCGGGTCCCAACCTCTGCTGGTAAAAAATATTCCACTGTATTGATGATACACTTTTGACTTCTGAATCTTTTTCAGCCCTCACTGAGGCAGCAAAGTGCAGGGCCCTGGCTTATTGGTGTAATACTGGGTGTTGTATGATTTGTCTGATCAAGTAAGACAAAGGTTGTACCTCAGGCTGTGACAGGTGAAACTCAGGCATTTCCACTTCCTGACACGGCAAAACAAGTATGTGAGGGGCTGGGGCTGGGGCTCAGTGGTAGAGCGCTTGCCTAGCATGTGCAAGGCGCTGGGTTTGATCCTCAATACCATATAAAAATAATAAAATAAAAGTATTGTGTCCAACTGCAACTAAAAAATATTAAAAAAAAAAAGTTCACAAATTTTTTGGACTACTGGGTTGTTGGAGGGCTCTCATCCCTCATCTGGTCCCTATATAATTTGTGGGGGACACAGTATGGGGCTGTACCAACTGGCACACTCAGGCCAAATGTGGTAAAATAGGCCCAAGCACTTGGGATACTAAACACATTGAGACCTGCTGAGCTTATCATGGTGTGTGAGGATGGCCTTAGGCCTGAGCCTAAGCAACTCCATTTTAAAAACTCCAGTTTGAAACCTGCAGTCTCACTAGGAACCAGCCCTCCATTATGGCCCTCAGGCACAAACAAGTCACTTCCCCCCACCATGAGAAATTCAGAGTGAAGCCTCTGGCAGGCTGTTCTCCCCTGATATGAGGGAAAGGGAAAAAGATCAGGGTGGGGACCACCAGACCCGATGTTTTAACCCCAGGGTAAATGATGTCACTAAGAAACCCGGTGGTAGCTGATGAGGATGGAAAGGGGAGTCAAAGGCCCCCAGATTTAGTATAAATAATACAGCAAGAGAACAGATATTCAGCCAGCCGATACTGGTGCACACAAGCTGGAGAGCCTGATGAGGACCTGGGCTGACATCCCATCACTGTCATCATCTGCTGATCCTCTGCATCTTCCTCACCGTTCTCAAACTCTACAGCCACATCTTGACCCCAGCGAGAGCCACAACTTCTCCCTAGGACCACCTCCTCAGCCAGCCATCAGCTCCACCCCAGGAGAGGCCTGCCTTGGTTCAGGACCCGATCACCATGGTCTGAGTGAGGGTGCATCTGTAGGGCTTAAAGCCTAAGGCTTGAGATTTCTGATCTGACACTTGAACTTAGCGTGCAGAGGGAATGTCTGTCATGAGCCTGTCATGATGAAGTGTGTTTGCAGTGCTTAGAATTAATTAATCTAGAATTGTTTGCTGCCACAGTCTGGCTGGGCACAATTCACGAGTCACTTGTCAAGCAGGAAGGAACTTTATTTTTAGAATGCACCTGCACCATGCGAGCTCTCCAGGAATTCCCTCAGAGCCCAATTGCCACCACTGGCTCTTTCGGAGACTTCTCAACCAGCACTCTTCCCGCTCTTGAGGCCGATTGGCTGGGTTGCATGGGCGGAGCCAAAAGAGTCCCCCAATGAGCAGCTCCGTGGTCTGAAAGGGCAGGGAAACAGCCCAATGAGAGTCATCACAGAGGAGCCAGTTAGCTGGAAGTTTGCTGGACCGCTTAGGCTGTGGCTCTCAACAGTTTGCTGTGAATTGATTCTGTTTATTGCAGTGCCTAGCATTAAAGATTGTCGTTTTTTGATTAAGAACCTATAGAGTGAAATTGTATTGAGTGATTTGAGTGAATAAAGCATTGAAAAGGGCAGAAGCATATGGACATTCCTTATTTCTCCCCCTTGACTGCATAAGTTGCACCTCTTGCCTATCTCCACACTCTGCCAATCCAGATGGCTTTGGATAGATTTGGGCTTATGGCAGCAAATCAAATAAGACCCCCAAATTGGATTTGGTCACAGTATGGCAAAGGGCAGAGGAACATTATACCCTGTAGGAAACACATCCATGTGTTAAGCCCACATTTATGCTGCCCTTCTTGCCACAGAGCCCACCACCAGGGAGGACCAGTGTCAAGGTCATGACCAGCTGCCCCATCAGTGGATGGCTGCAACAGTGCCGCAGTCTGGCTGGGCACAAAATCACAAGCCACTCACAGCCTTGTAGATTCAAACAGCAATTCTTTATTCCGGAACTCTCACCGGCACTCTACACGCACGTTCTGGGAAAATCCACCTCCCCACCAAGCTCTGCATCCCAAATACTCTCTGAAGCCCTCAAGAACTCAACGGGAACTCAAGGAGCCGGTGCCTGAGGCAGCAGAATACACCCTATTCCCAGCAGGATCCACCTTAAACCTGGAACCGCCCTATTCCCAGCAGGATCCACACCCTAAACCTGGAACCGCCCTAAACCTGGATCCACCCTGGTCCTTGAGCAGGGTCACCTTTCTCAAACATTCATGCAATGTCACTGAAAATGACCTGGGTCCAAGGCAAGCCCATTTCCACAATGGAGAGTCCTCCCTCTAAGCAACATTGGGTAGCCTGACAAAGAAATTGCCATGCATCATTCCTACTTGGCTATGGCTCTCAGCACAATAGATGGCCAGGGCCCGTGATTTGAGTAGCTCAAATGGCAAGATGGCAAGATGGGATAGAAGCCTCCAATAGCAAGACATAGACAATACTTCACCTCTCAGCTTCCAACTTCAACAGTTCCTGGGACTGTTCACATTTATAGCAGAAAAGGAGCAGCTGCCAGAAGATATGGCTTTACTTCCTTCCCCTGGAGAAAGCCAGCCTCCAGCAGCTCAGTCAGCCCGGTAGACAGGTAAAGCAGCAAAAGAAAACCCCAGAGTGGACAGCTGAGATGACCATCCAGCGACGGAGACTCTGTGGATTGATGAAGGACAAGGATGCAGCAGCCAGTGGACTGCAGTGTGAGAGGTGTGGATGGTGATTGTTCGTGAAGGTGGACCATAAACTCTGCACTGACAGCGAGACCACATACAGAGGACTACACTGTGGCCGCCTCCATGGCTGTGGATGGGTAATAGGGAAAACAGCTCTGGAAAGTGTGGGAGACCAGCTCCAACAGGGGGGTCTCAGGAGATGAACGGATGGTGAGGAGTCCGCGAAAGAGGGGTGGAGAAACAACACAGTCACCAAAGTGAAGGTGTTGAAGGTGTTGTGAAGTTGATCATATATACTTTTCATTTTGGCAGGCTCACAGTACTTTGTGGTTTCAAAATAAGAATCATTATTCAAAGAAACAAAATATTACATAGCTACAATTAGAATAGAAGAATGTATCTTGGCTTATGCATAAGCAAGCATTTGTACTTTCAGTTTGCGTTTTGCTTTGAGCTGTTTCTGCTTAGTTAACTTTTAATAATAGTTAGAAATGTCCCAAACTATTGGCCTATACCTTGACTATTCTTTCTTGACTTACTGACTGGAACCGGTGCCATGGTTACGGCAAGTGGTTGACTTGTTATTAATTTTAATCAAACAAGAGTAAGAGCACAAACCATTGTGCACAGGAATAAGTTGCCCAGTACTAAGCACTAATCTGTCTTCTTAACATTAATTTTTCTTCTCTAGATTTTAACTTAATTTCTCAAAAACTTCCTTGACAGGAATACAGGGAGTTTTTCATTAGACATTAACAATTTACACTCCATAGCTGAATAATTGCATTTAGAGCAAACAGATCTATTCTTTAGAAGTAGTTGCATTATTGGGAAAGTCATGTTTTTTCCTTCATACTTAATGGTCATATGAGAAGTTGCAACTATACTCATTAAAGGAATACAAAAACAAATCAGCCCATTCCCAGAAACATACTGCGCTCCTCCAGAGGATGGACGCCTTGCGCCATCCACCTCAGTAGGGCCTTGCCATTGCCTGAGTCAGGGGAGGAGTGCAGCAGGAAAGACATTTGGCACTGTGTCCAAACCAAAGTCATCAATGCCATGTAACTGCCCATTGTCCTCTCTGATTTCCGGGTGATGACCAGGCTGACCAACTGGCAAAGATATGATGGCTGGAGGAACCCCCAGCAGAGGAAGTTGCCACTTGGTTACATCATGGATTAAAGCATGCAGGGCAGCTGTGACGCGCTGGTTATAAAGATGTCTGCCTATAAAGATGTCTGGTGTTGCTGCTGCAGGCCAGAACCATCTTGCCTGGTCTCAGCACTACCCATCATGACTGGATGCCATCAAAGGGCATATCAAATGAGGTGAAGTCCCTCTTCAGTGCTGGCAGAGAGAGCACGTTGGTTCTCTCCCATTACCAGAAGGGGCCAAATATGCTTTGAGCCAAATGGACACAATTATAGGCTTGATGCAAAAAACCCAATCAATCAAAGGACCACTAGTAAGGGCTGATATAAGGGCCAAGTATGGCATACCACAGGTGGATCAGAGTGACCAAGGAACTCAGTTCACAGGTCATGACATACAACAGTGGGCTCAATACCAGTCATGTTGTGGATTTCCCATCTGCCTTGTGAACCAACAGGATCTGGAATGAATGAATGGCCTTAAAGACTGAAGATAACTCTGTGTAGGGACGAACTATTCCTCTGTAGGAGGCAAGAAGTCGTTAAATGAAGAACACAGACATCATCAGACTGCAGTCATTTCTATGTTAATAGGTCCATGGCCACCACCATTAAGATTAAAGATAAAGGACAAATCACTGAACTTTTTTCAAACCGGCCTGGAACACAAGTAACAGCTTACTGTTGCTGGATCCTCAAGATCGCACCTGAGATAAGCCGTGTTAGCCACAGGCTAACATTCTTCCTGCCCGAAAGAGGTCAGGAAAAGGATCCTGCAGGGATCTTGGGGGGAGGGAAAATGTTCAAAATCTGGTGGTCCATTTTCAGAATACAGTATTTAGCCTTAAATGTAATATTGGGTTGTAAGAAAGGCATCCAGAAGGGGAAATAGAACAGAATGGAAAGCAAGGTTATTAAGAGTTAAAAATCAAATGGGTGTAACTCTATATGCAAGGAGCACAAAAAGTTTCACCTCAGTTTTGATTAAAATACTGTAAAGGGGCTGAGGATGCGGCTTAAGTGGTAGCAACTTGCCTGGCATGCGTGAGGCACTGGGTTCGATCCTCAGTGGCACATAAAAATAAAATAAGGATATTATGTCCACATAAAACTAAAAAATAAATATTAAAAAATTTTTAAAAATACTGTAAAAAGAGGAAAGTATCTAATCTTATTAAAAAGGAGTTGGGGGCTGGGGTTGTGGTTCTGGGCTGAGGTTGTGGCTCAGCGGTAGAGCGCTCACCGAGCATGTGAGAGGCCATGGGTTCGATCCTCATCACCACATAAAAATAAATAAATAAATAAAATAAAGATATTGTGCCCAACTACAACTAAAAATAATACACATTTAAAAATAAATAAATAAAAAGGAGTTATTTGGGCTGGGATTGTGGCTCAGTGATAGAGTGCTTGCCTGATGTTCATGAGGCACTGGGTTTGATCCTCAGCACCAAATTAAGTAAATCAATAGAGGTATTGTGTCCATATAACTAAAAATATATTTGAAATGAAGGAATTGGTCTAAATTCAGAATTCAGAAATTTCATAAGGATTATTTCGGAAAATGAGAAAGGGTCTGAAACTAAAAAAAATTCAAGAAAATTATAGATACGAAAACATATTTTAGTTGGAAACTTGGAAGGGAAAAGAAATGTTTCTGAATGAGAATATATTTTATATGACAAAGAAATATTTTTGTGCTCCTCACCCCCTGCACAGTTACATCTTCTAGCTGGAACTCTTGAAACCCAAGTGCCTTGCTGTTCTGATTTCCTAGGCTTTGCATAAACCTCTGAAGCTGGGGAGGAAGCTCCTTCCTGCTGGTCTTTCCCACACTGTTGAAAAACAGCGGATCTGGGAGGATTTGTGGTGAATAATATTTCAGGGCCTGATGGTTTTAAGTAGAATTATGATCAGTTCCTTAGTAGCATTTTGCTAAACATGAGTGATGGTCCTGGTTGCTGCCTACAGAAGCATCTGTGCTGACCTTGTTCCCCTCTATGGATCTCAGGACTTGCAGAGGAGAGAAGCAGAGAGGAAGGAGGGGGAGTAGGGACAGGGTCTTCATTGTCTCCTTTTGTAATTGAAGGGACGGTAGCCCCCGAAAGCCAACATTTTTCTGTCCCCTTGCTCCCTGAAAAGGAGGGTAGGTGGTAAGAATGGCCTCTGTCAGTGTGGAGAGCAAAACCATTGAACTCCCACTTGGTTGATCCCAATGTCAAAAGGACTTGAGTAACTGGGTGCATAATATTCACGTGAAAGGAAAAATAAAACCGGCAAGAATGGGTGAAAAATAGAAAGTCCACGGTCCATTTTCAGAATATAGTATTTAGTGGGATGATATCAAACTAAAAAGCTTCTTTGCAGCAAAGGAAACAAAAATGTGGAGAAAAAGATTCACTCAAACATTGCTAGTGGGACTGAAAATTGGTACAACCACTCCAGAAAGCTGTATGGAGATTCCTCAGAAAACTTGGGATGGAACTGTTGTAGGGACAGAAGAGGCAGGGCACCTAAGACAGCAGGAAACAGTTTTGTCTGCAGCCAGGTTCAGAGGGCAGTGCTTTTGCTCTAAACAATCATTCCCCTGAACCCTGAGTTAAGGGAGTTTCAGAACTTTATACCCAGCGTGTAAGGGGAGGGGCTCAGAAGTTCACAGTCTGCAGAAGTTCACATAAAAGCAGTTTCTTCTTTCTTTGTTCTTGGCAAGTTAACCCTTCAAGGACAATACCTGAGAAGGGGAGAGCTTCTTCTCCCCTTTCTTTCCTTCCCTCCCAGCTGTTACCGTGGAGCCCAATTGATAATTTCTCTTAGAAATGTTGCCATCTCTGTGAATCCCAGGTCAAGGCCAGAAGCCTTGTTAAAGGATCTTTTTTTTTTTTTTTTAAATCACATTTTGCATTTGCAAACACACTTCTACAAACTACTATACTGGACAAATTTTTGTGAAAAAACTAGTAAAAGGATGTTCAGCACTTGGAGTGCTGATTTCTTCTAGGCCAGTGGCCAAGTAAAATAAAGCAACACGAAAATAGGAAGTTTACCTACATTGAACTCTTTTGCAGAGACTCTTTTGCTGATACTCCTAAACTCAATTATGGTGAAGATATCTGGAAAAGCTTAGTTAAGATTTTCTGTGGAGGAGGAGGTGCCACTACAGAACCACCCTTTGACCCAGTTACCCCCAAGTGTGCTTGCTTACCAGACTTTGGTGGTAGTGCACCCTTCTTTTGCAGAAGGAAATCTTGCATTGCTGAACTATTTCTGAGTACATGTCTGATTTCTTGTGACTCCCCCGTATTTTCTTAAATATCTTATTTCTTTTTAGTTGTAGTTGGACACAATATCTTTATTTTGTTTATTTTTATGTGGTGCTGAGGATTGAACTCAGGTCCTCACACATGCTAGGTGAGCACTCTACTGTTGAGCCACAATCCCAGCCCCCCCCCCCCATATTTTTTTTAATTGTTGCCGCAGCCTGGCTGGGCACAAATAACCAAGCCGCCAAAAAGCCTTGTAGGTTCAAACAGCAACTCACCGGCTCTCTACACACACTTCCCAGGAACACACTCCTTCCACCGGGCTCGGAGGGTGCCAATTCTCCCGGAACCCTCCCCCCCAACTCCAAAGTAATGGGCGCCCCAGGCAGCAGGATCCGCCCTAATCCCAGAGCAGGGTCACCTTTCAACCATTCCCTCTAGCAAAATGCCTGGCGTCATTCCCACTAAACTGTGGCTCTCAACATATTGTCAATGGACCTTTAGTTTATTTATATGTGTTGCCTAGAATCGAACTCAGTGCCTCACACACAATGAAAGGGTAAAGTTTCTAAGCTGGAAGGCTTGAATTAAAATGTAAAAGATTAGGTATTATTGAGTTCCTCTGTTACACCCAGATTCCTGAGATAGTTAAGACAACACCCTACTAGCCATTTAGCCTAGGGCCCTGTGCAGTTTGTCACAGGGCCCGAACCAATCAGTTTGAATGTGTACCCCGCTTAGGAATGACCAATCACCCGTGCCCGAGCTGTTCCCGCCAATGAATTTGCCAATCATGTCTCAGAGTTGTTCAATTTCCCCGCGCCTCATGATGATTTGTTCTGATGTATGCAAAGCCCACTGCCCTCTCCAAAAAGTGTACTTAAGCTCCGCTTGACCTCTGCTCTGGGCTCTGGGCTGCTCTCCCTTCTTGAGTAAGCACGGAGCCCCAGCGCGCTGGAACGGATCCCCAATAAATCCCCTTTTGCCAATTGCATGGAGTAAGTCTCTTGTGTGGTCTCTCCCTCCGACGATTCGCCAGACCTTTACATTGCTAGACAAGCACTCTGCCCCTGGGCCACAACCCCAGCCCCAGACACCCCCAGTATTTCTAACAAATGTACTTTAAGTTTTTAAAAAACTGCTATTTTCTCTTCGGATGCTGAAAGACCCAGAATTCTCTGGTTGTCACTATATAAATAACTTGATGGGCAGGGGCATGATAATTGTGTTTAGCACAACAGCAAGTCAAGTGAGAAGAAGAGGAGAAAAAAATATTTTCCCCTATTAGAGAGGACATTCTGGTTTAATAAAACTGTAAAAATAGGCTGTCTCTCCTCTGATTTAGGGAACAATCAGTTCCCCACTCTGAAGCTGTGAGCCCTGTTATCAGAAGGAAAGTTCATTTTATAAAATCTCTCATTTTGATGACTTCCTCTTTTTATTTAATTTCTTGAATTAGATTCATCTCAGCTCAGATGGAAGCACCCCAAAAACATCTAGCCATGACATTGACTAACCACCAGCCGACTATTCTCTTGGGGCTTTGAGGATTCAACAATGCTAATGGTCACCTGGTCAGAAGCCCCACAGGATAGAGCTGTCATTAAAACTAACTGTGGGCCAGGCATGATGGCACATGCCTGTAATCCCAGCAGCTCAGGAGACTGAGACAGGAGGACCATGAGATCGAAGCCAGCTTCAGCAAAACTGAGGTGTTAAGGAATTCAGTGATGGGCTGGGGATGTGGCTCAAGCAGTAGCGCGCTTGCGCCTGGCATGCATGCGGTCCAGGTTCCATCCTCAGCACCACATACAAACAAAGATGTTGTGTCCGCCGAAAAACTAAAAAATAATAAATATTAAAAATTCTCTCTCTCTCTTAAAAAAAATTCTGGATACCAGATTCTGTCTACTACTTGCCTTAAATAAATATTAAAAAATTCTCTCTCTTTAAAAAAAAAAAGGAATTCAGTGAGACCCTGTTTCTAAATAAAATACAAAACAGGGCTGGGGGCGCTGGGGTTGTGTTGAAAGGGTAAAGTTTCTAAGCTGCAAAGCCTGAATTAAAATGTAAAAGACTAGGTATTGTTAAGTTCCTCTGCTACACCCAGAACCTGAAATTCCTGAGATAGCTAAGACAATGCCCTACTGGCCATTTAGCCTAGGGCCCTGTGCAGTTTGTCACAGGGCCCGAACCAATCAGTTTGAATGTGTACCCCGCTTAGGAGTGACCAATCACCCCTGCCCGACCAGCCTGTTCCCGCCAATGAATGTGCTAATCATGTCTCAGAGTTGTTGTTCAATTTTCCCATGCCTCATGATGATTTGTTCTGATGTATGCAAAGCCCCCGCCCTTCCCAAAAAGTGTACTTAAGCTCTGCTTGACCTCTGCTCTGGGCTCTGGGCTGCTCTATCTTCCTGAGTGAGCCTGGAACCTCAGCATGCTGAATTAATAAATCCCCTTTTGCCAATTGCATGGAGCCAGTCTCTTGTGTGGTCTCTTCCTCCGACGCTACGCTGGACCTTTACAGTGGCTCAATGGTAGACTACTTACCTTGCACGTGTGAGGCACTGGGTTAGATCCTCAGCACCACATAAAAATAAATAAAATAAAGGTATTATGTTCATCTACAACTAAAAAAACAAAAGATAAAATATATTTTTTTAATATTTATTTTTTAGTTTTCGGCAGACACAATATCTTTGTTTGTATGTGGTGCTGAGGATCGAACCTGGGCCCCACTTGAGCCACATCCCCTGCCCCTAAAATAAAAAAATTAAAAAAGGGCTGGGGATGTGGGTCAGTGGTTGAGTGCCTCTGAGTTCAATTCTGGTACAAAAAAAAAAAAATCAAGAAAGTTAAAAGATCATTTGGGTTTTTATGCTGTGTTGGTGGGAATGGAACACACTGTAGCCAATGTGGGAAAGAGGATTGAACCCAGTGCCTCACATGTGCGAAGTAAGCGCTCTACCACTGAGCCACAACTCCAGTCCCTCTTTTTATTTTTATTTTTTGGTACTGGGGGTTGAATTCAGGGGTATTTGACCACTGATCCATATCCTCAGCTGTTGAGGGCCACAGCTGAGTCAGGATGACACATGGCATATTGCCTGAAGGGAGTGGTTGAGAGATGACCCCAGGGAGCCATTGACATGATGATGGTTATGTTAAGCTGTGTATTCAATTGTATATTTGACCTTTACTGTCCGACTATAGGGAGGCTCTTGCTGCCTCAGGTGCCTGCTACTTTGAAGTTCCACTGGAGTTCTTGCAGGGTTCCGAGGAAGAGTGCTCTCGGAGCCTGGTGGAGGGTGAGAGTGTTCCTGGGGAGCGTGTGTGGAGTGCTGGTGGAGTTCGGCAATAAAGACTTGCTGTTTTGAACCTAGAAGTGCTTCCTGGCGGCTTGGTTATTTGTGCCCAGCCAGACTGCGGCACTCAGCTCTATTTTGTATTTTATTTAGAGACAGGGTCTGAGTTGCTTAGTACTTTACATTTGCTGAGGCTGGCTTTGAACTGTAGATTCTCCTGTCTCAGCCTCCCAAGCTGCTGGGATTACAGTCATGTGCCACTGCGCCTGGCTAACCATACATTCTTATAGATTTTATGACCAGGAAAAATTATTCTTATCTCCCTGGATCTGGGGATCTGGTCGGTGAAGAGTCACAAATGTCTCCCCCTTCAGGATAAGTTGGGTCCCTCTTAACAATATTTCAGGCCTGCATTTCTTCTGCAGATAACAGGTAATTTGGTGAGAAATGTGTCATATTCTGTCCATTTAAGCCAGGGAGGGCTGCAGATAAATTGCTTTTTGGAAAGGAAAACATATGGGGGTCAACCCAGTGGGCCCATTTTATAGAATTAGTCCCCTAAACTTGTGTTCTCACCATTCTCATCTGTCTGTGCCTTATCAATATATAGAGAGGACTTTATATTATATGAAATGTGCCAATCTGATAAGGACAAATACTGTAATCCCTTTATATGAAGTACTCACGGTCTAACTTTTTTTTTTTTTTTAAGTACTGGGGATTGAACTCAGGGGTACTAGACCACTGAGCCACATCCCCAGCCCCATTTTGTGTTTTATTTAGAGACAAGGTCTCACTGAGTTGCTTAGTGCCTCATTGTTGCTGAGGCTGGCTTTGAACTCCCAATCCTCCGTGTGCCATCACTGGCCCCAGAGTCTAATTCAGAGTCAGAAAGAAACACTGTGGTTTCAAGAGACTGAGTAGAGTGCCAAATAATTTCTTTGGGCCTTGTGGTGTCCTAAGGTTTGAACCCAAGGCCTCTGGCATGCTAAGCAAGCTCTCCTATTACTGAGCCGAATCCCCAGTTCAGAAGTGGAGAGTTACATAAGTATTAAGTTTCAGTTTTGGAAGATGGAAGAGTTCTGGAAATCGGTTTTGCAATATTTAAATATATATTTAACCCCAGAGAAGACACTTAAAAATGTCTTGAGGACAGAGGTCAGGGGTTGGGTGGGGCTCAGTGGTAAACAATTTGCTTAGCCTGAGGGTCCACGGCTGCATCCCCCCCCCCCCCAACACCCCAGCCTAAGCCAACTAGGCGACCTCATTCCCGGCTTTCAGTCACAGTCTAGGGGGCGTGGCCACGGAGGATGCCCCCTCAGTATTGGGGCTGGAAAGCCGTGCGGGGCGGCTGCGCATGCGCCGGCGCACTCAGCTATGGGTTCTGGCCACGTCCGGAATTTTCAGTTGGTTTCTGGGTTGTGCTCCTTTGTCGCGCTGTGACCTACAGCTGTTGAAGGACCCGAAGGAAGACTTTGGGAGACCCCAAAGGCGGGAAGATAGAGATGGTGAGTGCAGAGTTGGGGGCCCCGAGTCGAGGGAAGACGGAGGTGGGAACGCGCCCAACCGGCCTGGGGGCGACGCCGCCTCCGCCCGTCGGCTCCCGAGCGGGGCCGAGTCCGCCGCGGCGCCGCTCCCCGCGCGGTGACCGCCGGCCCGGAGCCCTCGCCGGGCAGCTCCGCCCGCGGCCCCGCGGCTCCCGACTGTGCCGTGACGGAATGGGGTCCTGTGTCTGGGAATTCATCGGGGTCACAACTGAAGTGACCGAGGCGAGCGTTTTCTCGCTCCGGGATGGATGCCTGCCCAGGGGGCGTTTCTTTGCCGCCCGGGGCTTGCCCGGGGCCCGCCTCCCCAGGGGGGGCCCGCCTCCCCAGGGAGGCCCCAGCCGAGGGCTCTCAAGTTTGGGGACGTCCTTTACCTCTGCATTGGAATTGTGGGGAAGCAGGACCCTGTCGCAAGGCAGAAGTTTTGCATCTCTTTCCTTGGGTCCACCCCTTAATTCTAGTTTTCCTTTGCACTTGGAAGTTTTTATTCAATTGCGTGATTGTGTGCAATGTTTAGTTTTGTGTGGGAGGAGATGAACCCATTGCGAGATGAGATGCCAGAAAGAGAGAAAATTCTGAAGCCGAAACTTTTTTTTTTTTTTTTTAAGGAGAGAGAACCTCAAGATATGAGATCAAGCTGGGAAATCTAGTTGAGTGGTAGATGGTTTGCCTAGAGAGGCTCAAGACCCTTATGTGAGATCAGGGTACCAGGGTATTTAAGTTCTCTCCCCTCCCTTCCAGTCCGTGGCACTTCAAAAAAACTTAAATCACTTTTTTTTTTTTTGCATGTGAATGTCTATAGAGCATTTTCAAATTTTAAAAAGTACACTATTCGTAAGAGGATTGAATCCCCTAACTCCTTTTTTATGCAGTGTTGGAAATCGAATACAGAACCTCAGACATACTGTATTCCTGTTTTGATTAATTTATTTTTCTAGGTGCTGCTGATGTAGGGGGGTGGCTGGCCCATGGTAGGCAACTGGTCTACCACAGAGTACTGTCCCCAGCTTTGAACTACTGTTTTTAAGTGATATGATGAGATCTACTAAACTCAATATATATCTCTGAGAATTCTAGTTTATTTAAAGGGTTGATTTCCAAGCCCTAATGTGTACTATGCTACCTGTTCCTGATAGTATCATTCAGTGAAAGGAAAAACAATGATGCTCTTTTTTATTTCAGTTAGAAAGAAACTTGATTGTGTGTGTGTGTGTGTGTGTGTGTGTGTGTGTGTAAGCCTGTTTGTGATATTGGGGATTGAACCCAGGGCCTTGCATGTGCTAGGTAAGTGCTCTACCACTGACTTGATATCCCCAGTCCTTTTTTATTTTGATACAGGATCTTGCTAAATTGCTCAGTTTAGCCTCAAACTTACTTTCCTCTGGCCTCAGCCTCCTGAGTGGCTGGCATTGCAGGTGTGTGCCAGTGTATTTGGGAAAACTTGAAAGGTTTGCAGTTCATTACTTTTTAAAAAATTTTTGGTACTGGAGATTGAACCCAGAGGCACTTTACCATTGAGCCACATCCCAGCCCTTTTTACTTTGAGACAGTGTTTCACTAAGTTGCTTAGGGCCTCCCTAAATTACTGAACTTGCATTCCTTCTGTCTCAGCCTCCTGAGTTGCTGGGAATACGGTTGTGTGCCACTGCTTCCAGCCTGTAACGCAAGTAAACATTAAATCTTAGAATTGTTCCTGTGCAAAAAGCTGAATTTTCAGGGGCTGGAGCTGGGGCTCAGTGGCAGAGCGCTTGCCTAGCATGTGGGAGGCATGGATTCAATTCTCAGCACCACATATAAATAAATGAATAAAATAAAGGTCCTCAACATCTTTTAAAAAATATTTTTTTTAAAGCTGAATTTTCAAAAGCCAAAGGAGCTGGACATAATCCCAGCTACTCCTGACACTGAGACAGGAAAATTACAAATTCGAGAGGTCAGTCTGTGTAAATAAGTGAGACCCCTCCTTTCAAAAATAAAAAGGGCTGAGGGTGTAGCTCAGTAGTAGAGGGGGAGGCCTGGGTTCAGGCTGAATACCACCAAAAAAAAAAAAAAAAAGAAGAAGAAGAACAGAAAAAATAGTTAATAAAAATAGTATTGAAAGCAGAATGTGGCTTTATATAGATTTATTTTACATAATAATACAATAAAGCCAGGCGCTATAGTGCACTCTTGTAAGCCTACCTATTTGGGAATCTGAGGCAGGAGGATAGAAAGTTCTAGGCCAGTGTTGGCAACATAGTGAGACCCTAATTAAAAAAATAAACTGTTGGGGCTGGGGTTGTGGCTCAGCGGTAGAGCGGCTCACGTAGCATGCCCAAGGCCCTGGGTTCGAACCTCAACACCATATAAAAATAAATAAACAAAATAAATGTGTACAACTAAAATAAAAAAATAAAAATAAACTGTTGGATGCAAGTAATTCCCCTTCCCTAGCCTCCAGAGAAGCTTAGACCATAAGGCTCTTTTCAAGCCTGTCCTGACTCTTTTTTCCCCTTTAAATTAGTTTGAATAGATACTGTTTTTTTTTACTGATATTTTCACAAACTAGCTTTTGGTTTTGTTCCTCAAATTCATTAATTTCTTTTCTAACTTATTTATGTTTTTGTGCTTTACTCTGGGTTTAATTTGCTCCTTTTTTTGGTTTTCTGAGGTAGACAGAGGTATTATTGGCAATAGGTTTCTTTTTTTTGTTGTTGTTTTTCTTTTTTTTTTTTTTTTAAAGAGAGAGGGAGGGGGGGGAGAGAGAGAGAGAGAGAGAGAACTTTTAATATTTATTCTTTTAGTTATTGGCGGGCACAACATCTTTGTTTGTATGTGGTGCTGAGGATCGAACCCGGGCCGCACGCATGCCAGGCGAGCGCGCTACCGCTTGAGCCACATCCCCAGCCCTTGCAATAGGTTTTTTTACTGTATGTGTTCAGTAGCATAAATTTCACTCTAGGTACTGCTTTTGTAGCATTTCAGGAATTAATGTTAATTATTATTTTCACTTCCCCAGTGTTCTTGGATATCCGTCTGCATTTTTTTTTTCACATCAGTTTTGGAAGATCATATTGGCATTTCATTGAGATCATTGTTTCTTTACACATTTGCATAGTTTTCATGAGCCCCTAAAAGGGTATTTTTCATTTCTGTTGGACTGCATTTTATTGCTTTTATTACTTGTTTGTTTGTATCTTGTTTTTGTTTTTTTTTGGTATAGGGATTGAACCCAGAGGCACTTAACCACTGAGCCACATCCCCATTTTTTTTTTCAGTTTAAGAAACACGTGCATTTATTTTTCTCCCATTTGTTATACAGTATCATTTTTCTCTTCATAACTTTTGCAAGAGCTTATAATCTAATTTAGAAAATTCATTATGAATCTGTTTCTTTATTTAGAGATAATTCCAAAATGTGGGGGGAAAAAATCTAGACCACATCCCCATTTTGAGACAGGGTCTTGCTAGATTGCTAGATTGCTCAGGACCTCACCAAGTTTCTGAGGCTGACTTTGAACTTGTGATCCTCCTGCCTCAGCCTCCTGAGTTGCTGGTATTATAGCCACTACACCCTGATATTACCTTTTGATCCTTAGAATTTTCATGTGTCTGCTTGAAATTACCCAGGTATTCTTGCAAATTGGTTAGTGTTTCTGATAGAAACCTCAGCATATTTCCAGGAGCAGTGGTGCACACCTGTGCAGTGTGCTGCACACTTTCTAGCTACATGGAAAGTTGAGGCAAGTAGATGCAAAGTTAGAAGCCAGCCTGGGCACCTTGGTGAGGCACTGTCCCAAAATTTTAAACAGGTTGGGCAGTTGGGCATAGTAGCATACTATACCTGTGTGATCCCAGGGACTTTGGAGACTGACAGGAGGATGGCAAGGGACTCTGGAGGCTGAGACAGGAGGGTGTCAAGTTCAAGGCCAGCCTCAACAATTTAGTGAGACCTTGTCTCAAAATAAAATACAAAAAGGGCTGGGGATGTGACTCAGTAGTAAAGGCCCTTGGGTTCAATCCTCAGTTTGCACTCCTTCCCCCACAATAAAGGAGGTGGCTGGGCAGCCTCTGCAACTTACTGACACCTGGCCTTTAAATAAAGTAAAAAGGCCTGGGAATGTAGCTCAGAGAAGCACTCTGAGTTCAATCTGTCACTATGTGCCTAGCATGTGTGATGCCCTGGGGTCAATCCTCAGTAACTGCCCTGCCCCCATCACATGCACCTCACCATATTAGTTTTGTTAGGCTTGTTTTTTTTTTTTTTAAACTTTTTTTAATATTTATTTTTTAGGTGTAGATGGACACAATACAACACCTTTATTTTTATGTGGTGCTGAGGATGGAACCTGGGTCCCGCCCTTGCTAGGCGAGCGCTCTACCGCTGAGCCACAATCTCAGCCCCTTGTTAGGTTTGTTTTAAATTTCTGGTCTAATTGTCTCCAGATCTCTTCTATATCTGAACTTGGTTCTGGAGCTTGTCTTCTCTTCAGACTGTGTTTGGAAAGTCTTTAGTATGCGTCATACATTCTTGTTGAATACTGGACATGCTGTACTTGAGAAAAAGAGTGGAAGAGCCTCAGGCCTTTAATATGAGGTTTTAGGTTTATCCTTCTGGGTTTAGCTGAGTTATTGTTTTCTTTTTTTCTGTGGCACTGGGAATTGAAGCCACAAGTGCTCTACCACTGAGCCACATCCCCAGCCCTTTTTATTTTTTATTTTGAGACAGAGTCTTTCTGAGTTGCTCAGGCTGGCCCTGAATTTGTGATTCTGTTTCCTGAGTAGCTGGGATTATAGGCAGGAACCACGGTGCCTGGCTTGGTGGTGCTATTGCAGTGTCAGAGTGTACAATTTCCTGGTTTTACTTCACCTTTCTCTCCCCTAGTATTGCTAAACTTTGGTAAAGATGTTCTAAAACCTGAAAGATGGGGAAAGAAATGGTAAATTTTTTTTCACTGTATGTCACTATTATTAAAGAGAAATCCTAATGACATACTAGCAAGATTTGAAAACATTCTCAGGGCTTTGGACCCAGGGCCTCCTGAATCCCGGGCAAGTGCTCTACCACTGAGGTACACCCCCAGCCCTAGAGGCACAATAAATAGCTGGGAACACTTTCAGTGGCATGGAGTCCCTCACACAGCCCAGGCCTTACTGCAACTTGGATTTTCACAGGTCTCCTGGTATCTCATGTTTCTTGGTGAGAATAGTTTTTTCAAATTTGTTTTTATTTTAATTTTATAGTTTTAGTTGTAGATGGACACAATACTTTTATTTTATTTATTTTAATTTCTTTTTTTGTGTGTGTGGGCCAGAGGATCAAACCCCAATGCCTCACATACGTTAGGCAAGTGCTTTACCACCGAGCTACAACCCCAGCCACAAGAATAGATCTTAAGGATGTATTTATTCATTATAACCATATTCTGATCAGTTCTATGTTTCCTACACAGATAGGTGATGTACTATATAATGCAGAAATGACAGTCTCTCACAAGGGGTTGATTGCCTTAAATTTTATTTCATTTCAGTAGAATTCCTCTCATTTATTCAAGGTGAATTGGGGGCCATATTAGAAGGCAATCAGACATTCATTGACCACAGTGGAAGTGAAGAAGTAAATGTCTGTGTGTTCATGATTCTGCTAAATTTTATAAGAAAGTGAGATTTGGTGTTCTGACAGCCCAGTTAAACAGAGAATGTTTGCATGTCATAGGGATTGAGGGCAGATCCACAGTGCTGTCATTCTCACCCACCCTTCTGCACACATGTGGGATGTTTTAGGACTCAGTGGCCTTTGAGGATGTGGCTGTCAAGTTTACCCAGAAGGAGTGGGCTTTGCTGGATTCCTCACAGAAGAAACTCTACCGAGATGTGATGTGGGAAACCTTCAGGAACCTGGTTTTTGTAGGTATGAATCACTTCATTTCTTTTTTTTTTTAATTTTTAATATTTATTTTTTAATTTTCGGCGGACACCATATCTTTGTTTTATGTGGTGCTGAGGATTGAACCCGGCCGCACGAATGCCAGGCAAGCGCGCTACCACTTGAGCCACATCCCCAGCCCTCACTTCATTTCTTTTCTTTTTTTTAAAGTTTTTTTGTAGTTGTATGTGGACAGCATGCCTTTATGTTTATTTGTTTATTTTTTTAATGTAGTGCCTCATACATGCAAGGCAAGCACTCTGCCGTGAGCTACAGCCCCAGACCTCATTTCTTGATTTCTTGATTAAGTTAAGAAGAGAGCAAGAGGTTTTTTTGGTGTTTTTTTTTTTTTTTTTTTGTTCAGCTGGGGCACACTTTACCTCTCAGCCCTCTTTTATTATTATTATTATTATTATTATTATTATTATTATTTGAGTCAGGGTCTTACTAAATTGCTTACAGCCTCGCTAAGTTGCTGAGGCTGGCCTTAAATTTGGAATCCTCCTGCCTTAGCCTTGCATTGCTGGGATCATGGGTGTGTTCCACCCCACCTGGCTAAGTTTCTTGATTATCAACTTATCAAGAAAGATTTCTAGGGCTGGGGATGTGGCTCAAGCGGTAGCGCGCTTGTCTAGCATGCGTGCGGCCCGGGTTCGATCCTCAGCACCACATACCGACAAAGATGTTGTGTCCGCCGAGAACTAAGAAATAAATATTAAAAATTCTCTCTCTCTCTCTCTCCTCTCTCACTCTCTCTTAAAAAAAAATTCTCTCTCTCTCTCCTCTCTCACTCTCTCTTAAAAAAATAAAAAAAAAAAAAAAGAAAGATTTCTAAGATTTGAAGGGTGGAAAATGGGTTACTTTGTGTCTGGATCACAGCTAATTATGATCTAGAACTTCATGATTTTTCAGTAATTTATGATTATTTTTCTGGGTATGAATTTTAGGGAAGAAATGGAGAGACCACAACATTGAAGATGATGACAAAAGTCAGGGAAGAAATCGAAGGTGAGTTGCCCTCACAAGAAAAGATAGTCTTCCAGTGCCATAGCACTTCAAAAACAAGCAGGCAAAAGCAGTAAGCCCAGGGATGGGGCTGTGGCTCAGTGGTAGAGCACTTGCCTAGCAGATGTGAGGCACTGGGTTTGATTCTCAGCACCACATAAAAAATAAACAAATAAAGGCATTGTGTCCATCTATAACTAATATAAATATATTTTTAAAAAAATTAAGTCTGTTGTGGGGAGACTACTCAGAAAACACACCAAGTCTGAGTTTGAAATAATTTGAAGGATTTTTATTTCGCCTATTTTGCCAATTATACCTGGCCAGGGACTGAGTCTAACAGAGTCCAAGTGGCTGTCTGAAAGAACAGAATTTTCTGGCCTGTACTTGGAATTTAAGAACGGAAACCATGGCTCAGGGACTTTTCTTAGCATCATGCAAGCAAGCCAATCACAGAAAATAAAACAGTGGTTAGCAGAACAACTCACACAACTGCATCTTGGGATTAAGCAGGTGTTAGACAACCGTTTCCTGGGTTCAAGCAGGTGGTCAGTGGGAGTAAAAATCTACTTCAAAGTCATATAAGTCATCAAGACAACCATATCCTGGTTCCAGTATAGTTTGTGGGGTCCAAAGTACAGAAGACAATATAGTTTTTTTAATGTAGCAGAAAACAGCTTTCATTTTATTTTCTCAGAAATGGGTCCTGCAGCTATCTCTTCATGGGAGTAGTAACAGAAAAACTAAGGTGGAGACTAGAACAGCTGAGATAGAGTCCCTGTTTGTTCATATAGCCATAGTGACTTCATT
Source organism: Ictidomys tridecemlineatus (assembly GCF_052094955.1). Taxonomy (NCBI): domain Eukaryota; kingdom Metazoa; phylum Chordata; class Mammalia; order Rodentia; family Sciuridae; genus Ictidomys; species Ictidomys tridecemlineatus. Next base: position 9,401,649 of record NC_135478.1, on the reverse strand, counting down.
CTTGCTACTCCAGCAGGGAGGGAACTGTTACAAGTGCCGGGTAGTTTTACCATGGCAATTGCTTTACATTACCAGTATTAGTAACTTTTTTAAAAAATATTTTTATTTTTTAGTTATAGTTGGACCAATACCTTTATTTTATTTATTTTTATGTGGTGCTCAGATTTGTGAACCCAGAGCCTCGCTACTTGATCATCAACTTATCAAGAAAGATTTCCTAGATTTGAAGGGTGGAAGAGGGTTTACTTTGGTAAAAATGTTAGTCTGGGTCACAGCTAATCATACATCTAGAGCCTCATAATTATTCAGTAATTTATGATGATTTTTCTGGGTATGAAAAACCCAGAAAATAACCCAGTGCTTTACCGCTGAGCCACAACCCCAGCCCAGTATTAGTAACTTATTTATGCTTTCTTAAGACTATAGTTAACTTATGGCCTACACACACATATTTACTTATCATTTTATTTCTGTTATCTTATCAAAATCTTACTTCTGTAGTCTATAATCTATATCTATAATTTATTGATTGTATTGATCAGTTCACACCACAACCAGTCCAAATTATAGTTTATTGTTGTCAGAAAATTTTCACCTAAAATGACTTTATAAAAATGTCATAGATGTTCAGATGTTCAGAGGCACCATGAGTGTAAACAATGTGGCAAGGCTTTTTTTGTTCACTTCAAAACAGAGTTTGGAAACCCCATGGATAAGGATTCCTGTTTTGATATAGAGGTGGTAGAGTACTTTTCCAGAGCATTACATACATAAGTAATTTTTTTTTCAGTATTAGAAATTAAACATAGGGACTTGGAGATGCTAGGCAAGCACTGTACCATTGAGCTGCACCCTATCCTTGTTTACTTTCAAATAGTTTAGACAGGGCAGGAAATGGATACTTTCTCTGAAAATGTTGAACCTAACAACTGTTAAATATATGTATATGTATATATATGTATACATATAATTATTAATACAAAAGTAAAAAATAAAATATATATATGTGTATGTATATATATAATTATTAATAAAAAAACCTTTGACAATGTGATAATCATTTTTTGTGAAAGTTATATGGTAAAGAGACCTTGTGGAAAGGAAAGAATGTAATCAAGGTAGAGAAAATTTCATCCAGATTTCAAATCTCAGTCTCACCAAGAAACTGTGACTTGTGCAACCCATGTAAATGAAGTATGTGTGGAAAAGTTCACGCATCTGTCATTCTTTAATAGGTGTATCGGATCTCATGATGGGCACAGACCATATGAGTATCAGGAATATGGAGAGAAGCTATATATATGTAAGAAGTGTGGTAAGAGTTTCATTTGTCGCAAGTTCTTCCGGGCACATGCAAGGATTCATACTGAAAAGAAAGCCTATGAGTGTAAACAGTGTGGCAAAGCCTATAGTTATCGCCATTGTCTACAGAACCACGAAAGTATTCATACTGGAGAGAAACCGTATAAATGTAAACAGTGTGGCAAAACTTTCAGATTACTCGCTTTCTTTCGAACACATGAAAGAACTCATACTGGAGAGAAACCCTATAAATGTAAAGAATGTGGGAAAGCCTTCCTTTATTATGAGACTTTTCAGGGACATATGTTCCTTCACACTGGAAGGACATCTTTTAAATGTAAGGAATGTGGGAAAGGCTTCGGTAGCATTGGAGCCTATCGGGGACACAGGAACATACACACTGGAGGGAAACGCCACCAGTGTAAGCACTGTGGGAAACACTTCCCATATTATGCAAAGTTTAAAAGACATGAAAGGAGTCACACTGGAGAGAAACCTTATCAATGTAAGCAATGTGGCAAATCCTTCAGTATTTCCATAGACTTTAGATGCCACGAAAAGAGTCATACTACAGAAAAACCCTACAAATGTACAGAATGTGGTAAAGAGTACAAGTATCCACAGAGCTTTCGATTGCATAAGAAAACTCATACTGGAAAGAATCTTCACAAATGCCAGGAATGTGGGAAATCCTTTGTTAGCTTTGCAGCCCTTCAAGTACACAGGAGAACACACACAGGAGAACGACCTTATGAATGTAAGGGATGTGGAAAGGGTTTCCTGACAAAAAGTCAGTGTCGCGTGCATGAAAGAATTCATACTGGAGAGAAACCCTATAAGTGCAAACAGTGTGGGAAAGCATTCAGATACTCCAGCTCCTTTCGGGTACATGAAAGAATCCATAGTGGAGAGAAACCCTATCGGTGTCAACTATGTGGTAAAGCCTGCAGCAGTTCAAATGGAATTCGAGCCCATGAAAAAACTCACACTAGAGAGAGGCATCATGAGTGTAAACAATGTGGCAAGGCTTTTGCCAACTCCTATACTCTTCGAGTACATGAAAGAACTCATACTGGAGAGAAACCTTATGAATGTAAGCAATGTGGGAAAACCTTCACTTATTCCAACTGTCTTAAACTGCATAAAAACTCAAGCTGTATAGAAGCCCTCTGAATGTGAACTGTGTGGTACAGTCACTTCAGATGTTGCAATTATATTTGAGTACACGAGAGAAGTCACATCAGAGAAAAGCCCTGTGGAAGTAAACAACATAGGAAGTCCTTTGTTTACTCAAGTGACATTGGAGAACACAGAAGATATCATGAGATAGAAACCTAGTGCATGTAAGCTGGTGGTAATGGCACATGCCTGTAATTTCAGCCACGTGGGAGATTGAGGCAGTGGGAGATTGAGGCAGTGGGATTCCATGTTCACGGCCAGCCTGGGCAATTTAGGGAGACCCTGTCATGAAATAAAATATGGACTGGAAATAGGTTCAGATAGGTATATGGAGCATGTGTAAAGCCTAGGGATTAATCCCCAGTATCCCCCCCCCCAACATAAAAGAGTAAAGGAAAACCTTATGCATAAAAACAACATGGAATAGCTAAGTACTTCTGGCTTTTTCAATTGCACAAACAAGTTCATAGTGGAAAGAAACTATGAAATATGAGGAATCTGGGAAATCCATCACACAACCTTTGGAAGACACATGAGTATGTGTATTAGAAATATTTTAAGTGTGAAGAATATTGGACATTTTTCAATCATCATGGTTTTATTATTTTCTTTTTCTTCTCAGGACTGGGAATTGTCTACCACTATCTCCAGCCCTTTTTTTTTTTTTTTTTTTTTTTAAAAAGAGAGAGTGAGAGAGGAGAGAGAGAGACAGAGAGAATTTTTTTTTTAATATTTATTTTTTAGTTCTCAGCGGACACAACATCTTTGTTGGTATGTGGTGCTGAGGATCGAACCCGGGCCGCACGCATGCCAGGCCAGCGCGCTACCACTTGAGCCACATCCCCAGCCCTCTCCAGCCTTTTTAAAAAATTAAAACTTGGGGATGGTGTCACTGTGTTGCCCAGGCTGATGTTGAATTTCTGATTGTCTCGCCTCAGCCTCCTGAGTAGCTGGAGTTACAGGTGTGCACCATCATACCTAGCTAAAAATTTTACAATTGCTTTCAGTCATTTGGCAAGTCCATCTGGACAAAAGTGCAGTAAATGAATTATGGAAAGCCTAATGCAAATCATTTCATCATATAATCTTCAGAAAGTTCATAGCATGGTTAGTAACTTAAATGTTTTAAATATACTATCTTTATTTGTGGGCATTTTTTTAAGTAGCTTTTTGTTGTTGGTGTACCTTTATTTTTTATTTATTTATATGTGGTACTGAAGATCAAATCCAGTGCCTCACACATGCTAGGCAAGAGCTTTGCCACTGAGCTACAGCCCCAGCCCAGGTTCATTCTTTTTACCATGTTTAATTATTAGAATCTGCCAGAAACAAGAAAGTAATGTCATCAAGGCTTTGAAAGCATGATTTGATAGTGTTGTCTTCAATTTCCTAGTCATATCTTTAGCTTAACTGTCACTAGAGACCTGCAGATTCTTTAAATGGGGTCATGAATATTTGTAGACAAACATCAGGCTAGGTGCTCCAGTTTCCTGCACCCTAGAATAGTTTGTCATGTACCCAGTTTGCATGAAAGAAATGCAGCTTCCCTGCCACATGTTGATGTACCCAGGAAGGTACATCAACATGTGGCAGGGAAGCTTGCAAAATTCATCATCCAGTGGTGCCTACAGAATGGGCCAGATGCTTTTATACTTGGGCACATCCTGGTTTATAGCTTTATACTATTGGGCTGTGGCCTCACCATCACAAATGACAATTTGGAGAATTGTATCCATCACCAAAATGGTTACAGTTTTCTGTCAGCTGTAATGCTGCTGTCCTAGAGCACTGATTCTGGAGGCATATGGAGTGGAGGGTGGGGCCTGGGTCAGATTCTACCAGGTGGAATGCTTTCTAAATAGAACTTGTACATTCTACCCTTGAACTCTTTTTTTTTTTTAAAGTGAATCATCTGCAATTATGCAAGCCCTTCAGGTATTTTATTTTGTGATATGTATTTTTTTAAGAGAGAGGAGAGAGAGAGAATTTATTTTTAATATTTATTTTTTAGTTCTCGGCAGACACAAAATTTTTGTTTGTATGTGGTGCTGAGGATCGAACCCTTGCTGAACGCATGCCAGGCAAGCACGCTACCGCTTGAGCCATATCCCCAGCCCTACCCTTGAACTCTTGAAGTAAACCTTCTAAGGCAGAAAATGAACTAAGAATATGGATAACAGGAATTTGATTAGTTAAAGTGGGTGATCTTTTTTTATCCTGTTGATTTTTTTTTTTTTTAAATTCTGGGAATAGAACCCTGGGGCATTCTATCACTGAGCTACATTCTCAACCCTTTTAATTTAGAGATAGGGCTTTGAAAAATTGCACAGGCTGGCCTCAAACTTGGGATTCTTCTGTCTCAGCTTCTTAAGTTGTTGCAACTGGAGGTGTGCATTACTGTGCCTGCCCTGTCAAAACTCGTGAAACACATGTCAGTCTAGCTGCTGAAGTACTTCAGACCCTTCTCTGCTTCCTGCCTAGAAAGCTCCAAGTTGTGCTGTCAACGGGAGTCCGTGTTAGTTTGAGAGCCTGAGCCTGAACTTACTGAAGTGCCTAGCTCAGAGAAGTTATGGTCATGTGGACGTCTCTTGGTGTTGGTATGTTAATGCTGCATGACAAAATTTGATGGCATCTCTGCCTCCCTGGGACATGGGGGTATTGTGCTGATCACATCAAAGTAGATGCCAAGCATAGACTTGGGTTCTGTGCTGTAGATTTTCCAATGACTTGCCACTGATAACAAGGTCACTTTCTGGCACAACAGTTATTTCACGTTCAGAGGTGCACATGAAGCAAATGACTCCATCAGTGTTGTTCCCAAGAGGTCTTCATATCAAAGCTGTACCATATCAAATCTGTATCCAGTTGGAAATCTCCAGAAATCTTGAACCATCCTAACATTCCAGGGATAAGTCTCACTGTGTTATGTTGAGTAATCTTTTTAAAATATGCTTCTTGAGATGATGTACTCACGCTTATGTAAGAATTCTTGAATAATATTCAAGAGATATTTGTCTCCAGTTGTCCTTGTAGTTTCTTTTTCTACCTCCTATGTCAGGGTCACTCTGGCCACACAGATTGAATTTTTTTTTTCTTTTTTGCAATATGGAGGATTGAGCCCAGGAAAGTGCTCTACCACTAATCCCAGACCCCTCTCTCTTTTCATTTAGAGATGGGGGTCTTGCTAATTTGCCTAGTTTGGCCTCAGATTTGTGGTCCTCCTGCCTCAGCTCCCCAAGTTGCTGGTATTATAGGCATGTGCCACCATGCCCAACTCACAGAGAGTGAATTTGAATGTTATAATAATCAGCTTTTCATTTCTGTTACCAAAATACCCAATAAGAACAGCTGAGAGGAGAAAAAAAATATTTATTTTGGATCATGGTTTCAGAGGATTTAATCTAAAGTTAGCTGACCCCACACAGAAACATCAGGGCGGAAGGGCATGGAGGAGGAGAGCTGCTCAGCTCATGGCAGCTAGGAAGGAGAGGGAGAGGGAAGAGAAAATGGACCAGGAGGAGATAAACCCTTCCAGGGCACATCCCAATGACCTTCTTTTTCCAAGTAGGTCTCACCTCCCAGAAGTTAATTCAGCTATCAATGGAATAATCCATCAATAAGGTCAGAACCCTCATAATTGACCTCTGAACTGTGCCACATTGAGGATCATATTTTTATCTTTTTGGTAATGGGAATTGAACCTAGGGGTGCTTTACCACTGAGCTATATCCCCAGTCCTTTTTATTGTTTGAGACAGAGTCTCAAAGTTGCTGAGACTGGCTTGGTACTTGCTGTCTTCCTGCCTTAGCCTACCAAGTCACTGGGATTGCAGGTGTGTGCCACCACCCCTGGTTGGGACCATACTTTCACATGAGCATTTGAAGGATATTCCAAATCTAAATCATGTATTCCCCCCTGTTCATTTTTTTTAATTTTAAAGGTTGAGGAGCATTGCTGTTCATTCCTTAAGTGTTGTATACATTTCACCAGTAAGACTCTTGGTCCCTGGCTTTATTTGTTGAAAAATTTAACTATCAATCTCATTAGTCAAAGTTTTGCTCAGATTTTCTATATCCTCATGACCGAGTCTTGGCTGTGTATTTCCACAATTCTTTCTACTTCATCTACGATATTTTAATTTGTTTATGTACTCCCAGAGACTTAATTTTTTAAAAAAAATTCCTATGGTTGAACCCAGGTTTTTGGTATAGGATAGGCAGGTACTGTACCGTGGAGCTATGTCCCAGCCCTTTGGAGAAAGATAGGAGAAGGATTAAGGAGTAAAATTTTGTTACTGTACCAGGGTCCTCTTATGAAAAAGTGTTAAGAATGTTTCAGCTTGAGGAAAATGCACCTCCTTTTGCTCTAAATTATGATATCTGTCAAAATGGTACTTTTTGTCTGCAGCTCATTTCAGTATTCTTTGGCTTATTACCCTGTAAAAGTCCATTATTCTGTATGGTGTTTTCTGTGGGAATCCCAGTGGACATGTGTAGATATCGCTGTACTCATAGGAACAATCCAAGATGTGCTAGCACTTCAGAAATAAGCCTAGGAGGGGCTGGGTGTGGCTCTGTGGTAGACCACTTGCCTCTCATGTGTGAAGCACTGGGTTCAATTCTCAGCACCGCATATAAGTACATGAATAAAATAAAGTTCCATCAACAATAAAAAATATTTATAAAAAATAATTCTCAGAATTTAACCAACAAAGTGCAAGTTCATGGTTTAATGAGGTCTGTATCATATCACTTAGTCTATATAACAACAAATTGGTAATGCCAAATTAAAATTTTATTTTCCAAGTGAATTTGAATTTTAAAATTTAAATTTATTTTTCCAAACCTTTTTTTTTTTTTAAATAACATGGAATCTTACTTTCTTGCCCAGACTGGGTTGACCTCCTGACTCAAGTGATTTTCCTGCCTCGGCCTCCTGAATAACTGTGACCACAGGCATTCTAACATACCCAGCTCAAATACAAAATTAAAATCCTTTCAAATAACATTCAACAAAAACATTAACACCCCAGTAACCCATAGCCTAAATCAATAGAAAATCTCCTGTTCATGTACAAACTCATGATCATGTATTACATGCCCTTAAACTTTTAACCATGGCAAAACCAAAGACGAACTGTGTTTACACTTTATACAGAATCATTACTGTTAATTCCCATGTTAAACACTTTTCAGGACCTAATCATATGTGGTCATAAACAATAGGCAGCAATACATAATGTTCAGTATTTCTGGAATTAACAGTAATGATTGCCCATAAAGATAAGGTGTAAACATGGTTCAAAAAGAAAAAACCTTTTTGGCCATGGTTAAAAGTTTAAGGGCATGTAACATGAAGTCATGAGTTTGTACAGACTCTCCTGCCTAGTTGCCAGGAGATACATTCCGGCTACAACAAAATACAAATTGTCATAGATCTTCAATGTGCAAGTGCTGCAGAAATCTGGAAACCCATGCTGCTGAGAAAATGGAAACAAAGCAGTTCATTGTATTTTGAGGACACTTTTTTTATTTTCATGCTGGGTTAGTTAGCTTGTTATTACTGTGACCAAAATACCTGACAAGAACAACTTATAGGAAGAAAAGTTTATTTTCATTTATAGTTTCAGAGATTCTGTCCATAGTTGACCAACCTTACGGTTTAGATATTAGGTGACCCCCAAAAGTTCATGTGTGAGATAATGCAATAAAGTTTACAGGTGAAATGATTGGGTTGTGGGCACTTTGACCTAATCAGTGCATTAATCCCTTGTAAGAATTAACTGAGTGGTGACTGTAGGCAGATGGGGTGTGGTTGGAGGAGGTGGGTCATTGGAGCACATCTTGGGGGGGGCTTATATTTTCTCCTTGTTGAGCAGTACTCTTTATGCTTCCTGATCATGTGGACTAATGCTTGTGGACTAACACTTCTGAAACTGCAAGCTCCCAAATAAACTTTTCCTCCTAAGATTGTCCTGTCAGGACTTGAGGTCATAGCAGTGAAAAAACTGACTAAAACAGCCAGCCCCATTGCTGTGGATCTGAGGTGAGGCAGAACATCAAGCTGGAAGAGGGTGTGGGGGGGGAAGCTTCTCAATTCGTGACAGCTAGGAAGGAGGAGGGGTGGGGCAGGGACAAAAATTGTCTTAAGCATATAGCCCAGAGCCAACTTCCTCCAGCCAGTCCCATCTGCCTACAGCTATCGATGGATTAATCCATTTGCTGGAGTAATCCACTGATGAAGCCAGAGCCCAAATCATTGTTTGCAACTCCCACCTCTGAACCTTGCTGAACTGGGGATCATGTTTTCAAAACATGAACTTTTCAGGGGACATTCCAGATCCAAACCTTAACATACCGGCTGGAAGCAAATGTTCATGCAGCCTTTAGGAATCTAGCTTCTTCCTGCGTATGTGCTCCAAAACCTGATCAATGCCTTTTCCATTTCTGCTTTCCAAATTTCATGCTTGTTAGGCTATAGGTGAATTCCAATATTAAGAAAGGCATAGATAGAGGCCTCAGTAATGGTTAAGAATCAAGTAAGACAACGGAGGCTGAGTCTGTATCATGTACTGTGCTGCACTCTTTTTTTTGGGGGGGGGGAGGGGGGTGTACCAGGGATTAAATTCAGAAGACTCGACCACTGACCCACATCCCTAGTCCAATTTTCTATTTTTATTAGAGACAGGGTCTTACTGAGTTGCTTAGTCCTCGCTGTTGCTGAGGCTGGCTTTGAACTCGCGACCCTCCTACCTCAGCCTCCCGAGTCGCTGGGATGACAGGGGTGCGCCACCGCACCAGGACTGTGGTGCCACTTTTCACGTTAATAGCTTGGCTCCTACAGGACTCAGGCTTTCCTGCTGCAGTCTAGCCCGGCCTGCGCGCCCCTCTCGCTGTCCATCAGCCTGGAGTCCGTTCACTCCGAGGAGCTAGGGACCACCACGGCCTCGTCCAGCTGCCCAGCGCCAGATGGGGGCCGACCCCCTGGAGGAAGGAAACAGCGCTACGGGCGTAACCTCAAAGACCTGAAGCGCTGGGCAGGGCCTCGTTCCCGTCCAATCGAGCGCCACCGGAAGTGGGCGGGGCTCGCCGGGTCGCGGAGATCCGGTCTCCTGTTTTAGGCTCCTTTGTTATCGCATCTCGCGTCCCAGCGTTTCCTGGGCTGGCTCCGCGAGTGGAGTGATGACCCGCAGTGGTAGTGGGAGCCGTGCGGGAGCCGGACACCGGGAAGTGGGGGGCGGTGAGTGCTGGCGGGCCTTCGGAACCGGCCGTGGCGGAACCCGAGCGTCCCGCCTCCCTCTGGAATCTGGGGCCGAGGCCACCTCTGGCCACGCTCTGCCCGGCCCTCTGTCGCCCCCAGCCCGTGGGGTGGGGCTGGGCCGGCAGCGGGGACAGGTGTCACTTCCCTTCCCCAAGCGGCGACTTTTTCTGCCGGGATCCTCCTCTGGGCTGCTCCGCCGCAGCCGCGCGTCTCCCCAGACGGGCGAGACCGCTGTCGGGAGACCCCAGCTCGCCAGCGGGCTTCCTGCGCGGGAGGAGAGGTTCCCGGTGGACTCCAGTCGGTCACAGGGCAGGGTCTGCCGCCTAGCTGAGGGGTCGCCCACGATAGCAGGCATGAGTTTATTAGAAGGGATGAGAAAAAGGGACGCTTGCAAGGGAGAGAGTGGGTCCTTTCAGAGAGGAGGGCGCTCCCCTTAGGCTCTCCAGTTTTTATTGGGGGGTCCCAGGGAAGTTGATAGAATACTGCCCAGGTCCACCTCTTGACTTTTGGCTGAGAGCAGAATGACATCAGACTTTCAAGTCTCCCGTGTGAATGACAACTCTAGGTCATTTTGGCCCATGTTAACCTGTTCTAACTGGAACCTGTTCTTACAGATTTTGTGTTTAGGGGAATTATCCTTATTTCCCTGAGTTCTTCGATCTGATCTGTGTAAAAGTCCAAGGTGATTTGTATTCAGATTGATGTTTCTGGCCTGCATTTCACCTGCAGACAACAGGTTGTTTGCTGAAGAATGTAACATATCCTGTTGACTTACATGAGGCAGGGCTGCAGGTAAATTCCTTTTCTTTTTTTCTTTGTTTGGTATAGGGGAATGAACCCAGGGCCCTTAACTACTGAGCCAGATCCCCATCCCTTTTAATTTTAAATTTTTTAAAATTTATTTTTGGGGTATTGGGGCATTGAACTCAGGGGCACTTGACCATTGAGCCGCATCCCCAATTCTATTTTGTATTTTATTAGAGACAGGGTCTCACTGAGTTGCTAAGCACATTGCTAAATTGCTGAGGCTGGCTTTGAACTCCCCAGCCTCCTACCTCAGTCTTCCCAGCCGTGGGATTACAGGAGTGTGCCACTGCCCCCAGCCCTTTTTATTTTTTATTTTGAGACAGGGTTTTGCTAAGTTGTGTAGGCCCTGACAGGAGTGGTACTTGGTGCGCACCGCAAGGTGGAGAAAGAGTTGATTTACCAGGTAAATAGGTGCCTTTTGCACTGGGTTGGTTTCTGCTTTTCTTCAGAGAATCCCCAGTTCCATCTTTTTTAGAAGACAGTTACATGTTTTTTTTCAAAATGCCATGGGCACCTCCTTCCTACTCTTCAGCCTTCTAGTAAAGCTTCTCATTGAAATTTTCACACTGAAATGAATATTTGGTTGTGTAGCTTTCCCCCTTACAGACCATGGCATGTCAATGGGAGTTGAAAAAATGAATTATAATGCATACTTATGGAATCTTGATTTGGGCCCTTAAAATGGTTTTAACTTAGATTCATTATTTTAATGCTTAATAAAAAGAACTGGGGAGCACAAATGTCATGGGATTTTTTTGTGAGTTGAATCCATAAATTTTGGATAGAATGGTTCCTGTGTTAGAGCTAGTGTTACAGTCCTGAGTATACAAGTGTCTCTCTTTTGCCATTTGTATATTTGTAAATTAAAACCTTATTTGGGGCTCGGGATGTGGATCAAGCAATAGTATGCTTGCCTGGCATGCGCAGGGTGCTGGTTTCAATCCTCAGCATCACATAAAAATAAAATAAAGATGTTGTGTCCACTGAAAACTAAAAAATAAATATTAAAAAATTCTCTCTCTCTCTCTCTTTAAAAAAAAAAAAAGAAAAAAAACCCTTATGTTGGGACTGGTGTTGTGGCTCAACAGCTTGCTTAGCACCTGTAAGGCACTGGGTTTGAACCTCAGCACCACATAAAAATAAAATAAAGATATTGTATTCACCTAAAACTAAAAAATAAAAAAATAAAAAAACCCTTATGTGCCGCAGCCGGGCTGGCTGGGCAAAATAACCCGGGGGTGACGAGCAACTTGTGTCACAAAGACAATACAACATTTCAAGACAAGACAAGACACAAACATACTGTATCAATCCTCTCCATTTTATTTATTTATTTATTTTTAATATTTATTTATTTCTTAGTTTTCTGCGGACACAACATCTTTGTTGGTATGTGGTGCTGAGGATTGAACCCCGGGCCACACGCATGCCAGGCGAGCGCGCTACCGCTTGAGCCACATCCCCAGCCCCTCAATCTTCTCCATTTTAATAGCCTTTTGCTGCAACTTTTTTCCGGATAATCCTTCTTCTTCTGAACTTTCTTTTTCTTTCTGACTAGAGTTCCTGGGCTTCCATCAACACATGCCCTAACTATTCTTGGTGCCACTGGGGTGCCTCTTTCCCTTATCAATTTACCTAACACCCCTTACATATTTTCATCTCAAAACGGCCATTTTTCCTCTCGCCCTATCTAGGGATGAGCAGATTTGCTCCTGTCCTATCTATGGACCGGCAGCTTTTTTTTTTCGTCACTTACCCCCGAGTGTCCCGCGGCTCCCCGTAACGGGCCACCATCTGCCACAATCCAGCTGCAGCAAAATAGCCGGGGGTTGATGAACAACTTGTGTAGATTGATACAGCAAGAGTGGAAGCCATTTATTGTAGGACAACAGAGGTATTTATACATTCCACACAGCTTATCTTAATTAACATAAAATAGATACAGCAGCCAACCAATAAGGAATCTCCACACTTAATGGCTCGCTGGCATTACTTTACAAACCACTCCCTCTGGCATTTTGCCAGGCGCCATCTTGACTTGTTTACAGACTCTAACACTTATGTATATGATTTTTCAGAAATAGGAATCAAGTTCAGATTCCAAGTGTCCCTTGTCTGAGAGATGGTCATATGACCTTAGTTCTACATACTGTTTATACCCACCTGTCCTTTCCTTGTGGATGTAAGTAATATGATGAAAATGTCATGGTTCTCTCAATTTCTTGGAAGATAAGGGAGCAGTAATTAAAATAAAATAAAGATGTTGTGTCCTTAGTTTCTTCTGTGGGCTAATTTCCTGACCCTTCCCAGTGACATGAGTTTCTCTTGAACTTCATGGAGGTATCCTCAGTACTGGTTTGTTCCTCATCTTTTCAGTTCTGAGGATTTGCTCCTTTAGCAGAAGATCCAGGTTGCAGGGCTGCTAGTCCAGAAGGACACAGAAGCTCTGTGTCCTCCCACATTTACTCTGCCCGTGTATGTGTTCCATTTGGTTGAAGTAAGTGGTCCTCTGTAATAGACTGATAATACTAAGTAAAGCCCTCTCCCAAATTCCAAGAGTCATTCTAGTGAATTATTTACCAAAGAACATTAAAGGAACCCATGAATTTGTGGTTGACTGGGCATAAATGTGAATAGCTCTGGTACCTGTTGTGGTTACGTCTGATGACTTGTGGGACTGAGCCCTTAACCTGACACATACTCCAGATAGTGAACACTGTTGGAATCATCAAGATCCATAACTGGAGCCAGATGTGGCAGTGTACACCTGTAAAATGCCAGTGACTCATTACAATGACCCAAGAGGCTGAGGTAGGAAGATCACATGTTTAAGGTCAGTCTTAGCAGCTTAGAAAGACCCTATCTCAAGATTAAAAAGGGGAGAGGAGGCTGGGGAATGTGGGACGGTAGCTCAGTGGCATAGTACTGCTGATTTCAGTCCCCATTGTCCAAAAAAGAAGAGGAGAGAAAAGAGGGGAAAAAAATAAGAAAAAGTTTCATGACTCCTCCTGTTCCCCTCCTTGACTCTTCTCTAGATTCCCCATAGATGAACATATTCCTGACTTTTTGGTTATCCCTTATACTATTACTGTGTTTTCTTTACCACTAAGTGCTGTTTTTATTTTGTTTTGTTTTTAATTTTGCCTCCTTTTATCTTTTTATAAATGTGGTTGAAGTAAGTGGTCCTCTGTAATAGACTATAATACTAAGTAAAGCCCTCTCCCAAATTCCAAGAGTCATTCTAGTAAATTATTTATCAAAGAACATTAAAAGAACCCGTGAATTTGTGGTTGACTGGGCATTTATGTGAATAGCTCTGGTACCCTGTTGTGGTTATGTCTGATGACTTGTGGGACTGTGGGTTATAGTGCAAATATTTGCCTTCACTTGTTTCTTTGCCTCAGTGTGGTTCAACATCCTAGTGTTTTTGGTTTCTGATCATCTAATTTCTTCATTCTTTCCAGTGGTTATGGTATTTTAGTTTTTAAAATATATTTTTGGTCTTGTGAAAAATGCCTGTTCTTTCACGTTTGTGTAAATTTGTAAATTCAATTCAGAATAAACACTCAGGACATTGGAGAAACTTTACTGGGTTGGGGTTCAAGGTCAAGATCACAATTTCAAGAAGGAGCAGTGGGGTTTAGCCATTGATCTCCACTCCATTGCTCTGCTTACTTGTTCATGATGGATACCAACATATGGGATTATCTAACTGATTAACTTTTGTCCTTAAATCCTGTGAACACATCTGATATGGCACATCTTCTTTGCCTAAGAGTTATAGCATTTTGCACGTATACATTTTTATCTTCTGTTAAATGTATGTGGTAATACTTTTCACTCTTTAAATCTGTGTTCAGCTGAGTGTGGTGGCATGTGCCTGTAATCCCTCAGATTCTAGAGTCTGAGGCAGGAGAATCACAAGTTCAAAGCCAGACTCAGCAATTTAGCAAGATATTTAGCAACTCAGCAAAACCCTGTATCTAAATAAAATATAAAAAAGTGCTGGGGATGTGGTTCAGTGGTTAAGCACCCCTGAGTACAATCCCCAGTACCCACCACCACCCCACAGAAAAATTCTATGTTCATTCATTTTACTGTGGCATTAATTCTTTTATTGACCTCATTTTGCAATTATTTTATTCTATGTTTGTTGTAACTCTCTTTATGTTAATATATATCAATCTGTCAGTCTCTTCCATTATGTCTTTTTCTGTAAGATCTTGGGGACATTGAGTTCTCTCTAGAACGTCTTCTGAGACTATGTTTTGCCTTGTTTCACTTTGTTTTCATATGACCAAGTGTAATGTCACTTGTTGGCTGGTCAGGAATCATTTCCTCTTGAACTTTGAGGAACAACACTTTATATTGTTTGGAGAAAAGTGTTGGTGAACCTTTTAGGTATTTTACAATCATGGCACATTCACCATTAAACTACTATGGGTATCAGTGAAATCCTCAGAAATTGCAACTTTTTTTGTGTTTCTGGAAATACAGCCCAGGGCACTCTGCATTGAGCTGTATCTGCAGTCATTTATTTATTTTGCAGTACTGGGGATTGAACCCAGGGGTGCTCCACCACTGAGCTACATATCCATCCCTTTATATATTTTACTATATATATATATATATATATTTAATTTTTTTTTAGTCATTGATAGACCTTTATTTTATTTATTTTTACGTGGTGGTGAGAATCAAATCCAGTGTTTCACATATGCTAGGCAAGTTCTTTACCACTGGGCTACAACCCCCAGCTCAATGTATTTTTTAATTTTGAGAGGCTCTCACTAGGTTGCTGAGGCTTTGCCATCCACCTGCTTCAGCTTCCCAAGTTGCTGGGATTCTGGGCACGTGCCATTGTACCTGGCTGGAAACTGCATCTCTTAACCTGATTCTCAATGTAAGAGAAGCCCAAGGTACACTGTTGGGTCTTCTAGAAAGAGTTCTTGGAGTGTGGTGTTTTCCCAGCACATGTGTGTGCATGTGCACACGTGTGCCAAAATTGTGTTGGAAGTTGCCCTGAGGCTCCTGAGTGTGGAGATTTTTGAGAAAGACTGTGTTACTCTGCTTTTTCCCTCTTACTTGATCTCTTCCCAGTAATTGCACACTGCTATAAAAAGGGACAGAGGAAAAAAGGATAAATGCCTTTAATATTACACCAATAAGTTAAAATGAATTCTTTTGCTGAGACACATGGTGGGTTAATCAGGAACAGGATGGAGGTTTTTTTTTTTTTTTTTTTTTTTTTTTTTTTTTTTTAAAGAGAGAGAGGAGGGAGGGAGGGAGGGAGGGAGAGAGAGAGAGAGAGAGAGAATTTTTTAATATTTATTTTTTAGTTTTCGGCGGACACAACATCTTTGTTGGTATGTGGTGGTGAGGATTGAACCCGGGCCGCACACATGCCAGGCGAGCGCGCTACCGCTTGAGCCACATCCCCAGCCCAGGATGGAGGTTTTTCACAAAAGGAATTGACAGTCATAATTTGTGTAGCATTTCTCTAATTTCTCCAAGGTAAAGTGGACCCTCCCATTAGAGAGCAATGACACTTGTAGTGACAACAGTAAAACTGAACAGATCCTTTCCCTGTGTTCTTGGTTCTGGTAATTTATGAGGAAGTGAGTGTGAGCACAGATTAAAATTCTCTGTGTGATCCACCTGCTCCACCTCCTGAGTAGCTGAGACACAGGCATGCCCTCAGCACACCCAGCCAGAAACCGCCACTTTTGTTTCATTGTAAATGGGCAGAAATTGCAACTCTTTTTTTTTTTTTTAAGAGAGAGAGAGAGAATTTTTTAAACATTTATTTTTAGTTTTCAGCGGACACAACATCTTTGTTTGTATGTGGTACTGAGGATCAAACCCGGGTTGCACGCATGCCAGGCGAGCGCACTACCGCTTGAGCCATATCCCCAGCCCTGAAATTGCAACTCTTAACCTGCTTCTCAATGTAAACAAGACCCAGAGTACACTGTTTTACTTTCATGGATTACAGGATAAATGTTTGCAGACTACAGAGCGTGTGTGTCTTGTGCATCTATATCATTCCCTCCTATTACAAACTTGTCTAGGATGTTTCAGGACTCAGTGGTCTTACAGGATGTGGTTATAGACTTCACCCAGGAGGAGTGGGCTCTGCTGGATCCTTCCCAGAAGAAACTCTACAGAGATGTGATGTCGGAAACCTTTAGCAACTTGTCCTCTCTAGGTAATGACCAGACATCTTTGGCTTAGACGGAAAATGTCTTTATTTATCCCTCCCTCACTTCCTCCTTCTTTCTTTCTTCATTTTCATTTACTTACTTTCTCTCTTTTCTTCCTATCTTCTTCCTTTTTTCTTTCTTCCCTCCCTGCATTCCCTCCTTCTTCCCAAGGCCCTCACCCATGCTATTCAAGGGCTGTGCCACTGAATTACACTGTTGCCAAGAAAAAGTGTTTCTTACCCATGAACTTTGTTCCACAATTGGGAACAAGGAAGAGGAATACTGTGGTGTATCAATTCAGACATGTTCTAACCATTCCGAACCTGGAAGCTAGTCAGTCGCATTTCTGTAATCCTAATAACTCCTGGTGATTGTCTGTCTCTGCATTTTAGGAAAATTGTTACAAGACAAGAACTGTGAAGATTGCTACAGAAATTTTGGGGGAAAGTTAAGGTAATTTTACTCCCAAGTGAAAGCAATGTCCCACAAGAGAATTCTGGTTCATGATTTCTTCCTGAGATAGTGTTCTTGCTAATTGCTGAGGCTGGCTTTGAATTACTTTAGCCTCACCAGTAGGCAAAGGGTACATGCATCTGTCACTATCTAGATAACATGAAATTTTAAAAATAAGAAAACAATATTAAAAAGATCAAATTTATTTACTGAGAATATTTTTTAAACAATTTTATTTATTTATTTTCATGTGATGCTAAGGATCGACCACTTGCTAGGCAAGTGTTCTACTGAGCCATAACCCCAGCCCATACTGAGAATTTTTTAACAAAAAATGTGTACTTCAACATGATATACATGTTCAGTATTTAAAAAATAGAAAATCATATTTTAAAACCATATTCATGGGGCCAGGGATGTGGCTCAAGCGGTGGCGTGCTCGCCTGGCATGCGTGCGGCCCGGGTTTGATCCTCAGCACCACATACAAAGATGTTGTGTCCGCCGATAACTAAAAAAAAAAAAAAAATACTAAAAAAACATATTCATGAATCTTACTCTTAAAAAATTAAGTTGTGTATTTAAGGTATACACAAATTCAAGTATACAACCCTGTTTTTTAAAAATTAATTAATTATTATTTTTTTAATACTGGGGATTGAACCAGGGGTGTGCTCCCACTGAGCTACATTCCCAGTCCTTTTTATATTTTAATGAGAGATAGGGTGTTGCTAAGTTGCTAATGTTGGCTTTGAACTTGTAATTCTTCTGCCTCAGCCTCTCAAGCCATTGGGATCACAGGTGTGTGCCACCGCACCTGGTTTCTCATATTCTGCATTCTATCTGTGGCCTCATTCAGCCTCACAATCTGGTTTTTTTTTTTTTTTTTTTTTTGGTCCTCTGCTCTGCTCTTCATCTTCCCCTGGTCTCCCCTCAGCTCCTGGCCCTGGTAACTACTCTTCTGTTCTCTATCTTGGTGTACTTGACCTATTTCCCATGTAAGTGAGGTCATGCAAACTTGTCCTTCAGTGTCTGGCTTACTTCACTTAGCATACTGTGCTATCATTTCATCCCTGCAGTGGCCAAGGGAAGGATCTCCTTAAGGAGATCCTCACGCTTGTTTTCATAGCGTGGCTGTTGTGAATGATGCTGCAATGCATGTGGAGGTGCAGACGTCTTTATAAGGTGCTGATTTCATTTCCTTTGGGTATATGCCTTAAAACGGCATTGCTGAGTTATGTGACAGTTTTAGTTTTTTCTTAACAAAACTTTCTATTGTGTTCCATAATGGCTGCACCAGTGTACATTGACAACAATGTATAAGGTTTCCTTTACTCCATATCTTTCCCAATGTTGGTTATCTTTTCAGCTTATAATAGCCATTCTAATAGGTGTGAGGTGGTATCTCACAGTGGGTTTGCTTTCCATTTCCTTGATGATTTGTGACATGGAGCACCTTTTCATACTGGCCTGGAACTTGTGATTCTCCTACCTCAGCCTCCCAAGGCTCTGGGATCATAGGTGTGCACCATCGCACCCTGCATGTCTTGCCCTTTGCATATGCCCATCACTTCTCTTTCATGCCTCTCTCCACACTTTCTCTCACATATTGCTCTCCCACCATGTGACGACATATGATATGTGATGATTCAGCCAATAGACCCTCATCAGATTAGTGGCACAATGGCATCTGGAGTTCCAAGCCGCTTTTTCTAACCCAACTTCTGTATGACAGTAAGAGAAAATGGACAGAGTCATAACTTCTTAATTATGGCTTTAAATGTTTTTTTTTCTTAAATTAGTAGATGCTGTTTTCATGTTGTTGCTTGACAGAAGCAGAAGATTTTTAATTTAATGTAACTCCTTTTATTTATGTTTTGCTTTTGTGACCTGAGCTTTTGGTGTAGTATCTACAAAATCAATGCAAGTCAGTGTCCAGGCACTTTCTCCCAAGTTCTCTCTTCTGGTTGCTTTATAATAAGTTTTCATTGTTTTGACCATTTTTCAATTCATTTTGTGTACTGTGTAAGATAGGGGTTCAGTTTCATTCTTTAGCTTGTGGAAAGGCACTTTTCCTGTACTCTTTGAGGAGGCCGTCTTTGTGTCTTCTTGGTGCTATGGTCAAACTTAGTTGATAGTATATGTTCTGATCTATTTCTGGACCCTGTGTGGTATTCCACTAGACTGCTGTGTGTCTTGTTTTAGTTGTTGATGGACCTTTATTTTATTAGTTTATTTATACATGGTGCTGAGAATCAAACTCAGTGCCTTACATATTCTAGGCAAGAGCTCTACCACTGAGCTACAACTCCAGCCTCAACTGTGTGTTTTTTTTTAAACAAGTATAATACCATCTTAATTATTATAACTTGGTAAAATGCTTTTGTGATAGGAAGGTGGTACTTCAACTTTATTCATCTCAGAAATTTTTTTGTGTGTGTTGTTTAGGGTATTTTGTGATTCTGAATACTTTTTAGTATTGTATTTCCTATTTTTGTGTGGAATTTATGATTTTTATCAGGATCTCGTTGAATAAGTATTGTTTTGGGTGGTATGGACATTTTAATACTCATTTTCCTGATCCATGAATACAAGTTAGTTTTTTATTTATTTATAATTTTTTCCTCAGTGTTTTATAGCTTTCATTCAATAGATGTTTCACATCCTTGGGTAAATTTATTTTTAAGTAATTATTATTATTATTATTATTGTAGTGGAGCTTGATTCCAGGGGCCCTTACCATTGAGCTACATTCTCAGGTTTTTTTTTTTGTTGTTATTGTTGTTGTTGTTGTTTGTTTGTTTTTGTTTTAAATTATTTTGAGGCAGGATCTGTCAAAGTTGCTGAAGCTGGCCTGGAAATTGCCTCCTGCTCAGTCTACTGAGTTGCAGGGATTATAGGTATGGGCCACTGCTCATTGACTTTCTTTGTGTTTCTCACCTTGACTTGCAGTTTTCTCCTCTTTCATATCTTTGGCTTTGGTATCACTAGGATGCTGATCTCCTAAAATGTTTTTGGAAATACTATACCTAGTGGTATGTTGGGGAAGAACTTCAGTATCAGTTCTTGGAGTGCTTGTTTAAATTCAGCCTGGAATCCATCTGGCTTTACGTTTCTCTTTCTTGGTAGATTTTTGGTTACTTATTCAGTGTTTCTTGTTGTATATGGTCTGTTCAGGCTTTCTAGTTTTTCCTGACTCATTCTTGATAGATTGTGTATTTCTAGGAATTTATTCCTTTCCTCCTGGGTATCCAATTGGTGGGCATGTATTTGTTTCTAACAATCACATATAAACTTAAAAAAAATTATGAGGTGTCTATTGGACTGGTTTCATTTTATTATTATTTTATTATTTTATTTACTTGAATCTTCTCATTTTCCCAGAGCACCTTGGTTTTTTTTGTTTGTTTGCTTTTGTTTTTTATAAAAGCAACTCTCACCATTACTGATTCTATCTCTATCTTTTCTGGTCTTTGTTTGATTTAGATTTATTATTTTGGTCTTCATTGTATCCTTCCTTCTGCTCCTTTTGCATTTACCTTGTTCTCTTCTTTCTAGTTTTTTGATCCATAGTATTTGACTACATATGGGCTTTTTCTTATTTTTTCAAGTTGGCATTTATTATTTTATGCATCCATTGAAGAGCTGCTTTGGCTTCATTCCATGAGTTTCAGATGTTCATTATGTTTCCATTTTTGTCTCAAGATATTTTCATTTCCCTTTTACCTTTTTCCTTGATCCATGGATTGTTCAGGAGTATGTTATTTAGTTGCTGTATATTTGTGAAATTTCCAAGATTCTTCCTTTTACTGATTTCTAGTTTCATACCATTGTGGTCTCAGGAGATATTATATGAGAGAAGTGTAGTATGCCAATAAATTTTAAAAATAAGCAAACAACAACAAAAAAAGTTCAGCTTTAAACTTACTGATAAAAAAATTTTACCAGGGGCTGGGGATGTGGCTCAAGCGGTAGCGCACTCGCCTGGCATGCGTGCGGCCCGGGTTCGATCCTCAGCACCACATACCAACAAAGATGTTGTGTCTGCCGAGAACTAAAAAATAAATATTAAAAATTCTCTCTCTCTCTCTCTCTCTCTCTCTCCTCTCTCACTCTCTCTTTAAAAAAAAATTTACCAAAATGTGTATTTAAATGTGATGTAAATGTTTTTGCAAATCAGAAACAATAATAGGAATTCCCTATATGAAAATCACTATATTGTTGAATAATTTGGTCAAACTCTCCTACAAAGCATTCGGTCCATTCACTTTCACAGAGTTTGGACAGTGCAGAAAACCTACACTTCCTCTAATAATAGTAAAACATCTGTCCAGTTTATAATAGTGAAGGTAGAATTGTTAATATTACAAACTAACAGTAATGTAGTTCTCCTCTTTCACAGCAATAATAATGGAGAGCGAGCCTGTGAAAGTAAAGAGCATCTTCACTGTGGAGAAATCTTTAGCCATATTCTAAATCCTGATGTGAACCAAAGCTTTAATGGAGTTAAGCCATATGACTGCAGTGTGCCTGGTGTAGTCTTCATGTGTCTTTCATCCCTTAATAGATATATGGTTCATGATACCAGATACAAACTGTATGAGACTCAAGAATATGGGGGAAAACAGTATCATTGTAAGCTATATGAGAAAACATTTACTGATCACTACTCCTTTCAAATATATGAAAGGACTCAAATTGCAGAGAAGCTGTATGATTGTAAGGGATGTGGGAAATCATTTGCTTCTCATAAAAGTCAAAGAAGACACATGATATTGCACAGTGGAGATGGACCTAACAAATGCAAATTTTGTGGGAAAGCCTTCTACTATCATAGGTCAGCTCTGAGTCATGAAAGGACTAACACTAGAGAGAAACCCTATGAATGTAAACACTGCTGTGGAAAATTGTTCAATTCCCATGGAAAGGTTGGAATAGACATGTTAGAACATACTGGAGATGGACCTTATAAATGTAAATATTGTGGGAAAGCTTTTAAATTTTCTAAATCAGTTCTGAATCATGGAAGGATTCATATGAGAGAAAAATCTTATCAGTGTAAGGAATGTGGGAAATCCTTCAGAAGTTGTAGTTCTTTTCGAGTCCATGAAAGGATTCACACTGGAGAGAAACCATATAAATGTAAACAATGTGGGAAAGCTTTCAGAGATGTGAGATATGTACGAGTGCATGAAAGGATTCACACTGGAGAGAAACCCTATGAGTGTAAGGAATGTGGAAAAGGCTTCAGAACTTCTAGTTCTTTTCGAATCCATGAATGGATTCACACTGGAAAGAAACCCTATGAATGTAAGCAGTGTGGGAAAGCCTACAACAATTCTTGGTATTTTCATGTCCATGAAAAGACTCATACTGGAGAGAAACCTTATGAATGTAAAGAATGTGGAAAAACCTTTAGCAATTGTAGTTCTCTTCGGTTGCACAAAAGGACTCATACTGGAGAAAAGCCTTATCAGTGTAAGGAATGTGGGAAATCCTTCAGAAGTTCTCGTTCTATTCGAGTCCATGAAAGGACTCACACTGGAGAGAAACCATATAAATGTAAGCACTGTGGAAAAGCCTTCAAGGATGTGAAGTATCTTCGAGTGCATGAAAGGATTCACACTGGAGAGAAACCCTATGAATGTAAGGAATGTGGGAAAGCCTTCATCGATTTTAGTCCTCTTCAGTTGCATAAAAGGACTCACACTGGAGAGAAACCTTATCAATGTAAGGAATGTGGGAAATCCTTCGGAAGGTCTAGTTCCTTTCGAATCCATGAAAGGACTCACACTGGAGAGAAACCATATAAATGTAAGCAATGTGGGAAAGGATTTGTTGCTTCTTCTTCTTGTCGAGTCCATGAAAGGACTCACAGCGAAGAAAAACCCTATGAATGTAAGCAGTGCGGGAAAGCCTTTCGCAATTGTAATTCTTTACAATTGCATGAAAGGATGCACACTGGAGAAAAACCCTACCAGTGTAAGGAATGTGGGAAAGCCTTCAGAAGTTCTAGTTCTTTTCGAATCCATGAAAGGACTCACACTGGAGAGAAACCCTATGAATGTAAGCAGTGTGGGAAAGCTTATAGCAGTTCTTGGTCTTTCCGTGTCCATGAAAAGACACACACTGGGAAGAAACCCTATGACTGTAATGAATGTGGGAAAGCCTTCAAGGATTCTTGGTCTTTTCGAGTTCACCAAAGAATTCACACTGGAGATAAACCATATGAGTGTAAACAATGTGGGAAAGCCTTTTGCAATTTTAGTTCTTTACGATTGCATGAGAGGACACACACTGGAGAGAAACCTTAGCAATGTAAGGAATGTGGGAAAGCCTTCAGAAGTTCTAGTTCTTTTCAAATCCATGAAAGGACTCACAATGGGAAGAAGCCTTAGGAATATAAGCAGTGTGGGAAACTTCCACTTGTTTTAGTTCAACTACCCAAAAGGATTCACATTAGAGAGCAACCCTTTGTGTATAAGCAGCACAGAAAATCCTTCACTGATTTTTATTCTTGTACATAAAAGGATTCACATTGGAGGGAAGCCCTATGAATGTAAGCCATGTAGGAAGGCTTTCAAAAAAAATCTTGATCTTTTATAGTCCATGAAAGGACCCATACTGGATAGAAACCCTTGCATGTAAGGTCTTGGGAAAGGGTTCAAATGCTTGTTCGGTTCCAATCCATGAAAAGGACCCATACTGAAAGAGAAACTCTATTTATGTTAAGCCACATGGGAAAGAGTTTTCTCATTTTCTTTTCATGTGTATAAAAGGATTACACTATGGAGGGAACCATCATGGCAAAGCGTTACTTGAGTACTTTCCAAGTACATAAAAGAAATATGAATGAGAAATATGAATGTACAGAATATGGGAAAGTGTTTGAGTCCTTTGCAAATATTGGAAGATATGTGATAGTACCTAATGGAGAAGAGCCTTACAAATGTAAACTTATAAGTTTCTCCATTTCTAAGGCATGAAACGACTCACTGAAGAAAAACATTGAGAATATAAAGAGTGTGGTAAAGTTTTAGTTGTTTGAAATACGAGAGCAACCAGAATGGAGGCAAGTGCTATAAATACAAGGAATATGTGAAAGCCTTCAAATTCTCAGTTTCTTTCCAATTCGTGAGATAACTCCTACTGGAGAAATCCTATGAGAGGATCATGGGAATTCTTTCACTGCCATGCAGTCTTCAGCTGAGAAAGGAATGCCCAAGGGACAGATGTCTTATGATGTGAAAATGCAGTAAGGCTTGTCATCAGTTCAAATTGTAACCATGAAAGATTCACAGTCGTGAGAATCTCCACGAATATATGCAATGTGTCAAACCTGGTATCCTACATCTTTTCAAATATATATGTAAGATTATACATGGCTTTGTAGCACTTCCTTTTAAAAGTGAAGGAAAGTTTTCCATTTTACCAAGTGGGATTTTTTTTTTTTAATTTTTGGAGGGCGGGTACTAAGGTTTCAACCCAGTCATTTCACAACTAAGCTACATCCTAAGCACTTTTTAAATTTTGAGATAGGATCTCACCAAGTTGTCCAGGTCTGCCTTGAACTTGCAATATTCCTTCCTCATTCCCTTGAATATCTGGGATTACAGATGTCCTCCACCTGGCCCCATGCATTTTAACAAGTTTGTTTTGTTTTGTTTTGTTTTGACACTGGGAATTGAATCCAGGGATGCTTTACCAGAGAACATCCTCGACCCTTCTATTTTTTGAGATAGGGTCTCACTAAATGCTGAGGTTGGCCTTGAACTTGGGATCCTCCTGTCTCAGCCTCCCAGGTCAGCTAGTAATTTAAGTCGCGTGAAATCATACTGGAGAGAAGTTTTGTAAATGTAAGTTATATATAAAACCTCATTAATACTAAAGTATTTATTCTATGAAGAATTTACAAGAAAGAAATGCAAAAGTTCTGAGTATATTTGTTCTTCAGTGTCTCATTTTTAACTTGGATATGTAGTAATTTGAAACATTAAATGAAATGTTTCAGCTGGATGTGGTGGTACACACCTGTAATCCCAGCAGCTCTAGAGACTGGGGCAGCAAGATCACAACTTCAAAGCCAGCCTCCAGCAACTTAGGCTCTAAGTAACTCAGTGAAACCCTGTCTTTAAGTAAAATATAAAAAAGGGCTGAGGATGTTACTTAGTGGTTAAACAACCCTAGGTTCACTCCTGGTACCAAAACAACAACATATGAAATGAAATGTTTCTGTAAGAATTTAAGCAATTTACAGGGACTTGGTGGGGTGTTTTTTTTTCCCTATTATCTTTGCATTTTGATACATGGGTGGGTGAATTGTATTTGCAATATGATAGATTCAATTTTACACTGTTTAATTGGCACTTATGAGCTATTGTCATCAATTGTCATTAATGAGCTATTGAAAAGGGATGTTTTGTCCATTGCTGGTCTGTGTGTCAGGAACTGGATATCACATTCCTCCTTTTGGGAATAACTGTAGTTAAGAGGGTCAGTAAAGAAAAAGGTTTATTTTATTTCCCTTGCTAATAAATCATTGCCTTCCTCTTCTGTGTAATGTGTATGATATGGTCTCACGATTCTTGTTATTCCATCCTTTTTTTCTATTATAGTACACATTGATTTCCATGAATTACATTCATTAAAATATGTAGACTTAGTTATCCATTAAAAACTATATGATGCTGGGCATCCCAGCAGCTCGGGAGGGTGAGGCAGGAGAATCATGAGTTCAAAACCAGCCTCAGCAAAGGCGAGATGATAAGCAACTCAGTGAGACCCAGTCTCTAAATAAATATGAAATAGAGTTGGGGATGTGGCTCAGTGGTTGAGTGTTTCTGAGTTCAATCCCTGGTACAACCCCTCCCCCCCCAAAAAAAACATATATAATAGTTTTTAAAGAAATCTTCCACAGGGGTTGCATGAGGTAAGTATTTTTAAGTAAATTGTCAGAATACAAAACAAGGGTAAGGGAAGACTAGATCACTTTTCATATTGCCTCCAAAGTGTAGCTTTTTTTTTTTTTTTTGTACTGAGGATTGAACCCAGGGGCACTTAACCACTGAGACACACCCCCATCCCCTTTTTGTATTTTATTTAGAGACAGGGTCTCACTGAGTTGCTTAGAGACTTGCTAAATTGCTGAGGCTTTGAACATATGATCCTCCCGCTTCAACCACCCGAGCTGCTGGGATTACAGGCTTGGGCCACCACACCCAGCCAAAATGTAGTCTTGACGCTAAATTTTCAGATTTCTCTTAATATCGGTCTCTGTAGATGCAAAATGTAAAATCAAGCAAAAAAAAAAGTATTGTAGGATTTGAGTATGTGATAAGGAACACATTCATGTGGTCCAAGTGCTTATAGTTTTGTGATAACACACAGTTAAGTGGTAAAGGTAATAAAACATCCAAGCTACCAGAAGCGATCCCAGGATCAGTAAATTCCTCTTGAAGTAGTAAGGGGAATCTACATTCCACACGGAACGTAGGTAAATAGAGAAAAGAATATTATAATTTGTGTGAAACAACAATAACAAAAACTCCTAATGGCCAAAGCAATCTTGGGCAAAAAGAACAAAGCAAGAGGCTTCTCGTGAGCCGGCTTACAGAGAGATCACAGTGCTCAGATCAAAGACGGTAGTCCATCGTCCAGCTTGATAGAGCTCAGACCTGTAACCCCAGCTATGGGGGAGGCTGAGGCAGAAGGAGCACAAATTTGAGACCAGCCTCAGCAACTTAGACCCTGTCTAAAAATTAAAAATAAAAAAGGGCTGGGGTGTGGGTCAGTGGTACGGCACCCTAAATCGCCATTCCCCACAGAAAAATAAAAAAGAGAAACCTCACATAAACCAGTGGAACAGAACTGAGGAATTAGAAATAAACTCACATGTCTATAATCAGGTGATTTTCAGTGAAGTTGCTAAAGACACGCAGTTGAGAAAGGACACATTTATTTATTTATGGTACTGGAGATGGGATCCAGAGGCACCTTGCCACTGAGCTACCTTCCCAATCCTTTTTACTTTTCATTTTGAGACAGTCTCACTAAGAGAATTGAATTTGTGGTCCTCCTGCCCCAGCCTCCCCAGTCACTAGGGTTATAGGTGTCTGCACACCTGTAATCTCAGTGATTCAGGAGTTGAGGCAGGAGGATTGCAAGTTTGAGACCAGCCTCAGCAATTTAGCAAAACCCCCCTTTTTTTTTTATTGTCAATGTGTGGGAGGCGTCCACTCTGATTCACATTCTCCTTCCCTGAGTGGAGAGGCTTTGACTGACTGGTCACTGCATCTCGTTGTGACCTGGACATTGCCCCAGTCCCGAAGGTTGAGGACGCATCTTCAGACATAGGTGTGTCACCCCACGGATTGAGCTACACTCACCTGTTCCTTTGTAATATTACCCCTTTACCCTGTTTGGGATAGAATGTTCCATGGAAATGCCCTTTGTGTGTCCCCTTCTCTTGCTCTGCCTTTGGGTGTGGCCTTCCTAGATGTCAGTCAACCTGCTGACGGCAGACATCACGAAGCTAGACTCAGTCCCCCCAAAACCTGACCCCTTGCTTCATTTGAATGGCTTCTCCTTAATAAAAGGGTTCAGCACGCACTTGTTCACTCTCTTTCTTCGGACCCTTAAGGTCAGCGTAGCTGTCACAGGACCTCAAAGTAAAAGATATCTCTGTCTCTCTGGTTATTTCAGGCAGCCCAGTTCCCCTGGAGTGACCCTGAGTGTTTTGGTTGTGAGGAACGTGACATCAGTGGACCTTTATTTTATTTATTTATATGTGATGCTGAGGCTCAAACTCAGGGCCTTACACATGCTAGGTGAGCCCTCTACTGCTGAGCCACAACTCCAGCCCCCAAAACCTGTCTTAAAAAAAAAAGGACTGGGGATGCAACTCAGTGGTAAAGCACCCCTGATCCGGAAAGAAAAGGTGATATCCACTTGTGGGGCTGGGCTGTGACTCGGTGGTAGAGCACTTGCCTAGCACAAGTGAGGCACTGGGTTCAATCCTCAGCACCACATAAAAATAAAGGTATTGTGTCCACTTACAACTAAATATTTTTAAAAAGATATCCACTTGCAGAGGAATGAAACTGGACCCCCATCTTTATTAATTACAAAAATCAACAGTATACTAATTAATGACCTAAGATCTGAAACTAAAACTACCAGAAAAAAAAAAAAAAAAAAGGATAGCTTTCCAGACGTCAGAAGGGGCTAGGAAAGTTATCTTGGACAAACCCTCTCACCCTAAAATCACAGGAATCACACAGATGGATGGGATTACATCAGACTAAAAAGCTTCCGTGGAGGTGTGGAGCAATCACTTGATTGAAAAAACAACTTTGGTTTGGTAGAACCAAAGCCAACTGTATAGACAATAAGGAAACAACGTACAAGCAACAAGCCAAATAGCCTGAATTAAAAATGGGCAATAGGAATGCAAGGTGGAAATAATTTTTTTGGTGCTGGGGGTAGAACCAGGGCCTCCAACATGCTAGGCAAGTGCCGAGACCCCATGAACTGAATGTCAGGTGTGAGGGGCACTCACTGCCCACCTGTGCCGAATCCCACTGGCTGGGCAGCACGGGTACGTTCAACTAGACTTGATTTGCAATTTTTGAGTCTGTTTGCATCTGTATTCAGAAGGTATATGCATGTACCCTTTTATAATATATACCATTAAATATAATATTATATACTATATATATTATAATATATGCCATGTAGGTAAGTGTATTGATATACTCACATATGTATACATTAGTATGTAGTGTACATTTTTAGTATGTGTACACTACTAGTATATATAATAGCATTTAATACACTGTATTATCCTGGTATGTCCTATGTAGGGTAGCCCAATGCTTCATCAATCCCTTGTACTGTGATTCTGCCAATCCCTGCTAGCCTTTAAAATTGTTCAAGCAAGTCAGCCACATTCCCCCACGGGAACCACAAGGCTTCCCTGTCACACCTCGTTTTCTCTTCCCAAATGCTGTCTGCGTAGGCCTGATGGCTCATGGCCATGCAGTGTGCTGTAAGGAGCATGTGGCTGTAGTTTTTTGTTTTAATATTTATTTTTTAGTTTTTGGTGGACACAACATCTTTATTTATTTTTAAAGTGGTACTGAGGATCGAACCCAGCGTCCCGCGCATGCCAGGCGAGCGCACTACCACTTGAGCCACATCCCCAGCCCTGGCTGTAGTTTTAACCCTAGCTCTATAAGGCAATTCAAGCACCCTGCAGGGCCACAGTGTGTGTCACCGGGCAGTGTTGTGCCACCTGGCCCAGGGGGACCACCCTCGAGCAGTACCTTTCCAGCAATGGTTACCCCTAAAGAGCTTCAACCCCTTTCTGAACGAAGTGCCTAGTACCTGAACCAAACCAAATGCATGAATAAGAAGGAAAAACCCCTGATTGAAAACAGTCTGTGGTGGAGATGTTCCCAGTCAGATGGTCACTGGACCCCTAAATACATCTGGTCCAGGCCACCAGCCTGCTGCCATAATCTGAGAGTGTTGCCAGAGTAAACTGCTTGAACATCACATTGTATCTAAGTAACTCATTTTTTTTCATGTGAATTGGGCTGAACAGGAGAAGTTGCCCCTGAATGAGCTGGTTAAGTAAGGTCCCCCCCCCCAAGTCTCCACTGTGTCATATGCTGAGAGATATGTGTGCCCTTAATTTGTCTATGGGTAATCGGGGCAAGATTCCCACAGTGCTTTACCCCAAAGGGGGTGACTTTGGATGAGTCCTCATTGCTTTTGGAAGAATCAGATAGGGAAGACCCTTGGCAATAGTCAAAGAATCTGTCAGAATGTGCACACAACCTCAGCTCTCAGTCACCAAGGGATTCTGTAGCATTCACATGGTGGCCTGGGATGTGGCTCCAGGTGCCCTCCGTTGGGTCCCGTCTTTGATTGGGAATGGTAATATGATAGGAATTAGAAGCAGCACCTCTCCAGTGAACACCATCCTGTGGCCAGAAAGCACACTGCTTTAGTCAGCTTTTTTCCTGCTGAAAGACCAACCAGCACAACTGTAGAGGAGGAAGTTTATTTGAGGGCTCACGGTTCAGAGGTCTCAGTCACAGACAGCCGGCTCCATTCCTCGGGCTTGAGGTGAGGCTGAACATCATGGCGGAGGAGTGTGGCAGAAGAATGTGGCTCCCATGATGATCAGAGCAGAGACTCCAAGGGTCAGATATAAAACATAGACCCAAGGCCACGCCCCCTGCCCACCTCCTCCAGCCACACCCCCCCCTTCAGTTACCGCTCATCCCATCAGGTGGCTGTGACCCTAACCCAATCCTTTCCTCTGGGCACTTCTCGGCTGTCTCACAGTGAGCTTTGGGAGGATGCCTCACACCCCAACCATCACACACACCATCCATCAAGGACCTGGAAAGACTGGCCCAGTGGCCCGAGGGTCTAGGAAGGAGGTCACCTCTCCATAACCCTTGTGTCACACTGAGTCGGAAATCGCTGCCTCCCAGAGCTCAAGGAGGAATGATTGGGCTGCGCACCGTAACTCGGTCGGTGGATTCATCACCTGATGGAATTGGTTGAGTGGGAACTGGAGGCGGGTGGGTGTGGCTGGGGAAGCGGTTCGCTGGGGCGTGGCTTTGGGGTCTGTTTGCCTCAGGTGGGTGGCGCGCGCTCTGCTTCCTGATGGTCCTGTGAGCTGCGACCCTCGGCCACACTCTTCCTCCGTCACGTTGTGCCTCGCCTTGACCCCAGGAATGGAGTCTGCCGTCTATGGCCTGAGACGTCTGAAACTGTGAGCCCCCAAAAGACTTTCCCTTCTCTGTGATTGTTCTGGTTGGGACTTCTGGTCACAGAAGCAAAACAAACTGCGTCCTTATCTTCTCAGTGAAGACGGCTGTGCCGGGCCAGCCTGGTGGCTCACCTCCCTGGCCCAGCTGCAGCCAGCTGCAAGGGGGGGCGTGGGTTTCTGTCTCCAAAGGATCCTTTTGTATCTTGCGGGGGTTGCTCGAGTTGTTTTAGGACAGGGACGGGGTTAGTTTCTCTCACCAGGAAGGCGAAATAGGAGTGAGATAAGGTGGATAAGGTCCCTGGGCAATTTGGGGATGACGTGTGGTTTGGCGGCTCTTGGAGGCCGAAAAAGCATGTGTTAGGTTTGAATGTTGCTTCCCAAACTCATGCTGACGTCCAGTTACGGGTTCAGAGGTCTCAGTCCGGAGACAGCCGGCTCACGCTGATGTCCAGTGTCAGCAGTTAGATCCCCGGGCTCTGCCCTCACGAACGCATCAGTGCCGGGGCTGTGGGAATGATTCCTAATAAAGGTCAAGTTCAGCCACTTTGGTTCCCCTCTTTCATCCTCCCCATGCCCTTCAGCCATGGATGGTGCTGCAAGGCGGCCCTGGCCAGAAGCAAGACCTTGAACTTTCAAGATGAAAGGTTTGAACTTTCTAGTCTCCTGCACTACTGGGAAATAAAATGCAGTTCATTATAAATTCCAGTAATCCTCAGGATTCTAACAGCACAGACACACCAGGACTTGGGGAAGGACAAAAATAGGGTATTGGTATTTGGAAAGATTCTATTTGTTCTCCCCTTAAAAATGAGTAGAATTTTGTCAGTGGAGCTGGTGATTTGGAGATAGCAGGGTTGTTGTGTCCCAGGGGTCATTGCTGCCATGTGACATGGGTTCTGTGACTTTTTTTTTCTGAAAATGCCACCTCACAGCCCCCTGTGACTGCTACAGAGGTATTTTCCTGAGTGGAAGAGGGACGGGTTTCTAGGCAGACTTGTCAGAAAGCAGGCATTGAGCAAGCTGGAGACGGAAACCCTGTCAGGACGCGACGCTGAGTTGGCCTGTCCCCAGAACAGTCTCCCTGGGGTGACGCTCTGTGGGATGGGCTCTTATGCTTTAGAGCCACAGCATCACCAACAAAGTCTGAGGTGATCGATTTAAATCCAAAGGCCCCATCTTGATTTTAGGAACCTCTCAATTTTCTCAAGCAGAGTGGGTGTAAGTAGAGGGCAGGGTTAGGGCTAGGAGTTTCCTGAAGATGGGGTTGCAGGCAAGGCCTCGTGGGACCTGATTACTTCTCCATCCTTTAATTCTTTGATCCCATGGTGGTAGAAAGAAGTGTTGAAGAAGTAAAAATGAAGGTGGCAGAATTAAACACAGTTCAAGTGTGTGAAATTGTTTTGCGATAATTATTTTTAAGTATTTAAAAAATATTTTTGTTTTATTTATTTGTATTTATGTGGTGCTGAGGATTGAACCCAGGGCCTTGCACATGCGAGGTGAGTGCTCTAACCACTGAACCACAACCCCAGCCCCAATAATTATTTTTTATACCAGAGATTGAACCCGGGGCTTGTAACCACTGAGCTACATCCCCAGCCCCTTTTTTATTTTTTATTTAGAGACAGGGTCTTGCTAAATTACTTTGGGTCTTGCTTACTTGCTGAGGCTGAATGTGAACTCACAATCCCCCTGCCTCAGTCTCCCGAGCTGCTGGGATTGCAGGCATGTACCACCACACCCAGCTAATAATTATTTTTAAGATACGTAATATCACTTAAAGTGTTCTTATAAGTTTTCACATGTATATAGTCATACCACCTCCATGAAGATGAAAAACAGGACATAATCCCTAAAGTTGATCCTTGCAGTGCCCAGTCCTGCTCAACACATCCACCCTTCACCAGTGAACTGTCAGGTCTCCTTACCTTCACTTTACTAGAAAGTTATATGGATGCAACATTATGTTGTTTTTTGAGTTCTGAGCTTGAAACTGTCCTGTGCAACAGAGTAAGGCCCTATCTAAGAAACAGAAGTAGAATAAACCCCACAGAGATGCTGTTTTTATGAACTATGTGAGGTTGTGTACCCCTGTTCTTATCTTTTAATACTTATGAGATGGAAGGATTGATTGGTGAATCATATGAGACCCTAGTAATTATGAAATCTCAAAATCTCTCCATTAAGAAAATAAAAGTAGCAATGAAAACATGGACAAAGATTATATTCACTTCCTATTTTAATACAAAACAAAGTTATTCTTCCTTTTTTTTTTTTTTTTTGGTATCAGGAATTGAATTCAGGGGCACTCAAACAGTAAGCCACATCCCCAGCCCTATTTTGTATTTTATTTAGAGATAGGATCTCACTGAGTTGCTTAGCACCTTGCTTTTGCTCAGGCTGGCTTTGAGCTTGTGATCCTCCTGCCTCAGCCTCCTGAGCCGCTGGGATTACAGGCCTGCGTCACTGTGCCCGGCTGTTCTTCACATCTTAATGTGTATTTGAACAGGGTAGTGATATCTGAAGGCCTTCCCACATTCCTTACCTTCATAGTGTTTCTCTCCAGAATTCCTTAATTCATGTGCTTGGAAACCTAGATCAGATATGTGGGTTTCCCACATTGCTTGCACTCATGGTGCTTTCCAGCAGTATGTCTCTGAATGCACTGGTTGTAACTGAAGGCTTTCCCACATTTATTACATTTATAGAGTTTCTCTCTAATGTATTTTCATGTCTTTGAGCAGAATTGAAATATCTTAATGCTTTGCTACATTGGGGTTTCTTTCCCACGTGAATTAATTCATATTTTTGGAAACCTAGAGCCAACATGTAGGTTTTCCCACTTTGCTGACATTCATAACACTCCTCTGCACTGCAAGTCCTGTCCTGCATTTGACCACGTTGGCAAGACCCTGAAGGCCTTGCCACATTCTTCACATTCATAGGGTTTCTCTTCAGTATGATTGTTTTTATATATTTTTAAAATTTTTTTAATATTTATTTTTCAGTTTTCAGTGGACACATCTTTTTTTATTTTTTTAAAGAGATTTTTAATATTTATTTTTTTAGTTTGCAGCAGTTACAACATCTTTATTTGTATGTGGTGCTGAGGATCGAACCCAGTGCCCTGCACATGCCAGGCAAGCACACTACCGCTTGAGCTACAACCCCAGCCCTGTTTTTATATTTTTGAACAAAATTTTGATATCTGAATGCTTTCCTACACTTCTTACATTCAGTCTCTCTTCAGTATGACTTCATTCATGCATTTGAAAACCTAGAGCAGATGTGAGTTTTCCCACATTATTTACATTCATAGTGTTTCTGTGCAGAGTATTCTTTTTCATGTTTGAGCAGACTGGTGATATCTGAAGGCTTTCCCACATTTCTTACATTTATAAGGTTTTTCTTCAGTGCAAGTCACTTCGTGTAATTTAATGGAGTGCTGATATCTGAATGCTTTCCTGCATATCATATTCATAGTGCTTCTTATAGCATGAATTACCTCAGTTGCTCAGAAACCTTGAAGAGGTATATAGGTTTTCCCAGTTGTTTACAATCATAGCATTTTTATCTAAGAAACAGAAGTAGAATAAACCCCACAGAGATGCTGTGATTCTTTTTGTGTACTGGCAGATTGGCAATACCTGAAGCCTTTCCCACATTCCTTACATTTATGTGGCTGCTCCACATATTCTTTTTTTTATTTAGAGAGAGAGAGAGGAGAGAGAGATAATTTTTTAATATCTATTTTTCATTTTTTGGTGGACAACATCTTTATTTTATTTTTTATGTGGTGCTGAGGATCGAACCCAGTGCCCCGTGCATGCCAGGCGAGCATGTTACCGCTTGAGCCACATCCCCAGCCCTCCCCATATTCTTGACACTCATGGTTTGTGTCCAGCATGGGATCTCATGTGTCTACTATGCCATGAGTGACAAATGAAGAATCTTCCTCACATGCTATATTCACATGAGTGTAGTCCAGTACTTTTGTTATTCAAATTGGTTTGGAATCTGGCTGTAATATTCTCCACATTGACTACTTTCTTCATTTCAAAAATCTCTCTACCATGTGACTTCTATATAAGAATGAAGCACAATATTAATGGTTGTTTTGTTAGAGATTTTGTATCTACCATTTGGTATTAGAATTCTACTTTTCACACTTTCATTGAAAGTATAGGTTTTTTTCTAAGTTTCTTAAAAGAGAATATATGTGAGTCACCTTTCCATTGCTGTAACCAAATATGTTAAATAATCAACTTACGTGAAGAGAAGCTTTTTGTTTTATGCTGCACTGAGATTGAATCTGGGGATGCTCTACCATGGAGCTATATTCCCCCTTTTGTTTGTTTTTGAGACAAGGTCTTGCTAAGTTGGAGAGGCTGGCCTCAAATTTGTGGTCCTCCTGCCTCAGCTTCCTGAGTTCAAGGGTGGCCTTAGCTTTCAGTGACTATCTTAGGTCTCACATTGCTTTGGATCACCAATGATATTTTAAATGAGAAAAACCTAGTGAAATATCCAGCAAAAATTACTTGAAGCATATATTGATATGTAAAGTACAAAACCCCTAAATAACTATTCTGTTCAGAAAGGGAAGATGACAGTTTTGTTGTTTCCAAGGCAAGAAATGGGTTTCCAAACAACTGATCCTATTTTAACATTTCTAGGAATTTCGAGTTTATGCCCCAGAATTCTCTTTGAAATCATCCAAGAGGAAAAAACACAATTCCTGAACTTACTGCACATACTAGGGGAGTTAAAAAAGTAAAAAGAATACATAACAAGTAAAATATAAATATGGTAAAATTTTATTTTTTTAAGATTCACATTTCTTGTCTTTTTGGAAATATTTCATATTGTTGTTCAGATTCTATTAATTAAATACATTTTTCCATTTATTGAAATACTATGAAGCAAGTAAATAAATCTATTTAAGCTGACCAGCTCAGGGAGAGGCAGTCCTGTCCTGAGACTGGGTCAGAAGGCCAGACCAGCCAGGAAACTTTCCAACAAGGAACCTCAACCCAAGGGAGTTCCCTAGGACATCTGTGCCCAGGAAAGACACTGGGAAGAAAGGAAAAATTTTTTTCTTTTTACCTTAGATCCATGTGCTGATTCTCTGCTTTCCTGTCAAATAAGATTTTTTATTATGAATATTTTATGTATCTATTTGGTGCTCAGACTTGAACACAGAAACCTTCCCCAGCTCCAAAATAAATATTTTAAAGAGTTATCCCTATCTCTTTAAAAAATGATTAAGAATTAAGCTGGGCATCGGCACACACCTGTAATCCCGGCGTCTCTGGAGGCTGAGACAGGAGGATCAGGAGTTTAAAGCCAGCCTCAACAACTTAGCGAGACTCTAAGCAACTCAGTGAGACCCTGTACAAAATAGGGCTGGGGATGTGGCTCAGTGATGAAATGCCCCTGAGTTCAATCCCTGGTACAAAAAAATAAATAAAAATAATAAATAAAACACTTTGTCTGGAATGTGCAATAAAGGATAAGTAGTTATACATAATGATATAAATTGGAGAGGAGCAGCTGGCCTTGGGGCAGCTGGCCTTTGGGAATGGCAGGAGGAATTTCCCGCAGTTCTAGGAATAGCCAGGCTGGGGGAAGAGGTTTGTGGATTTGAGACTCTGCTTCCAATAAACCTGGAAACCTCAGGGAAAACATCCTCCCCGGGGAGGAGGGGGCTGGGGTCCGCTCACACCGCAGCTCCTGTGCAGGAACCTCCTTCAGTGAGGGGTCAGCAGGAAACTCTCACCTGGAGTCCGGTTAGGATCTCGCCTAACAGTCAAATTCGCACAAGTGCTGCCCTCGTTGGAACACGCAGCGGATCTGCTGACCCCTCCGAGCCAGGCGCTCGGCCCGGCCTTCCTCGGGTCCCTACACAGGTCGCCCCAACTGGCCTGACCAGTTCCCACTCAGATCCCGACCCCAGGCACTCATTTCTCCCAGGCAGACCCAGCGGCCGGTGGTCGCGTCCCACTGCAGTGCGCGGGTCCCGCCCTGATAGCCCCACTGGCCCTCGCCCACCAGGGGCTCCCCCCAGATGGAGAGCCTTGGACCGACCCAGCAAGCGAAGACTCCTTTCCCTGTGGGGTCCTGCCTCTGGCTCAGGGCAGTCCCAGGACACGAGCCCAGGCCAAACTCTCAGGCTGGGCCCTTATCCTTCCCTGGAGCTGTCTCCTAGTCCTTCGGGTTCCCCTGCAGGACCTTTAGCTCAGGCACCTGAGGACTGAAACTCGCCTCCTACTCCCCCCCCAGCCCCCCTTCAACCCCCCACCCATCTCCAGCCACCAGACCGCCCTCTCCCGGCCACCTCCGTCCCAGGCTCTTTCCTTCCGTCAGTCTTCCTCCCGGAGCATCCGAGCTGCGGCGAGGTCTGGCGGTGCTGGGGTGGCGAGCAGCCCCCTCCACCAAGGCCCATTCCTCCGGTTTAGCACTGCCTTGGGTCCCCTCATTTCCCCCTCTCCAAGTCCCCCACGGCCTCTCCAACAGCTCAACACTCCTCCCGGTCTCCACTGTACCCTCGCCCTTCACTGCCCGGCTCTGCAGGCCAGTCCCTGCTCAGCGGTGCCCTTGACCTCCCTCCCGTCTGGGCTCAGCCCCCCACTAAGCCCCACCCTCTGGCCTCGGCCCCACCCCGCATTGTCAGGTTCCGCCCCCAAGCCCAGTCCCCTGCCTCGCCCCGCCCCCCCTCTCCTGGTGGCCTCGGGACCCGCTGGTCCGCAGTGGCATCAGTGGCACCGCTTTCCCACGCTGGCCCGCTGGGCCTGCAGACGCTGCTGCTGCTGCGCTTGCAGAACTAGTTTGTTGTGGGGAGAAGGCGCGGCCGTCAGAGAGCGCCCATGACACTGAACTGGACAGTGAACAGGTGAAAAGCAAACGGGAGGCGAGAGAGGACACCCCGGCTCAGCGGGGGCCACCAGCCGCAAGCCCCGCTTGCCTTCCCCATGGCGGCTTCAGGCTGCGCCTCCAGACTCCACTGGACGAACAGGAAGGTGGGAAGGGAGTGGCTGGGGATGAGTTCCAGACGTGTAGGGTGAGCCTGGGAATGCGCGGAGTAGGGCCAGGTCCCAGCAGCCCTCAGACACGGAACCGGGGCTGGAAGGTGGGGACTCTCGGGTGTCAAAGCCCCAGGAAGCCGTCTGTGGATCTGGGGACTGTGTCCAAGGTTGGGTGAGGGACCAAGGACCTGATTCTGAAAGAATCTGAGGTACTTACTGCCATCTAAGGACCAGGCCTGAAGGAGACACTATAATTGCGTCACATGGAGGAAGTGAAAGAAGCCCAATTAAAAAGGTTGCATATTACATGATTCTACTTATATGAAGTCTGAAAACCACAGTCATAGGAACGGAAACAGCAGTTGGTGAATTTTCTTGGATATGTTCGCTATTTGCATTGTGGGGAAGTTTTCAAGGATAGAGTGTATGTCAGACATCTCAGTTTAAGTATGAGCAGTAAACTGGCTGTCAGTTAAACACCAGCAAAGCTGGGAAGCAAGCGAGCAAATAAAGAACATTCACCTGTCACT
Source organism: Ictidomys tridecemlineatus (assembly GCF_052094955.1). Lineage (NCBI taxonomy): Eukaryota > Metazoa > Chordata > Mammalia > Rodentia > Sciuridae > Ictidomys > Ictidomys tridecemlineatus. The sequence goes on along the minus strand of NC_135478.1, from coordinate 9,363,109 downwards.
TAGGAGCAAAACACACACACACACACACACACACACACACACACACACACACGCCAAGGGTGGAGCTCAGTGGTAGAGCATTTGCCTATCACGCTTCAGGCCTTGGGCTCACCCCCAGCACTGCGCGTAGACACCATATGAAATACACCTGGGGACACATATTAGCAAGTGCTCCACCACAGAGCACCTGCAGCCCATAATGTCATTTTGTCTTTTACTTTTGGGGTTTGTTTTTTGGAGACTGAACCCAGGGTCTCACACGTTTGGCAAATGCTCTACCATTGAGCTACATTCTCAGCCTTTTTAATTTTGAAACAGGGTCTCACTTAAGACCCAGGCTGGCTCTGAAGTAGCTGGGACTGGGATTATGGGTGTACTCCATAATGCCTGGCCTTTATTTTTTCCCTCCAATCTCATTTTAGGGGGCTGGGGATGTAGCACTGGCATGCTTGAAGCCCCGGTTCCATCCCCAGTACTGCAAAAAAAACCCAAAACCCTAATTTTTGGAAACCTATTATATTCTTGTTCATTCGCTAGCTACCTCCTCCCTCAGCTGCTGAGTTCCAGGAAGGCTGGGTTTTTCCTTAATTTACTACTCTCAGCCTGGCACATGAAGGGTACTGGTCAACCTCCAAACAGGAGAAGAGGTTTACACCATGATCTTGGTTTTGTCACTTTGAGCCTGTGGTGAAGCAGCACATCTTGGTGGGGGACACCGTCACCTCATGCGGTCAGGATGCAAAGAGGAGCCAGGGTCCCAGTAACCCTTCAGGGGCCTCCCATGACTCCCCACTTCCCTAAGGCTTCACCACCACTTCCCGGGCAGCCCACCTGCAGCACATGAGCCTGGGGGACATTCAGGATCCAAATCGTAACTTAAAATCAATAAAACAGAAATGAACTAAAATTTAAAGAATTTATCATGGGCTGAGGCTCAGGGCACATCGTTGTCCAATATGTGAAATCTGGGCTTGACGGCGAGAGCTACAAAAAGCAAAACCAAGAAACACCCAACCTCCAAAAGTGAGTTATCAAGGACAAGATTTTACTTCCTCAAAACATCCCAAAGAAATGTCTTCCTTATAACACAAGTACAAATCCTGTAAGAAATTTTGAGCACCCCTTAAAAAAAAAAAAAAAACACACATAAACACATGGTCCCCTTGGCTATGATCATGCCACAATGTGTTACCCTCCTCCTTGAAACAGGGGTGATACTTGTGGTTGTCGTTTAAGAGAGCACCTACAAAACCATGATTTGACATTATGATAAAAACTCCAACAATATATGCAGTAAAAGTGAAATTCATGTGAGAAAAAATGCCTGAAGCTGTATATACATGGTAACACATAAAGTTTAATGAATAGCTTGGCAAAACTAAAAGTCAACCCGATCCACAATGGCGATGGGATATTTTAATATATCTTAGTAAATAAAAGAGACAACATTTGTTAGCATACAAGTTGCTTGAACATATTCAACATTATTAAGAGAAATGTACAGAAATTCTCCTTGAAAAATTTTTCAATATTTTTAATCACAGAGAATAAAATGTAACTAAAAATGAACAGAATGATATATTCAGCTGTGAGGAAGAGGAAGACTTCCCTCCAGGCTCCTCAGATGGAAGTAGCCAAATGCTCTAACACAGAGCACTGCACAATGCAATAAGCAAGCTTTTTTTTTTTTTTCCTTTTGGTGGCTGGGGATTTGAACCCAAGGCCTCAGCATGCTGGGCAGTGCCCTCCCACTGAGCTACACCACCAGCCCCTCATCTAGTTATTTCTTTGGCATCACTGTAGCTGCCATGCAATCTGGAACACAGTAACTGGCACTGAAAACGGACATTCACTATACAAATCAGACCTTATATCAATTCAACCCGTAGAGGGGAGTCAGAGTATTTCCAAGAATGACTGTCTAAACTGGCTGCCTGACAGCACATTAGGGTTTGGGGGAAAATTCCAACTGAGATATCTCATGTGGAACTGGTACAAAAATTTACAAGAAACTTCACATCTCAGAACAGGGAATCCAACTTCTTTTTTTTCAGTTGTAGATGACACAATACCTATATACGGCACTGAGGATCGAACCCAGAGCCTCACACACTAGGCAAAAATATGTGTGACTTCAAAAATCTGATAAATGCCTCTTCACTTCTTTCCAGTTCTCATCCAAGTTTAGACTACTGCCAACTTCTAACAAGGCACCATAAGGGGACTAGATTCTGGGAAATCTGCTTCCCACCATTACCAACAAAGTCATATCACAGTCCAACACTGGCACTACTAAATGCTTTGCCACATTGTTTACATTCACAGGGCTTCTCTCCTGTGAGTCCTTTCATGCATTTGCAGGTAACAGGAAGGACTGATGGCTCTCCCACACTTTTATTGTTCAATCACAGGTCTCTGTCACTCAAAGTGAACTATCCAAATAACAGCCAGAAATAACAACAGTAAAAGGCAAAAGATGAAAATAAGAATCAACATGAGATTATGATAAAAACTTTACATACTTAAAAATTGATGGCAACGCCTTATTACCCAAGAAAATAAAATAAAATTCTATGCATGTTTTTTACAAAGCAGTTTCTCCCATAAGAAATGGTAGAATATAGAGATGGAGGAGACAGATCTATAACCCGCCACATGACCAGTAAGAAATTCCAACAGTTAACAATTGTTTTAAGTGACCTACTAAACACAAAATTTAAAAAGTACATAAAAATCAAACTTCTCTGTATATTAGAAACATTTCAATTTACCCATAAACCCCACAATTAAAAATAGATAAAAAAATTTTATTAAGTAACTTAAAAACACTACCTATTAAACTCTTACTGTTGCTTTAAAAGTACTTGTGAAAATTATCAAGTCAATAATTCTTTGTGGAAATTAGTAAAAATTCAAAGTCTAGAGATCTATATTAAAAATGAGCTATCAGCTGGGTGCCGTAGTGCACACCTATAATCCCAGCAGTTTGGGAGGCTAAAGCAGGAGGATCGTGAGTTCAAAGCCAGCCTCAGCAATGGTGAGGCACTAAGCAACTCAGTGAGACCCCGTCTCTAAATAAAATACAAAATAGGACTGAGAATGTGGCTCAGTGGTTGAGGTCCCCCATGTTCAATCCCCAGTACCCTTCTCCAAAAAAAAGAATGAGCTATTAATAAAGAAAATCAATTTAAGCTGGGAGCAGTGACCCATGCCTATTAATCCCAGCAATTCAGGAGGCTGAGGCAGGAGGACCACAGATTCAAGATCAGCCTTGGTAACTTAGCAAGACCCTGTCTTAAAAAGGGTTGGGAATGCAGCTCAGTGGTAGCACACTCCTGGGTTCAGCCCCCATTTATGTATTAAAGAAAAGGAAAAAAAAAAAGAGGAAGGCAGGTGAGAAAATCAATTTACACCTTTAATAACATTTCCTTCAGGATGTGTATTTTCTGGAGCATTATATGTGTATTAATTTGCATAAGGCTTTGCATATTATTTCAAATGTATGTTTTCTCTAAATTGGAAGCTTTTATAAGGCTTTCAAAGTAACTGTCAAAATTGAAAACATTCTTCTTGTTTTTCACACTTCAAGTCTTCCATGCAGTGTTCATTATTTCTCTCCACCTTTGCCTGGGTACTGACCAGAGGTCATGGGGCTGGTCAGCAGCTCTAACATGCCAAGCTCCACTCAAGCCCCAGTGTGCGTTTTACATGTCCCTTAAGATGAGCCCCCCGAGGGCTTTGCCCACTGCTGCCGTTCCACTGCTTGCGTCTCTCCTCCACGCATTCTCTCATGGCTTTGAAGTGAAGTGGGACAACAAAAGGCACCTGAACCTTCAGCATGTTAGAGTTGCTCACCAGTGGGTGTTCTCAATGTGCTCCCCACCTTCCCTACACAGGGTTTCTCTCCAGTATGCCTTCTTTCCTGTTTTGAAAGGGATTGGGACAAATGAAGGCTTTCCCATACTCACGGTATTTGGGCAGTTTTCCCTTCATTAAGAGTTCTTTCATGAATTCTATTATGTATCTGAAGGGTACTAGAGCGACTGAAGGCTTTACCACATTTTAGACACTCATAGGGTCTTTCTCCAGTGTGCGTCCTTTTGTGTTTTTGAAAGGTGCTAGAACAACTAAATGCTTTCCCACATTCTTGACATACATAGGGTTTCTCTCCAGTGTGTGTTCTTCTATGTATTTGAAAGGAACTAGAACAACCAAAGACTTTCCCACATTCTTGACATTCGTAGGGTTTCTCTTTGGTGTGAGTTCTTGCATGTATTTGAAAGACACTGGAGCGGCTGAAGGCTTTACCACACTTTGTACATTCATAGGGTTTTTCTCCAGTGTGAATCCTTTGATGTCTTTGAAAAGAGCTGTGGCAACTGAAGGCTTTCCCACATTCTTTACATTGATAGGGTTTCTCTCCAGTGTGAGTTCTTTTATGTATTCCAAAGGAACTGGAACTGCTAAATGCTTTGCCACATTGTTTACATTCATAGGGCTTCTCTCCTGTGTGAATCCGTTCATGCATTTGCAGGTAACAGGAACGACTGAAGGCTTTCCCACACTTTTTACACTCAAAGGGTTTCTCTCCAGTGTGAGTTTTTTCATGTCTTTGAAAGGAACTTGGACAATTGAAGGATTTCCCACACTCCTTACATTCGTAGGGTCTCTCTCCAGTGTGAGTTCTTTCATGGATGCGAAAGGAACTGGGATTGCTTAAGGTTTTCCCACATTGTTTACACTGATAGACTTTCTCTCCAGTGTGTAGTTTTTCATGTATTTGAAATGAAACAAGACTAATGAATGCTTTTCCACAGTCCTTACATTTATAAGGCCCATCTCCAGTATGCCTTATCATATGCCTCTGAAAGGTTGAGAGAGAAACAAAGGTTTTCCCACATTCCTTACATTCACAGCCTGTGTTTGTTCTGGTGTGAGTTTTTTCATGTATTCGAACAGAACTAGAACGAGCAAAAGCTTTACCACACTGTTTACACTCAAAGGGCTTCTCTCCAGTGTGTGTTCTTTTATGTCTTCGAAAATCACTGGGACATCTGAAGGCTTTCCCACATTCCTTACATTCATAGGGTTTCTCTCCAGTGTGAATCCTCTTATGTATTTGGAAGGACTTGGCAGTACTTAGCCCTTTACCACATTGCTTACATTGATAAGGTTTCTTTTCAGGGTGAGTTTTTTCATGTATTTGACATAAATTAGTAGAATAAAAGGCCTTCCCACATACTTTACATTTACATTTATGAGGTTCCGCTTCAGTGTGTGTTATCCTGTGTCTTTGAAAGCTTGAAAGAGAAATAAAGACTTTTCCACATTCCTTACATTCATAACGTTTCTCTCTAGTGTGATGATAACCATTGGCTTTTGCGCACTGCTTATCTTGATGTGTCTCCTTTTCACCGTGATGGTCATGGGTTTTTTGTCCGGTGTGAGCTCTTGGGTGCTTACTAAGGGATGAATGACTCATGGACTCCTCTCCACATGTGGTGCTATCATAGGGTTCAACTCCACTTGTTTTCTCAGTCAGATTAAGATCTAGAATCTGGCTGACAGTTTCTTCATTCTGACTGCCTTCTTCACTTTCACAGAGTCTCTCTACCAGATGACTTCTGCAAAAAAGGAAAAGCAGTATTAACTGTTTCTTATAATTTTATATTTATTAATACAAATTACACTTGTCTATTATTGGGAAATAAGGGTTTTATTCACTCTCAAAATTGCTTGAGCATGAATTGATCAAATGCTCTTCGAGGCCTGGGCATGGTGGCACACACCTGAAATCCCAGCAGCTTGGGAGGCTGCGGCAGATGGATTAGTTCAAAGCCAGCTTCAGCAAGCTAGTGAGGCCCTATGCAACTCAGTGAGACCTGTCTCTAAATAAAATGTAAAAAAGGGCTGGGGATGCAGCTCAGTGGCTGAGTGCTCCTGGACTGTTCAATCCCTGGTGCGGGGGGCAGAAAGCTCTGCCAGGGGGTTTGATCATAGCTATTATCAAAACAGTAATATTCACAGATGGGAATTTTTAATATACAGTGAAATGTAGTGAACCATGAACTATGTGATATATAAGTATGTGGATCTCGAACAAAATTTTTGAAGGATAAAAAAAACTTAAAATGGGTTTACATGTTCTGTTTCTTTGTTTTTATATTTTCATGAGCCTGGGCATACTGGTTTACGCCTATAATCCCAGCTACTCTGGAGGTTGAAGCAGGAAGATTGCCTGAACCCACAAGTTCAAAAACAGCCTGGGTAACCTCACCCTGTCTCAACAACAAAGTTTTAATAAAAACAAAATTTTAAAACATGCTATAAATTCTCTCTAGGGACACTGCTTTCCCTTATAAGCACAAAGTACCTTAGGTTTCTCTCATTTGTACGGTTGTTCTTCAGTATGAATTCTTTCAAGTATTTAGAAAAACTTGAATTTTTGCATTGGTCTTCAATATGTTGGTCTTTCCATTTTATTCCTAAAACGTAGATCCAGAAAATCATTATGAATAAATATTTAGAAAATTTATGGCACAATGAGACCCTGCTGATTTATTTTATTCACCAAAGCATTCCCTTTCCAGCACTGATGATAAAGAAACACTTGTTCTTTAGATGACCAAGGGCAGGAATGTTTTTACACTTACCTACAAAGGCCAGGTTCCTGAAGGTTTCCCTCATCACATCTCTGTATAGATTCTTCTGGGAAAGATCCAACAAAGCCCACTCCTCCTGAGTGAAGTTCACAGCCACATCCTCAAAGGCCACTGGGTCCTAAAACATCCCACATGTATGTAAAGGAGGATTCATAAGTTCACGATTCTGGTCTCCAAACATTTATTCTATAACTTGGTCATCAGACTCTTGCTCTCTGCCGACATTCATATCCTTCCACGTAGCAACTGAGATGACAAATGAATTATCCACAGGGCAACAGCAGAATAGGAACACTACCTTATCCAGAGGTGGGCACGGGGGGTGGAGGAAGTCTGAGGTTTACAAGTTGTCAGTAGGTCTGGTGGTGGGGCTGGGTGGTAGAATGCTTGCTGAGCAAACCCAAGATCCTGGGCTCCACCCAAGGCACCATAAAAAAAAAAAAAAAAAGGAAAAAAAAGTGCCAACTAATATAAAAAAGTGAAGTCAGGTAATTCTCAGTTCCACTGTGGCTTGTAAAGACATAGAAGGCAACACTCACCTCCAGAGAATGAGAAAGCACATGAACTAAAAATTAGCAACTCTTCTGACATCCATCAGAGAAATGTGTTTACAGGAAAACTGATGCCCCAAATGGAGAGACAAAGACAAAAGCCCATAAAGTGCAGCTTACTAGAGCAGAAACCTGTGTGAAGAGCGGTTACCAGAGTAGGGAAAACTAAACCATCACTGGTGTACTACTAAAAGCTGAGGAGGACAAGCTTCAGAGGTAAAAATAAATAAATAAAAATAATAATGATAATGATGGGGACCAATCTTGGAATGGACTTTCCCATTTACTTTTACCTCCAGAAACCCTACCAGATGTCCCCAGTGAAGATCAGGGAAAAATCACTGCTTGCTTTCATGGGAAACATAGCCATTCTGAAAGATGCCCAAGGAATTGTGTCTGTTTTCCTAAGCCCTTTCTTCAAGAGAAACTATAGGGCTGGGAATATAGCTCAACAGAAGAGCACACAGCAAAAACAAAGAAACAGAGGAAAACTATAGCCATCCCTCAGTATCCACTGTGGCTCACTTCCAGAACCACTGCCCCCCGTGCTAAAATATCCCTTATATGAAATGGCATAGTGCTTGCCTTTAAAGCCTTTAATAGGCTTTAAATGATCTCCAGATGATTTGCACACCAGCTACGATGTACATTAGTTACATAGCTGTTCTACTGTAGTTGACCTCCAGAAAACCTACCAGGATGTTCAGAAAACAATGACAAACAAACATAACCAGTACAGACAGGTTTTCCACCCTTCCTTGTTTGAATCTGCAGGCACAGAACTCACAGATATTGAGGGCTGAATGTATGTCCCAAAAGTCTAACAGAGATGTAACCAGGGCCAAACTTCTGGGAAAAGGGAGGTACCCAATTCCCTCTAACTTTCCTGCAGCAACAAAGGTGAGTGGAAGACCTAGAAGTACTTAAGAAAGTCACAACCCAGGAACATAGGCTCCCTAAAAAATGAGGCCAAATCCTAGGTCTGTGGAATGCGCTGCTCCCCCCACACCATCCCACCACAGCAACAAGCTCCTGTACAGCAGCGGAGCACAAATGAAAGAAATGCACACCTCACAGCCTATATGCAAAGTCTCCTGGGGTACAGTAACAAATTGGATTACACCAATAAGTAGACTAATTTCTAGAAACAGAAATAATCTGAGACTTCCTACATCTAATAAAGACTGTGCAGCAGTAATCAAAACCCTGTGCTATGATTCAAATGTTTGTGTCCCCTTCCGTAATTTATGGTGAAACAAACCCCAAAACCTCAGTGGGACCTTTAGCAAGCAATCAGACCACGAGGCTGTGGCTTCCTGAGGGAAGGATTAGCCCCTTATGAGACGGCTGGAAAGAGCCAAGCAGGTGCTTTGCCCTTCTGCTTTTCACCCTATGAGGACACAGCAACAAGGTATCACCTTGGAGCAGAGACAAGGCTTTCAATAAACACCTCACTGACTAGCTTCTGATCCTGGACTTCCCAGCCTCCAGAACTGTCAAAAATAAATTTCTGTTATTTATTTAATATTTTTGGTACCAGGGGTTGAACTTAGGGGCACTTAATCACTGAGCTACATCCCCAGCCCTATTTTGTGTTTTTGCTGAGGCTGGCTTTGAACTCATGATCTCCCTGCCTCAGCCTCCTGAGCTGCTGGGATTACAGGTAAGCCCCACTGTGCCCAGCAATCTCTGTTATTTATAAATTATCCAGTTTCCAGTAGAGTAGAGGAAGGGGAATAAGCAGGAGGGAGGAAGGAAGGGAAGCACTGGGAACTGAAATGGAGAAAATTAAATTCCACACATGTATGAGATGTGAAAATGGACCCACTATTGTGCATAACTGTAATGAACTAATAAAAGCATTTTTTTTAAAAATCTGCCCCAATAATAAAGACTAAGACTTTATAAGAAAAAAAAGTGCAGAGAAGTGTGCCTTATGAATACTGGCACAAATAACCCCAAATACTCAAAGATGTGAAAATCAAAACAGTGCAGTGGCATAAAAACAGAGTATGGACCAAAGGAAAGGAAAGCCCAGAAGATACCCTTACATAGCCAGTAAAATGGGTTATGACACAGGGACCAAGATCATTCAATAGGAAAAGGACAGTCTTTTCAAAAATGGGGTGCTGAGAAAACTAGGCATCCACATGTAAAAGAATGAAACTATACCATGCACAAAAGTGAAATCAAAATGGATCAAAGACCCAGCACCCGCCCCCCAAAATCAATAAAACTGATGAACTCATAGCCAGGCTAACAAAGAAAAAAAGAAACAGCATTGCCATTAATCCCACAGACATTAAAAAGACTATAAAAGGTCTTCCTGATCTTTTAAAAGTACTTCTAAGTCTTCCTATGGCTGGGCGTAGTAGCGCACGCCTGTAATCCCAGCATCTCAGGAGGCTAAGGCAAGAGAATCGCAAGTTCAAATCCAGCCTCAGCAACAGCAAGACCTGTCTCAAAAGTTTTAAAAAAGGGCCGGGAATGTAACGTGCCAGGAAGGAAGGAAGGAAGGAAGGAAGGAAGGAAGGAAGGCAGGCAGGAAGGAAGGAAGGCAGGAAGGAAAGGTGGGGCAATACTGTGAATAACTCCATTTCTAAAAATTGAAAACTTGGATAATGGACCAACTTCTTGAATCTTCAGGCGCACAGAGATATATAAACAAAATGAACCAAACTACATGAATTTAAGAAATTCAATCAATACCTAAGAACTATTCAAAAGATGAAGACAAGGCTTAGATGGTCTCACTGGTGAATTCCGCCAAACACTTAAGAAAGAAATAACATCAGTTCTTGATAATCTCTTCCAAAGACATTAACATACCCAAATGGCAATAGCAGATGAGACATGACCAAAAAAGAAAACCTCAGAGCCGACCTCTCATAAAAATGGACATAGAAATCCTCAACAAATACCAGCAAACTGAATCTAACAACACCCAAAAAGAATGATATACCACAATCAAATAAATCATTATGGGTATGCAAGGCTGATTAAACACTGTCTAGGCACAAAATCCAAAGAACAAATATAAAACTACCAGAAATTATAAGAGATTTTAGCAAAGTTGTACAACATCAGATTAACATACAAAAGTCGATAGTTTTCTCTCCCTCTTCCTCCCACTTCCTGGTGCTAGGGATGGAATCCAGGCCATTGTGCATGCTGGGCAAACCCTCTCTGCCAACAAGCTACTTCCCCAATCCAAAAGTTCCTTCTCAATACTACTGCACAAAGGATATAAACACCCAAACCACAGCCAACATGTATCAATCTGATGACCATCCCCATGAAATTCTAAATAAGATCTATACACACGATCTAAATATATGAAGAGGTATTCCAAATTCATTGACAGGAAGTCACAACATTGGTAGGATCTCAGTTTTCCCGACTTTGGACTAGATTCAACACTATCTCAATTAGGATTATTCTAGCAAGTTATGAAGAAAACAAAACAAAACTAGAGTCAGTTTTAAGAAAATTAGAATCAAGGGCTAAGGGGGGAGCTCAGTGGGAGAACACTTGCCTAGTATGTGTGAGGCCTAGATTTGGTCCCCAACAGAGAAGGGTTGAAGGGTTGGGGAAGAACAATAGAAAACTAGAACCACTTTTAAACTTTAGAATCAAAGTTCATTTGAAAAGGTAAAAGATCCAAAATGACCAACACAATATACTTGAGAATAAAGTTGTATTGACAACCGATGTCAAAATCACCATGAAGGGGCTGGGGTTGTGGCTCAGTAGTAGAGCGCACACACAAGGCACTGGGTTCCACCCTCAGCACCACATAAATAAAATAATATAATAAAGAAAAAAATTACCATAACAGCAATCAAGCAGTATAGAAGAGACCTTCAGATCAACAGGACAGACAGACCAGAGCAGAAAGGGAGCCCAGAAATAAAACCACAACATGCAGCCAACTGATACGTGCCAAAGGGGCCAAAACAGTTCAATGGAGATGGTAAAAAACTGAGGCTGATTCCAAAAATGATGTGGAAAACCTGGGATACCATATCCATAAAAATGGATTAGACACAGACCTTACGATTTCATTGACATTAACTGAAAATGGATCAGAGGCCTAAATGTAAAATGCAAACATGAGAATTCCAATAGGACACAAAATAGAGGAAACTGTAGATGACCATGGATTTGAGAACGAGATTTCAGAGAGGACACCAAAAGCATTAACCATGAATGAGTAAATTCTTAAACTGGACCCCTTTAAGTAAAATTTTCCGTGTTGCCAGAGGCACTGTCAAAAGAAAAACCACAGGCTAGGACACAACGTCTGCAAAACAAGACCGGTATAGAAAACAAGCAACCAGAGCTGGATAAGGTGGTAAATGCCTGCAGTCCCAGCTGAAGTGGAAGGATCAGTTGAGCCCAGGAATTCAAAAACAGCCTGGGGTAACATAGAAGGGGGACCCCGTCTCAAAAACCAAACAAACAAACAAAAAAATGCTCAGACACAGCCCCAGCTAACTGGGGTTCTAATGCAGAAGAATCACTTTAGTTTAAGAGTTTAAGGCCAACCTCAGCAACTTAGCAAATAAGTATATGAAGGGTGCTCAACATTATATGCTATTAGGTAAGTGCAAATCAAAAGCAATAATGTACTATCATATACCTAGTGAGGTGCTAAATCCAAAACACTGTCAACAAGTGCTGACAAAACATACAGCACTGACTCTTACTGTTGGTGTGAATGGAAAATAATGCAGCTATTTTGGAAGACAGTGTGGACCAGGGTTGTAGCTCAGTGGTAGAGCTCTTGCCTAGCATGTGTAAAGCACTGGGTTTGAGCCTCAGCACTACATAACCACTAAAAAATATTAAAATGACCACTAAAAAAAACATTAATACAGGGGCTGGGGTTATGGCTCAGTGGTAGAGTGCTCACCTAGCAAGCGAGGCCCTGGGTTCAATCCTCAGTACCATGTAAAAATAAATAAATAAAACAAAGGTATTGTGAACAATTATAACTAAAAAAATAAGTATTAAAAAACCATTAATATAACAACTTAAAAAATTAAAAATGAAACAGGGGAAATAACTAGCTATGAAGAAAGTCTTATCTGCTCAATTTTTCTGTAAATTTTAAAAAGCCCTGAAAAATAAAGTCTAATAAATAAACTAAGCTACCATCCCATGAAAAATCTAACTGTGCAAAAAAAGAAACCTGACACATACTATTATACAGAGGATATTATAATTTGCATTAAATATGCAAAAATAAGATATTGAAAAAGAAATGCATACACAGGTTATAAAACCGGCAAGATAAACAAGGAGATTATCTAAGAATTTAAAAGACTGGCTCCATCTAGAGAGAGATGAGATGATGCAGCCTTTAGGAGTCATTCCAAGTGGGCATGTGGTGTGAAGGCATTTTCCAAGTCTCAGTATGGCTGCAATTACACAGATGTTCCCTTTTTGGTGGTTAGTGGGGTGGGGGGTTAACTGGAGACTGAACCCAGGGATACTCTACCACTGAGACACATCCCTGGCCCTTTTTATTTTATTTTATTTTTTTTTGAGACAGGGTCTTGCTGGGTTGCTGAGGCTGGCCATGAACTTTCAATCATCCTGCCTCAGCCTCCTGAATCACTGGAATTACAGGCATGCACCACAGTGCCCCACAGCTGTTCTCTTTTGATGCTTCTATTCACTATGTAATTGTTTTATATATAGATTCATATTTAATATTTTTAGAAAGCTCCCAGAATATAAATAAGTCCCAGTGGCGGGTATGGGCAGTCTGAAACACCCAATAAGAACCAATGACTTCACATTATAAGTTTGCAATTGACCCTGGACCTCTGATTCTCAGCCAAGGCTACTCACTCACTTTAAGAAGGGGGTCTAGGAGGACACTGTTTGAAGAATCCAGCAAAATCACCCCAACTCAGCATTTTAATGGATGAGAGATGGATGCATATAAATAATTTATATCAGAGCAATAAAGCACAAGTGTACGTGAAGGATATGGAAAATAACAACCCCCAAGAAAAAGGGGGATACCACTGAAATGCTCCATGTTCTCCCTGCCGAGAGACCTGCCCTGGAGTGCCCAAAGTGCATTCTTTTCAGGTTCTAGCACCACCTCCCTGGGGTGGGCTTTCCTTGATCTCTTGAGGCAGTTTTTCTCCCTTCACCATCCTAAGGTATCCCAAAGGGCAGGAAAAATTTCTGTCCTGTCGCCTCAATACCAGCAAACTGGCTGATCACCACTGGTTCTCTAAGGAACGGAACCTAGGACTGGGAAGAAAGAAAAGTTGACTGTCCCAAGCAGTTAGCTATTTAGATGAGGAAGGCTGCTCCCGGCCTCAGACCTCCAGCTGCTCCTCTGAGGGGCCCCACACCCCGCACCTCACACTGGCTGTGGAAGGAGCTGGCATTCGCCAAGCATCCCAAGAGACATGGCTGCGGGGATCCTGGGTCTATCCGAGAGACAGTTCAAAAAACCCAGAAACGGGGGAAAAACAGGAGAGTGAGCTGGGCCACATCACCTGTAACGTTTCCTAGAGTGACCTCAATTCGAAGTCAGGTTAACCTGCTTCAGGCTAAACTGGGTGCACGTATAATATCTCACAACAAATCCCGTCACTACGTGCAACTATGATGCACCAGTAAAAACCACGGAAAAGGAAAGAGACATCCTGCTTGGGAGGGAAGAGGAGGGGCACAGGACATTTTCCCCCTTCACCTTAGAGCCGGGTGGTTATTCTCTGCTTAACTTTGAAGTGAAAAGTCCACAAACGGGGGTTACCACAGCTCCGGGTGGAGCGCTGGCGGGCATGCGCGAGGCCCCAGCTCCATCCCCAGCGCCGCAAACAAACAAAACAAAAAGCCCGCGCGCACTGGACTCGGAGAAAAGGCCGTGCGAGGGTGGATAACGGTGGGACCCGGGGAGGGGCTGGGTGTGCGAACACCGGGAAGGATCGCCAAGTTTAGGGATCCCCGGCCTAGGAAGGGCGAGCGGCGAGCAGGACGGTGCGTCTCTTTCCGATGAGGAGAATGGAGGGCCGGGGCCTCGGGACCCTCGCCCCACGCGCAGCCGGGGTCCCCGCGACCCTCCCCGCAGGGACCGCACAGGCTGAGAGCCGGGGAGCTGCCCAGAGGGGGCTCCGCGCCGGGCCAGGTCGCCAAGGAGGGACGCGACGGGGCTCCGGGGTCGCGGCTGCCCGCCCTCCCCCCCCCCCGCGGGCCCGAGGGGACGGAGGGCGGAGCGGCCAGCGGTGGCCCCGGCCACAGACTGCGGAGCTGCCGCGGGAGGCCGGCCCGACCGGGTCCCGCGCGCCCACAGCCGCCCCCGCGCCGCGCTCACCATTTCTCGGCCTCTAGGGTGTCCCGACGTCCTCCCCACAGCTCGGGCGCAGGCCACAGGCAAACTGACCACGAGCGCCGCTCCGGGTCCTCAAGGGCAACCGGAAGGTGGAGGGACGCCCACCTACTTCCCCTGGCGTCCCTCCGCGGGCCTCTCCTGCGACGGGCCTGATTGGCCGAGACCCTCCCTCTTCTGAATGAGTGACAGCGACGGGGGACGCCGTGTAGCTGGCGGAGTGGGCTTCCCGCGGTGGGCGCGAGCTGGACCCGGCCAGACGCGGTCGGCTCAGTCAGAACTCGTTCCCTAGGCCCCCGCTGGCCCTTCCCCCAGCTCCCGCGGACCGGGACGCGCTGTGCGCAGAGAATTGGACTCCTTTTTCCCAGGGGAGGACGCCAGTGTAAGACGGGCGCCCAGATCAGCCCAGACTGGAATAGCGGGCTCCAGTGTGCTCCGAGGGTCTGAGGCTTGGCATGAGTCCCTGAGGCCTTTCAGAGCTCTTCTGTTTAAAACGAACACAGACATTTCAAAGAGAATTATCAAGCCAGATAGGTGCGATGGCACACACCTGTCCTCCCAGCGACTCCGAAGGTTGACGCAGGATTGCAGGTTCGAAGCCAGTCCGGGCAAATTAGGAAGACCTTGTCTCAAAATACAATAGAAGGGCAGGGGATGTAGAACATCTCAGCCCTAGACTGGGTGCAGTAACTCTTTTCCATCAACAACGAGCTGTGTGTTCTGGTTACAAAGTCTGACGCATGTGGGGCTGGGGATGTGGCTCAAGCAGTAGCGCACTCGCCTGGCATGCATAGGGGCTCAGGTTCGATCCTCAGCACCACATACAAGGAACAAAGATGTTGTGTCTGCCGAAAAACAAAAAAAAATATATTTAAAAAATTCTCTCTATATATAAAAAAGAAAGTCTGAAGCATGCAATTTACACTACAAAACTTTTTTTTTTTTTAACCCAGGGTCTCACGCATTTAAAGCAACCACTTTACCACTAAGCTGTAGTCCCAACCTTGGAAGGCAATTTCTTATTGATAATTTTTGAAGGTGCTCCTAGTGAACTTTGAAATGTATGCTATCCCTAAGGCAAACTGAATACCTATTTCACTGATATAAGAAAAAATAAAAAGCTATGTAAACTTTGGATGTGGGCTGGGGATGTGGCTCAAGCGGTAGTGCGCTCACCTGGCATGCGTGCGGCCCAGGTTCGATCCTCAGCACCACATACCAACAAAGATGTTGTGTCCGCCGAGAACTAAAAAATAAATATTAAAAAAAAATTCTCTCTCTCTCTCTCTCTCTCTCTCTCTCTCTCTCTCTCTCTCTCTCTCCTCTCTCACTCTCTCTTTAAAAAAAAAAAAAACTTTGGATGTACATTGAAACTCAATGTGCTTAAAAATTGGGTAAAACTCCTAATGTATCTTTTATTGGAACCTGTTTTTTAAGATATCATACATAAATACACTCCTTTAATGTGCACTATTCAGATTTTTTAGTATATTCACTTATACTTGCAATTTCGCAAGTTTAGAACATTACCATCGGCCATGACAACAAAACCAAACCCGGTAGTCATTAGTTATCCCTTCACTTTCCATCAAACCCTAGACAACTACTCATCTATTCTGTTTGGATATAGTTCCTATTCTGGACTTTAATATGAATAATTTTAATATGAATATGAATAGGATTAGATAATCTGGGATCTTTAGGATTGACTTTGTTCACCTAACAGTGTTTTCAAGGAACATCTACATTGTAGCAGGTATAACACATCCTCATTTGTTTCTGATTCTTCCATTGTTTACATGTAGCACGTTGTTTTTACTTATTCATCCATTAATGTACATTTGCTTTGTTTCTACCTTTTGGATATTGTGAATAATGTTGCCAACACCATTCAGGTACATGGTTTTCTGTGCACATATGTTTACATTTCTCCTGAGCCAAGGAGTTCAAGACCAACCTGTGCAACATGATAAGAAGTTCTTTTTTAAAAATGGAGAGGGGAATGTTAGGGCTGGGGATGTAGCTCTGTGGCAGATCACTTGCCTAGCAAGCACTAGGCCCTGGTTTTGATTTCCCAGCACTGAAAAAACGTTTAACTCTTTAAAAAGGAGTGGAGGGGACAGCAGCACCAAAGCCACAAAATTGACCAAAATTGCCCCCTACTGACCAATAGAACTGGAGTTACTTGGAAATGAGGTTAGCTTAACTCTATTCTTCCTTCTTTCTAGATAAGAACTATTATGATAACCAGTGATATAAATAAATTCAGTGCACAGCATCCAATATAGAGAAAAGTCTCACTTCATAGACTAACAAAAGCCCAAGTCCAAAAATCTTTTTCAATACCTTTTTACTGATTCTCCCCATAGCTGCTAATGGTTTGTGGTCATTCTTATTTCAACTCATAACACTCCTCTATTTCACTACAATACTCTAAAAGAATTCGTTCTAGAGATAAGGGGAGTCAGAACATCAGGGAATACTCCCCTAACCTTGAGTTCAAAATATAGATACCTCATTTATACTCTCATGCCACCATGCCTGGTTCCATGTAGTTTTCTTTTCAGCAGCTCTGGGGATTGACCTAGGGGTAGTCTAAACACTGAGCACCAGAGATCCTGGAAGTCTCTGGCAAGAGGGCATTGACAAATGATGATTTGAGTTTTAGCTTATTCAGAATGAATGGAGAAATCTGTTTTATTTTTTTAAATGAACTATCTTTAAGAAAAATAAAAATTCCCTTACAATACTTGATCTTGTATGTACGAGTTAATATTAATTCAGAATAGCCAATGGTTAACTTGACAAATTTACAAACAATCTGAAAGCCCATAACTGTAATGGAGTATTTTAATATATCCTTACAGGAAATGAAAAAGACAATTGATAGTATACAAATTATTTGAAAAATTTCTAAAATATTCTAGAAAACATCTACAGAAGAGTCTATTTGACAAAAACATGCACACTTTATCACATACAGTGAAATGTAATTGAAAACATACTAAGATTATGTTCAACAGTGACAGGAAATAGACAAACCGCTTGCCATGAGGAAGATGCTCATTCTTAAAACTAAGGATCAGTCAATGCATTCACTGCCCAATGCAATAAAGGAAAAAAACTACCCATGTAGTTCTCTTGTTGCTGTTGCAATGCTGGGAACTAACCCCAGGGATGCTTTACTACTATCTCCCCAGCCCCACCCCACCCCCCTTTTTTAAATTGAGCTAGGGTCTCACTAAATTGCTGAGGCTGGCCCTGAACTTGGGATCCTCCTGCCTCAGCCTCCCCAGTATCTGGGATTACAGGTATACTCCACCATACTTGACCCATGTAGATTATCTCAACTTCATTCTTCCTTCTTTCTAGATAAGAACTATTATGATAACCAGTGATGCAACTAAATTCAATGCACAGTATTCAATATAGAGAAAAGTCTCACTTCATTTACTAACAAAAGCCCAAGTCCATAAGAGTCCTTTCTGAATGCACCACTTTAACTACATACAGTTACTGGCAACATTAATACAACAGGTGTTTACTACATAATGTAAGACCCTAGATGAATTCAGTCTAGAGATGAGGTAAGTCAAAACATCAGGGAATACTCCCAATCTTGCAAGTCCAAATTATGCACACATTAGAGTTTGCAGGAAAATCTAAACAGCAATGGATGCTGAGTGGAACTTGGGAGGTATCTATACACTACACCTCTATAAAGATGACAATCAAGCAATTAGTGCTAACTTTGAGAATACAGGCATGTACTGTTTAAGGAACAAGATGTTCTAGAAATGCATTATCAAGCAGATTCGTCTTTGTACAGACATAAAATATACTTACTTCACAAACCTTGATGGTGTAGCCTACTATACATCTAGTCTATATGGCATAGCCTATTGCTCCTAAGCTATAAACCTATACAACATGTATCTATATTCAATATTATAGGCAATTATAACACATGGTATTTGTGTTTCTAAACATAGAACAGGTACAGTAAAAATACCATATAAAAGATAAACAGTGGTACACCTATATAGGGCACTTATCATAAAAGGAGGCTGAAGGACTGGAAGTTGCTGTGGGTGAGTCATTGAGTGGTGGATGGATGTGAAGTCTTAGGACTTCCTGTACACTACTGTAGATTTTATAAACATTATGTGCACAGTTAGGCTATACTAATTTTTCTTAAAAATTATTTATTAAATAATATATTATCCTCAGTTTACTGCACCATTTTTACTTTATAAACTTAAAAATAACTTTTTTTCAGTGCTATGAATCAAACCTAGGGCCTCATACTTGCTAGGCAAGTACTGTAACATTGCACTACACACACAGCCCCCTGCAATCTTTTTTGCATTTGACTCTTTTATAATAACACTTAGCTTAAAACACAAGATCTTTTTTATGGTTTACAAGCACAGGCTTGGGTTTCCACACAGATGTGTTGAGAAGTGTCTCCCTCCAACCTTGTGACAACATCAGCATGTTACCCATCTGACAATGGAAAAAAAAAGAAAAACACAAACACACTGTATAGCTGTACAAAAATATCTTCTTTATGTTCTGACCCTATGAGATTTATTTTTATTTTTTCTGATTTTTAACTTTTTTGTTAAAAACTAGGACACAAACACACTCATTACCTAGTGCAGGACCATTAACAATCCTGGGAAGACTTATGAAGTCTTCCACTTCCACCTCTGTCCCCTGGAAGATTTTAGGGGGCAACACCACACACGGAGCTGCCCACAGATGGTAACAATGCCTTCTCCTGAACTGCCTCTTAAGGGACCTGCCTAGGGCTGTTTTTACAGTACACTTTTTTAAAAATAAGAATGCAACCTAAAATGATAAAAACTACAGGATAGAGAATACATAAACCAGTAACACAGTTGTCTATTATTACTAGAAGTATTATGTCTAAAACTAATTGCAAGTGCTATATTTTTACATTACTGGTAGAGCAAGGTTGTTTGTGCCAGCATTACCACAAACACATAGTACTTTGCACTATGACATCACAATGGATATGATGCCACTAAGCAATAGGAAATTTTTCAGGTCTATTGTAATCTTAAGAGACCACCACATATGCAGCCTGTTATTGACTGAAACACTATTATGCGACACACAACTGTACTCATGATCAGCATGGCAAAGCATCAGGAAAATGAGGTAGAAGCACGTATCCCTGAAGCCCTATTCATCCATCTAGTTCCATATTAATGGTTATAAAACTCAACACCCTTCATCAATTCTGCTCTCTATATCTCAAACAAATATATTATTGATGAATTCTAGCATGGAACTGGAAGAGATGGATTGTAGAAGACAGGCTACACAGTTATCTGTGTTAACACAATTCAGGAAACCATTTCCAACTAAGATTATATTGTGCTACCACAAGTCTCTTCTTAATGCAAAATTCATCATCTAAATCACAGCCCAAAGGAATGACTAACAGCAAAAGGTGAAAATAATTTAAATGAGATTATCCCATAAGATAAACTTTGCATATTCATAAATTTATGGCCACTATTAGCATAGAAAATAAAGTAAGTCTCCTCTGCTCCCCCTTCAAACAAGCCTATCTAAATCAGAAAAAATAATAAAAATTATATGAGTAAGAGACATCTAGTCTCTGCCACCCAAGGCCAGTAGGAAAATCCCAATGATTTCTGAATTGTCATTTTTCAATGATCTATTATTCACAAAACAAAAAAAATATTAAAAATTTTCATATTGGAAATACTCTTTGGTTCACCCATGAATTCAGCAGAATTCAAAAAAGAGAGAAAATTATAGTAACTGATTCAATGATAAAACACTACCTATTAAACGCATGTACAGTTGCTTAACAAAGGCTTACAGAATTATCTCACCAGATGTTCATGTGTGAAAGTAATAAATAGAAATCTATAGTCCAGGGATACTTTAATAAACAACTGAAAAATAAACTTGCATGTTTTATAACATTTCTTTCATGTTGTAAATGTTCTGGAATGATAGACATGAATTAATTTGTATTATGTACACTTAAAGGACCTCTCTCCAGTAGGAGTCTTTACATGAGTGTGAAGATTCACATAGAGGGAATATTAAATGAATATTTGACAAAAAAAACCCTTTCCATTGCTTTTCACTTTTATACAATTCCTCTCCAGTGTGCCTTCTCATATATTATGTTAGAACATGGCCAATTGAAATCTTTCCCACATTGTTTGCATTCAATAAACTGTTCTCCAGTGTGTTTGTGTATGATTTCTAAATAAACTGGGACAACTGAAGGCTTTTACATATTCTTGACATTTATGAATATTCCTCCAGAATGCATTCTTGTGTATCCTCAAAAAGCTGATCACTGAAGGCTTTTTCCCATATTGCTTGTGGTCATAGGATTTCTCTCCAGTAAGAGCTCCTTCTGGTATTCACACTCAGAGAACTGAAAGTTTTCTTTCATTTTATATTCACAGGGTTTCTCTATAGCAAGAGTCCTTTCATATCTTCAAAGACAACTGAAAGCTTTACCATGCTGTCTACAATTAGTTACTGTCCATTGTGAGTTCTTCCATGTATTCGAAAGGAACGGGAACACTTAAATGCTTTACCACACTGTTGACATTCATAGGGTTTCTCTCCAGTGTGAGTTCTTTCATGGATCCGAAAGGATCGGGAACAACTGAAGGCCTTATGACACTGTTGACATTCATAGGGTTTCTTTCCAGTGTGAGTTCTTTCATGCATTCGAACAGAACTAGAACAACTGAAGGCTTTGCCACATTGTTTACATTCATAGGGTTTTTCCCCAGTGTGAGTCCTTTCATGTATTCGAATGGAACTTGAACAACTGAAGGCTTTCCCACAATGCTTACATTCATAGGGTTTTTCCCCAGTGTGAGTCCTTTCATGCATTCGAAATGAACTGGAACAACTGAAGGCTTTCCCACATTGCTTACATTCATAAGGCTTCTCTCCAGTGTGTGTCCTTTCATGCATTCGAAATGAACTGGAAAAACTGAAGGCCTTACCACACTGTTTACACTCATAGGGCTTCTCTCCAGTGTGAATTCTTTCATGCATTCTAAATGAACTGGAACAACTAAAGGCTTTTCCACACTGTTTACACTCATAGGGCTTCTCTCCAGTGTGAGTCCTTTCATGTATTCGAACAGAACTTGAACAACTGAAGGCCTTACCACATTGTTTACATTCATGAGGTTTTTCCCCAGTGTGAGTCCTTTCATGCATTCGAAAGGAACTGGAACAACTGAAGGCTTTCCCACACTGTTTACACTCATAGGGTTTCTCTCCAGTGTGAGTTCTTTCATGAATTTGAAATGAACTGGGACAATCAAAGGCTTTCCCACATTCCTTACATTTATAAGGCCCATTCCCAGTGTGCATTATCATATGTCTTCGAAAGCTTGGAAGAGAAATGAATGCTTTCCCACACTGCTTACAATCATAAGGTTTCTCTCCAGTATGAATTCTTTCATGTTTTCGAAAGGAACTAGGAAAACTGAAGGCTTTGCCACATTTTCTACATTTGTAGGGTTTTTCTCCAGTGTGAATCCTTTCATGACTTCGAAACGAAGTGGGACAACTGAGAGCTTTCCCACATTGCTTACACTGATAGGGCTTTTCTCCAGTGTGAGTCCTTTCATGTATTTGAAAAGTTTGGTAGTATCTGAAGGCTTTTCCACATTGTTCACATACATAAGGTTTCTCTCCAGAGTGAGTTCTTTCATGGTTTCGAAATGAACTGGGATGACTGAAGGTTTTCCCACATTCTTTACACTGATAAGGTTTCTCTCCTGTGTGCATTCTCATGTGTCCTCGATATGTTGTGTGATAAATGAAGGCTTTGCCACACTCCTTACATTCATAGGGTTTCTCTCCAGTGTGAGTCCTTTCATGTATCTGAAAGGAACTGGGCCAACAGAAAGCTTTCCCACATTGCTTGCATTTATAGGGTTTCTCTCCAGTGTGAGTCCTTTCATGTATTCGAAATGAACTCCGAAAGTTGAATGTTTTCCCACATTCCTTACATTCATAGGACTTCTCTCCATATTTGTGGTTCTCATATGGTTTGCGTTCTGTGTGACATTTCATGTGCCTGTTAAGAGATGAATGACACATGTAGACTTTTCCACACACACTGCACTCATGTGGTTTTACTCCAGGAATAGTTTTCTTGTTCTGTTTAAGATTTGGAGTCTGACGGATGGTTTCCCCAAATTGACCTTCTTTTCTTTCACAGAGTCTCTCTACAGTACAACCTCTGTAGAAAACAAGACATGCATTATCAGTGGTCTTTTTTATTAATGATGATTAAAGATTTCACAATAGGTAGCAGAACTGCACGTTTGGTATCTTCAATGTAAGTAATGAATGCTCTGGAAGAGTAACTAGAGCTATAACCAAAACAGTGATATTGAACAGGCACAGTGGCACATGCCTGTAATCCTGCAGTTTGGGAGGCTGAGTCAGGGTGATTACAAGTTCAAGACTAATCTGAGCAACCTAGCAAGACACTGTCTCAAAATAAAATTAAATAAAATAAAGGGCTACTCAAAGGTAGACTGCTTGCCTACTGTGTGTGAGGCCATGAGCTCAACCACCAGGACAAAAAAAAAAAAAAAAGAAAAGATAAGAAAAAGAAGAAACCAGTGATATTCATAATGATGAATTTATTAATAGTTTTAGGTAAACAAATACTGAATATTTATGCCATTTTTTTAAAAATCTCAGTGAAATTTTTCTAAAAGCCATAAATACATAATTGAGTTTATTTGTTTTGTTTACTTATTTCTTAAAATTTCATCACATGCTAATATTCCCTCATGGGATACTTTTTTTCTAGGTACAACTCACCTAAGATGTCTCCCCTGGCTTTTGTATTTATCTTCAGTGTTCTGGTCTTCCCAATTTTCCCCTACAATGCAAACCCAGAAAAATCACTGCAAATTATTAGAAATTATACAAAAATTATTAGATTCTAGGTCCACAATGAGTTCATACCTTGCCAAATTTACTCACCAAAGTATTCCCTTTCTAAAATCAAAGTCTTAAAATCTGGTTGAGGAACAAGAAATACTTGTTCTCTAAGACTAAGTGTGGGAATGATTTTGTTCTTACCTATAGACACCAAGTTAATGAAGGTTTCCTGCATCACATCTCTGTAGAGTTTCTTCTGAAAGGGATCCAGCAAAGCCCACTCCTCCTGGGTGAAGTTCACAGCCACATCCTCAAAGGCCACTGAGTCCTAAAACATTACACATACGTATGTGTAAAGAAGGATGGATAAGATTTACAGCATAGGGGACCTACACTCAGTTCACTAAAAAGTTCACAAGTCTTTGGTCTCCAAACATTCATTCTATAACTTGGTCATCAAAACTCCGAATTTCTGTCAACAATCGCTTGCTTGTAAATTTAACAGCACTACAAATATATGGAAATTGTTTCTACATTTTACTGTGGTCACACTAAGTTTTATTGCTTTGCAACAAAAGAATACATAACATCTTGGATAAATTCTAAATAAATTAAACAAATATTTCCATTATAAGACTAGCAATTGCTCACTTTGTGCATGCTAGTCAAGTGCTCTACCATTGAGCTATTCCCCCAATCCTTTTGATTTTATTTTGAGACAAGGTCTCATCAAGTTGCCAAGACTGGCCTTGAACTTGCGATCCTCCTACCTTAGTCTCCTGAATAGCTGGGATTACAGGTGTGTGCTATCACACTCAGCTTATGAGGTTTTAATATATAAATACATACTTAAATATTGCACACTTTTTCTTCTATTCCCATAATTGCATATATGATAACAAAAGGCTGGTAGTACCTTCCATTTGTAACAATATCCAGCTGGTCATGTTCCTGAAGTTCTGTGGTTTTCTTTTTTTTTTTTTTTTTTTTAATATTTTTTAGTTGTTGATAGACCTTCTTTTTTTATTTATTTGTATGAGGTGCTGAGAATCAAACCCAGTGCCTCATGCATGCCAGGCAAGCGCGCCACTGCTGAGCCACAACCCCAACCCCTGCAGTTTCTTAAGTAGTAGTCAAATCCCATTGGCTGAAAGAAAATATTCCTTCAGAGAAGAATTCATTGTGTGATATGTACCACAGACTCAGCTGTTCTTTTTTTTTTCCAAGTCCAATTTGATGCAGGGAAGGAAGACAACAGGCATAAGGAGGAAGGCATGACAACTTAGACCTCCACAGAATCCCTGTGTTCATGAGCCTCAGGGCTGCTGTTCAGTTTCTAGCACACATAAACAAAGGTGATAAGGTACTAGAGCAATTCTTCCCCTAAGAACCTTAACAGTATACCCTATGCAATGCTGACCTTCAGGATCAGAGTTGGGTTAAGAGTTGCAATTTGAAGGAAGTCTGATGAGTCCACAATGGTTGGAGAGTGAATGATGATTTGGTTCTTCAGTGTCTTCTAAAGGCCCATGTGTTGAAGACCTGGTCCCCAGCCTGTGGCACTACTGGGAGGTGGTGGAACCTTTAGGAGGTGGGGTCTACTGGAAGGAAATTAGATCATTGGGGGTGTCCCAAAAATGGATGTTGGGACCCTGGCCCCTCCTGTTTTATTATTACTTCCCAGGTGAACAGGCCTCTCTCCCACACATTCCTGCTATGATGTGCTGTGCCACCACAGGCCCAAAGTAACAGGGCCAAGCAAACATGGGCTAAAACCGAACCAAAATAAATCTTTATTATAATGTCTCAGATGACAGAAAGCCGACTAACAGGATAAATTTACCCATGATTACAAACTATATAAAAGATTCAGCAGTGCTATCCTCCAGAAGAAATGAATTCCCCTTTCTCCAACCTCAGGAGGAAGTGATTCCCTGTGTTACTCTAGCGGCTGATTGCCATGTCACTCATTTCAGCTCTCATGAGGTATACCTGAGAACCCAAGTGAGCACAGGAATCTCTCAGTCATATAATGAGCCTCAGGGCTGCTGCTCATCAGTTTCTAGCTGATCTCTAAAAGAGAGACAAAATGCTGATCTCTAAAACAGAGTACTAACCTACTGATATCCATGTGCAGGGGACAGAGGAAAATACTCCCAAACAGAAACTCTGATATGGGAGTTTACAGCAGAAATCAATATCCCTCTTGCTGATTGGTCTATGGAAAAATGAGCTGCTTGGGTCTGCCCTAATTACTCCTTGTAGAAAGAATATATATGACTTTCTCAAAGAAAGTCTTACTAATTAGTGATCAGAAAGGTTTTAACAGTAGTAGGTCTGAGATGCTTACTGTTAGCAATGCCAGCTTAAGAAATTTGCCCTTTACTCATATCTGCAAAGAGATCATTTCAGAGGGACCCAATTTTAGTTATAAGAGTGACTTGGGGTGGGGGAAGGAACTTCAAAACAAAACCTACATGGTGTAGTGGCAAATGCCTATAATCCCAGCAACTCAGGAGACTGAGTCAGGAGGAATGAAAAGTTCAAGGCCAGCCTCAGCAATTTAGCAAGACCCTACCTCAAAATAAAAAACATAAAAAGGACTGGGGATGAATCCCCTGGCAATAAAAAAAAAGGTACACAAGAGCTAATGATACAGTGCTTACCTAGCATGTGCAAGGGTCCTGAGTTCAATTCCCAGCTCCATAAATAAAAAGTTGAAAGAGTGGCTTGGTATTCTGAATTTTCTGTTTTCCTCCTGATAATCTGGTCCCTTTTACATCCTCAGCAGAGAGCTACTTGATGAGCCCCCAGAAAGCACTGTGAGCACTTACTCTAATGAGCTTCCCTGGTAGATGGTATTTCAGATGTTGTCACAAGTTACTGCTTGGGGATCTGAGCCCATTCTGTGTCATTACATTAGGAGGGAACATTGGAAACCTGCAGCTGCTTTCCTCCAGAACACACACAACCACTAGAAAAGACTAAAGAAAGTTAATAATCCTAATGGACGAAATTTTTATTGGGTCTAAGGGTATAGCTGGGTTCAATCCCCAGAACCAAAACATTAAAAAAAGAAAGAAATATTGGTCAATGTCTATGCAGAGAAATCAGTATAAAGACTTCATCATTTTTAGAATAAACCAGATATCACTTCTCATGGCACAGTAGTGCACACCGATAATCCCAGATACTCAGTAGGCTAAGGCAGGAAGATCATAGGTTTGAAATCTGCCTGGGAAACTCGGCAAGCCTCTGTCTCAAAATTTTAAAAAAGGGCTTGGGAGCACCAACGGTGGAACACTTGCCAAGCATGAAGAGGGTCCTGGGTTCAACCACAAAGGGAAAAAAAGTGTCATTTCTCCCACAAGGCATCTCGAAAAATTCCATAACAAATGGAATTTGTTTAAGAACTACTTCTGTGAACCTCCAAGGAACAAGTGTCAAACAGTGGGTAAAGTCATCTGCAGAACAAAGTGAGGCTCATCTAACATGTCAAGGATTTTTCGAGTTACAATATTCTGAACAGGATGACATAGTAAGAGATAAACAAACAGATCAAGGGAATGGAAAAAGTCTTCAAAGGGCTGGTATTTACATGTAAAGTTGATTAATGACAGAAGAAAACACTGCAGAGAAATTCAAGGGCTCACTGATACTTTAATATGTGGGGAATGAACAACTGTTACCTAATTGAAAAAATGCATTGTACCACCTCTATTCCACAGATACTAACCAATTTGATGTAGGTTTAAATGTGAAATACATAAAAACACTTTCAGAAGTCACAGGCAAATTTTTTGTGTATAGTGCTGAAGATGAGACCCAGGACTTCCTGAACGCTAAGTACATACTCTACCACTGAGCTGTTACAACCCAAGGCCCCTAATTTATTTTGATGCAAGAACAGGAAGAATTTTCTCATATAATAGTAAGCTATAAAAGATAAGACCAAGACATCAAATATATTAAAATGAAAAAAAGTTAAAAGACAAACCAAAGTAGGGCTGGGGATGTGGCTCAAGCGGTAGCGCGCTCGCCTGGCATGCGTGCGGCCCGGGTTCGATCCTCAGTACCACATACCAACAAAGATGTTGTGTCCACCGAGAACTAAAAAATAAATGTTGGAAATTCTCTCTCTCTCTCTCAAAAAAAAAAAAGACAAACCAAAGTAGAATATAATTATCTCTGATATATACAATATTAGTGTGCAAAATAAAAATAAGCACATAAGCCTGTAATCCCAAGGTAATCCCCCATTCCCATGACCTCATGAGTTCTGGGGATTGAACCCAGGGGCTTGAATGTTGAGAGCCACAGCCGAAGGGGCCCCAGTAAACTTCCAGCTGCCAGCAAACTTCCAGCTGCCAGCTGATGATTGGCTCACAGCAGCCCCAGCAAACTTCTAGCTGCCAACTGATTGGCTCCTCTGCAGTGATGCTCATTGGGTTGTTTCCCCGCCCTTTCAGACCAGGAGCTGCTCATTGGGGGACTTTTTTTGGCTCCGCCCACACAACCCAGCCAATCTGCCTCAAGAGCAGGAGGAGTGGGGGAGGTTGAGAGGCTTGTGGGAAGCCGGTGGTGGCAGTTGGGCTCTGAAGGTTTTCCTGAAGAGCTGTGTGGTTTTGCGTGTGTTCTAAAAATAAAGTTCGTTTATTTTGACAAGTGGCTCCTGAATTGTGCCCAGCCAGACTGAGGCACTTGAGCATGCTAGGCAAGTACTCTACCACTGAAGTACATGCCCAGCCCTTTTTAAATTTTGAGACAGGGTCTAAGTTTCCAAGGTTTGTCTCAAATTTGCAATCTTCCTGCTGCCTCAGTCTCCCAAGTAGCTAGGATTACAGGTGTGTGCCATCTCATACACATATACCATATAAGATTTTGATGAGGAGGAAACAGCTAAATGAAATGGCAGGAAGTTCTTATAAGTTAGATTATGACTGAATGGCAAAAGAGTCAAGTGATATACTCCATTGCTATTTCCTGTAAATTTATACATGAGCATGACCTACAACCCAATGATTTTTCTCCAATGTGCAAAGGATTTACTGTATTTACTTAGTGGTGGATAGCAAAATGATAGGATTAGTATTTTTAAAAATATTTTTTTAGTTGTCAATGAACCTTTATTTTATTTTTTTATTATGTGGTGCTGAGAATCAAACCCAGTGCCTTACACATGCTAGGCAAGCGCTCTACCACTGAGCCACAACCCTAGCCCAGGATCAGAATTCTTTTTTTATATATATTTATTTTTTAGTTGTAGTTGGGCTCAATATCTTTATTTATTTATTTTTATGTGGTGCTGAAGATTGAACCCAGGGCCTCGCACATGCTAGGTGAGCTCTCTACCTAGCTACAACCCCAGAGCCACAACCCCAGCCCGATCACTATTTTTTTAAAAAATAATTGTAGTTGGACATAATACCTTTATTTTATTTTTTTTTATTTTTATGTGATGCTGAGGATCGAACCCAGGGCCTCATACACGCTAGGCAAGCGCTCTACGGCTGAGCCACAACCCCAGCCCCACCCCCCCATCTTTATTAGAGCAAAAAATCAACCCAAGAAAGCCCAAACACAATAAATACTGGACAGAAAATATCCCATGTTCTATCATGTGTGAAACATGCAGAGGCAAAGAAACCACTCAAAAACCTATTCACTATAACTTCATTAATGCTCATTTGCAGAAAGTTCAGATAAAGCTAAAGTAAAAGAAGACTGTGTAACAGATAAGAAAAGACGATAAAGGTATAAAGACTAATCAAAGAATCAGGATGAACTAGTGAACATGAAGAGACTAATGCCTGCTCAGAGTCCACTTATGAATACATATTTTAAAAAGCACTTTACTGAGGTTGTGAACATTTAATGTATACAACCCCATGAGTTTGGGGATGAGTATACACCAGCTCAACCATCACCCCATAAGGCCACAGGCATAGCCATCAACAATCTCATTACTATCTCCACTCTCATTATTACTATTTGTTCATGTATACATTCTTGTTTGTGTTAACACAGTAAATAAATAAATAAATAAGAAAAAAGAACACAAGATCTACTTGAAAAGTTTTAACTGTAAAATACAGTATTGCTAGTAAAGGCACCATGTTGTACAGACCTCCACAATTTATCTGCATAACTTAAATGTTCCCTTGAACATCACCTGCTCATTTCCCCACTCCCCTGCAAATGATCATTCTACTCTCTGCTTCCAAGAATTCAAATATTTTAGATTATTACATATCTCATAGTATTTATTTTTCTGACTGTAACATCCCCCAAGTCTATTCTTAGTGTGGCAGGATTGCTCTATTTTAATATTCCATTGCATGTAAATATCACACTTACTCTACCCATTTCGCTCACTGATGGATATTTAGATTGTTTACATATCTTGACTATTATGAATGAGGCTGCAATACACATGGAAGTGTGGGTATCTCTTTGAGATTCTGATTGTAATTCTTTTACATAAATATGTACAAGTTGGACAACTGAAGAATATGGTAATTCTGTCTTTTTTTAATAAAAATTTTTTAGTTTTAGGTAGTGCTGAGAATCGAACCCAGTGCCTCATGCATGCTAGGCGAGCGCACTACCACTTGAGCCACATCCCCACCCCTCTTTAATTTTTTTTTAAGAGACAGAGAGAGAGAGAGAATTTTTTTAATATTTATTTTTTAGTTTTCAGTGGATACAACATCTTTATTTTATTTTTATGTGGTGCTGAGGATCAAACCCAGCGCCCTGTGCATGCCAGGCGAGCTTGCTACCACTTAAGCCACATCCCCAGCCCTCTTTGTTTTTATAATCCACTAAACTGTTACCCATAATGGCTGTACCCATTTACATTCCTACTAACAATGTATCAGGGTTCCCTCTCCTCAAATCATCGCTGGCATCTACAGGACTATGGGCAGATTTCTTCACAAAAGCCTTGCAAGCCAACAGACAACAGGACAACATATTCAGAGTGTTGGAAGAAAATAACTGCTCAAGAAGACATTACTCAAGCAAGGCCAACCTTTAGAAATTAAGAGCTAAAGTTCCCAGGTAAACAAGCTGAGGGAGCCCCTGACCACTAGACTTGGAGAAGTACTCATTGGAGGACTTCAAGTTGAAACAAAACAATGCTCAATGGCAACATGAAAGCAGGAAGGTATAAAATTCAGTGATGAAAAAAAAAAAAGGATACATATATTCCAAGAATCCCAATGGATTCCTGAAACCTCAAATGGTACTGAACCCTATATATGAAACAGAGATCCTGTGAAATTAAATATTCCAAACTATTTTAGCTCTCAAACATCCTCATGCTGAAAAACCACCCCCTGGCCCAGCTGGGCACCAAGGAAGCTAGAACTGATATGTTCCCTGGCTAGCACAGCCTGACTAAGCCTACATATATCAGGTGCCTGGCTTTGTTTCTTTAAATAGTTCTGCTTCTGTAGGACTTGCAGAAAAACAATCTAGCTGCTTCCCAGTTTGATTAAATTCATTTTTCCTGTTTACATCATTTGCTTGTTTCTTACGCATGCAAGTGACTGAGATTCAGATGGGTTCCCTGAGCTGGCTGGCAGTAGCATAAGTACTGTTTTCCCTTATGCACACGTACCTATGATAAAGGAACAGTAAGAGATTACAACAGGCACAGTAAAAAATTAACAGTAACATCTAGGCCAGGGATGTGGCTCAGTGGTAGAGCACTTGCTTAGCATGCACAAGGCCTTGCATTCCATCCCAAGTACCACAAATGAACAATAACAACAATAATAAAGTAGAACAATCATAACAATGCTGTCATAAACTGGACATGGTGGTACAGGCCTATAATTCTAGCTGGTCAGAAGGCTAAGACAGGAGGATTGCAAGTTCAAGGCAGCCTGGGTAACTTAGTGGGACCTTGGCTCAGAATAAAAAATTAAAAGGGTTAGGCATATAACTCAGAGATAATACACTTGCCTAGCACTCCCAAGTCCTGGGTTCAACCCCCAGTACTACAAAATATAATAATAATACTATAAAATGTATGTTATATGAATTTCTCTTTCTCTCTCTCAAAATACCTTACTGCATTGTACTCACCCTTTTTATGATGATGAGATTGTTACTAAGTGACTAGCAGGCAGGTATCATAGAACAGGGATATGCAGGACAAAAGGGTCCTTTTGTCCTTGATCTCAGGTAAGACACAAGATAGTGTGAGATATTAGCATACTATTCAGAAAGGTGAAAATTTTAAATTGTGAGTTGTTTATATTACTGAAAATTTCCATTTAATCAGACCATAGTTAATCACATGTAACTGAAACTATGAAAAGCAAAGCTATGGGTAGAGAGTCCTACTGTGGTCATATCTAAAATATTCTAACACTATAGTGGTGGTATGTATATTTCTAATTCCAGCATAAGTTAAAAGACCAAGGTATAAAAAATAAACATAAATCTGAGTTCCATCTGCATTACCCCACACACACATATACACACACACACACAAAAAAAAAACTAGAATGACAACAACAAAAAATAGTCATTTCAACAAGTAGTGCTAGAAAAACTGGACTTCATCTTTTGGAAATATTTCACATCTTCCCCCAAGATCTCTTCATGACACACATTTTATATTTCTGAAAGAAAATGAAAATCAAATGAGTACTTAAATCTTTTCAGGGTGACGAACTGAGGGACAGTGATGACCTGGAGCTGTGCTAAAAGGTCAGACTTCCCAGGAAAGTTTGCAAATAGGAACTTCTATCCAAGAGAGTTCCCTTAGGATGTATGTGCCTGGAAAAGTGACTAAGAGGCACAAAGATATGACAACCTAGCTTCAGGTGACTATTCTGCGCTTCCCTCTCATAAGAATATCCACAAACTGAATTTTTTGAAAAGAAGAACTGTTAATTCATATGTGGAAAAATGGTAATTAAAATACTGCGTTTAATTGAAATGCACCACCGAGGATGCTTTTAATGAGTGATGCTGTCAACTAGAGAAGGGAAGGTGGCATCTGGGCATGCGAAAACCTATCTAGAAATTAGGAATTTACTGTCAGCTCTAGGAAAGGCTGGACCCGGGCACAGAGCTGTGGATTTGCGACCCCCGTTTCTCAGATATTTAGAAAGCTCGGGAAAATGGGTCGCCCTTGGGGAGGAAAGCGAAACCCCGGGCCTGGGTAGACCGCAGCTCCTCCCGCGCACGGATCCAACGCGCGAGTGAGGGTCTCCCGGTGACCCAGCCGCGGTCGCCGCAGTCTGGGGAGACGTGCAACGGAGCTGCCCGGATAGGCTCTGGGCCAGGCCCAAGTCGCCGCGCAGAGGCAGGGCAGGAGACCAGGGTCCCAGCTGCCTGTCGGAGCTACGGCGGACGGTAAGGGAGCCAGGGCCGAGCGGCGCCGGCGGACTGGACCGCAGACTCCAGAGCCAGGCGAGGAGGCCCGGGTCCCGCCCCGGCCGCTTCCGGCCGGCTCCTTCAGCCCCTCCCCGCCCCTGGAGGCCTGGTCCCAGCTCACCATTTCCCGGCTTCCGGGTGTCCCGGCGTCCTCCCTATGGCTCGGGCGGCCCGCGCAGGTGCTAGTGCCACCTGAGGCCCTCCAGCGGCGACGAGACCCAAGGTGGAGAGCGGCCCCAGCGCGTAGCGTCCCTCTGCCGTGCGCGCCGCGGCTCCCGCCCACACCTTTCCGGCGGCGTTCCTGATTGGACGGTTCTCACTGACACGCCCCCTTTGTGACAGCGGAGCGGAAAGACGCTCACCCAGCCGCCGGGGTGTTACCCGGGCCGGGAACCGGTACCCGTGAGGGGTTTTTGGCTTTAAGCACAAGTCGTACTGCTCCTTGGGTTTGGTGTTGGTGGCTTCCTACAGCTCCTGCTCATCGCGGAGACAGAAGTGTGTGCAGGGAATCACGGGTTTAGTTTCTAGAGAAAGCGAGGCCTTTTGTTCACGTCTTGCAAGGTACAAACTGAAGGGTCAGATGTCTTAGGCTTGACCTAAGACTTTGAGGCCTCCTGTGGACTTATAAGGCTTGTTTACAAACACAAACACTTAAAGTAACCTCGCCGTATCCAACAAAGACTCTGGCTCCATTTGGTCTTTGACAATTGACAGGGTTGAGCCTTCCCCCAAACACTTGGTACTGGTACTAAGTGGTAAAACCCGAAGCCCTAGCCTGGGAGGAGAAACTTTCTCTAGATAAGTCACAAGCTATGAGATACGTTCCTTAAAACTATGAACTGTACATTTTGCACTGGATGGATATCCATCAATTTGTGCACCTAGAGAACTTTGGAATGGAAATGGTTGTGATATTCATAAGGCGATTAATTCCCGTTTTTTCTGCCATTAGAGAAAACATTGAATAAACCTTAAGTTGGATCGAAACTCCTAAGGCGTTTACTTATTTATTTGAACAGTTTTATATTGTAAGGGTCCAGCGAAACGTCGGAGTAAGAGACCACAAGAGACTGTCTTATGCAAAAGCAGAAGGGTGGGTTTATTTGGAGACCAGCATGCTGGGGCTCCCTCTATAACAAAGAGAGAGAGAGCCCTGAGAACCGCTTGAGCAGAGCTTATATACTTTTCTTGGAGAGGGCAGGGAGGGAAGTTCATTGATGGGTCAGGGTGAGTGGGCAGTTTGCCTGCAACCGAGTGAGGGAGTGCATCCTGCAGTTTGGCAGTTGGGGACAGCACATCCTGGGAACAAGATTAGCAAAGAGTTCACAGTTGGGGACAACACATCCTGGGAACAAGATTTCAACAGTGTTTTGTTAAGCATATAGAAAAAAGAGTGACAAGTACCTATTTTATTAACCTTTCATTCCCCACTTTTTCTTCTGGCTACTTTTAATCATAAAAGTGATCATTGGGGGGTGTCACCTTCTGTGTCTGCTAGTGGGGTATATTGTTGTCTGATTACCATAAGTTTGACTTGTCCAATTTGGGATTGGAGAAAGGAAATTACACGATTGAGCAAACAGGGTCCTAGAGTTAGCAACAATATAAGAATTATTAGAGGGCCGGCCAGGGCTGATAAAAGTGTAGTTAACCAGGGGGATTGTGTGAACCAAGACTCGTACCACCCTTTTTGGGCATCTCTCTCTCTCTCTGACGCTCTTCAAGGCGTTTTTTTAGTTTACTCATAGATTCTCTTACAACTCCAGTATGGTCGGCATAAAAACAACATTTTTCCCTCAATGCAGCACAAAGGCCCTTTTTTCTCATGAAGAGGAGGTCCAACCCTCGCCTGTTCTGTAAAACAACTTCAGAGAGAGAGGTTAAAGATTCCTGCAAAGCTGTGATGGAGGTTTTCTAATATCTTTAAGTTTTGGTCCATTGCTGTTTCTAATTGGGTCATTTGTCGTGTCCCATGGACCAGGGCAGTGGTTCCTGTGCCCACCCCTGCAGCAATTCCCATTTCTAATAAGATGGCTAAAGCGAGGGATACAGGTTCCCGGTGAAACCGGGTTGTATGCCCCCCTATTTGATCTTTAAATGAACCTGCGTCATGATAGAGCATTCTGGGAAACATCTGCACCATTACATAATTAATCACATCTGTTGACCATTTTATGAAAACATAAATAATGTTTAAGTATATAGAATTATACTGTTGTAGGGATGGATAAGGCAAGGCACCTAAGATAGCACTGAAGACAGGGAAACAGTTCTATTTGGCTGCAACCGGATTCAGAGGGCATTGCTTCCGCTGTAATCAATTAATCCCCTGAACCCCAAGTTTAGGCAGCTTTAGAACTCCGTACTCAGCATGTAAGGGAAAGGGCTCAGAAGTTCACAGTCTGCAGAAGTTCACAAAAAGCAGTTTTTGTTTCTGTTATTTTTTTTTTTTTCCTGTTCTGGGCAAGTTAACTTTTTAAGGACACACCTGGGAGGGGGAGAATTTTTTTTTTTTTTCCTTGCCAGCTGTTACCATGGCGCCCAGTTGATAACTTTTTTATCTTAGAAATGTAGCCATCTCTGTGAAGCCTCAGCTCAAGGCCAGAGGCCCTGTTCACATATTTTGTGAAAAACTAGTAAGGGGGTGTCTAGCTTAGGAGTGCTGATTTTTCCAGCCAGTGGCCAAGTAGAACAGGGCAACATGAAAAGAGGAAGTTTATCTATACTGAACTCTTTTATAGGGACTCTTTTGCTGAAAGTCCTAAAGTCAGCCATAGTGAAGACTTCTGGAGAAGGTCAGTTAAGACTTTTCTGTGGGCCTGGTACAGAGGGGGAGGACAGGGAAGGCGGTGCTGAGAGCAGCTCCGTGGATCTGAGAATGAGGAAGGAGAGATGTAGAAGAATAATGGGAAAGGGGTTTGGGATTTTCTTAGCAATAAAAACTTGAGTAGTAGAACAGGTAGAGCAGAGGGGAAGACTGGAGTGAGTATCCCAAAAAGCCTGTGAGGGACTTTAAATTTTTAGTAACCTGTTTTCAGTGATGACAAAGCAACTTTAAAGGCCATTTTCATTACATTTTGGATAGTCCTGGTGGGTCCCGGTGTGGGCACTGAGAGGAGAAGAGAGGAGTGAATGGGTGGAGAGATACCTCAGTACCTGTTACTTCAGCAAGGGGGCAATGGTCTGAGAACTGGTGGAGGTTTGGGTTCCATCAGGTAGCCCCTGTATGTTTACATCCTTATGACTTACAGAAGAAGTCGGATTTTCCCCCACACAGCCATGACTGTTTGTGGCTTTGATAGTCTTTACCGCTGTAGGTGTTATAAGTAGCACCTGGTATGGTCCTTTCCAGCAGGGTTCTAGGGATGACACCTGATGTCGTCTTACATAGATGAAGTTTCCCACTTGATATCGGTGTGGAGTCCCTTCATCCCCAGGTTGGTAGGCAGTGGTCAGCTGTTTCCACGGGTATCACTGAGTTTTTTTTTTTAAAAGCTTTAAGTCTGTCAAGCAAGAGGGTGTGAAAGGAATTGTTAGGTCTTAGAGTTGGGGTCAGGTCCCTTATTGGAGGAGGGGCATCATAGAGAATTTCATAGGGGGTTAGGTTACACAAAGAAACAGAGGGAGTATTTCTTGCACGAAACAATGCATAAGGCAGGAGCATAGTCCAATCTTTTATGCCGGTCTCTAAGCTTAATTTTGTCAAGGTCTCTTTAATGGTTCTATTTATTTTTTTTATCTGTCCTGAGCTCTGGGGTCTATAAGCGCAATGCAACTTCCAATTAATCCCCAGGGTCCTGGCTAACCCCTGACTTACCTGGGCCATGAACGCCGGTCCATTATCGGACCCTATTACCTTAGGCAGGCCGTATCTTGGAAAAATATTTTCCAGGATCTTTTTGACCACCATTTGCGCCGTTTCTTTTTTTTTTTTTTTTTTTTGTGGGGAAGGCTTCAATCCATCCTGAAAATGTATCTACAAAGATTAGGAGATATTTAAGTCCATACCTTGCTGGCTTAATTTCAGTAAAGTCCACTTCCCAGAATTGTCCTGGTCTGGTTCCTCGAAGGCGCCTTCCTATAGGAAGCTTGGAGGGGTATGCATTAACCAATGGACAGACCCGACAGGCTTTTGTTACTCGTTCAGCTAATTTTTTTTCGCTGTGAGCTGGTTAGTGGAAAACTCTGTTCTTGATCTTTTAGGAATGCCTGCAGTTTCTTTGAACCAAGGTGAGTGAGTTGATGTACATCTTTAATGTAGTGTAGGGCTTTCTGAAATTGCAAGTTGGGTTCAGTGTTGTCAAGGAGTTCAGTGTCAGTGTCCTCAGATGTTAAGTTGTCGGGGTGCTCTGACGTAGTTAAATCTCCTGACTTATGTTCCCCCATATGGAAAGTGTTAACATGGTTACTCTGTTTAGGGCTGTCAATTTAGCCTCTTTATTTGTCCTCTTGTTAGATGGGGGTGGTATCTGCACAACAGTTTGTTTTCTGGGCTCAGTGAGCCATTGTTTATCGCCCCTAAGGGAATAGTCCAGGAAGATTACTTCTTGCTGGCAAATTTGGGCCTTTTTGGCAGAAGCTCGGATAATAGTGCTTGGGTCCCAGACTTACAGTTTTCCTTGGAGTCTGCTGCCAGTAGCAGGTCATCCACATATTGGAGTAGGGTGACTTCAGGGTGCATGGTTCTGAAGTTATTGAGATCTCTGTGGAGAGCTTCATCAAAAAGAGTGGGGGAGTTTTTGAACCCCTGTGGGAGTCTGGTCCAAGTTAGTTGACCGGACGTTCCGGTTTCTGGGTCTACCCACTCAAAAGCAAACAGCAATTGACTATCTTTATGTAGAGGCAAGCAAAAGAAAGCATCTTTTAAGTCCAGAACAGTATACCATTTTCGCTCAGGGTTCAGGGTGCTAAGCAGATTGTACGGATTAGGTACTGTGGGGTGAATGTCCTGCACTCTGTTGTTGATCTCTCTTAAGTCTTGAACAGGGCGATAGTCCCCAGTTCCTGGCTTTTTTACTGGTAGCAGGAGAATGTTCCAGGCCAATTGACAGGGCTTCTTTGCTCAGAGGATATTGTTTAATATTAATTGGGGAGGCTGAGGTTTTTAACTCCACCATTATTGGAGGTTGTTTCACAGCTAGGCCTAACCCAGGAGTTTCTGCCCAGGCATCTGGGTAATCTGTTATCCATTTCTGAGATAGCTTGCCTGTTTGATCAGTCTTGGGGGGTGTGAAGAGTTGATGTTCATCTTCTACTGACATAGTTAAAGCCATGACTATAGGAGTTTTTACTGAAGGATTTAGAAATTCCATTTGGGGGCCTTCAGGGTTAAAAGTTATTCTGGCCCGGAGTTTGGTGAGTAGATCTCTGCCCATTAATGGGGCTTTCTGGGATCACTAGGAAGGAGTGATGGACTTTTCCTTTCCCCAGGTCCATGGTCCTCTTAGTTGTCCAAGCCCAATATTTACTGTTATTAGCCCCTTGAATTTGAGACATTTTAGTTGATAGAGGGCCCAAGGGGGCCTTAAGGGCTGAGCATATTGCCCCTGTATCCACTTCAAAGTTTACTGGGGTCCCCTCCACTTCAAAAGTTACCCTGAGCTCGGGGAGGGGATCTGAGCCCTGACTTTCCTAGTCATCCTCCAGAGTTAGAATGGCTGGCTGGCGTGGCTGTTTCTTTCTAGGGCAGTCTTTGGCCCAGTGTCCTTTTTTTTTACAGTAGGCACATTGATCTGAGGCCAGATGTGGCTTCTGGCGTGGACCCAGGTATCTCTTTCTGTCTCCCTGTCTCTTAACTTCTGGCCTATTTGTTGTTGTGACCAGGACCTTAGTCAATGCCTCAGTCTGTCTTTTGCTTCTTTCATCCTCCCTTTGCTCCCTTTCTTTCTCCCTCCTTTGTTCCTTCTCTTCCTCATTTTCTC
Organism: Ictidomys tridecemlineatus; assembly: GCF_052094955.1. Taxonomy (NCBI): domain Eukaryota; kingdom Metazoa; phylum Chordata; class Mammalia; order Rodentia; family Sciuridae; genus Ictidomys; species Ictidomys tridecemlineatus. The sequence goes on along the minus strand of NC_135478.1, from coordinate 9,324,273 downwards.
TCTTATAGTATACCTTCTCGGCTTCTCTGTCTAAATCTCTCAAAGTCATATCTTGTAATCCATCTAAGCATTGTAACTTTTTTTTTTAATATCTAGGGAAGCTTGCCCAATAAAGGCCATCGTGACAGATGCCTTTTGATCCTCTGCCTGAGGATCAAAAGGAGTATATCTCCTATATGCCTCCATAATTCTCTCCAGAAACATAGAGGGTGATTCATTAGGCCCCTGAATAATCTCTCTTACCTTGGTCAAATTAGTTGGCCATCTAGCGGCTGCTTGGAGACCCGCTATTAGAGCCCGGCAATAAGTGGACAGATGCTCCCTACCTTCAAAGGTGTTGGGGTCCCAGTTGGGTCGGTTCAAGGAGAAGTCAGGTTCGATTATGTTGGGAAGTTGTGTTGGTCGCCCATCTGGTCCAAGGACATTTTTTCTTGCTTCCAGGAGGATTCTCTTTCGTTCCTCTGTCGTGAAGAGAGTGCCTAAGAGTTGTTGGCAGTCATCCCAAGTAGGCTGGTGTGAAAACATCAATGACTTGATCAGACCTGTGAGCCGGGTGGGGTCCTCGGAAAAAGGGGGATTGTTATTTTTCTAATTATATAGATCTGAAGAGGAGAAAGGCCAATACTGGTAGGCTTGCATTTTTCCACCATGGTCACCCTCTATCATTGGCCCATAAGGACGGAGGGGAAGTATTATGGGGGCTTCAGGGTTTTTAATCATTCGCTGCCGGCGAGTTCCTTTAGCCGGGCCAGCTTCCTCCAGGGGAGGAGGGGCTATGTGTGCCGTGGGTTGGTCATCTGTAGGGCACTGAGCTGGCTTAACCTCCTGTGGTGGAGAAGCTGAGTCAGCAGCAGGGGAATCTCTTAGAGGGTGTTGGGGGTTGGGGAATGAAGGCAGGGGATAAGGAAAGGGAGGAGAGTCCAGCAGAGTCAAATCTTGAGACTCAGGGAGAACAAAGGGTGGAGGAGGAGGTTTGAGAGATAGAATCGTAGGGGGAGGGGTAGGAGCAGGAACAGGGACAAGAAAAGCCTTCACCCAGGGAGGAGGAGATTCACAAAGGTCCTGCCAAGTTAAGATATACGGCTGTTGATCTGGATGGCTATGTGGTCCCGGCTGAAAAACAATATCTCTAATTTTTCGAATTAGTGGGGAGTAGAAAGATCCTTCTGGAGGCCATCCAATTCCAAAGGCAGGCCATTCTGAGGCACAAAGAGTCTGCCAGGTCCGACGTTTTACTGAAAAAGAAAGATTCTGAGCCCTTATGCGGACTTCAGCCCAGTGATCAAGGGTCAGGGACAGAGGCGTGGAATGACTCTGTCCCATAATGAAAGTTACTTGAACAAAGACAGGGACAATACAAATGACAAATGTGACACCAACACGGACACACAATGAACACACAATGAACAGTAAACGTGTAACACAAATCCAGAGGCAAAGATTAAAAACAGACAGTGAATTCAACCTGAGAGAAAGAATAGTTGCCGGCAAAACCAGACGGGTTGGCAGCAGAATACAGATGAGGGCACCTCCGTCCCTCCCAGATGGGGGCACCTCCGTCCCCCCCAGAGTCTCCCAAAGCGTCCCTTGAGGAGACGTGGTCTGTGGCTTCAGGGACACGTCTATCCACCACCGCCAGGGAGAACTTACGCTCTCCGCTGACAACCACACTCTGCCAACCCAAAACCAGAAAACCAGAAGACAGATGAGGGCACCTCCGTCCCTCCCAGATGGGGGCACCTCCGTCCCCCCCAGAAGCTCTGAGAGCTTTCGCTCTTCTCTGAGCCAAAAACCAGAAGCCAGAAACCAGAAGCCAGACAATCACAAAGGAAAAACAAGGAGGAGAAGAAGAAGGAGATAAGGCGCCATACTTACCCCCCTAAAGGAGTCTTGTTGAGGTCTCCCTGTCCGGCGATGCGCAGTTCCCGGCCAACGCACCAAATGTAAGGGTCCAGCGAAACGTCGGAGTAAGAGACCACAAGAGACTGTCTTATGCAAAAGCAGAAGGGTGGGTTTATTTGGAGACCAGCATGCTGGGGCTCCCTCTATAACAAAGAGAGAGAGAGCCCTGAGAACCGCTTGAGCAGAGCTTATATACTTTTCTTGGAGAGGGCAGGGAGGGAAGTTCATTGATGGGTCAGGGTGAGTGGGCAGTTTGCCTGCAACCGAGTGAGGGAGTGCATCCTGCAGTTTGGCAGTTGGGGACAGCACATCCTGGGAACAAGATTAGCAAAGAGTTCACAGTTGGGGACAACACATCCTGGGAACAAGATTTCAACAGTGTTTTGTTAAGCATATAGAAAAAAGAGTGACAAGTACCTATTTTATTAACCTTTCAATATAATGCATACTCACACAATACATCTAATTATAGGGTAGAATTCAGTGGCTTTCAATATATTCACATATACATACAATCATTAGTGCAGTCGATTTAAAAAAAAAAAACCTGGGGACTTAATCCTGGGGAGCCCCACCGCTGAGCTAAAGTCCCTTTTTACTTTTTTTGTGACAGAATCTCTCTAAATTGCCCAGGGTGGCCTGGAACTTGTAATCTTCGTGTTTCTTACGCCACGCGGCGGCTATTCTGCTTTTTGAGAGAGAGAGTCTTGCTGGGTTGGCCAGGTTGACCTCGAACTCCTTGGGCTCAAGCAAACTCTAGGTTCCCTGCTTCATTCTCCACAGTAGCTGAGACTACCAGGCACAGGCCACCACGCTCCGTTAATTACTGTTATTTTAGAACATTTTCAACACCTCATAAAGAAATGCCTTCATATGGTAACCCATAAATGTGTATCATTATGTATCAATTTAAAATTAGGGGCTGGGGGGTGAAGTTCAGTAGTAGAGTGCTTGCCTAGAATACTAAAGAGCCTGGGTTTCATCCCCAGAACAACAACTACAAGAAATAAAGAAGAAACTCTATAAAGAGCTCTTTAGCTCTCCATCTCCTATCTTTTCACTTCTTTATCTAAGCCTCTAGGCGAGCATTAATTTACTTTCTGTTGCTATAGTTCTGTACTTGGAATAAAATCAGGTGTTCTTTGTAATTAACTTTATTTACTTGTCATAATTATTTCCAGTGACATTTGTGTTGTAGTATGTATTAATATTTGCACTCTACTAAGTTTTCCATGTTGCCTGGAACTATTGATCCTCCTGCCTCAGCCTCTGAGTAACTGGGATTATAGGCCCTTTCATTTTGGGCTCAAATTTATTCATTTTGTTAACCTCAGTGAACTTTCTAGTATCCAAATAACTCATTCGCTTATCCATTCATGTCTGTTTATAACATTTGGTTGTTTCATTCTTTTAAACTATTATTAATAAATTTGCTATAAACATGTACAGTTTTTCAATGGACATTTAATTTCATTTCTTTTAGAGTGGAATGAATGGGACTCCTAGTACTTCTATGTTTAATCTCCAAGAAACTAACAGTTTTCTAAGAAGGCTACTGTACTAGATTCCCACAAGCAATGCATGAGGATTCTAATTTTTTTTCATATCTTCAGCATCATCATATTCCCTCCCCCTTTTTTTGAAGGGGGCAGTGCTACAGATGGAACCCAAGGTCTTGCACATGTTAGACAAGTGCTTTACCTCTGAGCTATACCCCCAACCCAGAATTTTTTTGATTCTAGTCATCCTGGTGACTGTAAAGTGGCATTTTTTTTTTTTTTTTGAGACAGGGAAGGAGAGTAGTCTCACTATGTTGCCCAGGCTGATCTTGAACTCAAGTGATTCTCCTACCTTGGCCTCCAAAGTAGCTGGACTATTAGTGTGTGGTACCACAACTGGCTTCATTGTGGATTTTTTTTCTGTTTCTTTTTTCTTTTTTTTGGGGGGGGGGGCAGTACTGGAAATTGGACCCAGGCGTGCTCTACCACTGAGCTACATCTTCAGCCCTTTTTGTATTTTTTTATTTTGAAGCGGGCTTTTAAACTACTCAGTCTGACCTCAAATTGAGGTCCCCCTGCCTCAGCTTCCCAAGTAGCAGGGTTTGTAGAAGTGTGCCACCATGCTAGAGCTTCATTGTGGTTTTAATTTCCATTTCCTTCATGGATAATAATGTTCAACATCAGTGCTGGGGATTGAACCCAAGGACTGGAGCATACTAGGCAAGCACTTGACCACTGAACCACGCCCCCTAGCACAACATCTTTCTTTTTTTGGGATGGGGCACTGGGGATTGAACTAAGGGGCCCTCAACCACTGAGCCACATCCCCAGTGCAATTTTGTATTTTATCAGAGACAAGGTCTCACTGAGTTGCTTAGTGCCTCACCTTTGCTGAGGCTGGCTTTTTCACCATCCTCCTATCTCAGCCTTCTGAGCTGCTGGGATTATAGGTGTGTGCCACCCAGCCCGGCCCCAAAATCTTTCTTTTTAAAAAATCTTTATTTTTAAAATAAATAAAATAGTAATTGTGCATACTTATGGGGTACAGTATGACATTTCAGTAAATGCATATAATGTTATGATCACGTCAGGGTAACTGGCATATCTATCATTTCAGACATATATGATTTCTTTGTATTGGAAGATACTCAGCATTTTTCATTTGCTCTTGGTCATTTGTATATCTTCCTTGGAAAACTGCGAATCAGCCTGGCGCAGAATCCTCTCTGGGCAGCTCCGCCTGCAGCCCCTCTTCTCCCAACTGTGCAGTGACCCATGGAGGGTCACTGTGACGCCAACTCCTTCAAGGGAGTCGTGCATGGGAGGAGCTGCCTCTCTCCCCAGCTCAGAGCAGGATCTCAAATCCTCAGCCCCACCACGCTCTCCCCAGTGCTGGCTACAGATCCCAAACTTCCAGTTTCCGACCCACGTTCCAAGTTCCATCCTCTCTCCAGTAGACATTATTATTACTTGTCCTATTAAATAAAGTTTATAGAAGATCACTGGTTTAGGGCTGGAGTTGTGGCTCAGCAGTAGAGTGCTTGCCTAGCACATGAGGCCCGGGGTTTGATCCTCAGCACCACATAAAAATAAAAAAATAGGGCTGGGGATGTGGCTCAAGCGGTAGCGCACTCGCCTGGCATGGGTGCGGCCCAGGTTCGATCCTCAGCACCACATACCAACAAAGATGTTGTGTCCGCCGAGAACTGAAAAATAAATGTTAAAAAATTTCAAAAAAAAAATAAAATAAATGTATTGTGTCCATCTACAACTAAAAAATAAATATTATAAAAAAAAAGACCTCTAATTTGTTCTGAGTTCCTGAACTAGGTCCAGCTGACCACACCAAATAGATATACTCATACACAAGTTCCATGTCAGCAAGTCCAATCTGCCAAGAAAATCAGGAGACAGACAATGGCCAGATCCCCAAATGGGCTAGTGTTAGTCTGGGTGATTAGAAAAAAAAAAAGCCCCTTTTGCTTTAACCTTTCTGTGGAAAGTAACTTTGAACAGAACAATGGGACTTTTGTTCTCTCTCAGCCCTTTTCTGCCTTTAAAGCCCAAACTCCTTCTGCTCAGCTCACCGAAGAAGCACACATTCAGATTTATAGAATCTGTTTTAGAATTGCAAATAAAAACCAATCAGATGTTTTGATTTGATTTTGTTATCTATGCTGATTTTCAAACTATGGCACTGTTTTTTGTTTGTTTTGTGTGTGTTTTATTTTTTTTAGTTGTGGATGGACCTTTATTTTATTGTATTTATATGGTGCTGAGGCTCGAACCCAGGGCCTCACACATGCTAGGCAAGCGCTCCACCACTGAGCCACAACTCCAGCCCCTATGACACTGTTTTTCCCCGTCAGTACTGGGGATTGAACCCAGTGCATGCATGGCTAGGCAAGCATGGTGTTAGTTTGCCCAGGCTGCCCCGAAACTTGCCATCATCCTGCCTTAACCTCCTGAGTAGCTGGGATTACAGGCCTGTGCCACCATGCCTGGTTAAATGCACTATTTTAAATATCATTTCTTTTCACAGAGCAGTGGATGGTTTTATTTGTTTTCTTTTGTTTATTTTCATAGTTTAGATGGATACAATACTTTTATTTTATTTATCTATCTTTATGTGGTGTGGAGGATCAAACCCAGGGCCTCACACATACTAGGCAAACGCTCTTCCACTGAGCTACAACCCCAGCCCTGGATGGTTCTTTTTTTAAATTTGCTTTTTTTTTGAGAATTTTTACAAGAGAAAGAACAACACTTGGAACTGGTTGCACAAAATCTTTGTGCGTCTCCTCTAGTGACTCCAAGCCATGATTCCTCTTGAGCAGCATCTTTCCTGGATATAGTTATCTTGTGGGATCTCTTCAGGGTTTTTTTGAAGTTCCTCTTTGCAAACTTTTTGGGTGATCTAACCTTTCAGCATTGTTCAGTTGAGTACTGTCCCTCTCTGCATTTGTCACCTTAAAAAGATTAATATCAGAATGTTTAAAAACATTCACGAATATGCTTAGCAACAAATTTTAGACAAAAACAAGGCATTGGTGAACTTGAAAATAGTTAATAGGAAAAGAATTTAATGAAATTATATAAAGTTGAGTAACCTTTGGGGCACTATTTATTAGTTTAATATATGTATAAGTGAATATCATGAAAAGGAAAAATGATGGATGGAATGGGTAAAAAGTAATTAAATAAGTGAAGCCTAAATTTTAAAACAGTATAGTGAAAAGCCCCCAAAATTTATGTACTCATTTGAGTCTCATTTTTTCCAGTAAATGCAAAATATTTATAATTAATAAAGTGTGATACAATATATTCCCAAAGAGGCAAGAAAGACATGAATTTCAGGGGGAAAAAATTTTCAGTGTTACATTTGTCTTAATTCTCGTTTTCCTATTTCTTCTCGGAGCATATATAGTAAGTTTCTCGGGTCTGTTTTTTCTTTTTTGATGATTTCAAAAAGAATTCCAGGGCTTAAGTTTCTAACACCTTGAAGTGTTCAAATATGAGTTTATAAAATAATTTCTTGCCTTGGAAGTAACAATTGATTGACAGCATTTTCTTGTTATGTGTGTTTTGGGTGGGTGCCGAGGATCAAACCGAGGGCCTCCTGCATGCTAGGCAAGCTTTCTCCCAATACTTCATTTTCTGAAAAGAACAGAAACTTGTGGGTTTTCTTGTGGAATTAGTAAATATTCCTTATAGTTTTCTCTCTTCCTTCTTATACATAAAAGTTGGATTGAGTGATTTTGCAGGATTCTTCAAACACTGAGTTTGTTTCATTTAAGATATTAATGTTGGGCTGGGGTTGTGGCTCAGTGGTAGACCAGTTGCCTGGCATGTGTGAGGCCCTGGGTTGGATCCTTAGTACCACATATAAATATGAAGATGTGGCTCCATGTAAAACATTTGCCTGGCATGCACAAGGCCTTGGGTTCCATCCCTGGCACTGCTAAAACAAAGACTTATCTCCAGTTTCTCTAAATAAACAAATGCATAAACTTATATACTAAGAAAGAATCCTGGGGCTTGTCATCTGGTAGTATGTGAGGAACCTATAGATTAGTCCCAAAGGAAAGTGATAAGTGTAAAAAAAAGAAAATCATCAGATGAAAAGCCTCCAGGAAAGCTCTGAGGGTACAGAGCAACAGGAGAAACACTTACGGAAATCTATGTAAATTTGGTAAAAAGGAGAAAGTTCACCAAATTTGAAATAAGGTTACTCACACACTTCCTTTGTCTCAGCTCAGGGAGGTTGGAGACTCTACAGCCCAAAACACAAGACTCTTTCTGCCTTAAGTTTGCACAGAGAGAGCTTTCCTCCTGAGAGGTGCAAACTTCACTCTCTCTCCATTCCCAGCTACCTAGGACTGTGCCTTAAATATGGGAGACAGAGTGAGAAGTGAGAATGCCCTTCTTCCAAGAAGCCTGCACTTGATTCATAGAGGCTCACACTTGAGTGTAACATGTTTTAAATACTAAGATCAAGACTGCTAAGATCAAGCTGGGAGTGTAGCTCGGTGGAAGAGCATGTACAAGGTCTACAGAAAATAACACCCAACACAATAGGAGAAAAAGTGAAAACTCACAAAAGAATATAATAAAACTTCACATACTTATAGATTGATGACAACTATTTATTAACAAGGAAAACTGAATAAAGCTGTTTTTGTCCCAATTTTTTTAAAATTAGCATTTCCCATAAGAAAGCTGGAATATATAAAATAGGTAAAAGAAACCAGTAGAAAAATTTCAAGAATTAAACTCATTTTCACTGGCCTATTAATCACAGAAAATTAAACTGTGTAATAATGAAGACAACCTGCAAATAAGAAATACACATCAGATTCATACACAGAACCAGCATGGTTCCAAATGGCAAAAAAAAAAAAAAATTAGCTGACTTAAAAATAAAAACATTACCTGTTAAACTCATTATTTACAGGTACTTACAGAATGATCTCACTCCTGTGCTAATTTGCAAAAGGAGTAGAAGTCCATGGTACACAGATCCACTTTAATGATAAATGTGGGAAAGTGATAAAATAATAAATACCTTTACCATTTTTACAATATTTCTTCAATGCTGGGAATCTTCTTCAGCATTACACACAAAACTAACTTCCACTTGAGCTTTCCATATTATCTTTATAGGATTTTCACAGGACTCAAAATATTTGTTAAATTGATTTTTTTGTTATTTTAAAAAATAATAGGATTTCAATTCACTGTATATATTTTTTGAATATTTCTTTAATATTACATTGAAATATTATCTTTAAATACAATATTATCTCAGTGTAAAAAACCTAAGGGGGAAAAAATTTGTTTTCAAAGAACCAGACAAGCTTTGGATTCACACTGAAATACTACCTTGAACAGTTTGAATTCATTCTGTATTCCTACATATTTTGGTCAGAATGTGGGACAATTGGAGGCTTTTCTACAACACTTATATATGCCTTTGAACTGAACTGGAAGGATGGAGGGATTCTAACACCCTGGCATTCATAAGGTATTTCACCATTATGCATTCTCTCATATGCTGAAGTTTGTGCAATGAATAAAAGTTTTTACACACTGGTTTCTCTCTTCCATAAGTGTGACAGTTAAAAATATGCTTTCCCACATTTATTCCCTTCATAAGGTTGCTCTCCAGTATGAGCTCTTACATATATCAGAAAGTAAAACTAAAGACTTCACCATAAATTTTTGCCATGTTTTCAAAGGAACTGGGAAAACTGAAGATTTTACTTTGCTTTTTATTCAAAGAATTCTTCTCCAATATAAGCCCTTGCATGCATTCCAAATAAGCTTTTGAAGGTCTGAGGCTATCCCACATTCATTACACACACAGGGTTTCTCTCCAGTGCAAATTCCTTTCTGTACTAGGAAAGTGAACTAGGACAGAAAAGGTTTTCTTGAATACCTTACATTTAATTTATAGTATCATCCAGTGTATGCGATTACTTGTCCTGAAATGTCTGAAGAAGAAATAAAGGCTTCCCCACACTCTTTAGTCACAGAACTCTAAACAACATGAGCACTTTCATGCCTTAGAACTGCACTGGGAAAGCCAAAGGCTTTCCCACAAAATTTACATTTATAAGGACCAACTCCAGTGTGTCTTATCATGTGTCCTTGAAGGCCTGAGAGAGAAATGTAGGCTTTCCCACACTGCTTACATTCATAGGGTTTTTCTCCTGTGTGACTCCTTTCATGTTTTCGAACTGAAGTTGAACAAATGAAGGCTTTGCCACAATGTTTACATGGATAAGGTTTCTCTCCAGTGTGAGTTCTTTCATGTTTTCTAAGTGCACTAGGAGAGTTGAAGGCTTTTCCACATTCCTTACATTTATAAGGTCCACCTCCAGTGTGCCTTATCATGTGTCCTTGAAGGCCTGAGAGTGAACTAAAAGCCTTCCCACACTCTTTACATTTATAGGGTTTCTCTCCAGTGTGAGTTCTTTGATGTCTTCGAACTGAAGCCAAGCAGCTGAAGGCTTTCCCACACTGTTTACACTGATATGGCTTCTCTCCAGTGTGAGTCCGTTCATGTACTCTAAGTGAACTGGGATACTGGAAGCCTTTTCCACACATGCTGCATTTATGTGGTCCACCTCCAGCATGTGTTATCACATATCCTCCGAGGCTAGTGAGGGAAATGAAGGTTTTCTCCTGCTCCTGACACTCATAAGGTTTCTCTCCAGCATGACTGCTGTCATCAATTTGCAAAGAGCAATAGTAACTTGAGGCTTTCTCACACTGCTTACACTTATATGGCTTTCCTTCATAGTCCTGATATTCAAACAATTCCTGTCCAGTGTGGGATCCGATTGGACTGTTAAGGGATGCACGAGGCATAAAGACTATCCCACACACACTACATTCATGTAATTTTACTCCAGTTGGGATTTTCTTGGTCAGATTATGATCTGGAATCTGGGTGAAGATTTCTCCACATTGACTATTTTCTTCACTTTCTCTGAGTCTCTCTATAATATGTTTACTGTTTAAAAAAAAAAAAAAAAGAACATATTAACTACTAACAATTTACCTTTATACATTTTTGATATGTATTAAACTTACTTTTTAAAAAAGTTTATTATATGTGGTGCAGAGAATAGAATCCAGTGCCTCAGGGCTGAGATTGTGGCTCAATGGCAGAGCGCTTGCGTCCCAGGTATGAGGCACTGGGTTTGATCCTCAGCACCACATAAAAATAAATAAAGTTATTAAAAAAAAAAAAAAAAGAATCCAGTGCCTCACCACACATGCCCAACTCTTTTTTTTTTTTTTTCCTTTTTTTTGGTCCAGGAATTAAACCCAGAGGCACTTAAGCACTGAGCCACATCCCCAGACCTTTTTTTAAAATTATTAATTATTTATTTACTTTAATTAGGTATGTGACAACAAAATGCATTTTGATTCATTGTACACAATTACAGCACTTTTCATTTCTCTGGTTGTACATGATGTAGCATTGCAGCATACGCACAGTCATACATATACCTAGGGTAATGATGTCCATCTCTTCCATCATCTTTCCTGCCGCCATGCCCAGACCTTTTTTTTATAATGAGACAGGGTCTCACTAAGTTTCTTAGGGCCTTTCTAGGTTGCTGAGGCTGGCTTTGAACCTGTGATCCTCCTGCCTCAGCCCCCTGAGCCACTGGGATTATGTAAACTGACATTTTTATTGTTATCAGAGAAAGTGAGGGTTTTCTGCCCTGTCTAAATTATTTGAAAGTGAACAGATTGAATGGTCTGCAAGAGGGGTTAATCTCATCTATTAAATAAAACAGCAATATTCAGTGATATTTGCAGACTCTAATAAATGGTTCCTATGTTTCAAACATCAAACATCACACTTGAATACATATATAGGTGAAATTTTTCTGAATACATAAAATTTGGAGAGGGGCTTATTTATTTACTTACATAAAAAATTCTATGACAGCTGGGCTCGGTGTTACATGTCTGTAATCCCAGCGGCTTGGGAGGCTGAGACAGGAGGATCACAAGTTCAAAACCAGCCTCAGCAATGACGAGGTACTAAGCAACTCAGTGAAACCCTGTCTCTAAATAAAATATAAAATAGGTCTGGGGATGTGGCTCAGAGGTAGAGTGTTCCTGAGTTGAATCCCTGGGACCAAAAAACAAAAACAAAACAAAACAAACCACAACAACAACAACAAAAAAAACCTCTAGGCCATATTAAGATGCTTTGGTAAGACTGCTTTCTCCTTTCATTGTAAATTACCTTAAATTTCTCCCCTGATTTCTATACCAATCTTCAATGTTCTGGTCCCATTTTTCCCCTAGAAAGTAGAGCCAGAAAAACCATTATGATTTATTATAACTTAGAGAAAATGTCAGAATCGTTAATTATTACAACTTAAAAGGAAACATATTATATTAGACTCTAAGTTTCTGATGAATTGCAACCTTGCCAGTTTATTTACCACAGTATTTCCTTTCCAAGTTTCAAATCATGAACATCACTGATGGGCAAGAAACACTTGCTCTTTAATTGAGTAAGTAAAGAAAAATTGTCTTCCTTACCTATAAAGGCCAAGCTCATAAAGATTTCCCCGACAACATCTCTGTAGAGTTCCCGCTGGGCATGATCCAACATAGCCCATTCATCTACAGTGAAGTTCACGACCACATCCTCAAAGGTCACTGAGTCCTGAAACATCCCAGACATGTTTACAGAGGAAAGGTGAACTATAGTAAAGGTGGTCTGCATTTAATTCATATTTAATTCATATTCATTTAATTCATAAATCATGCATGGTGGTACACACCTGTAATCCCAGCAGTTTGGGAGGCTGAGGCAGGAGGATTGCAAATTCAAAGCCAGCCTCAGCAACTTAGCAAGACCCTGTCTCCAAATAAAAACTAAAAAGGGGGCAGAGGTTGTGGCTCAGCGGTAGAACGCTCACATGGATGCATGAGGCCCTGAGTTCGATCCTCAGCACCATATAAAAATAAATAAAATAAGGTATTTTAAAAATTAAATAAATAAATAAAAAGGGGGCTGGGGCTGTAGCTCAGTGGTAGAACGCTTGCCTCGCACATGTGAGGCAGTGGGTTCGAGCCTCAGCACCACATAAAAAATAAATTAATAAACAAAGATACCATGTGTACATCTACAGCTAAAAAAAAATTAAAAAAAAAAAAACCTAAAAGGGGCTGGGGATGCTGCCTAGTGTTTAAGCACCTTGGGGTTCAATACTCAATACAAAAAAAAAAAAAAAATTTCACTGGGGCTGGTGTTGTGGCTAAGTGGAAGAGTGCTTGCCTCACATGTGTGAGGCACTGGGTTCAATTCTCAGCACCAAATATAAATAAATGAATAAAATAAAGGTCCATCAACACTAAAAAATATTTGAAAAAAAGAATTTCACATATAATTCTGTGGTTTCTAAACATTTATGGTAAGTGAATGTGGGGATCAGAATTCTAATCCTAGCACCAAGAACACATGGAATCAATCTCTATGTTTAAATTGTGGTCATAGTACGAGTTTTATTGCTCTCTAATGGCAGAATCCAGAATCTTGGAGAAATAAGAGAGATGCTGTACAAAAAAAAAAAAATTTTAGGACCATCAATCCTTATGAGAAAAATTTTTCTACTTCCTTCCTTATTACCTACCATACTGCCCAGCACTCCAGTCACATCCAGGATGAGGTTTTCTACCTTTAATGAACACACACTTGTTGCTTTCCCAGCGACTTAAACACTCAGACCTTTTGCCCACCCAGGGATGCCAACTGCCGGGTTGCACATGTCTAAAACACTCAGGGGTCACTCCTGGGGAACTGGGCTGCACAAAATAACTACACAAGAGACAGAAATACCTTTTTTCTTTGGAGGTGCTGTGACGGCTCCCCTGATCTTAAGGGTCCGAAGAAAGAGAGAGAGAGAGAGAGAGAAGCTATCCTATATGAATTTGGCAGTGTCATCTGTAAAGCCTACAAACTCTCTACCAGTATCCACTCAATTAATCCCAAGGAGCTCTCCTGGGGAACCAAGAAATGTGAGAATAGGGTGAACCTCCTTCAGCATTGATGACATCTGGCAAGAGACTGGGGAAGGATGAGGTCACCTCCTCCTACAGGCAGGAAACACTGGATGGCAAAGGTTTGGCTCCACCCTATAGCAAGGACAGGTAGGTAACTGTGCTGAACTTATGGGATTTTTTCTTTTTTCAAGACTCAAGACATCACAGGCAGCTGAGTAGTGTCACCTGTTGAAAGCCTGGGAAAGCTTCTGTTTTCAGGACCAGACACTGTAGTTCTAATGGTCTACAGTGTAGGGATGAGGGGCCTTTTTTTGCATTAGAAAACGATGGACAGCTAGCACAGTGGCACTTGCCTATGATCCCAGTAACTCAGGAAGCTGAATCAGGAGGATCTCAAGTTCAAGGCTAGCTTCAGCAATTTAACAAGACCCTCAGCAACTTAGTAGGACTCTATCTCAAAATAAAAAAGTTAGGGGTGTAGCTCAATGGTAAAGCAGCCCTGATTCAATTCCCAGTGCCCAATGAATAAATAAAGACAACGGACAACTTATGGCCATGATGAGAGATCCAGAGATTCTACAGGGAATGCATGGAGTTTGCTGAAGCCTCGTTAGTCACGTGGTCTGTTTCTTAGGCACTAACAGGAGTGCCTGTTGTTTGGCAGTTCCAACAGGCTGAAGCCCTTGTGGTAGGGGTGGTCAATTTGCAAATCAGAGGTAAACTGGAGTAAGTAAAATGTGTCAACAAGGAACACATTGCCTCTATAACATCCCAAACCCAGAAAATGTTGTGGGTGGTGACAGAGTCAATGGTTATTCATACTGTCAGGGAGGGAGTAGCCCTGTTTTCAGGAATTAACTGGGGTATCAGGGTCCCTGGTATTAAGTGTGAGGCAATGGCCTACTTTTTCTGAGCTCTTTTTTTTTTCTTCTCAATATTTGTATGCTCTCAATGAATGCTAAATGGATGTTCCTAGAAAAGGATGGCTTCCTGACTTCAACATAATGTCAGCCTGTGTTCCTGGAGAAAGTTCAGTGTAGTTAAAATCTTTCCTGAAAAGACCATGTGATGACAAAGCTGCTGAGGTTCCAGAGGTGGACCACACTGCTCCAAAGACAAAGGCAAACTGCAGCTAAGAGGCTGCTGCAGTGGGCACAGACCTACCCAGCACGGTGACAGCAGAATATTTACAAGTTGCTGGCTGCACACAATCAGGAATTTATGTAATGGTGGTTACTGGGTATAGGGATTAATGGTGGAACTACAATATCAAAGCTGTGGTTGTCCACTGTGAGATGCCATTCATCCATTCCAGGTTTAAAGGCAAAACAGATTTTGAATAATGATCTTTAATCCTTCAGAGATGTACACAACCTACATTAGACCATGCTAAATAAGTTAACCACAGAATGAAGGTATAGGAGATTTGATTTTGGTAAGGTTCTTTGTAAGTGCCAAAGATCTAATTTTATTTTATTTCTCATTGATTTAGAGCTTCCACTCACCATGGGATATTTTAAAACAATGGCTGCTATGACTATGAGGATTTAGGCAAGACCATAGATCTTAAGGGAAGACATGTCTGTTTCTCCTCTATTTTATAACCAATTATTCTTCAAAGATTATAGAGTAAACCTTGCTTACAGTTAATGGGATCCCGAGATATAATGTAATTAGAGTCTTGTGTAGATTAATCATATAAAGGATTGCCAATTAGTGCATATAGCAGATATGAATTCAGAACTTACCTTGCAGAGAAAAAAAAGCAATCAGTGCTATTTCATCTATTTAGTTGTGTAAATACTTGGGAGTAAACTCTGGATTTCCAATTAAGTCACAGTATGGACAACTGTTTCCATATGTTTTTCTTTTGTTCCCTCTCTCTCTTCCTTCCCTGGCTGGCTGTATTTTCTATGCTGGGCATGAATTCTGGGCACCATACATCCTAAGCACATACTCTGCCACTAAGCACTCACTCCCAGCTCCTGGTTTGAGTCTCCAGATACTCTGTGGAGAGGGGAAAGGTGCCGCAGTCTGGCTGGGCACAATTCAGGAGCCATTTGTCAAAAGAAACGAACTTTATTAACCACACACGCCAAACAAAACTGCTCTTCAGGAAAACCTTCAGAGCCCAACTGCCACCACCGGCTTCCCCCAAGCCTCTCCACCTCCCCCACTCCTCCTGCTCTTGAGGCCCATTGGCTGGGTTGCGTGGCCGAAGCCAAAAAAAGTCCCCCAAGGAGCAGCTTGTGGTCTGAAAGGGCAAGGAAACAGCCCAATGAGCATCACCGCAGAGGAGCCAATCAGTTGGCAGCTAGAAGTTGCTGCGGCCTGCTGTGAGCCAATCATCAGCTGGCAGCTGGAAGTTTGCTGGGGCCCCTTTGGCTGTGGCTCTCAACAGAAAGGGACTGTCTTGTCTTCCCTAAGATTCATGAATTTCTTCCCACACACAGCCTCACACTGGCATCACCAGAGTTTTAGGTTTCCTCATGGCAATGGTTATAAGGTTAAGGGCTTCATGCTGAACCTGAACTTGAATTAACATCTCTCTGCAGTGCCCCAGGGGTGTTTGAGTGTTGCAACCTATAAAACCAAGAGTTGGGATCTTGTTATGATAGTAGCCCAAGGAACTATAGCAGCAAAAATACTTAAAAGGCCTGGTGAACCTCCTGCTGTTAGGATACTGAATTTGGCCTGCTATCTAGTAGTTTTCCCACCCTTCTCTTTCTCTAAATAAAGGCTCTATGTGGAGAGGAGGATCATCATATGGGCCCACCTTTTATAAAAAAATATTTTTATAGTTGTCAATGGATTGTCATTTTATTTATTCATTTATATATGGTGCTGAGAATCAAATCCAGGGCCTCACACATGCTAGGCAAGCGCTCTCCCACTGAGTCACAACCTCAGTCCGGTGGGTCCACCTTTTGCCCAGGAAATATTTCCACCCTCACAACTCCCACCCATACCAAGGCCACCCTGGCTTTCATCCTGAAGATACAGACAGAATCTGGCTAAGACATCACCCAAGACAGAATTAAGGAGGGCCCCCGACCCAACATTCCTGCTTCTAAATGCCAATATCTTACCAAAACTGCCAAATCAGGCAGGGGGTATGTCTCAGTGGTTTGCCTAGCATGTATGAAGCTCCGTGTTTCATCTCCAGCACCAAAAAAAAAAAAAAAAAAAAATCTACCTTCTTAGCTTCATCCAGGTTTGAGAAGGCTCAGCTATTCCACCCAGAGCAGCACAGCTCAAGTGAGCTCCCCCAAAAGTGGTACATTGTCGTAAGGCAGTAATTCAGGTCTCTGGGGAAGAGCAGGGTGTGTAATGGCTTGAAAGGAAAACAGCAGCCTGGCCTGCAATTTAATTGTGGTTGGGGATGGATGGGAGTTCCAGGGGCTAAGCCAGAGAAGGGAGCCCCAAGCTTTCTGGGAAGTTGGTCCAGGAATGGATGCAAGGGAAGAATAAAGACAGAGGCTTTAGTCTCAGCAATCACACATCAGAAACTGGAGTCTGGCCAGATGCAACAGAATAAACCTGTAACCACAGCTACTCTGGAAGCTGAGACCCAGAAGCTGAGTCCAGAGGATCACAAGTTCAAGGCCATTCTGGGCAACTTGGTCATACCCTATCACAAAATAAAAAGAGCTAAGGATGCAGCTGAGTGTGCAAGACCCAGGGATGGATCTCCAGTACTGCAAAACAAGCAAACCAAAAAACAACAGCAAGAACTGGAGATACAGCTTAGTTGGTAGAGTGCTTGCCTTGCATACACAAGGCCTTGAGTTCGATCCCCAGAACCACACATAAAAAAAAACACTAGAGTCTGACTACTCATACAATGAAGAACAGAGACAGGGAGAATATGCATTCCCAACTGCTTATTTTTACATTAAAAAACAGAGAAAATGCACAAGGAATTAACAAAAGGGCTTTTTTAAATATTTATTTTTTAGTGTTCACAATACCTTTATTTTGTTTATTTATTTTATTTATTTATTTTGTTTATTTATTTATTTTATATGGTGTTGAGAATCGAAACCAGGGCCTCGTGCATGCCAGGCAAGTGCTCTACCGCTGAGCCACAACCCAGCTCCCAAAAGGGTTTTTGTTGGAAAAGTTAGAGCAGGAGCACAGGATATATGGTAGTGAGTCTTCTCAAGTCAGACTTCCCTCTTGAGGGTTTTATAAATCTCCCTGCATTATTTACTGTAAATTAAGATAAATTTATGTACACAATGCTTTATGTTACTGTTTAATACTCTCTCTTTTTTTTTTTGTTTTGCAGTGCGGAGGGGTGGGTAGAAAACAGAGCTTCCCACATGCTAAGTAAGCTCTCTGCCACTGAGCTATACCCCCAACTCAATACTCTATTGACTTTGGCTTCTAAAACGATTTTGTGTGTGTTGCTGGAGATCAGATCCAGGGCCCTGAGTATGCTAGGCAATTGCTCTACCATTGAGCCATATCCTCAGCCCCAAAAAATGATCTAAAGAAAGAAAAATTCACCTGAGAACTTAAAATACATCCTCCCATCACTGAGTCTCTCATGCCTAAAAGTGTCAAAAATTGTGCTGTTCCAGAATTTCCTTGACTAACATGTCTCTTAATCTACAGATTCAAACAAGAAACTAAAATTTACACATAACAGAAGGAATAAAATTACAAAGTTTAAGGAAACTATGTTAAAAGAAAGCAATATCCCATGAAGGAATCAAAATAACAAATAAATGCAACACTGAATCTGTTCAGATAAGCAAACTGTTTCCCATTCATTCATAAGGAAAAACCACATACTGAGGGTTAAAACATTCCCAAATCTAGGGGTGGCCTTTCATAATTTAAATATAACTCCTAGCATAGGTCAATCCCTGGAGATGGAGGGCAGGGTACCTGGGCAGCCACAGGAATGGAGTCCTCTTCCTAGATGCAAGGAAATACCTCCCACCCCACATAAGCCTGTTCTCATAAGTGAGGAAACTCTCAGTTGGATTGAGTTTAGGGTTTGAATCAAATAAATTCCCAAATTTATTAACAGTTTTTCCAAAACATAGAAACTCTGATCTTCACTGATTTTCCCAGTATGCACAATTAACACTCTATGTGCAACAAATTTCTGGATACAAAATTCAAAAGGGTCTATATACAGACCCAAGAATGATCCTCTGTCACCTATCATGCATGTGGATGCCCAGTTTTCCAGTGCTCTGCATCTTTACTTAATACAAAGAGCTCTTTCCTAGGTGGGTATGAGCAGGCAGGACACCTGCCAGGGAACAATCCCCAGAAAGAACCAGTTTGATCTTCCATTACTTCCCTCTGCAGGCTCAAAGGTAGCCTTAACTCAGTGTCACTGGCCTTGGGCTTCTGCCTCTGAGTCAACAAGTAGCTTTGAACAACCACTGATAATCTAATTAACTATATAAAGAGGTTTTATTTAACTCATAGTTCTGAAGGTCACCACTGATTTTTTTCATGTGTGTGATGCTAGGGATGGAACTCAGGGCCTTACCCATGCAAGGTACACACTCTGACTGAGCTACATCTCTCTTCCTCCATTGATATTTTAAATGATACAAAGCCAGTGTTTGAAGAATCCAGCAAAATCACTCAAACCTAGTATTCATGGAAAGAAAACTGTAATGTACATTTGCCAACTCAGCAAGAAAACCTACAAATATCCAGATTTTTGTTGTTGTTTTTCAGAAAATGAAGGCTTCAGTTCACTCTAAAACATTCACGTAGGAAATTATTTTGTGTACAATTAATGATATTTGAACACAAGTTTGAGGTCAGGCTGGGAAACTTAGCAATACTGTCTCAAAAAGATAAATATATTAAAAAGTCTGGGCCTGTAGCTCAGTGGTAGAGCTCCTGCACACACAGGACTTTGATTAGATCCCTGGCACTACAAGAGAAATAAAAATAAAGATGAAGCCAGGTGTGGTAGTACACACCTATAATTCCAGCGGCTAAGGAGGCTGAAGCAGAAGGATCATAAGTTCAAGGCCTCAGCAACTTAATGAGACCCTGTTACAATTTTTTTTTAAATTTATTTTTTAAGAGGCTGGGGGGCTAGGGTTGTGACTCAGTGGAAGGGCGCTGGCCTCGAAGTGTGAAGCCCTGGGTTCGATCCTCAGCACCACAGAAAAAATAAAATAAAGATATTGTGTCCAACTACAACTACAAATTAAAAAAAAAAAAAAAGAGGCGGGGAATGTAGCTCGGTGGTAAAACACTGCTGGGTTCAATGCCTAATATAAAAAACTAAAAAATAAAGATGGAATATAATAGGCTCTGATAATTGGAGAAAAAATTGTAATGTAAGCTAGGACTCTTTTGTTTTATTCTGAAATTCATGTCTTTCTTGACTCTAGGAAATATTTTTTATTGTCTTTCAACCTCTACTGATTTAACTACTACTGACATTTACAGAAAACTGAATACAAAACTGAATACATAAACGTATTCAGTTTTCTGTAAATGTCAGTAGTTAAATCAATAGAGATATTCAGTTTTCTGTAAGTATCAGTAGTAATTAAATCAATAGAGGTTGAAATGCCAAGGAAGGGCAGGGTTGATCTACAGCTGAACTTAAAGGCAGATCAGTCTGGAAGATTTCTAAAGAAGAATCTCAATCCAAAGGAGTTCCCTTGAATGTTCCTGCCCAGTAAAGATTATAAGAAGGGGCGCATGCATCTGAGAGACAACAGATCCAAGTGGTTATTCTCTTGCTTTCCTTTCAGGTAAAATACTAACAAACAAACAAAGAAAACAAAACCAACAAAAAGAAAAAAAAGTCTTTACATACAGGCATCCATGGTACTATGGGAAAATTATAATTAAAACTTCGTGTGTAGAAAGGACAAATAGTTGAACTCGATGCTGTGAATGAGAGAGGGAAGTTACCATTTGGGAACTTGGAAAGGGTACTGGAAATCCAGGGATTTACTGCCAGCCCTAGGAAGACTTGGGAGGGATTAGGGTCCTAGATTTGAGACTTCCCCTACATTTGGAAAACTCCGGGCAAAAGGGTCCCCCTTGGGGGAACGGAGGGACTGCGGCCCTGCACACCCCACCTCCTCCACGGCAAGAACCCCCACAGAGTCGGGGTCTCCCGTGACACTCCGCCGTCGCAGAGCTGCCCAGAGAAGGCTCCTGACCAAGCTAAGGGGCCGCTCAGGGACAGGACAGGTCGCTGGGGTCCCAGATGCCAGTCCAGCCCCATTCTCGGGCCATAGGGGACCGAGGGCCGAGCGGGGCCAGCGGTGGACCTGGCGGCAAACTCGGAGTTTGCGCCCGAAGGCCCTCCATTTCCTGCGGGTTCCGACAGCGCCAGCCGGACTCCCGATTCCCGGCCCCGACACTCACCATTTCCGGCTTCCGGGGCGTCCTGCCCGGCGTCCTGCCCCGGCTCCCGGAGCCTCAGGGTCACCAGGTTACAGAGGGCGGAAGCTGCTGGCAGAAGGACCTAAGGTGGAGACCGGCGGAAAGACCCTTCACAAGAGCCGACAGAATCCCAGGACCAAAGCCCAGGCGACGTTGCGTAGCGACTCCCCGCCCCCCCAGAGGCGCATCTGATTGGACAATAACTGAGGCCACGCCCCTTCGCCTAAGTGACGTGGTAGGCGAACCTCCCGTGACCTAGCCCGCTGGCCGGCCTTCTGACGAGCGGTCAAGGCCAGTCCCTCCCAACCCTGAGGAAGGGGCGAGGAAGGAATCCTGAGCTTCAGCGCGTTAAGCAGGCGCTCCACCACTGAGCCACACCTCAGCCCTAACATACTGGCATTTTAAGAATTTGTTCCTATCCCAGAAAGAAGACTGGCACCGCGTGGGCAAGTAGTTCCAGGCTGTTTTCACTTGGAGCGACCCACTTGTGCAAAGCAAGAGGGGAGCAAGGCCAGAACTGAAAGGAGAGCCAGCTTTTCTCCACCGGGTCAGGGGCTTGGCATTAAGGCATGAAGGCCATTCATGGAACTGTGATGCTCTTTTAGGATCACCTAGAATCACAGACACTTAAAAGTGACGTCAGCGTATATAATACAGTCAGCCTCGAGTTTGATCTTGACCGTTGCCAGCGTTGAGGCCTAAACCATCACTTCCTCACCCTGCACATCTGGCTCTTTGATTCTGGCAGGAAGTGTGAACTTTGCTGGCCAAGTCTGAGATCAGAAACTCTTCTCAACCAACTGCCACCTATAAGGTATGTTCTTTAAAATTGTCAGGTGTGTTTACTCCAGAAGGGTATTTCAGATCATTCTTTCCATGTGCCCCTATAAAACTTTGTAAAAGGTTAGGACACTTCTAAGGTAATTGGAATTCCTACTCTCTTTGATAGATACTAGGAAAGCAATAACAGGTTATAGAAATACAGAATGAGTCTGAAAAAAATAATAGCACATAGGATCAAAACTAAAATACCAGGCATGGTGACTCAGGCCTATAATCCCAGTGGTTCAGGAGACTGAGGCAAGAGGATCAGAAATTTGGGACCAGCTTTGGCAACTTGCCAACACCCTGTCTCAAAATATAATAAGGATTAGAGACGCAGCTGAGTGGTAAAGTACCCCTGGGTTCAATCCCCAGTACTGCCCCACCACTAGCAAAAGTAGAATGTCAGCTTCAAGAAGACAAGGATGAACCAAGGGGAAACACGGATAAATCCTCAAGCTTTATTTGCTTTTAGCTAATGCTTTCATCACCAATTTTATGGGTCACATTAACTAACATCTCAGTCATATTGGTCATGAAGGTAGTTGTCTGTATTGTTTTTTAGGCTACTTTTGTCACTTTCAAACCTGTTGAAACCAATGACCTTTCACTTGGGCCTGCCAAGCTGTCTGATGGGTGACTTTTTGAGGTCCAAGGCCCAAAATTTGAACCTCAGAGCATACTGTTGCCAACATTTTCAGAAGTCAGTCTGGCTTCCAGCTTGGAATATGTCCAACTCAAATGCCGGGTTCAATATAAAAGCCATAAAATTTGGTTTTGCATATGTGTCTTTACCAGAGTTTTGAGGCAAAGGCCCCAGTGCTAGGGGTCTTGGTAGATAATTGGTTCTGACACACATCCCAAGATTCCAGTCCAAGAGACATGCAGTTGTGAAGGCAGGAAAGGAACTTTAATCAGTGTAGCTATACCAGGAAGACAAGGGGACTTACATCCTCAACCCTGTCTTCAGGGGTACTGGCATGAACTCCCAGCTTATAGAGTTTAAGGAGGCCAGAAGTGTGCATGATCAAGTGTAGTCTTGTCAAACTACAATCTGGTTTATCGTTATTTCAAGATTGGTCAGGGGCCCTTGTCTGGGACAAGAAATTGCTGTTGCTGGGGAGTAGTTCAAGTCTTCTCATAGGATATTTATTCATCAGATCTGCCTAGAATCCATTGGACCACAGGAGAAAATGGCACTGAGCAAAGGAAACAGATCAGAACGGAAGCAGAGATGCCACATTTTTAACTGTTTTTTTTTTTAGTTACCCATCAGGCATCTGCAGGTGTCTACAGAGCCAAGTGAAGTACTTTTAGTAAAAGCAGCCTCTCGGACCTTATTCCAGTACTGCTGATTACTTCAGTTTTCCCTGCCTCTGATCATCTTTCCCTCATATCTCAGACCACCATATTTGGGTGGTTTTTTGCTTGTTTTGATACCAGGGCTTGAACTCAGGGGCACATAAACACTGAGCCACATCCCTAGCCCCTTTTATTTTTTATCTTGAAAGATCTCAGTATGTTACCTAGGGCCTCAAGTTGCTGAGGCTGGCTTTGAACTTGTTATCCTCCAGCCACAACCTCCTGAGGCTGAGATTACAGAAGTGCACCACCATGCCCTGCCACCCTGCTTCTTTATCCCATAAATACCCCTAAGCCTTATTTTGGGGGAGGTGGATTTGAGACTTAGGTCCAGGGACCTCACACACCATGCTCCCTTGGAGATGCAGGGCTGCCAGCAGAGCTGCCCAGAAAGGGGCTCAGTGCCATGCCAAGTCTCCAAGTAGGGATGGAACAGGATGCCAGGGTCTGAGGAGGCCAGGGTCCCACATGGCCTTTTCCAATCGGCCCTCACTCCCTGGCTCAGGATGCTGGCTCCTTGTTCACCATTCCTTTCTTTTGAGGTCTCCTGGCATCTTCCCACAGGATCCTGTGATCCATACAAGTCACAGCATATGAATACTGGGTCACAGTGTTCCAGACTTAAGTGTTGGATGGAGAGATCCTTGGCCTCAGAGTAGGAGAGACCTGTCCAGGCCAGCCAGACTGGAACAGGAGGGCTTGGTGTTTGGCAGGGGTTGGGAATTCTTATTTTTTAATTATTTATTTTGAGATAGGGTCTCCCTATATTGCCCAGGCTGGCCTTGAACTACTGGACTCAAACAATCCTTCTGCTTCAGCCCCCTTGAAGAGGCCACAGCACATGCCACTGTAATAAAATTATTAAATGTGTGGAAAAATTATTAAATGTGCAGATTATGTCAGTAATATTCTATAACAATAAAGAGAATAACAACAAATATTTGAACTCAGACAAACAGACTGCTTCACCCAGTTCACAAGGAAACTGGCATTTGGGTTGAACACATTCCAAGCTGGAAGCCAGACTGACTGCTGAAATGAAGCCCCAGTTGGCTCATTCCCTGGCCATGAGGCAGGGACACTTACGGATTGAACTCTGGGAGTTCACCTTGCCCTCTGTCTCCTCCAAACTGTGTAGAAATGCTCCTTTCTTCAAGATCTTCATTTTCACCAGCAAGAAACTAACCAGGAATCAATTTCAGGTTCTGATTTATGTAAACCATCAAATTATGAACTTTCTCTAGGAGAACTTTCTCTAAGTCTGACCTTCACAGGTTTTTTTCACTTACATGGATGACAGTCTGACACCAGCAACTCTATAGTGCCAAAACCAAACTGTCCAGAAAACAGCCCCATGACAACAAGAGTCACAGTCTCAGAAAGGACAGACACTCCCAACTCTGCTGTGCATCTCCCACTTTTCAGTGCTCTGCAGCTTAGATCAGCTGTTCTGTAGCTGTTCTTCTGTAGCACAAGGTCACCTATAGAGGACAGCACCTGCCCACGAGGCACCAAGGAGAACTCCATTGTCCCTCCTTTGCAGGCTCAAGTTTGGCCTCAGCTCTTAGCCACCTGTCTCAGTCCTGTGTCCCCCACTGCAAGTCATTCACCTGCTTCACACCAACACTGATAAGTTCAATGACACAGAGACCTTCAGTTACATTGTTTGAATAAGAAAACCAGCAGAGACTCTGCTTTCCTTCTGTGCTTTTGTGTACAGTAAAGGAGGAAAACTAAAATACTGGCAAATAATTATTCCTTTGAGAAAAACAAAGATATTAGCAAACTATTCTTTTCTTTTTAAGAAAGAGTGAGAGAGAGAATGAGAGAGAGAGAGAGAGAGAGAGAATTTTTTAATATTTATTTTCCAATTCTTAGCGGACACAACATCTTTGTTTGTATGTGGTGCTGAGGATCGAACCCAGGCCACATGCATGCCAGGCGAGCGCGCTACTGCTTGAGCCACATCCCCAGCCCCAACAAACTATTATTTTCATATTAACAAATTCTTATGGAAAGCAACTAATTAAGTGTGAACCTTCCTTTTTCCTCTGCTTCAGTGACTCTCTGTGATCCTTGGTGAGGCATCATTCATCCTTTCCAGGTTTAGGAAAGGCCAGAAAGGCCAGATTGAACTTTTTTTTTTTTTAATGGTGTTGGGGATTGAACCTAGGGTGTCCTCACACATGCTAAGCAAGCACTCTCTCACTGAACTACATACACCCCCAACCCCAAGTCTGTTT
Source organism: Ictidomys tridecemlineatus (assembly GCF_052094955.1). NCBI lineage: Eukaryota > Metazoa > Chordata > Mammalia > Rodentia > Sciuridae > Ictidomys > Ictidomys tridecemlineatus. The sequence goes on along the minus strand of NC_135478.1, from coordinate 9,299,012 downwards.
AAAAAATATGAATAATAAAAAGTAATATGATTTTATAATATACATTTGACATAAGTAATGTAAATTTATGTTGTTAAAATACTAAAATGATAGAATATCAAAATAGAATATAAAAGTAGTTAATGATAAAAAATAAAAGTAAATATCCAGAGTATCTCCTTTAAACACAATGAGATGAACTTAGGAATAAATAACTGAAGGAAAACTTGAAAATTCACAAAATGAGGATAAACAACACTTAGTTTAAGAATAAATTAATCAAGGGGCTGGGGCTATGTCTTAGCAGTAGAGCACTTGTCTTGCACATGGAGGCCCTGGGTTCAATCCTCAGTACCATATAAGTAAAATAAAGGTATTGTATCCTCCTACAACAACAACAAAAAAATTAATCAAAGAACAAATAACAGGTGAGAGTTGTGGAGTTGTGGGTGTACCTCTGTGGTAGAGTACTGTTCTAACATGCGCAAAGCCCCTAGGTTCCACTCTCAGCACTATAATAAAAAAAAAAAAAGATAAACTTTGTAACTGTATAAGCATGAGAAGTAAATTTTACATAATAAAAGATGCCTGATGTATGTGCAGTATAAATGCTCACAGTGACTAACAGCGTGAAATAAACACCCTGGCAAAATTATATATTTTATTTCATCCATGAAATCAATGGAAAATTTTAATGTATCTTCTCAGTAAATGAATAAGACAATAACATTTTTTAGTGTACAAGCTATCTGAAAGTAGCTAATAAACTATTTTTAAGAAACATAAATATGAATCTTGTGTCTGAGGAAAAAAAATATTTTGTTTTTAATCACATATAATGAAACCTAGTTGAACTGGAACTGAGGTATTACATTCAGCTGCATCAGAGAAACGCCCATGATCTTCCACACAGGAAGAAGGTGCTTATTCTCCCATGAAAGGCTGGGAGAGCAGTTACTGCACAATCAGTGCAGCAGAGGAACAAACTCTTTATAGTCAGCTTTGCACTGCTGTGACCAACATACCCAACAAGAATAACTCAGGAGGAAAATTTTATTCTGGCTCACCATTTCAGAGTTTCAGTCCATGGCTGGACAATTTCATAGCTCTGGGCCTGAGGTGAGGCAGAACATCAAGGCAGAAGGGTGTGGTGGAGGGAAGCAGAAAGAACTTGAATGCAAGGAGCCAGGAATATTATTACTCTCCAGGGCAGGCCCCCAGTGACCTGCTTCCTGCAGTCATGCCCTTCCTGCCTACATTCAAATTACTAACCCAACTGGTTAATCCACAATTAGGCCACAGCTCTTAAAAATAGAATCATTTCACCTCTGAACATTCCTACATTGTCACACATGAGCTTTCACATCCAAACCATAATAAACTCTCATCCAGTGGGTTTTGCTAGCATCCTTGTAGCTGTCATGCTCAATCAAGAACACTATCACTATCCCCACGAACAAAGATACCTGACATACAAATTAGATCTTCTCAGAGTCTAGACTTAGGACTTGAAAGAAAATCCAAACTGCAAGGTGGATTTTTTTTAACACATAGTTCAGGGGCCTGTTTTTAGGAATGAGCCACTGGTAGACATAATACATTTATGATTTTATAACATTTCCTTTGGGTTGTATATTTTCTGGAGCATTAAATACCAATTACAAATTACACTGGGCATTTTCAGATTACTTTTTTGGGGGGTGGGTACTAGAAACTAAACTCAGGGGCACTCAACCACTAAGCCACATCCCTAGTGCCCCACCCCATTTTTTGTTGGTTGGTTGGTTGGTTTCTATTTTATTTATAGACAGTGTCTCACTGAGTTGCATAGCACCTCACTAGGTTGTTGAGGCTGGCTTTGAATTTTCGATCCTCCTGTCTCAGTCACCTGAGCTGCTGGGATTACAGGCGTGCACCGCTGCACCCAGCTTAGTTTTAAAATCTATTTGTTAAAATTGAAAACTTTATTTTATTTTTCACATTTATGGAGTTTTGATCCAATGTACATTTGTTTTGTTTTCTTTTGAGAAGGGGTCTCACCCTGTTGCCCTGACTGGTCTTGAGCTCTTGGGCTCAAGCAAGCTCCCTGCCCAGCCCCAGTGGCTGGGACTGAAGGCAGGTACCACCATGCCTGTTTGTGTGTGTTCTTACATGTAGGCCAATCGCACATCACTTCTATTCAAGAGGCTTCTCTCCACTCTGCTTCTTTATGACTCTGAATTGAACTGGGATGATGAAAGACTTTCCCACACACTTTATGTTTATAGGCCTTTGTCAAACAATGCACTCTCCCCACATGTGGCTCGAAGGCTTTGTTGATAATAAAAGCTGTCCCACATTATTTAGTTCTCTCTTGTGTGAGTCCTTTCACTTTTTTAAAGATTTATATTATAATTGAAGGCTTTCTCACATTCATACAATCACAAGATTCCTCTCCAGTGTGTCCTTTCTCGTGTATGAAATAAATTGAGATAATCAGGGGCTTTCCCACACATCTTACATTTAAAAGGTCCACTGTGTTTTATGTCGCGTCTCTGAATACGTTTCAGAGAAATGTTCTCCATACTTTACATTCCCAGAGTTTCTCTCCAGCATGAGTCCTTTCATTCATTTGAAAGCACTGGCCATGGCTGCAGGCTTTCCCACATTCCTTGTGTGTACATGGCTCCTTTCCATACTCTGACCAGGCTGAACTCTGATGAGCCTATGTAGGATTGAATGACCAAGGAAGACTTATCCAAACACATGGCTTTCACAAGGTTTTATTCTAGGAGGTGTTTTCTTTTTTAGATTATGACCTGGAATCTGGCTGGAAGTTTCTCCACATTGACTACCTTCTTCGTGTTATCTATCATATTACCTCTGTAAGAAATGAGACGCACACAACCAAGGGTTTGTTTATCAATGATTTTGCATTTGTTCATAGGTATTGAACTTACACTTAAAAATAAATATATATTTTTGTGGTGTTGGGGATGGAATCCAGGGTCTTAAGCATACTAGGCAAGCGCTCTCCCACTGAGCTCTATCCCCAGCCCCTTGGACTTCTTTATAACATTATCATCAAAGTATAGACTCGATGCCCTGTCTGGACTGTCTGATTCTGCATGGACTGAATGTTCTGCAAGATCTGTACCACAGCTGACATCAAAACAGCAGTACACACTAACCAGTTTTTTTCTTTTTCTTTCATGTGTGTGTTGCTGGAGATTGAACCCAGGGCCTCACGTATCCTAGGCAAGTGCGTGCTACCACTGAGCTATATCCTCAGCAGATCTCGAGTCTCAAGTCCTGGTCCTTAAGTCCAGCAGATGCACACTCACTCAGACCCCACAATAATCAGGTCAGGAATCTATGGAGGCTTCTCATTGGGTGAAGCTGAAGGCTGTTTGAAGAGAGGGTCATAAGGAGAAGCTGCTGTTCTCATCAGGGTCAAGATGTGGCTGTAGAGTTGGAGAGTGGTAAGGATGATGTGAAGAGTTGGGATGTCCATCCACATGTCCTCCTCAGGCTCTCCAGCATGGGGGCATCAGTGTCGGTTGGCTGAATGTCTGTTCATTTGTTACATCATTTATACTGAATTTTGGGGTTTCTGCTTGCCCTTTCAGTCCCTATCAGCTGTTACTGGGTGTCTTATTGATGTCTTTCATTCTAGGGTTAGGACATTCTAGGGTCTGGTGGTTTCTGCCCTGATCTCTCTCTTCTGACTTTTATCAGGGTGAAGGCAAATGACAGTGACTTCACTCTGAGTTTTATCAGGGTTGTGGAAAATGACTTATTTTATTAGGCTATGCCTGATGACAATATTGAAGGGCTCTGAAGGCTTGTCTGGCAGGAATTCCAGTTTTATTTTAATATGGAGTTTTAAAATGGAGTTGCTTAGGCTAAGGCCATCTTTATACTGTGTGTGTAGACATGAATCCCAAAATTCTCTTGAAGTTTAACTTTCACTTTTTTTTAAAAAAAAACTATTAAAATCATACAAAAATATATCTTTTGAGAGTTTATTTCAATTTTTGTACTTAGTCTTATAAATTTGTAATAATCGTGTATCAATTCTTTTGTCTAAACCCTCTAGTTGAAGATAGTAAAATAAATTTGAAAAGCTTTCATTTAAAATTAGCATAACTGAATAAGCATAAGAGAAATTTCAGTTATATGCTTAGTTGACCAAGGCAAAAACATATTGTATGGAAGAGGTGAAATTTTTAAGAGAAGAGATCCTGAAAGTAATATTCCCAGAGAAATAAAATTTCCAGACATAATAAGAATTTCCAAAACCTTGAAATTATGGAGCTCAAACAGAGATCTACAAGAAAGCAGGCAATTTCTGGGTTCCAGGGGAAAAAAATATTGAATATACTGAGGTCTTCTCTGACAGGGTAGGCAAGTGGAGATGGAAGTAAAGATTTAGAAAGCTCAGGAAAACAGAAGACCTGCTGGCTGGAGGATGGGGCTGGCGTGTGGTGCTGCCTCCTCTTCTTGCACCTCCCCCAATGACAGGATTACTGTGTGATGAGAGAGCACAGCTCTGTGACATAGGCCTGAGTCTCACTCCCCATTCCTGAAGAGAACTCTCAGGATTCATGTGTCCAAGTGACACGTAAAATTCAGATGAGGGAGAATCCTCTCTTTCCTCTAAATAGCATTAATGCTGCATTGCTGAACCCAGCTTCATCACCTGGGCAATGGCTATGATCCTTGCTTTTGCATGTGGACTGAGGATCGCTAAGTTGCCCAGGCTGGCCTCAAACTCACCATCCTCTTGCCTCAGGCTCCTGAGTGACTGAGATTACAGATTTGTGCCACCATGCCCAATAACATCAATGGGTGTTTGGTTTGGTTTGGTTTGGTTTAGTTTTGGTACCAGGGATTGAACCCAGGGTGCTTAAATACAAGCCACATCCCTAGCCCCTTCCAAAATATTTATTATTAGAGACAGGGTGTCGCTAAGTTGCTTGGTGCCTCGCTAAATTTCTTCAAGCTGGCCTTGAATTCCCAATCCTTCTATCTCACCACTGAGATTTCTGGCATGTGCATCACCATGCCTAGCTATTAATGGGATTTCTTAATACTGTATTCAAATGAGCTACTTTGCAAACTCTAAACATCAATGTCATATTTAAGTACTTTTTTATTGTTGTTGTTTTGTTTTGTTTTTGTGGTGCTTGGGATTGAATCCCTGGCCTCACCTCACACATGCTAGGCAAGTGCTCTGCCACTGAGCTGTATCCCCAGCCATAAATATATATTTTTAGAAAAAAATGTTCTAATAATAAAAAATTTGAAAATGGCATTATGTTTTATTTTTTAATTTAATCTTATTTTTTAAGATTCTAAGATCCTTTCAAGGAACAAAGTTTCTCTTACAAATTACCTTTGATTTCTCCTGGGATTTCTGCACTGGTCTTCAATGTTCTAGTCTTCCAATTTTATTTCTAAAATGTAGACCTAGAAAATCATTATGAATTACTTACACCATTATAAAAAATATCAGATTCTAGGCTTATGGTACACTAAGGCCATCTTGATTTATTCACCAAAGTACTCCCCTTCCATTTTCTAACTCACTGAGCAGCATTGATGAGCAAGAAACTCTTGACCTCCAGCTAATCTGGCATGATCTCATGCTTACCTTCAAAGGCCAGGTTCCTGAGGGCTGCCAGCACTGCATCTTGGTAGAGAGTGTTGTGGGAAGGATCCAGCAAAGTTCTCTCCTTCCAGCTGAAGTTCAGCCTTCAAAGCCCAGTGAGTCCCGAGAGATCTGCACGTGCACAGGAGGAAGGGTGATGCCGACAGCACTGGGGTGTGTACTCAATTCATCAGTTCACATGACTCTGAGGTCCCCAGTTATTTATCTCATGACTCGTTCATCAGATTCTCACTCTCCATCTTCACTGACTTCTTCCTGCACAGCTGTTCTAATGTTAGGACTGAAGGAGTCAGTAAAGCAACCTCCTGTTGGTGAACTCAGTGATTTAAAACACGGTGCCTGAATCACCCCTACTTTCTCTCTGTACCCTAGGTCTACAGTACCTCTCATACCCAAGTCCTACTAACTCTGGGTGGAAAAGAGTTAAGAATAGCAGTCCTGAAACTGAATAACCTTACAAGTGCTTGGTCAAAGTTTTCAACCTTTGCTGGCATTTGGGAACTGGATTTTGGAAGGCACCCAGGGCTCAGTGAGCCTGAACTGTTTATGTGAACAATATGGTATTTACTTAACTCCTGTTTTTTTTTCTCTATGGTAGTTTGGAATTTTATCCCATGCTTGGCAGAGGTAGCCTACTTGATCAGCCCCCAAATAACTCTGAGCCCGAGTCTCAATGGACTTCTCTCTCTTTTTGTCCCAAAGTGTTACTGTGTGAATTAAGCCTATCTTATGTGATTATATCAAGAGAACACTTGGAAACATGTACTGTAGAACAATTTAATTAAGTAGGATAAAACACTAATAAAAGCTATTTCATTGCCCTAATGGCAAATTTTTATTTTTACATTAATTATTTATTCTGCAGTATTGGGCCTCACACCAAGCATTCTACCATTGAGCTACATCCTGGCCCTTTTGATTTATTTTTTGAGACAGGGTCTCACTAAGTTGCCCAAGCTGCCCTCGAAATTGGGATCCTCCTGCCTCAGTTTCCCAACTAGCTGTGATTATGAGCGAGCACCACTGTGACCAGATGAAGAATTTTAAATTTTTTTATTGGATATGTTAAAAAAGAATGAAATAGGGTTGGGGTTGTGGCTCAGTGTTAGAGCGCTTACCTGGCATATGTGAGGCACTGGGCTTGATCCTCAACACCACAAAAAAGTGAATAAAATAAAGTATTGTGTCCATTTTTAAAAAAGGGGGGGATGAAATAGCCAAGAGTGGTGATGCATGCCTATAATCCCAGTGACTTGGGAAGCTGAGGCAGGAGGATCGTGAGTTCAAAGTCAGCCTCAGCAACAGCAAGGTGCTAAGCAACTCAGTGAGACCCTGTCTCTAAATAAAGTACAAAATAGGGCTGAGAATGTGGCTCAGTGGTTGAGTACCCTTGAGTTCAATCCCTGGCACCACCTCCCCCGCCACCAAAAAAAGAATGAAATAAAAGATGGCGCATATTCTTAAAAATGTCACCTTTCAAAAGTAAATTTCAAAAAAAAAAAAAGCTTTTAGTAGTCAACAGAAATACTTTACCAAATCTAACAGGAGTAACAAGTAACTGACAATACTTATAGCCATCTGAAGAAGAAAGTGAAAACTTGACCAACATACATAAAAGATTTTAAGATCAGCAGATCACATTACTGACAAATAGACCAAGAGAGGGAAAAGAGCCTTCTATGGGCCATCATATATTTGGTAGGCTGTCTATTGATGGAGCAGGCATTGTAGAATAGTAGCATAAATCGGGATCACTTTAGTACATAAGGCAGGAACAAAGTTGTATCAAACTAGAAACATGCATCCTTTCCAATTCAGAGTTAATAATCAATTTACTCTTTCTACAAATGTGAATGGTAAATCTAGCCTCTTTGAGAAATCACAAATCTTTTTGGTGCCAGAATAGAGAATTTTCTCATAAAAGAAACAGAGCAAGCCATGAAGAAATGTACTAACAAGAGGTAGAAGACAAAAAGTCGGAGAGAATATCAGCCATACATGCAATATAAAAGAATTAGTGTGGGGCTGGGATGGTGGCTCAGGGATAGAGCACTTGCCTAGCATATATGAGACACTGGGTTTGATCCTTAGCACTACATAAAAATAAATATATAAAGGTATTGGATTCACTTACAACTAGAAAATTTAAAAATAATAAATTTAAAGAATTAGTGTGCAGAGTGAAAATAAATTAATGAACACATAATTAAACCATGGGGAAATGGCCAAAACATATTTAACAGAAGAAACCTTGGTTTGTGTGTGTCCCCTAAGGGTTCATGTGCTAGAAGCTTGGTCCCCAGTGTGGCAGTGATGAGGTAGGGACTAGCAGAAGCTCATATGGACTCTGCCCTCAGAAGAAATCAGTGTTGGTTCCAAACCAGCAGAGAAGGACATAGAGGACAACAGTCCTGCTCCACAAGACAAAGAAAAGACAAAGATGCTCAAGCAGCAGCTCCTCCTAGATTCACAGGAGAACCGAGGTCACAGGGCAATCCACTGTCCCCAAGTTGCAGAGATAAAAGGCAGATCAAGAATCATCATTTCCTAGAACAAAGATCAATAAGCAGCAACTTCAGGATTGCCCTGTGAGCAGAAGGAGGTCAACCTAAACTGTAATTAATGAATTGCTGGGGATAAGCAAGGACAGACCCGAGACTTAAATACTTGAAAAGGCCCAGGCTTAGGGAACTGCACAAATTTGTAAACCTCACTGTCAGAAACCCAGTGGATTCAAGAAAAATGGCTTTCTGCTTCTGATAGGGAGACGAAAACAGCAGTTGTTTAGAAATATCCCCAGAGAATTCTGTCCTCCTTAAGTTTCCTTCAAAAGAAAACTGTAAGCCAAAAGCATAACCAAATGGGATGTTCCCAGAGCCCAACCTCTGGGAGGAAGGGAAACACCCAAGTAAGTCCATGTCCCTCTAACCTTTCTGCCTCTACCAGTGGAGGGGTGAAATGACAAGTCACCAACCAGGAACACAGGCTTCCTCAAAACAAGGCCTGATCACAGGGCAGTGGAACACTTCTCCCTGCCAGAGCATCCTGCACCACCTGCAGAATGCACTGAGAACAGAGCCTTAGAGCCCCCTTGGAAGTCTCCAGGGGCACGCCAACAAATTGGGTAACAATGATGATACCAATGAATGTCTAGAAACGTAATCTACAGAGGCAGTCATGAAAAAATAGAAAATCTGAGCAAGCCTACAACAGAGCTTGATACAATAATCAAAAACTCCCCAACAAATGAAAGCCTGGGACCAAAAGGTTTCACTCTTGAAATCTACCAAGAGTAGATTTCAAGAACTGACACCATCTTCCTCAAGTTCTTTCAAAAATCCCTACAAATGAAACATTAAAAAAAAAAAAAAAGCAAATGAATTAATCATAAGAAATGACTGAAAACAGGCTGGGGTTGTGGGACAGTGGTACTGTACTCACCTAGCACGTGTAAGGCCCTGGGTTCAATCCTTAGCACATAGAAATAAATAAAATAAAGGTATTGTATGCAACTACAATTAAAAAATATATATTTTTAAAAATGACTGAAAACTATTTCATAGAAGTTTAAAGACATGAAGGAAAATGCTTAAAACCAGGGGTGACCAGTAGAAGAATGTGTCACTTTCTTTCTTTTTTGTTTATTTTTATTAAAATCATGCATCACTTAACAAGGGGAACACGTTCTGAGAGACATTTAATTAGGTGTTTTCATTGTGTGTACATCAGAGTGTGCAACTCTGGTGGGACAGCTCCTACACTCAGGCCATGTGCCATAGCCGACTTTTCCCAGGCAACAAACCTTGACAGCTTGTTACTGAACACTGGACCCTTAGTTTAAAACACAAACACATTACACAGCTGTACAAAATATTTTCTTTCTTTATATTCTTATTCTATAACCTTCTTTTAACTTCTTCAACTTTTTTTGTTAAAAACTATGACATAAACATACATGTGGTTCATTTCCAGTTTTAGCACACACAAAAAATTTTAAATGTATAAAATACAATATTGCTTTCACACAATGGACAGGTATAATGCAATGGGTTTTTTTGTTTGTTTGTTTTTGTTTTGCTACCAGGGATTGAACTCAGGGGCACTCGACCACTGAGCACATCCCCAGCCCTATTTTGTATTTTATTTAGCGACAGGGTCTCACTGAGTTGCTAAGCACCTCACTGTTGGTGAGGCTGGTTTTGAAGTTGTGATTTTCCCGCCTCAGCCTTCCAAGCTGCTGGGGTTCTAGGCATGTGCCACCATGCTTGGCTGTAATGCAGTGTTAAGTATTTGTGTGTCTAAGGTACATCAAAAACAAGATAAAAAATAATCAATGGTACACAGGTAGAGGGTACTTACCATGAATGGAGCTTGCAGGACTGGATGTTTCTCTGGTTATCAGCAAGTGAAGGGTAAATGTGGAGGCTGCAGACATTCCTGTACACTGCTGTAGGCTTTATCAACACTGTACACTTAGGTTATTCCAGATTATTAAAATATATGATTTTTCCATTCTTCCATAACAAATTAACCTTACCAGACTTTTTTTTCACTTTATCAACTTTTTAAGATGTTAAACCTTTGACTCTTGTAATAACAGCTTAAAATCGACACATTACACAGCTGTATAAAAATCTTTTCTTTATATCCTTATTCTAGAAGCTTTTTTTGATTTTTAATTTTTCTTAAACTTCTTAGCTTTTTGTTAAAACACTATGACATGAACATACGAATGAGCCTAGGCCTACACAAGATCAGGACCATCAATATCACTGACTTCCCTCTCTCTGACATGGTCCACTGGTAGGTCCTCAGGGGCAATAATGCGCATAGTGCCATCATCTCCTATGATGACAATGCCTCCTGAGGGACCTGCCTGAGGCTCTTGAGGTGTTACTCTTCGCAGAAATATGTCTGTGGTGGTTTGCTTCCTTTTTGCCTCATAGATCTGTTTGTACACAGATAATGCACCATGAACATTCTTCTCTATTAATGAAAACCTTTCAGGGTTGGGGTCCATGCTTTCAAACTTTTTAAGGAGCTTGTTGAGGTCTGTAAAAGCTTCTGCTAGACCCGACACTGTGAATTTTCTTGGAAGTTCTTTCTCTTCTTTTGCAGTTTCCTTTTCTCTTGCTTTTGCTTGGGCTTTGCGCTCCTGGTCCAACGACTCCTCACTGGTAAGTTCCTCAGGAACCACCTCCAGGAGCTCCATGTCATCCTCCTCCATACTCAGAGTAAAGTTGTTGGCCATCTCAACCACAGCCTTGTCCATGTTTGCACCTTCCTCTTCCTGAGCAAATCCTTTGAAATCATGGACAAACCTCTTGAGTGTCTTCTTCCAGATGCCATTCATACATTCCTTGGTGACATCAGCACTCCCTTTCACATTATGTAATGAATAGCGATTCTTGAATCGCTTGAACCACCCAGAGCTGGCAGTGAATTCAACATTATAGTTAGGTCCAGCCTTTTCCTTCAACATTGCAAACAAACTTTTGGCTTTAGCTGTAATCATCATAGTACTGAGAGGGACCCGCTTCCGTGTCTGATCTTCAATCCAGGTCATTAGAAGTTTCTCCATATCTGATATGGGCCCTTCTCGAATTTTTGTTAGTCTGGTGGCCTTCAATGAGGCAGATCCTTTAAGAGCTTCTGTCACTTTGTTCTTGTTCTTCAAGATTGTAGCTATGGTGGAATGGGACATCCCTGATTGGCGAGCAATAACCATTACTGATTTTCCACCTTCATAGTCCTTAATCAATTTTAATTTTGTTTCTAGGTCAATCACTCGACGTGGCCTCTTACTGGCAACTTTAGCAGTGGATTTTGTGTGAGTAGGAGCCATGATGAACACAATAGCATAAAATTAAATTGAGAACAATCAAAAGATGCAGTAAACCACCAGCTGTAGGAGGCTGCTGGTGACTACTGTCCTACACAGGGTCCGTTGTTGGCTGAAATGTCATTATGCAGAACATGACTATGTAAAGTAATATATGACCATTGGAGAGTCTGTATGACAATAGATGAAAAAATTAATTAGATAATTGGAAGCATTGACAAATTGCAAGAATAAATACTTAGGAAAGGTCAGACAGTTATTACACGTGCTCCAGCAACATTTCCTATTAAATCTGAATTTATCCATAACCAAAAACCTAGCCATTTTCCCCACTGTATAAAAAGTTTTCAAGGCATTAAAACTTGTGGACAAAAACAAGAATGACACTGTCAACAAACTTCAGCCAGGCACAGTGGCACATGCCTATAATCCTAGCTACTCATGAGTCAGAGGCAAGAGGATCACAAGACCAACCTGGGCAACTTAGCAAGACCTAAAAAAAATTTTTAAAGGGTTAGGAAGCTAGTGATATAGCTCAGAGGTAAAGTACCCCTAGATTAAATCCCTGGTGCAAAAAAAGGCCGGGAGGGGCAGGACTGAGGATGTAATTCAGTGGTAAAGCACACCTAGGTTCAATTCCCCGGGACTGAAAATAACAACAATAATAATAAACAATAATAAACTTGGGTTGGGTGTGGTGGTGCATACTATTCAGGAGGCATGAGGATTCCAAGTTCCAGGTTAGTCTGGGCAATTTAGTAAGACCCTGTCTCAAAAAATAAATTAGAAAGTCCAGGGGTGTAGCTCATGGTAAAGCACCCCTGGGTTTAATCCCCAATAACATACAGAGAGAGAGAGAGAGAGAGAAAAACACCTTGAGAGCTAGGGATCTAGCTCAGTGGCAAAGCACTTGCCTAGCATGTGCAAATGCAAGGTCCTGGGTTCAATTCTCAGCATGCAAAATAACTAATTAAAGAACAAACTCGAAACAACCCAAGTCTTTTAGCAGTAGATGGTGAGTGAACTGTGTGAGCCATGCCTCAGCAGCATGTGTGCGACAGACTAAGGCAAAGAAAGCACAAGAAAAGCCCTTTGGCACAATATCAATGGTATGTTGATAGTAATATTAACTTACTGAACTCTGAAAAGAGGCAAAATTCTGCTTCACTATAAACAGATGGTATGCTCTACAGAATAATGAAAACAATTGGGCAGTGGTGACTTCTGAGTGCAGATAGGTGGTGACATCAAGGAGTCATAGCATAACTGACAATAGTCAATTGAGTCACTTGGGTGGTGAGTCCATGCATGTTTATGTTCTTATTGTATAAACTAATTATAGAATAAATAATTTATTTCAAGACTCTCTTTGACACTTCAGATCTTATTATTCAATCCACTCGGGTTCCAAACAAGAAAAACTCTTACACCTACGCCATGGTATCCCATGCCTAAGCACATGGGCACAGTGTGATCCAGTGGCAACAAGATCCCACAAAGGGAACAAGGGGGAAGCAGCTAAGGAAAGCAGCCTGCTTCACCCACAGTTCACAAGGGGACCCACACTCAGAAGGTGAAACACACTCCCAAGCCTGAAGACCACCCTCCTGTGCAGGTGAGAATTGAGACCCTGAAAGAGAAGGAGACAGTAGGGTGTGGAGGTGGCAGAATTAAATTTCTTGAATCACTGCTTAGGAGTGAGCCCTCTCAACCTAAACTAGCAGACAGCCCCTCCCTTAATGTTCTCTTAAGAACAGGTTGACCTCAGGGGAAAACATTCTCTGAAATGCGACACTACATCATCCCCTGATCTCCACCTTCCTTCCTCCCCCTGGTATTGGGGACAAAGGGACACTTCCACTGAGATATATTTGGCCCTTTTTATTTTGAGACAGGGTCTCACCAAGTTACCCAGGCTGGCCTGGAATTTGCCATCCTCTGGCCTTATCTATTGTCATACAGAATCTCTGGCCTCAGGGATTACAGGTGTGCACCACCATGCAGGACTCCACCTGTTTTCTACTCATTTGCTCCTCATTAACTGTTGAGATACTAGGGGTTTCTCCCTATTACAATATTCCTTTCAAATAAAATCACTTCACACCTCAATCAGGATTTTGTTTGAAAGACACTGTCCAGAAACAGCCCTAGTACAAATAACACCTTCAGAAAAGGTATGAAGGACAGAGTGTGTAATTCAGTGACAGAATGCTGGCCTAGCATGCACAAGGCCCCAGGTTTCATCCCTAGAACCACTAAAAAGAAAGAAGGAGAGAGGACATCAAGACCCCCTCTTCGACCCAACCCCATCAGCATATGCATCCCCAGCTGTCCAGTACTTCTTCTCAATTTAAAGGGTGCCTGCCATAGTTGGTGTGGGCAAGCAGGACACAGAGAGGCTCCCCAGGAAGAACCAACCAGGCAGGACTTCAATGACCTCTCTTTGCAGAATCAACTTTGGCCTTATGGAGTTTTGGTCTCAACAAGGTTATGCACTTACATTCATTCATTCATTCATTCATTCATTCACTGCGGTGCTGGGGATTGAACCCAGGGACACTCTACCATTGAGCTTCATCCTCAGCCCTTTTTAAAATTTTTAATCTTGAGATGGGGTCTGGATAAGTTACTGAGGCTAGCCTCGAACTTTTGATTCTCCTGCCCAGCTTCCTGAATTGCTGGGATTACTGGAGAGGTCCACACCTAGTACCTATAAAGTTTCTAAAGGGAACCCTCTACCCAAAGACATTCTTTTTTTAATATTTATTTTTTAGTTATAGATGGATGTAATATCTTTATCTTATTTTTATGTGGTACTGAGGATCCAACTCAGTGCCTCCTGTGTGGCAGGCGAAAGCTCTACCTTTGAGCCACAATCCCAGCCCCCAAAGACATTCTTAAAAGGCGTCTGTGTCTAGATAATATAAAAAAGGAGATTGGAAGATTCTTACAGTGGAGTGTCAGGAAGTTTTCCTCTGCTTTACTCTTGGTTGAAAAGATTCCAAACAAAATACATCTTTTAAAGAACGTCATTCATTGCTTTGTGGGAAACTAAGCAATTAAAATGCGATGTCCATATGAAACGCAAAACGAAAGATGAATAGTTGACACTGATGTTGTGAACTGGAGGAGGACAGTTGGCATTTGGGCATGGGGACAGGGAAGTGGATTTGTGACACTGTTTCCCATACATCTGTAAAACTCAAGGGGAAAACGATGACCCTGGAGCGGGAAAAGGAGGGACAGAGGACCCCACCGACCACAGCCCCTTCAGCGCACGAACCCCTCACGCGAGATGTCCCCTCGACCCTTCCGCCGCCACCGCACAGTCGGGGGCGACACGGCGCTGTCCAGAGAGGGCTCCTGGCTCGGCCCAAGTGGCCGCGCAGGTACAGGAGAGGACGGTGGGTCCTGGCCTCCCGCCCGGCCCCACCCCGCGGGGCCGAGGTGCCCGAGGACCCAGAGGCGCCGGCGGCTGACAGGGCCACAGACTGCGGAACTGAGACAGGGAGGCCGGGGTCCCCCTAGGGCCGGTTCCATCAGCCTCAGCCCCATCTCAGAACGCCCCGCCCCTCACTCACCATTTCCCCGCTTCCGAGAGCTCCTGGGTTCTCCCCACGGCTCCCGCAACCGGCGTACAGCTCGGTGCCGGAGCAGCAGAGCGACCCGCCCCCCGTAGCAGGGAAGCCAAACCGCAGAGGAGCTGGGGGGTGCGAGAAATAAGATCCCGCGAGAATGTTGAACACCCGCGGGCGCAGCGGGGTCGCGCCACCGGATTGGACAGCCCGCAGCCCACCCCTGCGCTCCTGATTGGATACGGTTCAGGCCCCGCCCCCGAATATTGAAAGAAGAGGCCAGCGGAGCGGGAATGACAGGTCCTAGCCTCCATCCTTTCTCAGACTGGGTTTTCTCTTCTCCCCAGAACCTTGCCTGATGAAGGGAGGCAAAGTAGGTGAATATTTGCATTTCGGGAGAACTTAACTCTTGGCTTTCCAGAGAAGACACTGGCATCTTTTTTATAGATCTCTTTTTTTAAATGGTAGATACACACACACACACACACACACACACACTATGTGGTGCTGAGGATCGCACCCAGTGCCTCACCTGTGCTAGGCAAGCGCTCTACCACTGAGCCCCAACCCCAGCCCAGACACTGACATCTTACCTGTATTCATGAAGCTTCCCCGCCCCCGCCGCCTTTTTAAAAATTTATTTTAGTTGTAAATGGACACAATACCTTTATTTTATTTATTTATTTTTATGTGGTGCTGAGGATCGAACCCAGCGCCTCGCACGTGCTAGGGGAGCGCTCTACAGCTGAGCCACAACCCCAGCCCTCCCCTTTTTCCTACTAGACTCACAATGGGTCACAATGGGCTCAGGGAATTCCAGACTCAGCGTCCGATGAAGCAATCCCCTGGCCTCACAGGAGGAGAGGATCTCAGGCCAGGTCAGACCAGACTACAACAGGAGGAATAGCTTGATGTCCTGCAAAGGTTAGGAATGTGATATGAGGTTGATGTTATCAAAAGCATGACCAAAGCTTCCTGAAATTTTATCTTGCAAACTACTCATTTTCATCCAGGAAAATGAAAACACTCTAAGGAGAGAACAAACACATGAAAGGCATGGAAAAACTGGAATTATATGGCTTCAATATTCTATAAAGGAATTGAAAAGAGAGAAAAGTAAACATTTCATGTAGTTCAGGTAAGCATCCTGTTTCACCCACAGTTCACAAAGAAACCCCACATTCAGAGGTTATCATAATGTAGTCTTGGGAGCAGATTCTGCTGAAATGGAGCCCATTGTGGATCACTCCCTGGTTCTGAAGCAGGACATCTAAAGATTTAACTCTGGGAGCTCACCATGTGCTGCTGTCCCCTCCTTATAGTGTGGAAACTCTCCCTTTCTTGATACCTTAATATTCTCCAGAGGGACACCCATTTGGAATCACATTGGAGTTCTGCCCTAAATAAACTGTCAAAATCATAAACTCTTTTTCCAGGAGACTGAGTCTCTAAACCTGACCTTCACAGGGTATAATTGTGAAAGTAACTCCAGTAACTCTGTAAGCCACAACCAAAATACTTATCAGAAAACAGTCCCATGCAACCAGAACCACAGCCTCAGAAAGGACAGGCACACACACCCCCAACTACATCTGCATGTGGGTTCCCTGTCTCCCAGAGCTCTTAAGTTGCTTCTATTAACTATTCTAAGCAGCTGGAGACCACATCCAGGAGAGGGCGCCTGCCCAGGACGCACCAAGAGAAACTTCATTGCCCTCCTCTGCAGGCTCAGGCTTGGCCTCAGTTTGGAGTCACTGGCCACAGGCCGATGCTCCCCTCTCTATAAGTTATTCACCTGCTCCAATACCAATATTCCATTAGTTAAATGAGACAAAAACCTTCAATTGTATTGAATAAGAAGTCTGCTGGGGGCTGGGTCTGGGGCTCAGTGCTTGCCTGGCACGTGCAAGGCCCTGGGTTCAAACCTCAGCACCACATAAAAAAAAATAAAATAAGTAAAGATATTGTGTCCAACTACAACTAAAAAATAAATATTAAAAAAAGAAGTCTGCAGAACTCCTGTTTTCCTTCTGTTTATGTACAAAAGAGGAAATTTCTAACGTATTTTATGTTGATTAAAAAACTGGCAAATAAAAATTATTTCTTTGAGAAAAAAATATGCTGGCAAACTATTATTTCCACATTAAGAAATTATTGTGGAAAAGAGCTAAAACAAAAAAAAAATGTGAACTTTCCCTTTTCTCTTCCCTGAACTTCACAGTGGATGGTTGCCATCTGGGGTCTCTGTCTGAGGATTTACATGTTCAGTTTACCCCACACACACACCTCTCTATCTCTCTCTCTCTCTCTCTCTCTCTGTGTGTGTGTGTGTGTGTGTGTGTGCGCGCGCGCGTGCTGGGGATCAACCCTAGGGCTCATGCATGCCAAGGAAGCCCTCTACCACAGAACTACATCTCCAGCCTCCAGTTTATCAGTTGAAACCCCCTCTCCATCCCACATCCACACCACTGACTGACCCATGGAGTCAGTTTTGTAACTGAATGCTAGACTGTATGAAGTTTTCCTTTCCTGCACTCTACTATCCCCGGGTTGAACCCATCTGACGCTCTCTCCTGTCTCCCAATTTAAATTATTCATTCAAAACTGTCATCTAGGATAAAATACGATATCTTGGATGAGGACCACATCTCTTTTATTTGATTCTGTTCCCTTTAATTTGTCACAGAACCTGCTTATTGAGGATACACAGAGCATATTCTACACTGACCTTTACCTGATGGAAATTCCCGGGGGTGGGGCCGGTGGGGCGCTGTGAGGCGGGATGGAGGGGTCGTCTCAGCAGAACCTTGAGAAGTCTGCATACTTAAGGGAGGTATGGATGCCACTGCTATCCTCACCACAAGAGGGCGCAAACTGACTTTCCCTTTCTAGAAAGTGGCTCAAAGCAGTTTCTGGAGGACTTCTTTAATTAAGGGAAAACCAGTTGGTAGAAATAAAGGTAATACCACCATTCAGTTTAATTCCATTTATATTATTTAACTTTTTATAGGTTGTTAGCTGGGCGTGTGACGCATACCTCTAATCCCAGCAATTTAGGAGGCTGAGGCAGGAGGCTCTCCAGTCTGAGGCCAGCCTCAGCAACTTAGCCTAGGCTTTAAACAACTTAATAAGACCCTGTCTCGAAATAAAAAATAAAAAAGGGGATTTGGAGATTTGGCTCAATGGTAAAGTGTCTCTGGGTTCAACCCTGGCACTAAATAAATAAATAAATAAATAAATAAATAAATAAACAAACAAATAATAATCCTAGGTAATTAAAAAAGCAATAAGCCCTGTGAATTTTCATTGTTTATCCCTAATTCTGAAAAGTAACTGAAAAAAACCTACACATAAAGTTGGAGTAAGGTCACTTGGGCAACCCAGCAAGACCCTGTTTCAAAAAAAGAAAGAAGAGCTAGGATTGTAGCTCAGTTGTAGAACACTTAGGCAAGTGTTCATGGGAGGCACTGGGTTTGATCCTAAGCACCACATTAAATAAATAAATGGTATTGTGTAAAAAAGAAACAAAGAAAAGAAGAAGGAAAAACAAGCAGTCAGGATAACATGAACCTGTGATTACAGTGACTCATGATACTATAAAGCAGAAGGATCACAAGTTCTAGGTCAGCCTCAGCAACTTAGCCAGACTCTTGTCTCAAAATAAAAAATAAAAATCCAGAGCCTCACACATGCTAGGCAAGCGCTCTACCACTGAGCCACAACCCAGTCCTGTTTGTTGTTGTTGTTTTAAATAAAATAACCAGTGATCATGAGGATTTGTAGAAATTGGAACTCTTGGGCATTGCTGGTAAGCATGAACATACAATTACCCAATGACATAGCCTCTCCCCTCCTACACAGTATGTATATATGTGCACATACACATATGCATACAAATGATACAATATGTATCAAACCATACTAAAATCAAGGACTTAAACAGATACATATCCACCAGTTTTCCTATCTGTGGTTTTCTCAATAGCCAAAGGACTGTAGCGGAAACCACCCAAGCATCCATCAACTTAGGAACAAACTATGGAACATTCACACAATGTAATATCAACCAGCCCTAAAAAGAAGGAAGTAATGATCAAAGTTACAATGCAGATGAGCTTTGAAAACATTATGCCAGGCGTAATAAGCCAAACACAGGACAGATATTATATGCTTCCACTTGCATGAAGTACTTAGAAAGCTCACAGAGAGAAAAAGTAGAGGGGCCAAGGGTAACCCTCAATGGCAAAGCAGGGGCCCTGGGTTCCATCTCTAGCAATGAAAAAGAGAGAGAGAGAGAGAGAGAGAGAGAGAGAGAGAGAGAAAGTAGAATGTAGCTTAATTGTTTATTTTTGTTATTGTTGTTTGTTTGGGTTGGGATCTTGCTATGTACTTCTCTTGATCTTGCTCAAGTAATTCTCCTGCTTCAGTTTCCCTAGTAGCTGAGAGTACAGGTGTGCACCATCAAGACCAGCTAGAAGTTATTATTTAATGGGGCCAGAGTTTCTGATGAGATTGGTGTAAAATCTGGGCACTGTTGCACATGCCTGTAATTTCAGCACATCAGGAGGCTGAGGCAGGAGGATCAAAAGTCCAAGGCCTGCCTCAGCAACTTGGGCCCTCAACAACTTAGTGAAACCTGTCTCTAAATAAGAAATTTAAAAAGCTGAGGATGTTGCTCAGTGGGTAAGCACCCTGGGTTCAATCCCTGATACCTAAAACAAACAAATTTTAAAAAGGTAAAAAAAAAAATTGTGGAAACACATAGCAGTAATGACTGCACCATATTGTGAGTGTACTTATTGCTATTAAATTCCACGTGTAACATGGTTGAAATGACAAATTTTATGTTATGCATTATGTTAAACAAAAATAAACATTAAATCAGACATTACAGTTGAAAAAATGAGTTAGGCTGAGCATAGTGGCACACACTTGTAATCCCAGACTCTGGAGGCTGAGCACCAGGATGGCAAGTTCAAGGTCAGCCACAGCACCTTAGCCAGATTCTCAGCAATTTTGCCAGACTCTGTCCCAAAATATATATTTTTTTAATGGTTGGGGTTGTAACTCAGTGGTAAAGTGCTCCTGGGTTTAATCCTCAGGAGAGAGAGAGAGAGACAGAGAGACAGAGAGAGAGACAGACATGTGGCAATATAAACTATCAAGAATTTAAAAGTGATGGAAAAAATGAAGATAACATCAACATGCTATATAATGGAACAAATATATCTATTATAATATGTTAACACTTGGATTCCTTAAAAGGGGAAGCAGGAAGGACAGAAAAGTTTGAACAAATAATTGCTTCAAATTTTTTAAATTAGGGGTTGAATAGGGAGCTTAGTGGTAGAAACACTTGCCTAGAACACACAATGACCTGGTTACACCCCTCCAGTATGAACACACATACATGTACACACACATACATACATACACACACACACAAAGACACACACAAATCCTAATTAGATTAAAAACATAAATATGGAGTTCCAAAAAGCTTAACAAACTGCAAGTACGAGATTATGAAAAAAATATATACCAAGCACAGCATCATCAAATTGCTTACCCAGGGATATAGAAAAATTCCTTGAATTAACCAGAGATATAAGGCAGGTTAACCACAGAAAACCAAAAATTAACTTCATACTTCTCACCAGAAACAATGTGAGCCATGAGACAGTGGAACAGCAACTTAAAGAATGGAATGAACAGGTACATTAAGCAAGAATCCTATGCTCAACAAATAATATGTTTTCCAATGAAGGGAAAATAAATAGTTTGTCTAGATATAGTGAAAGAATTTGTAATCAGTATACTTGCTCTATAAAAAAAATCCAAGGTATGCCTGAGGCAGAAGGAAAATGATACCATATGGAAATCTGGATATACACAAAGGAAGTACCAAACATTATAAAGATGGGTAAATATGAAAGGCATTTCAATGTTGTTTAAATATTTTTAAAAGGTCATTGCCTCTGAAAAATGGTGGATTAATATATATATACAAAAAAAAACATGCAAAAAATCTTCAAAATGTTAAGAAAAAGAAAAGTTGCGGGGCACAGTGGTACACGCCTATAATCCCAGCAGGAGGCTGAGACAGGAGGATCATGAGTTCAGAGCCAGCCTCAGCAATGGTGAGGTGCTAAGCAACTCATTGAGCCCCTGTCTCTAAATAAAATACAAAATAGGGCTGGGGATGTGGCTCAGAGGTTGAGTGCCCCTGAGTTCAATCCCTGGCACCAAAAGAAAAAAGAAGTTAAAGAGAGAGAGAGAGAGAGAGAGAGAGAGAGAGAGAGAGAGAGAGAGAGAGAGAGATCATTGATTCTGTTAAACAATAATAAGAAAAAGTTATGGGGTATTAAAATTAATATGGAGGGACTGAGGTTGTGGCTCAGTGGCAGAGTTCTTGCCTAGCATACTTGAGGCACTCAGTTTGATTCTTAACATCACATAAACATAAATAAATAAATAAAGGTATGTGTACATCTTCAACTAAAATAATAATAATAATAATAATAATAATATGGAAATGCAAGTTACCTGGTATAGCTAAACAAATCTGGCAGTAAACGAAAAAAAAAAAAAAAAAAAAAAACCTAGGTGCTGGGGCAAAGTTCAGTGGTAAAGCACTTGCCCAGCATGTATGAGACCCTGGATTCAATCTTCAACATAGTGAAGGGGGAAAAAAAATCAATTTTGGAAGACTTAATAATGCCTAAATTCTTATTTAAAAGCCATAATAATCAAACTAATTGGTTTTGGCACACAGATAGACAAACACATCAATGGAATGGAAAAGGGATGCAGAAATATCATGGGCGCGTTGGCGCACTCCTGTAATCCCAGCAGCTCAAGAGGCTGAGGCAGAAGGATCATGAGTTCAAAGCCAGCCTCAGCAACCTAGCGAGGCCCTCAGTGAGACCCTGTCTCTAAATATTATACAAAAAATGGCTGCGGATGTGGCTCAGTGGTTAAGTGCCACTGGGTTCAATTCCCAATACCAAAAAAAAAAAAAAAAAAAGGAACTTTGGGCCAGGGTATAGGTCAGTAAGTGAGTGGCAGGGCATGAGTTTAGCATGCATAGGACTTGGAGTCAATCCTCAGCATCAAAATATATGTAAAAAATTAGGAACTTCACTCTGTTAAAGTAATTACTAAGGAAGTTTATTATATTTTCATAATAAGGGAAAAAACAATCACAAATCATAATTCAATGGAGTATTTATTTTGAGGGACTGGGGAGGTAGCTCAGTGGGAGAGTGCTTTACCAGTATGCATGAGGCTCTGGGTTTTATCCCCAGCACCACATTAAATATTCTTTTTTTTTTTTCCAAAATTTTTTTTAAAGAGAGAGTGAGAAAGGAGAGAGAGAGAGAGAGAGAGAGAATTTTTAATATTTATTTTTTAGTTCTCAGCAGACACAACATCTTTGTTGGTATGTGGTGCTGAGGATCGAACCCGGGTTGCACGCATGCCAGGCGAGCGCGCTACCACTTGAGCCACATCTCCAGTCCTAGATATTCTTTAAATGACAAAATTATAGACATGGAAAACAAATGTGTGGTTGTCCGGAGTAGGCTGGGGGAAAATGACTATGGTTGTGGAAGGACAGTATGAGGGCTTATGACAGTGAAATTCCTGTGTATCCTCATTGGGTTACTGCCCACCAGAACCTAGTCAGGTGATAAAACTGCAGAGAACTAAAGAACCCCCCACACCTACATGCACACACATGAGTGTAGACACACACACACACACACACACACACACAAATGAGTGCACATAAACCTGGTGAAATCTGAACAAGGTCAGAAGGGAGACTGTTATGAACTGAATGTTCACTTCCCCTGAATATTCATATATCAAAGCCCCAGGGTTAGATGATGTGAGATGGTGGGACCCTCAGGATGGGATTCGTGCCTGGGTTAGTCAACTTTCTGTCACTGTGATAAAATACCTGAGATAATCAATTTGTTAAGAGGAAAGGTTATTTTGTCTTGCAGCTTCAGAGGTTTCAGTCCATAGTCTGTTGGTCTGTTACTTTGGGACCCGTGGCAAGGCAGCACATCATGGCAGGTGTCCCCGATGGAGGAAGCTACTGCCTCATGGCTGCTGGGAAGCAAAGAAAGGAAGAGGGGTGCTGGGGTCCCTTCAAGAGCACACCTCCAATGACCTAACTTCCTTCCACTAGTCCCCACCTCCTAAAGGGTCCGCCACCTCCCAATAGAACCATGGGGTTACAAGCCCTCAATACCCGGGCCTTAGGAGACATTCAAGATATCCCAACTACAGCATTGCCATTTGTTTGTTTATTCATAGTCCCGGAGACTGAACCCAGGATCTTGTGCATGCTAGGCAAGCATCCCGCGACTGAGGTGCATCCTGTGCTCTTTTTATTTTGAGACAGGGTCTGATTAAGTTGCCTGGACTAGCCTCAAACTTGCCATCCTCCTGCCTCTGGGCACATCTCTCTCGCAGTCCGTCTCTGGAGTTTCTCTGAGGCAGTCTCTGATCCATCATAGGATCCTCTACACCCGACTCAGGCCTAGCACCAAGGGGGCTGGAAGGAGTTCTGCCCTTCATTCCAACAAAATAGCAGGTCTGTAGGACATTGCTACACCTCAGGCTGTGCCACACAGAGGCAGTGGCAGGTCAAGACATCTGCAGAAAACACAGGAGCTGCTGGGCCCAGCAAGGTGTCCCCAGATACCAGAACCTGGCCCAAACCTTTGGCTGACACCCAACCTGTCCAATGGCTAGTCCATGCACCCCAACACCTAAGGGACACTATGCAAAACTCCACTCAAATCATCCCTCCTCTGCTCAGAACCCTCCAGGGCCCCCACCTCACTCACTCATCAAATATCCCGAAGGCCACATGATCTGCCCCAAACACCCCCTCCTTCCTTCTCTCCCTGTGGTCATCTCTCCTCCCTACCTCCTTGCTCACTCTGCTCCAGCTATTAGTCCCAGAAGATCCCACCCTTATGATGGTTACTGTGTAAGTGTGAAGTGCATTTGAGTTACTTACACCTTTAGAAATAAAATCTCCCTTAAGCTTTCAGTTACAATTACAATCACCATCATCTTGTTACTTCCATAGCTGCTGGATTCTTTGCAAGAGGCCGTTGGTTACATTTTTTAGTCCATTTACACATTTATTGAATTGAAGTCATTTAAACAATTTACATTTATCAGTGGGACCCATTTTACATTTGAACCTTTTGAAATGTCTCCACCCAGCAAATCCTTCTGAAGTCCATGACATCCAGGGCAAATCTAAAATGTAAACATATAAATAAGGAGAACAGGGGATGTAGGTCAGAGATAGAGCACTTGCCTAGCAAGCAGGAGGCCCCGTGTCCAATCCCCAGTATGGGGCAGGGGTTCAATAAATAAGAGGAGGGACTGGGGGTGTAGCTCATGGGTAGAGCACTTGCCTAATATCCTGGATTCAAACCCCACACTGGACTAAATTAATAAATATTATCTGTTGCTATAACGGAATATCAGATTGTGTAATTTATGAAGAAACCAGACTTATTTAGCTCATGGTTTTGCAAGCCTAAAAGCTTGGACCTGGCCTCTGCCTGGTATCTGGGGAGGAGCTACCTGCTGGATCATGATATGGCAGGGACGTCACCTGGAGAGACAGAGCAAGTGCTCCAGCAATAAAGGCCATCCTGCAGGAACCCACTGCTCATTAACTAGTGGATTCTCCCACTGGTGAGGTCAGAGCCTAGATGACCATCGCCTCTTAATAGTGCCAGCTGCCCCACCTCTTAATACCTCAGCAAGAGGATTATATTTCAATGAGCAGGAACTTAAGTTCTCTTAAATATTCTGCTGCTACTCCAAGCTCCACCTAATTATCAGATACTTTTCTATTTAAAGTTGTCAGTCTTTTATAGACATAAATATCTGGTAGTATTTGTTCCTTCCAATGAGAGAGAAGCAATTAGAGGACAGGAATAGGATACAAAACATAGGATTTTCTTGAGCTGAAATCATGGGTGGGGATGAGGCTTCAACTTTACTTCTCTTGATTTTCTAGTAAGTGGCCATGAAGGGTGATGCAGGCCTGTAATCCCAGCAGCTTGGGAGGCTGAGGAAGGAAGATCACAAGTTCAAGGCCAAACTCAGCAACTCAGCAAGGCCCTAAGCAACTTACTGAGACCCTGTCTCAAAACTAAAATAAAAAGGGCTGGGGATGTGGCTCAGCGGTTAAGCACCCCTGGGTTCAATTTCTAGTACCAAAAAAGAAAAAGAAAAGAAAATGTGTGGGGCTGGGAATGTAGCTCAATGGTAGGAGAGTGCTTACCTAGCATGTGCCAGGCCCTGGGTTTGATTCCCCGGTACCTCCAAAAAGAGAAAAAGAAAATGTTAACTGGGCATGGTGGCACATACCTGTAATCCCAGCAACTCAGTAGGCTGAGGCAGGAGGATCCCAAGTCTGAGGCCAGCCAGGGCAACTTAACAAGACCCTGTCTCAAAAAATAAAAAGGGGTGAGGGGTGTGGTTCAGTGGTAGAGGGCTTGCCTAGCAGTGTGGGGCGCTGGGTTATACCCAGTACTGTGAGGAGAGGGCAGGGGAAGGGGGGAAGGAGGGGAAGGGGGGAGTGAGAGGAGGGGGAGGGGGGAGTGAGGGGAGGGGGATGTGTATGTGAAATAATTATGACCAAATGTACATTTTATTTTTCATATGGTGGGTACAGTGGCATGTTTTAGGGTTTATTCTCTGTACTTTTCTGTATTTTAAAGTTCTAATTGTGATAAAATACGTATCACAAAAACATTGCCATCTTCATCATTTTGAAGCATACAGTTCAGTAGCATGAAGCACACTCACACTGTTGTGCAAATATCACCATCATCGGCTCCGGGGCTTTTTCATATTCCTAAACTGATGATCGGTCCCCATTAAATGCTCCCTCTCCCTCACCCACCCTGGGTACCTTCCACTCCATTTTCTATGAATTTGACTACTTTAGGGATCTCAAATAAGTGGAATCCTACACTGTTTGTCCTTTTACATCTGACTTATTTTGCTGAGCATAATGCCCTTGAGGTTCAACCAAGTGGATCATGTGTCAGAATGTTTTCAATGTTTATAAAATTAACTTCAAATAAATTGTTTAACTTATGGTTTTTAAGTGCAAATTCATGTGCACATGATCTTAAAGCCAGATCTGTGCAGGGTGTGTGCTACAGTTTGAATAGAGCTTGAATGTGTCCCCTAAAGTCTTCTCTGCTGGAAGTTTGGTCCCCAGGGTGGGGAAGTTAGGTGGCAGAAACTTTAATAGGTGGGACCTTGTGGGAGGTGGTTGGGTCCTGGTGGCCTCACCCTTGGAAGGGATGAATGCTAGTCTCGAGTGATTTAGTTCTTGCAAGAATGAGTCGTTATGAAGTGGCACTACCCGTGCAGTTGTTTTCTTCCCAAGCAGACGTTTCCCTTCTGCTTCCCCACCATGTGCTGAGCCACAAAGGTCCTCATCAGAGGCTGCACAAATGGGGCCACCAGAGGACTTTTAGCATCCAAATGTCCAAAAGAACAAGCTAAATAAGCACCCCTCCCCCAGTACTGGGATTAAACTCAGGGGTGGTCAACCATTGAGCTACATCCCAATCCTTTAAAATATATATATATAATTGTATGTATATATTAGTTGTAGATGGACACATACCTTTATTTTATTTGTTTTTTATTTAGATGTGATGCTGAGGATTGAACCCAGGGCCTCACCCATGTGAGGCAAGCGCTCTACCACTGAGCCACAGCCCTAGTCTCCACCCCCCCCACCCCCGCGCCTTTTTTTATGTTGAGTCAGGGTCTCACTAAATGGCCCAGGCTGGCCTCAAACTTGCAATTCTCCTGCCTCAACATCCCAAGGCACTCAGAGTACAGGTATGTACCACTGCACCCAAACAAACTCTTTTCTTTGTAAACTATGTAGCCTCAGGTGTTTGCAGCAGAGAAAAGACTGATAAAATGTGTCATAAAAGACAAGCATCTGGGGCTGGGGCTGCAGCTGGGGTTCAGTGGTAGTGCACTTGCCTGGCATGTGTGAGGCACTGGGTTCAATTCTCAGCACCACATATAAATAAATTAAATAAAGGTCCATTGACAACTTAAAAACTTTTTTTTTTTTAAAGTGAGCATCTATGGATTCTTTGGTTTTCTCCCTTTACGACTCTCCTGGGTTCTGAACAGCTCCTCTTCCTTGATCCACCCAATGGTGAATGGAACTCTCATTTGCTGATTTTCTGTGCAGATGGATCAAGATTTTGTTTTCAGCCATCTTCTTCCTCCATCCCTCCCTGCCTTCTATGTGGTCCTGGCCTTAAAGTTGCTCTCTTGGCCATGTTTAACATTTTTACTCTTGTCCCTGTGTCAGTCAACTTTCTGTTACTGTAACAGATACCCAAGGCAACTTAAAAAGAGGAAAGGTTATTTCGGCTCAAGGTCTTGGAGTTTGGTGGTTATGCTCAGGCGGTTGGCCCTGGAGCAATGTTGCACATCAGGGCAGGGAGAGCAGGCTACAGCAGACTGCCACCTCATAGTAGGAGGAGAAAGAGGAAGGGATGTGGTCATCATCTCCCCTTCCAGGGCATGTCCCCACTGATCAGCTGACCTCCAACTAGGCTCCTGCTCTCAAAGGCTCCGCCACCTCCCAGTGGCACTATGGGTTAGGGACCTAGTCTTTAACCCACGGGCCTGGGGGACACTTATCCAAGCCATAGTACCTCTTTATTTCTTCTCCCAACAACTATAACTCCTTTGACGATTACAACCAGGTAATAGTAAATATGGAGGGGTTGAGGATGGAACTCATGGCTTAGACCCTGGGATCCATCACCAGCACAGAAAAAAAATTATTTAAAGTGAACCTTTTTAAAGTATGTACTAAGTGGTAGGCACTCCCAGTTTGGGAAGGTGGTACTGGGGATTGAATCCAGAGATACTTAACCACTGAGCCACAGTGTTTAAAAAGGACTGGGGATATAAACTGTCCCTAGTTCAAACTCCAGATTAAAATAAAAAAAAGAAAGAAAGGAAATAGAATTCATTCTTTCCTATTATGATGGAATGAAGACTATGGGACAGCAAAGATTTCTTTCAAATGTCCCTGAACATCTTTCCTTCTGTGGACCCTTTTGGAAAAAAAAAAATGGGGAGGGGGACACTCCATTCTGATACCCCCTGTAAGCTCAGGAGGTCCTCCAGCAAAACAGTGGCATAATTGTAGATGCCAGTTGGCCCATCCTATGTCACACCTATGGGTTACCCTTTGAGACACTGAAGATGACATTAGACACTATAGCTCTGGACCTGGAACCACGGGAACGTGAGCTTTAGTAACTAGCCTCTATCTGCTATTTATGTGATTTCCCAGAAGTTGCCATCCCCTGGTTCTATCAGCTCTCTAAAAATTTACTATTCCTGTTGAACATGCAATATAAGCTGGACTTCAAAGCCACTTCTTTGAGATTACTCATTGAATGTGTCCCATGTATATATGAACTACACATGTCAATAAACTGTTTAGCCAGGTGTGGTAGCCCACGCATGTAAACCCAGGGGCTCAGGAGGCTGAGGGAGGAGGATCGCAAGCTCAAAGCCAGCCTCAGCAACAGCAAGATGTTAAGCAACTCAGTGAGACCCTGCCTCTAAATAAAATACAAAATTGGGCTTGGGATGTGGCTCAGTGTTTGAGTGCCCCTGAGTTCAATCCCCAGTGCCCCTCACCAAAAAAATGAAAATAAATAAACTGTTTCATTTTCTTTTGTTAATGTGTGTGTATGTGTGTGTGTGTGTGAGAGAGAGAGAGAGAGAGAGAGATCCATTTCAGCTAAGAACTTAGAAGAGTTGAGGAAAAAGTTATTTTTCAAGACCTTACATTTCCTGTTATTTTTATATTGTATTATATTTTGTTGTTGTTGTTTTAAATCTAATTGGGGAGTGAATAAGTTATTTATTTAATGGTTGCATTATAAACTGTTTAGCACCTGGCTAAACAGTTTATTAACATGTATATTTCATATATACATGAGACATATTCAATATATCATGGGATATATTCAATGAGTAATCCCAGGGAAGTGGCTTTGAAGTCCAGCTTATATTGCAGCTGATATTTATCAATGTACCCGTAGATTTCGGTGAATCATTGTATGTAAATTTTACATGGTTGAGGAGAGGGACTATGAACAAATAGTGAACTCTAGCTAGTAATGAGAGCACTGAAGTGTTAGGAAGGAAACGTACAAATTTATGCAACTAATATTAAAGTGCATAGAAATTGCATAGAATTACCAAGGATACATGAGGCTCTGAGTTATTGGGACACAGCACTGCAAAAAAAAAAAAAAAAAAAAGACAAGGATTAAGATGGATGAATCCATACATAGAGATAAATAGATATAAAAGCAAACATGCTCCAAACATTAATTGCATCATCCGGGGGTCAGTATATAGGAGTGTCCTCTATATAACGTCCCCAAATTTGCTGTGTTTGAAAATCCTTCATAGTAAAATGCCAGGAGCTAGCTACTTGGGAAGCTAAGGCAGAAGGGTTATAAGTTTGAGGCCAGCCTGGGAAACTTAGCAAGATCTTGTCTTAAAGTTTACAAAAAGGACCGGGGATGTAGGTCATGGATAGATCACTTTTATATCTTGTGTGAAGCCCTCGATTCTATCCCTAGAGCCAAAATATAAATAAGTAAAATATAAGATATAAATCAGCAATATAAAATATAAATAAGCAAAAATATAAATAAGCAATTATAAATAAGCAAATAAAATATAAATAAGCAAAATAAAATGCTAGGGACTGGCTATACTTAGGGTTTGGAATGTCCTCCAAAGGCCCAGTGTTAAAAGTCTGGGCCCGAGCCTGGCACTACTTGGAGGTGGTAGAAACTTTAAGAGGTGGGCCCTAGTAGGAGGTTGAGGGTCCTTCATTAGTGCTGTCACAGAGGACTGGGGGTCCCATTCTCTTCCTGTGGCTTTTTTGATCCACCACATGCTCCTGCCATGATGTGCTGCTTCTCCACAGATCCAAAGCGACAGGGCCAACCTGTCATGGACTAGCACCTCCAGAACTGTGAACCAAAATAAACCTTTCCTCTCTGTAAGTTGATTGTTTTAGGTATCCATGAGAGTAACGGAAAACCGGCTAACACAGGTCTCTGTCCTGAGCCTCCCACAAGAAAGCCTGTCTCCCCACCTGAACAGCAGGACGCCCTCATGCCTAGTGCATCCACACAGGGGTTGGTTCACTTCCCCCAAAGCATTTCCTCTCCCTGTACCTCCTCCTCAGGGGTGGATTCCAAACACACCAAGCTGTGAAGGTGAGTGATACCAAAGCAAAACATATTCAGATAGTAATTGCATTATCCAGGGATGAATATGAAGGGGTTTCACTGTGTAATTCTTTCAACTTTGCTGGATGTTTGAAATTATTCATCATAAAATGCTGGGATCCTGCTACAGTTCTCACCAATGGTTGTATCTCACTAGCTTTTTTTTTTTTTTTTTTAATACCTTTATTTTGTTCATTTAATTTTTTTAAATGTGGTGCTAGGAATAGAGCTCGGTGCCTCACTTGTGCTAGGCAAGCGCTCTACCGCTGAGTCACAACCCCAGCCCCACCCCTGTGCTTCACTATCTTGGGGCAACCAACTGTTCCAATTTATCTGGGACTTAAGGGTTTCCGAGAATGTGAACCTTCTGTGATAAAACCAAGACAGTTCAAGAAAGACTGGAATGAGCTGGTCCCCAACCTATCATTTCGGCCTTTTTCTTAATTAAAAAAATATTTAGGGATCCTCAGCACCACATACCAACAAAGATGTTGTGTCCACCGAGAACTAGAAAATAAATATTAAAAATTCTCTCTCTCTCTCTCTCTCTCTCTCTCCTCTCTCATTCTCTCTTTAAAAAAAAAAAAATATTTAGGGCTGGGTTGTGGCTCAGTGGTAGAGTGCTTGCCTAGCAAGTTTGAGGCACTGGGTTTGATCCTCAGCACCACATAAAATTAATTCATTAATTAATTAATTAAAGGTATTGAGTCCATCTACAACTAAAAAAAAAAAATATTTTAAAAAGTAATTATTTTTGCAGTGCTGGGTGTCAAACCAAAGGTTTTACACATTCTAGACAAGTGCTCTACCACTGAGCCCCACCCCAAGCCTGCATTTCTGTCTCTTAAACATATTCAGTTTATCCGAATTACCACCACTTGACCTCATACTCACACACATAATAGCAGAAATAATAATGAACAGTGACAGCTGGCTTAGAGTGTTGCTGGCCATGTGCAAGGTAGTGTTGTGTATCCTTCCACTGTGGCTAATCACTTGATCCACACACTCTGACTAAGCAACTTTAACATCTCCCACGTTAGAGATGAAGTATGGCCCAGAGAGGTAAAATTTCTGGCCCACAGTTACACAGCTAAATAACAGCAGAGGACCTAGAATCTGAAACAGAAAGTCCACTGAGGAGTGCCCAAGCTTACCCACCTTTATTCACTCATTCAATTTATTGATTCATTGGAACAAAGCCTTGAATTCAGGGACTTACCCATGCTGAACATGCAATCTACCTCAAAGATACAGCCCCAAATACCACATTTTACTTTGGTTTCTATTGTACCAGCACTTCTTAGTGTGTACTGACTAGAGTACTTGAATTTTTGTACCAAGATACAGGGGTATAAATACAGATATGGATCTCTCTCTCTCTCTCTCTCTCTCCAACTAACCAGGAATCATGGGAGAGTTATGTTC
Organism: Ictidomys tridecemlineatus; assembly: GCF_052094955.1. Taxonomy (NCBI): domain Eukaryota; kingdom Metazoa; phylum Chordata; class Mammalia; order Rodentia; family Sciuridae; genus Ictidomys; species Ictidomys tridecemlineatus. The sequence goes on along the minus strand of NC_135478.1, from coordinate 9,267,167 downwards.
CAGCTGATTACTAATGATGACACTTAGGGGCTGGGAATGCAGCTAGGTGGTGGAGCTTAGCATGGGTGAGGTCATAAGTTCAAGCTCCAGCACCAAAATAAAAACAAAAGCAACCACACACACACAGAGAAAAGGCACCACTTACAAATGAGTCAATGGAATCCAATCCAGGAGGGTGGGGAGAGCCTGCCTATCCAGGCTGGATGGAAGATGGACAGAGTAGTGTGTCCTGAAAGGGCATCCCTTGTCATTTCCCCAATGATTCCTGAGCGGCCACCTGTGCCGGCTTCCAATTGCAGATGCCAGAAAAACAGAGAACATTCTTGTTCCTTTGAGTTCACACTGTGGGGAGAGAGATGGAAAACAAGATAAACCAGTCTGTCCGCAGTGATAATTGCTTCAGAGAAAACTATAGAATGATGATAAGCTTGTGGGCTGGGGACAGGCTGGGGGTGTAGGTCCCAGGCAGAGCCTTTGCCTAGCAGGCAGGAGGCCCTGGATGCCATCCCCAGCACACCCCAAAAGATAAGTTAAAGGGAGGGAAATACAGTGGGCCAGGAAGCCACTAGGTATCTGAGTCAGGAAGAATCCTACAGTCAGCCAGAGCCACAAGAGTGAAGGCCTTGAGGTCCGAGGGCTGGGGATGTTCCTGGGAGGGTGTGGAGGTCAGAGAAGCAGAACAAAGGGAGGGGGCTGGAAATTAGGGAAGGGTTGGGGAGGGAGGGAAGGAGAGTTAGGAGGAGGACCTGCTGGTGTAGCCCAAGGAGGAACTCCAGCTTGGGATTGATGTCACCTGGGGTTGACATGGGTCCTGGGAAAAAGGACATGGGTGGGGGCTGGGGATACTGCTCAGTTGGTAGAGTGCTTGCCTTACCTGCACAAGGCCTGGGTTTAATCCCCAGCACCACACACACAAAAATAATAATAACAAAATTAAATAAAAGGAATGGGTGGAGGGGGAAGGAGACGTTGAACCAAATCCTAATCCAACCCCACAGAAAATCTGCAGAAGGGGGTCTCTCCTGATGAATCCAGAGAGAAGACCCTCTTCTGAACACTGGAGGGGACCAGAGAAATATACAAGGATCCACAGGTTTTATCACATGCCTCCCCTGAAGAAATTATGGTTAATTTAACGTATTTATTTAAATACGTTAAATTAACTTATTTAAGGGTGGGGAGGATGCCAGGGATTGAAACTAGGGCTTTGCAGGTACTAAATATGTTCTACAATTGAGCCACACTCCCAGCCCCCTAGGTCTACTTAACTTTAAACATGATACTGCCGGTTATCGGTGAGGACTCCTGCTTCCCCACATGTTGAAGTTTGAACATTAGAGAGGCACGCCGAGACAAGCACATATAAAGCAGGATTTATTTAAAAGGGGGTAACATAGACTTCGCCCGCGAGGGAGAAGGGGGCCGTAGCTGGTATCCTGGTATCCCCAGAAGCCAGGCGTTCTGCCCCTTTTCTGTGTCCTTGGCTTCCTTTGTTCTCCTGCCCTTTCCCCCTTATCCTTCCATCCTTCTTCCTGCATACGTGACAAGGCCCAGGAATGCTCCCTGGGAGGACCAAAAGTGGGAAACAGGTGGGCTGAAGGGGGAAGAGCAGGGTGAGTAGCCCAGGGCACATTAACAACCTTATGGCTTCCTGTAGGGAGAGCAAATTCCTGCGACAGGTTACCTTGGAAGCAGGTTGGAGCAGGGGCAGGCTCTTGCTAAGGGTGGAGAAAGGGCTCTGAAGGAATTAACATTTTAATCCCCCAGGGAACAGTCTCCAACACCCCAGACTCACTCAAAATTGGCCTCCTTGATTGGACTTGACTTGATTTACCCATCTACACTGACTGCCTGTCTAATTCTGGCTTCACTAACTTAAGTGAAAAAGTCATAAGGAAACACTTTATCTACTTAATGGACTGAAGCATCGCCCAATTCTAGATCTGAAAGTAAAGCGAATGAAGATCATTAAACTAAAGAAATTAATTAATTAATTAATTAAAATTTTTAAACAGTTATCAAACAGTACCAAGAGTATCCTATTTTTCTAAAGATAAATGCAGGCATAGAAAAAGTAATAGATGTTCAGCCAGGGTATAGTGGTGCCCATCTGTAATTCCAGCTTCGCAGGTGGCTCTGGTGAGGAACAGGGATCATTTGAATTGGAAGTTGAAGGCCAGCCTGGGTGACATGTCAAGACCTCATTTCTTACCAAAAAAATAAAAGAAGACAAATGCATTTTTTGGGAGGGAAGGGTACCAGAGATTGAACTCAGGAGCACTCGACCACTGAGCCACATCCTCAGCCCTATTTTGTATTTTATTTAGAGATGGGGGTCTCACTGAGCGCCTGCTAAGTTGCTGAGGCTGGCTTTGAACTTTTTGAACTGAGGCTGCCCATCCTCCTGCCTCAGCTTCCTGAGCCACTGGGATTACCCCCCCCCCCAGTGAGAAGCGCATTTCTTGGCTGTGTTGCTATTTACAAAACTCAAGGCTTTCTCCAGATTTCATCCGTTTTCCACACGTCCTCTTTCTTGTACAGAATCCGTCCAGGACCCCACACTTCATCCAGTCCTCATGCCTCCTTGGTCCCCTCCAGTCGACAACAACTCTGGACGTGTTTGTAGAGCACTGGTCAGGTATTCTGTTGACTGTTCTTCGATGTGGGCTTGTCTGTTATTTATTTTTCTCAACAACAGCTTGTGGTTATGAGTTTCTGAAAGAAACCACAGACAGGAGGTGTCCTCAGACATTAGCAGAAAGACACATGATACCAATGAGAGATAACTATGACGTTTCATCTGGATCATTTCCTTAAGGTGGCATCTGCCAGGCGTCTGCCATGGCAAAGTCGCTATTTTTCACTTTTCCATACATTATCCCCTGGGTGGAGGGTGGCGGATGGGAAAGGAGTTAAGCTCCTTTCTAGGGCTCTGGGGTTACTCATGCTTTTTGGAATTCTAAGGAAAAAATTGACTCTTCTCCCCTCTCTTCTGTTGGTTTGGTGCTGGGGATGGAATCCAGGGCCTCGTGCATGCTAGGCCAGCGCTCTACCTCGGAGCGACACCCCCAGCCTTCACACACATTTTAAAGTCCAGGAGCCCGCGGCTGAAGGTGTCAGGCCTCCTTCCTAGATCTTGGCTCAGACCAGAGTTGAGGCTCCTCCAGCGCTACCACCCGGGGCTGAGGGCCAGTGGACGCCCCGAGTGCGTTGGGCAGGTGGCAACTCCCAGTTGGCGTCGGGGCTGGAGGTGCGGGAGGAGGAGGAGGCGATCGGGTCCTGGAGCTGACCTCTCGGCCAAGCCACAACCTCAAGGCATGGGTTTGAGCAGCTTCTGGAGTCCTGGGTCCATTTCACAGACGCCAAGCCGGCCTCTGGGAGGCGTGGCGGCTCTTGGTGGCGGCTCCGGGTTCGGGGTGGGGAGGCGGAGGCACCCGCCCTCTCCGCCTAGGCTCACCTGGGGCTGGCCTGGGGCCCGCGGGCAGGGCCGGCCGGCTGCCACCTTCTTAAAACCCGGGCAGCCCCAGAGCGAGCACCCTGTGGATCTGCAGCTCAGCTCGGGTGGCAGCGCTCGGGCTCGACCCTGAACCCACGACCGCAGGTGAGATCCCGGGCCAGGGCTCGCGGCACTGCGCCCCCGGGGGAGGGGTCTCAGCCTGCCCTCTTACTCACTTCCTTCCTGTTTGTCTCGGCTGAGAGGTTGGGGGGTAGGGAGAGGGGACCAACAGCCAGCCCTAGCTGGGTGACCGTCGACCCTCTCTGTGCCTGTGTCCTTGACATTGAATGAGGGTTTCTCCATCCGCGCTCGCTCGCAGGGATTGGAGGGACTGGTGGTGAGTGTTCAGGGAACGCGTCTGGGAGGTGTTCAAAGCAGAGGAGGGAGGCCAGGAGGTGAGGAGCAGGCCACACCCCTGCACTACCCAGCCCTGTTCCCCTCCCTCTGAGGCTGGGCTTCCACGCACCGCCTGCCGGCAGCTGCTCAGGGTATGAGGGTCAGAAGGCTGCAGTCACATGGTGTGTCTCCAGAGGCCTCCTGCCTGGGTTCCTCCTGCTGGAAAGTGGGGTGGGAGACTAGGGAAGGGTGTGGGACGACTTCCTGGAAAAGGGAGGCCACCACTGCCGCTTTCGTGGGGGATGGAGAAGTGGGAGAGCACTGGGACCTTGGAGAGTCCCACGCTCAGATGTTGTCAAACAACACATCACTGAGACACACACACAGCACAGCTTGGCCTGTAAGACAGACTTGCAAATTCTGGTCCACGCAAACTTCTACACAGTGCTCTGCAGGAGAACTCTGAACACAGGACTTGCTGGCTCAGCAGACATGTCTCCACAGCCCAGGCCTCCCCTGCAGAGAACAGAGACCCAGGCAGGCCTGATCAGCCACACACAGGAAACAGTCCCACCCAGACATGGTCAGACAAGCGTGTCTTCAGAGAACACAGATGTGCATGATGTTCTCAGACACGTAGTGTACAACCCACAGCCTCATGCATACAGGCGCGTGCACACATACAGATGCACAGACACACTCGGAAACACAGGACACCTCTGCCCACAACACAAACGAGCCCCTGCAGGCAGCCCAGGAGGCTGTGCAAGCAGCGCTGCTTCCCACGGGAGTCCAGACCCCCTGCCAGAATCCCATGTCCAGTTCTGGGGAAGTCCAGGGCTCACATGACCCAAGGGGAGGGCTTCTGGGACAGTCCTCGGAGAAACTGCATCATCCTCTCTAGTGATCCGCTTCCACCCCAGGGAATAAAGGCTCCGTGACCTCCACTTCTGCCCTGGAGCCCACCTGCCTCTCGTAGCCCCCACAGCCTGACTTGTGTCTCCCCCAGGGTGAGTGCTGGGCACAACAGAATGAGGGAGGGTGGAAGGGCCCTGCAGAGCCACTCTTCCTGGCCCCTGGAGTCCTTCCAGCCAGTTCATGCCACAGTGTCCTGGGAACTCAACACCCAAGGGTTTCCTGTCGCGCCAGCCCTGTAGGGAGGGGTCTCCTCTTCTCTCAGAGCAGGGCAGCCTGGGGTCTCAAGGGTTTGCTCCCCAGCCTCAGCCAGGGCCCCAGACATGTTCTCTCCCCTCCAGATGGACACATGGATGGTGCTGCTGGTCCTGCAAGCCTCGCTGCTGCTCCCTCTGGCTGACTGTACTGCCCCCACCCCCACCCTGCGCTTTGTGGCTGTGGGTGACTGGGGAGGAGTCCCCAATGCCCCGTTCCACACAGCCCGGGAGATGGCCAACGCTAAGGAGATTGCCAGAACTGTGCAGACCATGGGTGCAGACTTGATCTTGTCCCTGGGGGACAACTTCTACTTCAATGGCGTGCATGATGTCAATGACAAGAGGTTCCAGGTGTGTGATTGGCAAAGTAGGGGGATGGCAGTGGGAAGAAGCCACCCAATCTGGTGACCTTCTGGGGAGGGCAAAGGGAAGCTGACCAGTGCCTAGAACACGCACCAACTCCCTGGGCCCTGGGCCCTGATTGTGTCAGCATTGGGGTAGCTGTTGACCCTTGTTGGTGGGGGTGTCCTTTCTGTCGGCCGCAGGAGACCTTTGAGGATGTGTTCTCTGACCGCTCCCTGCGTAATGTGCCCTGGTATGTGCTGGCGGGGAACCATGACCACCTGGGCAACGTCTCGGCACAGATTGCCTACTCCAAGGTCTCCAAGCGCTGGTGAGCCTGCTCTGCCTCTCACGCACAGCGACAAAGGGACCCGAGACAGTTCTGGTGCTTCTCTGCCGAAAATGCTCACACCTGACCTCGATTTCCTCCACAGGAACTTCCCCAGCCCCTTCTACCGCCTGCACTTCAAGATCCCACGGACCAACACGTCTGTGGCCATCTTCATGCTGGACACTGTGACGCTGTGTGGCAACTCGAATGATTTCCTCAGCCAGCAGCCCGAGAGGCCCAAAGACCTGACGCTGGCCCGAGCCCAGATGTCCTGGCTCAAGAAGCAGCTGGCGGCAGCCAAAGAGGACTACGTGCTGGTGGCCGGCCACTATCCTGTGTGGTCGATTGCTGAGCATGGACCCACCCGCTGCCTGGTCAAGCACCTGCAGCCACTGCTGGTCAAATATGGGGTCACTGCCTACCTGTGCGGCCATGACCACAACCTGCAGGTGAGGACTCTGTGCGTGGGGAGGGGCGCCAGGTTCTTAGCTCTGGTGTCCTCCTGCTGTTTGGGGGCCTCCTGGGGCCTTCTGAAGGGTTTGAACTTGAATTTTCTCTCTATCCAGGAAAATACCCTAAAGTTTCATAAAAGTCATGACAATAGTTGCTTACTAGTGCTGGACCTGTGAGGTGGCATTAATACACCCCTGTAGGGGAAACTGAGGTCAGGGGGGTTGTGCATTTTGCTAAAAAAAAAAAAAAAAAAAAAAATCATGGGGTCAGGGACAAATTTGGCCCTGTACCCAAGGCAGCTGTGGGTGGAACCCCTGGTTCACCCCAAGTCAGGGCTGGGGACTCCACTGACCTTGCCTCCTCCTCTATCCTCAGTACCTTCAAGATGAGAACGGAGTGGGCTACGTGCTGAGTGGGGCAGGCAACTTCATGGACCCTTCGGTGCGGCACCAGCGCAAAGTCCCCAACGGCTACCTGCGCTTCCACTATGGGTCCGAGGACTCATTGGGTGGCTTTGCCTATGTGGAGATAAGCCCTAAGGAGATGACCGTCACATACATCGAAGCCTCGGGAAAATCCCTCTTCAAGACCAGCCTGCCCAAGCGAGCCAAACCCTGAACACCCAGGAGGACCCTGCCTGCCCACTTGGAGGCCGGAGGCAGTGGGGCTTCTGCAAGGGTGGTGCGTGGCCCTGTGGAGACCCCAGCCACAGGTAGGTTGTCTCTCAGGCCCCTGGTGCACTGGCAGAGCAGGAAAGAGAGCCACAGCACCACATGGCCGTGGTGGCACAGATGCCCACACATGTGAAAGAAGCATGGACATGTGTTCCGGCCGGCATGTCACTCCCCACGGCCAGACTCACCTAGGCTGAGTTTTGGGGAGCCGGGAGGAAGAGAGGGAAAAACTTGTTCCTGAAGCAATCATGTTTCTGTTACTGCCATTTAATAAAAGCATAACTGTCAAGGCTTCATGTGTGCCTGGACTGTGTTGTCTCTTTAGGGTTAGAGCGCCCGGGCTTCCCTGAGCCTCTGCCCCCTGCTTCCACCACCTCCTAACCCTATCCATAACTAAGTGTCCTCATACATGCATATGATTTTAAGTAAAAATCAAGAGCCAGGTGCCGTGGTGTATCTGTAGTCCCAGCTACTTGGGAAGCTGATGCAAGAGGATCACTTGAGTCCAGGAGTTCAAGGTCAACCTAGGGTAAAATAGTGAGACCGGGTCTCAAAACAAAACAAAAGAAACAACAAAAACAAAACAAGCAGGAAGAAAGATACAGAATAAAGCCAGTCTTCTAGGCCAAATCTGCAAGCCCTCTCTCCAAACCATGCCCTCCTCCTAGCCAGGTATGGTGATGCACATCTGTAATCCCAGGGACTTGGGAGGCTGAGGCCAGAGGATTGCAAGTTCAAAGCCAGCCTTAGCAACAGCGAGGCACTAAACAACTCAGTGAGACCCTCTCTCTAAATAAAATACAAAATAGGGCTGGAGATGTGGCTCAGTGGTTGAGTGCCTCTGAGTTCAACCCCTGGTACCCCCTCGAAAATAGAGCTGGAGATCTAGCTCAGTGGAATAGCACCCCCAAGAGCAATACCCAGTACCAAAAACCCTCAACCTGTGCCTTCCCTCTTCCCAGCGGCAGCTGCCATTATTATATTCTTTTTCTAGAAATAAGTTGATTTTTTTCATAATAAAAAATCCTTCTTTTGTTTTTTTTCTTATTTTTGGAAGTGCTGGGGTTCAACTAGGGCCTTGGGCATGCTAAGCTTGTGTTTTGCCACTGAGGCACACCTCCAGCCACCATCCTCCTTTTCTACCCCAAAGTGACACACACAATTCTGCCTGGGGTCCTTCCACTATTTAACCACGGTTCTTCCATGGTTTGTCTGAGGACATTCATTTTTGTTGGTTTGTATATGGATCCAGTGACACGTTCACACCATTCACAATCTGAAGTTCATAGAAAAGTGTAATCCCTCACCCGCTCCCCATCCCAGCTCCCCCATTCCTTCCCCTCTCCTGAGAAAATGCCTTTTTATAAATGCCATGTCTTTCCCCCCTGCCCTGAATTTCTTGGTGCAAATCAAAACAAAGGGTAATTGGCTTTTTTCCTCCTTCTCACTGATCTGAACTTTGCTTTTGTGGATGGAACCTAGGACCTCAAGCATGCTGAGCACACACCCTACCGCTGAGCTACACCCCTATCCCTGGTTTGATAAGTTTTGAAAAAGGCACAGACCCACACACAGCATTTCCATCTGCCCCAAAGGTCCCCTTTGTATACCATTGTTTTTCTTATGTACTGAGGGTTATCGGAATTATTTCCAATCATTTTGCAACCCTCAAACAGTGCTGCAAGCAGTGATGTTGCACATTCTTTTCTACACGTGCAGACATGTTTCTGGATAAACAGGATTTGCTCTCAGGGCGAATTGCTTTTTTTTTTTTTTTTTTTGTCACCTTCTCTTGGGAGTGCTGAGAATCAAACCCAGTAACTGGTGTGTCTCAGCAAGTATGCTAGCTTCGAGCCACACAGCCAGCCCAGATTGCCTTTGTTTGGACAGCCACGGAGCCTCCACCTCATGTCACTGGCTCCTTGCTGGTGATCTTTGAGGCCTTTTTCAATCTTCCCTTCTTTTTTTTTTTTTTTTTTTAGTAACTTATTCTCTTTTTTTTTTTTTTTTAATATGGTGCAAAGCATTGAACCCAGTGCCTCACACATGCTAGGCAAGCGCTCTATCACTGTGCCACAACCCCAGCCCTCAATCTTCACCAACAAAGCTGCTATAGATATCCATGGACCAATGCTTTTATACATCTGTGAAAATATACATGAAGGAAAACTTCTAGAACAATTATTTCAGGGCCTGTTTCTTGGGGTGAATACAGATTTTTTTTTTCCTTTGGGGTGCTGTGGATGGAATCCAGGGCCTTATGCATGCAAGGCAAGTGCTCTACCACTGAGTCACATCCCAGCCCCACACCCCCAACCCCCACTTAGGATCAACACAGAAAGCAGAGTGTTCATGCTGAGCTGACAGCTTCAGGGGCGAAGTTCCCCTCTGAGGGAGAGTTGAGAAACATTCACCCACACACGGCTGAGCCAGGGTGCAAGGCAAGCCACAGTAACCGCTCCCTTGGCTCGCCTTCAACCACCACTGCAGTGGCTACAGGGCAGGGACCTCACGGTTTGGCTCCAACTGTCAGTCCAGCTGAGTGAAGCAAAATAGCAACCTGGACAGAATGTTACTTGGGGAAGTGACCTCTTTTATTTGCTACCTCATAGATGTCAATACTGTTGACTTAGGGACAAGGCACATATAGTACAGTATAATTAAATAAAGCTATCTTACCAAAGTGCAACCCTGAGTTGGTTCCAGCTGACACTTACCTGGCTGGCATAACTATCAGCCAAGCCTATTAGCTAAAGAACACCACCACTACATGCCAATGCAGTGGAGAGCACCTGTGTGCAGAGTGGAATGGGGAGTTGAAAATATCCAAATACCCATGGTGGCTGAGTCCAGCAGTGGTTATTTGGGAAAACTGAGAAGAGGTGAGACCTTGTGATTAGGATGGGGAACTTCAGAAGGCAGAAGGAAGATCAGTTAAGCCCAGGAGTCTGGGGCCAGCCTGGGCAACATACTAAGACCCTATCTCGGTGCTGTAGGGTAGCGGGCTGCTGGAGGCTGGTTTACTTCTCCCCGGCGGTTACCCTGTTGTTACCTTACCTGTTGTCAGCGGCGTAGGGACAGATGTTCAGCTCCCTTGCGACCACAGGTTCCTTCGCTAGTGGCGTATATTTCGTTACACTTTTAGATAGTTCAGCATGCTGACGGGCAGTTATTGTTGTAGATGTTAGATTTTGGGGTCGGTGGACAGAGCAGCGTTAAGCTGGCAAACATGGCCCCGTGGCCTTTACTGACACCAAAGAGGGCTGCGCTCTTGGTGATTTAGCCCAAGACTTTTCAAACACCCATCTTGCTCCCACGCATGGCTTCTGCCATTGGTTCTCTCCCCCAGCACCCTGAAATGACAGAAAAAAAGCCATTCGATTCCAGAAAATTCGGAGGCAAATGGAGGCGCAGGCCCAGAACTCTGACATGGGAAGCCATGGAGCAGATACGGTATTTACATAAGGAATTTGCTGAGTCCTGGTCAGTTCCCAGGTTGGCTGAAGGTTTTGATGTCAGCACCAATGTTATCCGAAGGGTTTTAAAAAGTAAATCTGGGGCTGGGGATGTGGCTCAAGCGGTAGCGCGCTCACCTGGCATGCGTGCGGCCCGGGTTCGATCCTCAGCACCACATACCAACAAAGATGTTGTGTCTGCCGAGAACTAAAAAATAAATATTAAAATTCTCTCTCTCTCTCTCTCCTCTCTCCTCTCTCCTCTCTCACTCTCTCTTAAAAAAAAAAAAAAAAAAAAAAAAAGTAAATCTGTACCCACTTTGGAACAGAAACTGAAGCAGGACCAAAAAGTTCTTGAGAAAGCTGAGTTTGCCCACTCACTCCGGCAGTTCCAGGGCTCTAGAGATACCGTGAAGCCACTTGCTGCAGGCCGCTCTGTATCAAACTCTTTTCTGATGCCAGGGGATGAAGCCTCATCTGAAGGTCAGCATCACAGCACAGCTTTGACAGTGAGAGAGACAAAAACTCACAGTACAAATGCACTGAGACAAAAGGGAAGGAATAAAGGAATCCAGGGCTTGAAGAAGGAAAGCTTTGAGCCTATCACTGCAGCCTTAGATCATCAGAGAGAGCTGCAAAAATACTCCAGTGATTGTGTAGGTACCAGAAGAACTGACAGTAATGGATTGCCAAGTGATGAGAAACTGGAAATGTTGAAGACAGGGGAGCTATGGTGCCGGGGGCCAGCCCCAGCGGGGTCCAGGGAGTCCTGAAGGAGGAGTGGCGTCGGCGAAATGATGAGACAGGAGTCGTTCCGTTTGAGCAATCTTCAGAGAGAGAGAGCTAGAGCGGCTTTCTCTGGGTCCCCTTTTTATTACAATTTTTCTCATCATTATAGATTCACAATACGTCATTGATTATATAATTTAAAACTTTGCCAAGACATGACATTTCCTTAACCATGATTGAGAGCACACCGATCTACATTCTTCCAGGATATGACCCCAGCCACACAATCATCAAAAGTACAGAATCATCAATAAAACATGTCACCAATTTACTTCCTTCAGATTTTCCCAAGATTTACTATTTTTCCCAAGATATGTTATTTTCTTATTAACTAATGCCAAACTACGTAACCAGACTCTAAGTCTCCTAACTAATCATTAACCTAAAGTACACTTGTACTTTATTTCTAATCTAAAATTCCCATCTAAAAAAGTCCCTTTAAATCTTATATTTAAAATGTCCTAAAGTTTATGAATCATCCTTAAAGCATATCAGAAACCTATATAACTAAAGACTTAAGAATTTCTAAACTTAAGAATCTAAATAAAATAATATTTCTAACATTATTCTAAAACTGTGTCTTATAGAGCTATTTTAATTGATTCCTAAATTTATTCTCATAAAACTGGTTGAGCTGCTTTCTCGAAGAGTTTCTTTGTTTCTCAGTCAAGGTGCACTAGTTCTCAAAGAATTTGTTTCTCAGTCAATGTGCACTAGTTCTCAAAGAGTTTGTTTTCAGAGGATGATTGTTGTCTGATATTAGGTTTGTCCACAATGTACTAAGATAGAAGAATAGCCTTTCATTTTGTCCTTGATATGCTGAGGGGTAGTAGAACAGCCTCCAAGGCATGAACTACCTGTTATGTTGTAGCCATCTGAAATTTAATTTGTTTGGCATTTAACATACTCATGCCTCCTGTGAGAAACATAAGCATGAAAATGCAAAGTCCCAATTACATAAAAAAGGGTCTCATGGTTTCGGTTACCCACCAACCAGCGTGGCTTTGCCAGCATTCATCCTCACTGTGACCCTGTCAAGACAGTGGGAGAGCGGCTTTGCCAACACTTTTTCTCACTGTGACCCTGTCAAGACAGTGAGTGGGGCTGGGGATGTGTCTCAGCGGTACTGCGCTCGCCTGGCATGCGTGTGGCCCGGGTTCGATCCTCAGCACCACATACCAACAAAGATGTTGTGTCAGCCGAGAACTAAAAAATAAATATTAAAAAAAATTCTCTCACTCTCTCTTAAAAAAAAAAAAAAAATTAAAAAAAAAAAAAAAAAGACAGTGAGTGGGGGATTGCCTTCACCACTATGGAACCAGAACTTTAGCAGCAAAGTAGTGCAGAGGGGACGGGAGTTCTTTGACAGCAATGGGAACTTCCTGTACAGAATGCTTGTGGAGATGCCATGTGAAACAGCTAGACTAATATATTTGGAGCTGCCAAGATTTCTGCATGTGGATATCTACTTTGAAATAGGAGGAATTTGATGAGCCTGGAATATGGACAGAAAGAGCTGCTTGGTTATTCAAGCTTCTTGGATCACTGCTCCCAGTCTGACCTGTGTATCTGCAGTATTCTCCTTTTTGATTAACTTCTCTGTAAGTTGAAAATCAGTATTGTTTCTGTGATACTTGCAATAATATGTTTGGGAGGAAGTGAAAAGTTTGCTTTCTGACCTCATTTCCTTCTTGATCATTGAACACTTAACAGTTTTTGAGCTGCTTAGTAAATTGGTTCTTTTATTTTCCTTTGGTGCAAAAATAAAATGTAGCAGTTCGTGAAAAAAAAAAAAAAAAAAGACCCTATCTCTTAAAAAAAAAAAAAAAAAAGCAAGCCTGTCACAGTGGCACAATTCTATAATAATCCCAGCAACTCAGGAGGCTGAGGTAGGAGGATTGCAAATTGGAAGCCAGCCTCAGCAACTCAGTAGGCCTAAGCAACTTAGAGAGTCCCTGTCTCAAAAAATAAAAAGGGCTGGGAATGTGGCTCAGTGATTAAGCACCCCTGGGTTCAATCCCTGGCATCAAAAAATAAAAAAGGCAAAACCAGAAAACCCCCTCACTTCTGATCCATGAGACAAGCGCCAGAGTCCTCCTTATTTCTCAGAGGACATTAAAGAGGCTGGGACAGATTAGGTATCTTAAATATCAAGTCCAAGTTTAGGCACAGGAAGTGGCAGACCCTCAATTTTTTTTTCTTTTTTCTTTTTTGAGACAGGGTCTCCTTATATTATCCAGGCTGGCCTCGGCCTCCTGGGCTCAAGGATCCTCTTGCCTCAGCCTCTGGAATAGTCGAGGCTATACACATACATCCCAGCTCTGGCTCAGACTCTCACTCAACTCCAACAATCTGGGCAGTTCCCAGCCATCCTGGTTTGTCCCACTGACTCAGGAAAGGCAGGGATCTGAATCAGAGATCACTTTAGCCCAACGTCCTTGTTCCCAGGGCCCAGAGCTCAGAAAGGAGAAGTGACACATTCAATGTCACATGGGAAACGAGTGGCAAAGGGAAGGATTGTAACCCAGGCCCCCTCCTTTGCACTAATTTCCATGGGCACCAAGTAACAAAGCTCTGAGACAAGCAGCTGGTGACCCAAGGACACTGAGGAACAAGGCACGGTGGGCGATGGCCCTTGAGGTCTTCTGTCCAACTGAGGAAACAGTACCAGCTAGCCCTTGACCATCATTAGAAAGATGCGTTTTGGAGCCCAGCATGGCAGCATGCTTGGAATTCCAGTTACTCTGAAGGCTGAGGCAGGAGGATTGCAAGTTTAGGCCAGCCTGGGCATTTTAGTGAGATCCTATCTCAATTTTTTTTTTTTTTTGTACTAGGGATTGAACTCAGGGGCACTTGAGCAATATCCCCAGCCCTATTTTGTATTTTATTTATAGATAGGGTCTCACCGAGTTGCTTAGCACCTTGCAGTTGCTGAGGCTGGCTTTGAACTCACCATCCTCCTGCCTCAGCCTCCTAAGCTGCTGGGATTACAGGTGTGTGCCACTGTGCCCAACCTGTCTCAAAACTTTTAAAAAGGCCTGGAGATGTAGCTCAGGGGTTGAGTGCCCTTGAGTTCAACCTCCAGTACCAAAAAAGAAAGGAAGGGAGGGAGGGAAAGAGGGAGGGAGGGAAAGAAGGAGGGAGGGAGGGAGGGAGGGAAAGAAAGAAAGACTTCTAAATGCAAGGACCATGATGGCAAAGTTCCCCATCCTGGTCACAAGGTCTCACCTCTTCTCAATTTTCCCAAATAACCACTACTGGCTTCAGCCACCTTGGGTATTTGGATATTTTCAACTCCCCATTCCAGGCTACACACCAGGTGCTGGGAAAGGGACAGGCATCCTCATATCACCAGCAGACAATGTCACAGAGAGTGAGAACTTGCCACTTCCTAGTCACCATTCCAGGCCAAGAAGCATGAGTAGGAAGATAAGACAAAGCACACTATCATCAAAGCAATATGATATCAGCTCTGCAAACAGCAAGAGACTATCCAGGAACAAATTCAGGATCATAGATGAACATGATGATAAGTTGAGGGATATGCAGTTTCATGGGAAAGGAGGTGAGTTTTGCCTGGTCATAAGAAGTCAAATCCTGAACCCTATTTTAGACCATATGCAAAAATAAATTTGGGCCGGGAGTGGTGGCTATGCTTGTGATCCCAGTGATTCGGGAGACTAAGGCAGGAGGATTGCAAGTTCAAAGCCATCCTCAGCAATGTAGAGAGACCTTGTCTCAAAACAAAAAATAAAAAGGGCTGGGGATGAGGCTCAGTGGTTAAGTTCCCCTGGTTCAAATTCCTGGTACCAAAATAAAATATCGGGAGTGTGGTAGAGCACTTCCCTAGCATGCACCAGGCCTTGGGGTCCCTCCCTAGCACCACATCAAAGAAAGAAATTTTTTAAATTAGCCAATTTAAAAATAAATAAGTCATAGTAAAAGGTGAAAATGAACATCCACCAGAGACCTGTGTAGGGGAAGACAGGATTTCTCTTCTACCCTCCTGGGTCTTTGGATGAGACTCATAATTAAATTGACATAAAACAGATTAGCAGGAGACAAGCATGCATGTTTATTTAATATAAGTTCTATGAGACACAAGAGCCCTCAAAAGGAAATGAAGACCCAAAGAAGCAGAGTCCAATACCTTACCTACTGATTTGGACACAATTGTCAATTATAAAAATATAATAAGATAAAGGGGCATGGGCTAGGGCAGTTAATGGTGGAAAAATACCTAGAAATATATAGGTTGGTCTGAACAAATTGTATTTAGCTGTGACTTCTGTCTTCTGAAAAGATGGATATTATTTTCCTCTTGGTTTAGGGAAGGCATCTTTCATCTAGAGGTTTATCTCTTGCATTCAAGAAGCAAAGAGAGGTAAACGCCGTGGAAAAGCACTTGCCTAGCATATGCAAGGCCCTGAGTTCCATCCCTAGCACTGGGGAGGGGGGGAATCAAAAGAGGTCAGAGAGGCCTCTTACACCTACTGACTTTCAACAGCTTCTAATTCAGAATAATTTGTATGACAAAGTGGCATATTTGGGGGTGGCACATTTTGCCACCCTTCCCCCTGAGATAAATCATAATGGTTCTATGAGACAAAAAAAAAAGAAAGAAAAGAAAAAAGAAATTACCCCAAACTGGAAATAACCCAACATTATTAGCAGATGAAAGTATATACAAACTATGAAACAAGTGTTTAATAGAACATAACTCAATAATAAAAAGGAACATACTACTGGTATCTCATATGTATCATGTAATACAATCAGTGAAAGAGACAAAACTTAAAACCTACATGTCATTTTATTTTGTTTATATGACTTTATGAAAACTATGGAGCAGATGGTGCTAGGTGCAAGGATGAGGAAAGGAACACAAAAAGGTTAAGGAAGTTCTTGGAGATCTGCACTATCTGGCTTGTGGTGATGGTTTCACAGTTGTGACATGTGTATTACAAGTGTCATTATGTAAAAACAAGCTGTTTCCCTGTCTGTAAATTATATCTCAAAGGAAGGAAGAAAGATGAATGGACTAACCTATGGAAGAAAGAAAGAAGAAAAGGAGAAATAAAAGAAAAAACATTAACCTGTTGATCTCAAGCAAACTGAAGAACATACCCACCCTGTGACTAAGCAATGTCATCTTTTGGTAATCTATCCTACACAATAAAATAGCTAGTCTTAAGGATGTTGGTCCAAGGACTTTTACTGCTTCATCACAGGGAAAAAAAAAAAAAAAAAACTTGAAAAGCTCTTGAGATTGTTCATTAGCAGAATAATATTTGGATACACTATGGCTGAATTGCACTATAGACTGGGTAGCTACTGAAAACAAGAGTTATGCGAATATGTATAAACCAATCATTGGAAATAGCAAGTTGCAAGGTTGCATGTATGGTATGCTCCCATCCTGTGTATGCAGCTTTCTGTCAGCACTGAGAAAAGGGTCTTCCAGCAGGGCAGTTCCAAGGATAACACTGCCCCCTAGGGGACATCTTGGAGATCCATTCATTTAAAATAAATTGCATTACAAATTATTTTCTGGAATGCTAAAATGAAAAACAGATCAGCCAGGCATGGTGGCCCACGCCTGTAATCCCAGCGGCTCAGGAGGCTGGGGCAGGAGGATTGCAATTTCAAAGCCAGCCTCAGAAATGGTGACATGCTAAGCAACTCAGTGACACCCGGTCTCTAAATAAAATACAAAATAGGGCTGGGGATGTGGCTCAGTGGTCGAGTGCCCCTGAATTCAATTCCTGGTACCCCCTCCAACAAACAAAAAACAAAACAAACGAACAACAAACAAAAAAGAAACAGCTCTTATCAATATCCCCAGTAATCAAAACATTGCCAAAGTCAATGGTCAATTCTCTTTCCTCATCTTCCTCAAACTCTCAGTGATGTGTGATACATCTGACCACTTTTCCCATCTCGAAACACCTTCTTCTGGTGACTTCCAGGAAAAGATACACAACTTTTTCCTCCTGCTTCACTGGTCCCCTCCTGCTAAGGTCTGAGGTGGATACTCCTGGTCTCCTCCTGAGCCCTCTTCACTGTCCTTTGCCCCTCACCCCTGACACCAAGTGACCTCCTCTATCCCCAGGGCTTCCAGTAACCTCCACATGTTAATGACTCCTAAAATTCCATATAGGACTTTCTCCCAAGCTCCAGACTCCCATTTCCAATGGCCTGTTCCATGCCTCCATTTGTCTCACATTCACCAGGGCCAAGCAGTGGTTCATTTCCTTTCAATCATCTCCCCTCAGCATTCCTCCTCTGAGTAAGAGGCAGCCCCGAGGTGCTCTGTACAACAAGAAGTCCTGCTCGACTCTTCTCTCTGCTTCACTCCATCATAAATTTGATAGGTGCTCCCTGCCTGTTTAACTCCTACCCAGACTTCTGGTTTCCACCTGAGCATCAGGCCTCCACAGAAGCCTCCCCTAACCTCTCAGATGAGTTGCCAACCCCTTCCCCCCATATGCCTTCTCTGCTGCACTGAAGCATTGAGTCGATCCTTTATGTCCTCACTAAATTGGGGGAATTCTGGGGCTTTCTCTGCCCATTCTAGGTCCAAAAAACAAAATTTGGCTTCACATTAGATTTCTAGATGTGGAAACTTCCATCCACCTCCACTAACTCTACCCCAGCCTAGGCCATTGATAGGGGCTACAGAGACATGAGCAATAGGAACAGGAGGTTAAGAGGATAATTCTAAAAAATAGTTCCATTGTGCAGACCCCCACATGCTTTCTCTTTTAAAAAAGCAATTTCCTGGGGGAGGGGGTGAGGGTTTGGTGTGGTAGCTCAGTGGTAGAGCACTTGCTTAGCATGTGTGAGGCACTGGGTTCGATTCTGAGCATCTCATATAAGTAAATAAAATAAAGGTCCATTGACAACTAAAAAATATTAAAAAAAAAAAAAAAAAGCAATTTACCAGGCTTGGACCGTGGCTCAACAGTGGAGCACTTGCCTAGCATGTGCAGGGCCCTGGGTTCAGTCCTCATCACCCACCACATAAAAATAAATGAAATAAGGATATTGTATCCAACTACAACTAAAAAATAATTGTTAAAAAAAAAAAAAAGCAATTTACCTGCAGCCCTATCTGGCTTAAGTCAATAGAATGTTTCATTCGTCAGTGAATTACCTGTCTGCAGGAGAACTGCAGACTCCGAAATGGCAATAAGAATCCAAGTTATTCTAAAGTGGGTGGTGTAATGGTTAATTGGAATTGTTAACTTTTTTTTCCCCCCTGGGGATTGAAAAACACTAAGACACATCCCCAGCCCTATTTTGTATTTTATTTAGAGACAGGGCCTCCCTGAGTTACTGAATGCCTGATGAGACTGGCTTTAAATTCCTAATTGTCCTGTCTCAGGGTCTCAAACTGCTGGGATCACAGGCATGCGTCACCACACCGGGCTAGAATTATCAACTTGATTGAATTAAGAAATAGAAAGGATTAAGGTGATTATGGGTGTGCCCATGGGGGTGTGTCTAAGAATGACTGGCATGTGGGATAGCCAACAGAAATGGAGACCCTCCCTAAGTGTGGGAAGTACCGCCCAATAGGATGACGGCTTGGATGGAATAAAAGCTGGAAGAACAAGTCTGCAGCAGCAGATGCAAGTTTGGTTCTTTTTGAGTGCGGTCTCTTCATTGCTGCTGCGATCATCTGAGGATTTGGACTCTCACTTCTTCACCCTTCCAAAGCAGACTCTGCTAGTGATTCTCCAAAAGCCTTCAGTCTCGGACTAGGGTTGAACCCTCTTGTTCTGAGGCTTCAGCCTGTTGGACTGCGCAGCTACTTGTTCTTCCAAATCTCCAGCCTGCAGACGGCCAATGTGGACTATCCAGCTTCTGGTCACATAAGCCAAGCTAGTAAGTCTCCTTTTTATAATTATATTTCCTGTTGATTATGTTCCTTTAGAGAACTCTGTCGAATACAGGGGGGTTTTGAGTCTTTTGAGACTCTTACAAAGACCAGATCCCAGAACTCAAGGAGGTAAGTTTAATTTCCCTAACTAAAATCTGTAAGAATAGGTTCTAGTTAGGCTGATCAGCATGGATCAAAGTGACCTAGAGTTGCCATGGCAGTAGGAACTTAAGTTTGGTGTCATCCTGCTCAGTCAAAAGTTAAGAAATAAGAAAGAGGTGGCTCCTGGGTGGGATTCTCTGGAAACTTTCCTGGGACTCCCAATAAAACTGGGGGACAGGAGGTACTGAAATGTCCCCCTCCCCTCTGAGAGGATCTACTGTCTTCCTAGAGTGTGCCTTTTCTCTTTTTCTAGCCCTTCAATTAACTCAGGCCTGTTACTCTGATCAGTATGACTGAAATCTTTCTGACATAATTGCAAAAATCTGGTTTGGAGCGGGCCTTTGTGTTGCCTCAGTTTCATGGAAGGCGCCAGAGCTCTGTAACACCATCTCTCGTCCAATCACAGCTAGGGCTTTCAAAATGTTCTCTTAGCTCCACTCTACCATCTCATTCTTCGCTAAGCAGCTGGAATGGGCTTCTTAGAACCCAGACCAGAAAGCAAAAACAAGAACCAACCAAACCCTACCCCTAAACCAAACATAACTTCCTCAACCTAAAATCCAATAAAGGCCTTAACATGGCCTACAAGGCCTCACACGGTCTCTATTCCATATCCAACCTCTGCACTCAAAGTGTAGTCCTTGGACCAGCTGAGAAGCTACTTAGGAATACAGATTCTTGACTTGCTGAATGTAACTTGAATTTTTTAAGAGATCTGCAGATGCTCTTAGGGTTTGAGGACAGCCTCTTATAATCTCCCCCTCAAACCTCATTTAGCCTTAAGGGTATTTGCTACTACTCAAGGCTGGGATTGTAAAATGAACAGGGTGCCCGAGGTGGAGGTCTAGGTGGGCAGTGAAGGAAAGGGGCTAGGGCTAGAACTGAGAGAGACCATGCAAGTGGTGCAGCCCACGGCGAGGCCGCCTTCCCAGCACTGATTTGGTCCTGAAGCGCCAGAACAATCAATCCCGGGAACTTGACTAGAAAGTAAGAGTAGCGACAAAGCGGTGCAACAATTACAAGTAGTACGGGCCATTGCGCAGGCGCACTCCATCCTCGCTGCCTGAAATTAGTACGCGTGCGCACAGAGAAGCAGCTGGAGGCGGTGGGGCCTATTTGCCGGGTCTCTTAGGGCGGGGTGGGCGGGACCTGAGAGGGAAGGGGATTTCCGCTTCCTCCGAGAGCCGGAAGTCACTGTCTCCCGGGCGAACCGGGCCTTTGCAACGAGGGAAGGCGAGTGCAGGTGATCGTGCGCGCGGGCGGGCGTTGGGGCTGGGCCAGACTGGTCGTTCTTCTACTCTGGGACAGTCACGCGGTTCTGGAACAGCCGCCAGGGTCCCCGGCTTGGGGGGCGGCTGGTCGGGGAAATTGATCTCCGGACTCTAGCCCTTCAAGTTGGGCAGCTCTGGCCCTGCCTCCTTCGGGTGGTCGTCGGGAGGCGACGTCCAGGCCTCGGTGAGCTTGGAGAAACAGCCCGCCCCTCGCCTCTTGTATCGCGGCAGTTTGGGGGGCGGGGATCAACCCTCTTCCAGCACTCCCTTGACGCGCCATAGGACACACCTGGACCTCTGGTTCTTGTGCAAGGCAGAATCCATTCCTCAGGTGCGGTGCTGTGATCACCTGGTGAAATGAGATACTGGGCCCCCTCGTTGTTCTCATTCAGGAGACTTATTTATTCATTCAATAAGTAGTTAAGTACTTAATGTGTTCCAGGCACTATGCGTGCAAGGAATTCAGCAGTGATCAAAACATGTCCCTGCAGAACTGACATTCTCATGGGAGGAGGTCTAGGATTAGAGTCGGAGAACTGCCTTTTTTGAGCACCCTGAGCTGACTTTTGTTGTAGCCAGAGTTGAGCTTTCAGGAAAAAAATAAAACACACTGTCCTGGCAGGTGACAAGATGGGCTACAGACCTGATGGCACCTTATTTAAACCTTAAAGGTCTTGTGGGATGTAGCTGATCTGTTGCATCTCACACTCTTCTCTCCACTGCTCTCTTGGCTACAGCCACACTCTGGAAAAAAACAGTTTGCCCCAGGGCACTTACACTTGGCCATTCCTCTGCCTGCACATCTTTGCATCATGACTGCCTCCTGTCATTGAGGCCTCAGCTTAAATGACACCCAGAAAGGGTCCTTCCCAGTCCCCTTATCTGGAGCAACCTCACCTCAGAAACTTTCACTTTGCCCTGTTTAATAACCTTCATAGCACTTACTAATACACGAAATTCTCTTGCTTATGTGCTTACTTCATAAAAGCCTGCCTTCCTCCATTGGAACTTCAGGAACAGACACCTTGCCTGCCTTGTTGGTTGCGGCATTAGTATGATTGAACAGAGTTCCCGAGATCTGCTTACTCATTCAGTAAATATATGTTGGAGGGAGAGGGCAACTCTATGGCCATGCGCAATTCCAGATTCTGAGGCTACAAAGAAAAGACAAAAATTCCTGCCCTTGTGGAATCTATACTTAGAAGGAGGTAGGCAGAATTGGAGATCAGAAAGACCGGGATTAGAATGAGGAGGCTGAGATTACTGCACCTCAGACCATGGGGATTGCCTTAGAGGTGATGAAAAGTGGTAAGGTTCTGGATGTATTTCAGAAGGGTAGGGGCAGAGTATGAGGAAGAGAGAAAAGAAGGATGAGTTCAAGGGTTTTGGCCTGAAAACTGGAAAGATGGAGGTGCTGTCCGCTGAGATGGAGAAAGCTTCAAGAGAAGAGGTTGAGGTGCCCGGAGCTCAATTTTGGACATGTTACTTTGAAACATTCATAGACATCAGGTGACGTTGTGTCCAAGACAAGGAGACCATTGGGTCTGTGGTGGAGGCTGAAGAGGTGGGATGCATGAAGCCCAAGGACCTCCATGGAGATGTGTGGAGGGAGCAGGCAGAGGCCCAAAAGATGGAGCTCATGGACTTTCTTATTACTGGGGAGGCTGAAGAAGCAGCAGAGGACAGGAGGGCTAGAGGGGACCGGTAGGGAGAGGCTGGGGTCCCGAGAACTACAGGGGAAAGATGGGAGGGATAGGTGAGTCCAGTGCTGTGAAAGGGGGACTGACTGTTGGTGTTGGCTTTGATGACCTTGGTTGAGTGACAAGAAGTATAAAGAATGGGAGGGGACACAGACAGCAGAGAAAAACCTGCGGAGAAATGGGTAGCTGGAGGATGAAGAGGTAGTTTTCTGACATTTTAAGAGATGAGCAAGGTAGAAAGTGGTTAGTGATCTAATGGACTCTGAGGTAGCATCCTTAACTCTGTTTTGTAGGCAATGAAACCAGGGCACAGAAAGCTTAAGTAAGTTGGGGAGCAAGGGTTAAAGCCACCCAGAGTGCACTGGGGGAGGGGACTGTCTTTCTGCCTTGGGATTGGGAACTTCAGCCCCCTGAAGTAGAGCTTGGGCACCATTGTACAAGTCCTCCCTATTCCATGGGGCACCGCCAAGGCCCCTTCCCAGTCTGCTTCTCAGAGTATCAAACGAGAGGACTGCCAGCTACTATGAGCCTCTGACTTCTGCCCTCCCTCACCTCCATAGGTTTGCCCACCTGTAGCCATGGGACGCAGGAAGTCAAAACGGAAACCACCCCCCAAGAAGAAGATGACAGGCACCCTGGAGACCCAATTCACCTGTCCTTTCTGCAACCACGAAAAGTCTTGTGACGTGAAAATGTGAGTAAGGGGCTGGGTGAGGCCTCCTGCCCCACTGGGTACCTGAGTCTCTCCCCTTTGCCTGTAGTTCTCCATCCTGCCCCAGTCCTCCTGTTTGGGGGGTCACCAAGGGCTTATTGCTCATCATTCTCTCTACCTCACTCTATCCCATATCAGGGACCGTGCTCGCAATACCGGAGTCATCTCTTGTACCGTGTGCCTAGAGGAATTTCAGACGCCCATCACATGTATCCTTGGAAAATGCAGCTTTTGGCTGGAAGGGGCGGGGGTAATCAGAGCTGTCCTGCCCAGGGTGGGCTAATTAGGGGCAGATCGCTAAGGGTGAAGGTGCTGGAGTCCATCCCTACGCCTCTAGCCCCACTGTGGCCTGGCACAGGGCCACTGCCACCCAGAAGAATGGGTGCCACTGGCTTACATGTGGTAACAAGATGAAGGGCAGGGGTCTGACTGCCACTAAGGTGAACAGAGGTATATGGGGTGGGGGGTGTCCAGTGCCACTAATTGTCCTTGACCTCAGCAATTCAGATTTGTCAGAACCAGTGGATGTGTACAGCGATTGGATAGATGCCTGTGAGGCAGCCAATCAGTAGCAACACAGAGGACCCAACCCTTGGTGGCCCTGCCTGCCACGGACCCACCTGCCGGGTCCCAATCCAGAGACATTCCAGGGGTTCAGGGTGTGGGTCCAGAGCTGTGTGAATGGAATGGGTGTGAGCGTGAGTGAGCTGGTGTGGCTGCAAGCATGGCTGTGTGCACGTGGACTTGGGGTGGAATTGAGGGTCTCCTGGGCCTGAGAGGCCCAAACTGGCCTCATTTGGCTCCAGACTCCTTTGAACTGCTCCATTCTCCAGCCCCAGCCTCCTGTGGCTTTGGAGCCCTGGCTTCCTCGGGGTAGGTTCCTGACATCCTGGGCAAGGGAAGCCACCAGAGTCTGAAGCAGGACCTCCCTGGACTCCTCACCCACCTCACCAGCACCTCACCTGTGTGAACAGGATTTCCCGCCCTTCTTCCCTTCCTCCCAGTGCCTGTAACTGGGTGTCAGAGCCACGTTCCCCAGGTCCCTTGGCTGGGCCTCGGTAGGAGGCCAGCTCCCCTGTGCTAACTAGGAAGCTCTGTGTTTATGTGAGCTGCTTTTATAGAGGAGGCAAGGAATGGTGTGGGGATAGCTGTCAATCATCTAGCCCTTCAATAAAGCAGTCCATGCAGATCCTGGCTGGCTGTGATTTCTTGGCTTCTGTGTCTACCCCAGCGCCAGAAGAGGAGGTGGGATTTAGGGTGAGGCACTTAAGAGGTAGTGGTCACTGGTTGGAGGTGGGGTTCTGACAGTCCTTCAAACGGTTCAATATTTCATTCATTCATGAAGCATTCGGGGTGAAACGGGCAATGCTGGGTGCATAGGATGGAGCAGACACATCTGGCCAGGTGCTTACAGAAGTCACAGTGAAAACCCTGGGGTATGGGAGGTAGTACAGAGGAGGCAGTGTTCAAGGCCACCCCATACCTGACCCAGCTCTCGGGGGCTTGTTATTTCCATGTCCCAACAGCTGCCCTGTGAGATGGGTGCAAAGTAACCCTAGGTTCACAAATGGGGAAACAGGCCTGAGAACTAGGAGGCCACTGAAGTCCCTCAGCCAGAAAGACATAGCTGTGTCTTGAACTCAGGCTGGCTCCAAGGCCTGTGATCTTCCTTATAAGTCCAGGGAACAGCAGTTGATGGGATGTTTTGGGGGCTGTGGGCAGGGGCGGAACCCTGGAGAAACATACTGGTTCCACTGAGAGGACCTGTTTGCAAGGCTGGTGGGGAGTTCAGAAGACTGCGGATAGATGTGCTTTGTTGATGATGTGCACCTGCCCTCAGAGGGTCTTAAGGGTGGCAGGAGCCCTGACCCTGGGCAGATCCAGCACCTGAACTTGGCCTCATGGAACCTGGGCAGCAGGTGACCTGGCTTCAGAGTCCTCAGTGGTACAGAGGGAAGGTTGTAAGAAATTTCTGGGGCTATGCAGAGGAGGGAATGGACAGGGAGAGTGTCTGGCACTGTTCAAACAGCTCCAGTGCCACTCAGGGCAGGGTCAAGAGCACAGCCAAGGAAGGTTCAGATGGCCTGGAAGTCCTAGCCGCCACGCACTGTGCAGTGACGAACCCCTCCCTGGCACTTCTACCTTCTCTAGCCCCGGGAAAGGTCCCCTAGACCTGGAAGGAGATAGAGGACCCAGGCGGCATGGTGGACAGGCCCCTGAGTTCAGCAGTACCAAGATCCAGCTGAAAGGGGTCTTGTTCCTTTGGCACCCAGAGCCCTCCCTGTCACCGGCCCACCCTAGCCTGACAGACCAAGTGCTAATATGGTGCTGTTTTCCTAAGGAGGCAGGGCCCTGGGCCAGGCATGGATCCTCCTCAGCATAGCTTCCCTGCACCGCCCTGTGGGGAGCAGATCTTGTGGTCACCAGGCCAAGAGTGCCTGGAATCTGGTTTACGAGGCCCCAGGGACTGTGTGCATCTACATGAGGGACTTCTGGTGTCTGTCTCTGCAGGTCCCCACATTCCGGCCTCAACCTCTGTCCTTATGGGGGAGTGAAGAGGGTGGGGAAGAAGACTGCTCTGGGTCCCCCTCCCATTCTCTGCATTCTCCCCTTAGCACCCTGTGACTGGTGTCTTCCAGGCAGGAGGGCTGGACCCTCCTCACCAGAACAAGGCGCCCTCTGAAGGGTGAAGTGGTTGGAGCCCTGTCCACAAACTTAAGGTCCTGGACTGACAGGCCTATTCACAAACTTAAGGTCCTGGGACTCAGCCTTAAGAAGGCTAGGAGCAAGTGAGGCAGAGAGGGGCAGCTGTACCCTGTGGCAAGCCACTCAGCGGCTCTATGCCAGTCAGTAGGACATTGCCTTGTCCCCATAGGACCCATCTTCACTTCCCCCCAGTCAGGCTGAAGGGGTTGTCCTTGCCCACGAGTACCACCAGGACCCTTGCATGTCATTTCATTTAAGCTTCCCCTGACCCTACAAGATTCACTATTCTATTTTTCTTATGAGAAAACAGGCTGTGCCCAAGGTCACTGAGCCAGCAAGCAGCAGAGTCACATCCCACCAGTGTCAGCACTCGGTCTTCCTCACTACCACCCATCTGTCCACAGGAGGGTGCGTGCATGGCTACTGTGGTGTGTAAGGCTGTGTGTGTATCACCATTCCGGTATTTCTTCTCTGTGGTGCTGGGGGTGGAACCTAGAGCCTCACACATGCTGGGCAAGGGCTCTACCACCAAGCTCCACCCCAACCCAGTATTTGCCATTTCACATGTCGCTGGTGGCAAGTGTGGACTACATGTGGGTGCACATCTTGTGTGCAAGGTTAGGAGTGCATGTGGATGTTGCTCTAGACACGGTACCTGTCCTATGTCTAGTGGACTGAGGTCCCTGTGCATTCCTTGGGGCAGGTATGTGGGTGCAGGAGATCGGGTGTATCTGAGCAAGGTTGTCTGCATATTTGCGAGAGCCACGCGGGCTCTAGGACAGAGCAGTTCCAAGCCTCAGGTGATTTTACAGCATTTATTGTGCTCCAGTGAAATAGGAAAAAAGTGCTCGCGTTACAAACGCTGCTGTCACATCCGCGTACGCCAGTCTCTGCAAACCAAACCGCGTGTGTCCGCTGCGTCTCTGGGCATGCAGTTTGCTCCCACTGTGGGAATGGGCTGGGGGCAGGCGGAGCCTGGGCTCTGGGGGCTTGGTTTGGGGGCTTCTGGTCCTGGGGGTACCCACTTGTGAGGGAGTGGGGGACAGCTGGAATAGATTTGCTCAGTGCATCGTCTGGGTGCTTTCAAGGACACCCAGCTGTAGGTTGGACCCTGCAGTGCCACAGGGAGGATGGCCCCCTTCCCTCACAGGTCCCCCAGTCTGCACTCCCCAAATTGTAACCCTATCGGCAGGTGCCAGGGGGCTGGAGGACGCCATGCAGGGGGACAGGGTTGGCTGGAGCCGGTTGGGTCCAGCCAAGAGCAGCAGCCAGCCTCCTGGGGGGCCCTAGGCAGAGTTGTAGTAGTTATGTGCGTGGTGGTTTGGGGTGGGCTCCCCCAGCTCCGGGTACTCTGGCGTCAGGCAGTACTTGGGGTCATAGACCTGGCGCGGTAGCCCATACACCGTCATGCCCCTCTGTGAGGCCCCCTTGTTGCTGCCCATCTGCAGGCTGACATTCTGCATGTCACAATGCTCCATGCCCAACGCTGGCTCGAAGATCTGTCTCTTGGTCCCGGGTGCAGTCATACCGGCCTACATAGGACAGAGTGGTCAGGCCTTGGTTACCATGAGGACCTGGCCAGTGTGACCAACAGCCCCCTACTCACCTGGCTGGCTCCCTTGTTGGTGCCCATCTGCAGGCTGATGGTGGCCTGGTCCAGGGGCTGGTCTGTGCCCAACTTGGGGTCATAGAGGTGGCGCCGGGTACCATAGGCTGTCATGCCTTGCTGGCTGGCAAACTTGTTGGTGCCCATCTAGGAGACCAGAAAGAGTCACACCAAAGATTACAAAGTCTCCACGTGGGCCATGAGACAGCTGATGTCAGATCATGAGGCCCTGCTTCCTCCCTTGGTTTACAAGCTAGAGAATGAGGCTCAGTGGGCATAGCACACAACCAACATTTTGGGTTCCAGGCTTCTTCAGGCCTGGGGGGTGGTGGGGTGAAGAGTGCCTGGCCCCTTGGTCTGCTGGCAGGGGGAGTGAACACGAGTGGAAAGGGCTAAGCAGGGTCCTGGCTTAGGGTGAGTTAATGCCAGATGTCCTGCCGCCCCAAACCTCCAAGCACCAGATGTCTCCCTCCAGGAGGGCATTGACCTCCCGCTCAGGTTGTCTGCATGTGTGCGAGAGCCACACGGGCTCAGAGAGCCACAGGGGCTCAGCGCAGCAGTGAATGGGGAAGGGATAGTACCTGCAGCCCAATGATGTTCCGTCCTTCTCTTAGCTTCTCTGGCTCAAATTTCCGCTCTTGCTTCTCCGCATACTTCACACCCACATTCACCTTGTTTCCCTTCGTCTTGGCCTGGGTGGGGCCAGGAGGACAAGGACTGACAAGGGAGCCTCCAGCAGGCTGCGTTGTCCCCTGGGAGACTTGGCAGGTCACCCGCCCTCCCAGGTCACCCATCCTGGGCTTGATGGCACAAGTGGCCCCGCATGCAGCCCAGCCTGGCCCAGCCCTATCCTGTGCCCACGCTGCCCCTACACTCACCATGCTGGCCAGAGCCAGGAGGGTGGACTGCACCTGGGTGTGGTTGGTGTTCTCAAACAGGTCGTTGGCTTCAAAGATGTCGTGGGGCTTCACCCCATACTTGGTAATGGCCTTGATGAAATTGCCAATGTTCTCCAGCTGGAGGGGAGCAGGCAACATTAGAGGTGAGAGGGGGAGGACTGAGGGGCTTGTGGACAATGGACCAAGAGAAGTTGCCTCTGGGCTTACCTGGTGCCAATTTTGGGTTGATTCGTTTACCTTCTTCACAGAACCTGGCTGGAGCTTATTGATGAATCTACAAAGAGGGGAGGGGGGTCCGGGGTGAGCCCTTGCTGCTCCCAGCAGGCCAGGCAGGTGGGATGAGCACACTCAGGGCGAATGGGAAACCAACCACAGGGAAAGTGGACTCAGGTCACCAGCCACAAAGTCCCCATGTCAGGATCTCCTGGTTTTCCTATGGCTTCATTGGTGGCCACATGTGTCTCAGTTTCTTTTTCTCTTGTGGACACAGCGGGGAACCCACATGGACCTCTTCGCTGACTACAGTCACCCCCTTGGTGATCTCATCAGTATCCCCACTTTCAGTGCCCTCCATGTGCCAGTGATTCCCCAGTGGGCAAGGCCAGCAGCCCAGGCCTCTCGCTCTCCAGCGCTCCCTCCATGGGAGCTCCAATCTGCTCAAATCCAGCACCCACCACCCCAGACTCCTGACATACACATCTGCTCACCAATCCCTCCTCCCTCTGTCTTAGCTCAGTAAGCAGCAATTCCCACCTTTCCTGGTGCTCAGCCAAATTACTTGGACTTGACTTCCCCTTTCTCTTCTGCAGCAAGTCCTTGGGCTCTGCCTTCTAAATGCACAAGGAAGCCCACCCACTTGCCCACTGCCCCTCACCACCCCTACCCTGTTCTGAGTCCCCAGTGCTTCTGCTGGGCCCTTGCAGTGGCCTCCTGTCCGTGGGCTCCCAGCTTCTACCTCCTCCTTCACAAACATTTGGCCTTTTTAGTTTTTCCTTGTTAAGTTGGGAATGGAACCCAGGCCCTTGTGCATATTAGACAAGTGCTCTGCCACTGAGCTGCACCCCAGCCCTTTACATAGTTATTGATGTATTTTTGAGGCAGGGTAAGTTGTCCTAACACTCAGTTGCTGAGGCTGGCCTCAAACTTGCCATGCTGCCTCAGCCTCCCAAGTAGCTGAGATTACAGGCAAGACATTGTGTCAGACAAGAATGACCTTTTATTTTATTTACTTATTTTGCTGTGCAGGGGATCAAACCCAGCCTACGCTAAGCAAGCTTGTTCTCTACCACTGAACTACATCCCCAGCCCCAAAATGGCCTTTTAAAAGCAATTCAAGGGCTAGCATTCAAGAGGCCTTGGGTTTGATCCCCAGTGACACACACACACACACACACACACATACATACACACACACACATTAAGTTACCTTCCAGTTCAAAATCCCATACTGGATTCTCATTGCCTTCAGTATAAAGTCTGAATTCCTCTACATGACTAACAGACCCTGTATCACGTGGCCTCCAGTTAACCTGATGACTTTACCTCCCTCCATTTCCCCACGCTGAGTAAGTACCAGCATGCTACCTTAGGGCCTTTGCTCTGTCTGCTCTGCTCTGCTTCCATTGTTCTTCTCCCAGGTCTCCTGGCTCCCTCCCTCGCTTCATCCAGAACTCTGTTCAATGTTACCTCCTCAGAAAGGCCCTCCAGACCACACTAGGAGAGGACTTCCACTCCGCCTGGGGCCCTCCCACCCCTCCTACCCCTCCCACCCCTCCTACCCCTCCCACCCTACTTCCCACTGATTCTTCTCCTTGGCACTTATCAGCAAGTGTGTGATTGTTTGATCAATTCTTTGATCTCTCCCAGTAGGATTAAAGCTTCCTATCAGACTCCATCCAAGTGGATCTGGTTCACTATCCCTGTGCCTAGACCAGAGCCTGGTACACAGCGGAAGCTATAAATGCTTATTGCATGAGTGGATTACGGATGGGTTGGTTAGCTCTGTATTCTTTTCTTCTTTTTTGGCAGTGTTAGGGGTGCAACCCAAGGCCTCTTTATGCAAAGAAGGCACTCTACCACCAAGCTGCACCCCAGCCCTCGCTCTGTACTCTTGAGACTCAAGCAGCGTTCATGAGGTGGGACACCAGCAGAGATGGAGATGGAGCAAGATGGGCACCCTTACTTCTCCTTCTCAGCACCTAGGACTTCACAGTCTGCACCTTTGGAAAGCTCAAGGGCAAGCTCTGGCTCTTGTGGTCACCGGCCTGGGGCCTGGGCCAGACTCAGAGAGGCACACAAGACCCCAGCTGGGCTCAAGCCCCATCCAAGGAAGGGGATGGGAGCTTCGGAACTGAGGGTTTTCATTTCCCTTGGCAGCGAGGTTCTGAGGGTAGTAAAAAATTATCATGGCTCATGCCCATCGCCAAGCCCGATGAACAGTCATGGTTGCCCCTGCTTTTTAACGGTCACCTCTCTTTCTTGGGATGCTGGAGACCATAAATTGGCATGCCCTGTAAAACTGCTGGTTAAGATTCTGGAATCATTTCCTTTGTGACACCATGAGACTTAGAACAATGTGTCTCACCTGAGCCTCAGTTTTATTTGCCTGTTAAATGGGCACAGTGATTCTTTGCCAGCTCAGAGGACTATTTGGAGACATCAGCTATAAGGTGGTCAGCCAAGCTCCAGGCTCATGGTCATTTGAGGGGGTTTGAGGGGCTACAGGGACTTGGGTGTGGAGTAGCTGAAGGTAAGGTCTATACCACAAGAGCGCCACTCACTCGCAAAGGATGATACCATCTTTGAGGCCATCCATGAAGTTGTTGCCGATGCGACGTCCCGTCACCCCCTCGATCCACTCTCTCAGCTCCTGTTCCCGCTGGTGGTCATACTTCTGGGCCAGCTGGGGGTTAGGGGCACAGAGAGGGTAGTGAGGACACAGGCAACGGAGGACAGCTTTGGCTCCCTGAGTCTGATTCGAGCCCCCCCAGGCCTGATCTCCTTCCTTGCCCCATCCCAACTAAGGTAATTCTATCCCAGTGTCCATGGGGGCGGGGGCTAGAAAGGGGCTGAGGGCCAGGGCTGAGGTGGCACCTGCCCAGGGGGCCATTCCGGGCATTCTGAGGTTTGGCACCAGAGAATGTAGACAAGGAGGCGGGTGGAGAGCTGGATCCTCAAGCTGGGGGGTGGCGCCTGGCCTCCTGGTTCCCCCTCCAGGCCAAACTTGGGGCTTAGTTTCCCTTGGCCCTGCCCCCTCCACCCCCATTTGGGAAGAGGGGGTGCCACAGGCAGGGGAGGGGGAAAGTTAAAGAGCTGGGAGCTGACTTTTAGGGAGCATACTCTAACATCTGTCTCTCCGTGTCTCCCTGTGTCTTCTGCCCCCAGGCTCTCTGCCAGGCTAGAAGTCGGGGGCTTGCCTTGTCTCACTTCTGATCCTTGGGTCCCTGAACTTCTGTCTCTTTCTCCAATCCCCCTCTCCTCAGGCTCTCCCCAACAACCCCAGTTCTGTGTGTCCTCCTTTGGCCCAGTTTCCAGGTCCCCATCTCTGTAGCTAGTTCCTGGCCAGCCAGCACCCTGCAGGTCCATTTCTCCAGCTCTGACTTCAGGTTTGCTGGCTCTGGTGGGGGGTGGGGCTCCTCAGTCTCCCCTCCCCGCCTCGCTGTTATCTCGCTCCTGGCTCGCCCTCCCCGTCTGTCTGTCTCTCGGGTGTCTCAGGCTCCCAGTATCTCCGTCTACTTTCCCCCTCCTTCCCTCTCCACTTGCCCCCACTCCCACGTCTCTAGAATCCTCCAGCCCAGCCAGGCTCCCAGCCCCCCACCCCCCCAGGAATCGGGCGGCCCCTTCCCCTGGGTGGGGAGGAGGGAGGTGGGAGGGGACAGCCCCTCACCTGGCCCGGGTCCTGCCGCCCCCCTCCCCACCAGCTCCGCTTTATAAAGCAAACCCGCCCTTATATAGCGCGGCCCGGGCTCCCTGAGGCCGCCTTATATGGCGCGGCGGCTCGATGCGACTCCGGGCCGGCTCTTGGGGGAAGGGGGCGGCGCTGGGATAGACTCCCGCCAGAGCACCCGCCCCCTGCCGCCCCTTCCTCCAGCCCGAGGGTCCCGCAACCCAGGTTCTAATCCCGTCCCGCTCCCTTGCTGTGGGACCTGGGAAAAACCATCCAGAGCCTCAGTGGTCCCCTCTGTCAAATGGGGCTGGAACTTCTGCCCTAGTGACGCCCCGGGAGCGTTCCAGTGGGATGGGGCTTCAAGCGCCCTATCTTGGAGAAGCTGACTCCATTCTGGCGTGCATGTGGTGGGGAGGTGAGTTCAGAGTCCCAATTCTGTGCCCGCCTTAGCTGGGACCTCAGTTAACCCATCCATAACGTGAACTTGGTATCCTGGTGTCTGCCTAGCACTGCAATTAGGAACCCCCCTGGGGGGTCTGACGCCCACTTCTCCACCCCAACCATCTTCTTCCTGATCTCCCACACTTTCTTCACCTCCCAGGAAACCAGCTGTCAAGGGTTCTGGATTTCTTTGTCAGGCTGGGGGCTGTGAGAAAAATCAACAAGTCTTCCCTCTGTGTCCTGCCAGGAACACCAGAGGTTGACAAAAGACTTCCATCAGGTGGCTGGGTGCCCCCATCCCACTCCCCAAAAGTATCTGAGGGCTCTGGGGTGTTCACAAGAGGCAGAAAGCCAGAACTACCCTGTACCTCTCCCTCTTCCCGTCTCAGGTTCCCGGTCACATGGGATAGGCAGGAGGGGGTTCAGGGAACCCTAAGAGAGGGGCTTGTGGCCTGGCAGAGTGTGTGGGCCAGTCTTACCTTGTTCTTGACCTCAGCTGACAGCCCGTAGGCGGGGCCTCGGTTGAAGTGAGCAGAGGACATGTTGACCAGAAGGCTCTGGTGGGGACAGTAGTGACGCTGAGGACCAGGGAGGCAGCAGCTGAGACTCCGTCTGCACCCTCTTCCCTCCTCACACGTTTTTGAAGCTCCGGAGGTGGCCCGGGTCTCTTCCAAGGCCGTCCCATTGGCTGAACGGGCCTGCCAAGGGGCGGGGCGCCCCCCCCACCTTGGCCACCCCCTTCCTCGTGATGTCAGGGCCTTGGTATTGGGAGCTAATTGTGTCATTGTTTCCACCTAGAGGGGCAGCCTGCATTATTCTGAGAAGGGGGCTTGATCAGACAGAGACCAACTTTCTCCCCCACCCCAGCCTGTCACTGTCCACTGAGTCTCTGGCTGAGTCTCTGAGGCACTTTATTTCTGAGGTCATCACCCTTTGTTTCTCTCCAATCTTGAGCCAAGACTGTCATCCCTGGTAGTTTAGCAAGCACCACCCCTGAGCTTAGCCCAGACACCAATAGTCTATATATAGCCTTAGACAAGTCCCTTCTCTCTGGTCCTCTGTTGCCACATCTGTAAAATGGGCTAATGACAGCTCCTACCTTGTGTAGTGTTGTAAAGATCAGAACAAATGCTGCCTCCAACATGCACAGGAGAAGAACTCAGGCAATAGTAATATTTCTACTGAGGATCTGACACCCCAGTTCGGTCCCCTTCAGCCCCTCATAAGGCTCCAGGAGAGCAGAGATCTTGGATCTACTCTTCCCATCCACCTGTGGGTCACTCGAACCATGAGCTGACTGTTAGTGAGTCCTGGGCCTTGAACAATCACTTGTGTCCCTGTCCCAGACTGGCTAGACTAGTTGGATACTTGCCCTGCCTGGCCAGCTCTTACCCCTGGACCACAGGGGTAGATGTCATATGCAACATATGTCAAGGACACGACAGAGACACTTGGATGACATGCCAGCAACCTGCCACATGCTGATGAGATATTTTGCTTTTTTTCCCCTGGTGGTGCTAGGCATTGACCCAGGGGTACTTTACCACTGAGCTACACCCACAGAATTTTATATGTTTTTATTTTGAAACAGGGTTTTGGCTTGCTAAGTTGCAGAGACTGGCCTCAAACTTGTGATCCTCCTGCCTCAGCCTACAGAGTTGTTGGGATTATAGACATACACCACTGCTCAGAATCTTTTTTTTTTTTTTTTAATTGTTGTCTGGAAATGGAGCCCAGGGCCTTGTACATATTAGGCAAGTACTGTACCACTGAGCGACATCCCCAGACCGTGCAGAGCAGAGAATTCGAATGAATGCAGGCCCCTGTCCCTAATGCTATGGGCTAAAGTCAGGGTTTCTCAACCTCGGCATCCAGTCAGGGCTGGATCATTCTTCGTGATGGGAAGCTGTCCTGGGTGCTGTAGGACTTTTTAAGCAACATCCCTGGCCTTTATTGATTAGATGCCAGTAGTATCCTCTTAGCTTGTCAAAATGTAGACAAACATTGCCAAATGTCCTCTGGGGCTGGGGGTGGCGGTGGAGCAGATCGCCCCCATTTAAGAACCACTGGCCTAAGGCAACATGCTAAGAAATAGTTGATGGCATGTCACCATACAGTGAAGGTACAATAAAATTCATCAAACGAGCTGGCAGTTAGCGCCTACTATGTCCTAAGTGCTTTGGCTCAGTTAACTCATCCCTCACAGCAGCCTGTGAGGTGGCTCTGTATGAGGCACAGAGAAGCGAAGCCCGCAGTGCGGATCACACGGCTGAGGATGGCACAGCTGGGAATCGAACGTGCAAATTACTGCCTGCTGCCCTCGCTGAGAGGACCGCAGGTCACTACTGCGCATGTGAGGACCGGTGCCTGGGCCCAGCTCGCAGTCGGCGCCCCCTGGCGGCCCGGGAGGGGCGGGGCCTGTGGGGGTTCGGGCGGCGGTGACGTCACGCGCTGACTCACCGGGCCGCGCTCCCCGGCCCGCAGCCGCTTGGCCATTTATAGAATCTGCGCTGCCTCTGAAGTCACGGTCCAGGCACGACGGGGACGGGGTGGGGAGCTCTTGGCTCGCCCCCGACGGGGCAGCCCGGGGTCTCCCGAAAGGGCAGCCCTCCCTGAGTCTGTCCTCTCCGATTCTCGGTCTGTGACGCTGTACTTCTCGCCCTGTCTGATTCATCCCCGTCTCTGGGTCGCTGTTAGTCGCCTTCTGTGTCGCCAAGGTGTATTTTTTTTTTTTTTTCAGTCTCTGCCTTTGCCTCTCTCTCTCCCTCTCTCTCTGATGGCGCTGTGAATCGGCCTGGCTCACTGTCTCTGCCCTCCTGTCTCATCGCTCCCTCCATTCTCTCTCCATCTCTCCATCTCCGTTTTAGTTCCAGGGCTCCGACGCATTCTGAGTCTCTCTCTTGAGGTCGCTGTATGGTCTCTCTATCTGGAAGAGAGCGGTGGAAGCAGAGAGAAGGGGCTGATCCCAACCGGAGGCCCCAACCCCCGGAGACAGCTCCATCTCCAAGTGCCCACCACGTGCAGCCCCCCTGCCCAGCTCCCAGCTGGCATTTCCCAGGCTTCAACCCCTTCGTGCCTCAGCTTCTCATCTAAATGAGAAGTGTGGGATCTTGGGATCTTGTCAGTCCTGAAAGAAAAACCCGTGCCTCCCCTCTGCTTGAGTGAACTCCCTAAACCTTGAATACAGCTCATCTCTGTCCCTGTGTATCCTGGGAGACAGTTGAAGTCCTATGCTGCATCTGCTTATGGTGCAGCCCCTCTTTGCTGGCTCCCTCCTGGCCTAGCTTTTCCCTCCAGAAAACAGGTAGAGGCCATTGTTCCTAATGGCTTCTGTTTTGGGGTGCTCAGTTGGTACCAGACACTGTACCAGGCACAATCTCATTCAGTCCTCACCATAACCCATTGAGAATGGAAACTCTCAGATCTATTCCATGGGTAAGGAAACTCAAGGTTCAGAGAGGTCAGGCCACTCTCCCAGGGTCACACTGCTTATACCCTTCCTTCCAGATGCTTCCATATTTCTAGAGTCCCCAAGTATGTTCCCACCCCCAGGGCCTTTGTGCTGGCAGTTCCTGCCACCTGGAACACATCTCTGCAAGATGTCTGTGTGGCCTCTTCCTCCCTTAATTCAGTCTGTGCTCAGATGTCACTTCTTCAAAGAGGTCCTCGCTGAGCACCTGCTCTAAAGCAATAGCATGCCCCAATCCTATACTGCCCATGAGAGGGTGGGCAGGAGGGAGCTGTTCGTTAAGTGTTTACATCTGGGGAAAATGGGTGTTTTTTACCTTCTCAAAACTTTAATTTTGGGCTGGGAGTGTAGCTCAGTGGTAAAGCACTTGCCTAACATGTGCAAAGCCCTAAATCCAATCCCCACCACTGAAAAACATTTTAATTAAAAAAATTGATTTATAAAAATAGCCATGCCACTCTCTTCTGTTCCTGTCCTTTTTTCCCTTGCCCTCTCCTGACATCTTACAAATATGACTAAAGTGGGTGAGCAGGGACTGGAGCTCACGTCTGTCTGACATGTGGATGCCTAACCATACACAAGGAAAGGGCATGATTTTCCAGCACCTTCTGGACTGAGGTCAGTAGAGGTATGGGGATTTTTTACATTTTCACTTTTCCTCTGCCTAGAAGAGCAATTAGGGGAGTGGGCAGGGAGGTGTGTCACAGGCTATGATGGGGGCTATAAAAACCATTCTACAACTTGTCCAGCCTGGACAATCCCTTATCTAACTTTGAGCTTTTGAATGAATTTTTTTTTTTGGTAGAAAAAACATCTGGTCGAATAAACTTAAAAATTTTTTTTACTGGTGACTCTCAGACTGGCAAAATCAGAATATGTAACACTAGGCAATGCAGGGATGTGGGCAGTTTATTGAGAGTTTTCAAAATGACAAATGTCCTTAACTTCTGAATCAGCGATATCTTCTTTTAAAGAATATTATGAAGAAGTACAAATGTAGATATGAAGAACGAGAATATGTGCAAGAATATTTATCACAGTGGCCTTATCACCCTGTGGGTCTATCAACAGGGGACAAAGGAGATAGACAAAGATGGATCCAGAATATACAGTACTTTTTTTTTTTCAACTAAATGAAGTCAAGGTGGCTCTGCATTTAAATGCAGGGGCTCTCAGCCAGTTGTGATGGCATACACCTGTAATCCAAGCTACTCTGAAGGATTGCAAGTTAGAGGCCAGCTTGGCTGACTTAGTGAGACCCTGTCTCAAAATAAAATGGGCAAGGGAAGCTCAGTGGCAACTCAATGGCTTTGACACCAGGACTGGTGGGGGGTAGTACTCTAGATCCCTGGCTTACAAGTTTGAAGCCTGCTCTGCTGCTTCCTGGCTGTGTGACCTTGAATAGATGTCTTAACTTTTCTGCACATCCATTCCCTTCTCTAGAAGATGGGTATGTCAATAGTGCCTGTTCCCTAGGTTTTCTTTTTAAAAAAGACTTTTTGAGATAATTTTAGACTTATAGAGGAGCTGAAAAAATAGTATAGAGACTTCTCATTTACACTTCACCCAGCTGCTCCTAATGTTAACATCTTACATAATCATCATAAATTTATAAAAACTAAGAAATTAACTTTGCTACAATTGCTATATTTTCATTCGGATTTCTTCAGTTTTTCCTTTTCCACTTATGTCTCAAGATTCAAGCCAAGATGCCTCTTTGCATTTAATTGTCATGTGTCTTTAGATTCCTCGAATATGTTGCAGTTCTTTGGTTTCTTCAACGACCTTGACAGTTTTGGAAAGTACTGGTCGGTTATTTTGTCGAACCTCTCTTTGTTTGGTTTATGTCGATTAGATTGAAGATTTGGCGTTGCTGGGAAGGATGCCAAAAAGATGACGATGTGCCCTAGTGCATCATTCCAAGGGCTTCATGATGTCACGATGACTCACTGCTGGTGATATTAACCATGGTCAATTGGTTAAGATGATGTCTGCCAGGACTCTCCACCCTGAAGCTGCCACTTTTCTAGGGTGTGAGATCTTCCTGCCACAGTCTCCCCCGTAGGTGGGATTACAGGCGTGTGCTGCCGCACCCGGCGCTTTGCTAGGATGCTTCTGAAGACTGCATGCCAGAGTGTGCTTGGGTCTCACATGTAGCACCGTGTTCCGTGCTAATATGTATATAAAATAAGCAAATGTCTATGTTGAAACCGACTACTCTGGAAGCATAAATAAGAAAATAAGAGCCAAGATGCCTCATGAGGCGGGACTTTGGGAACTCTGAAGCCCGCAGCCAGGTGACCCCATCACCGCCCACGTTCCAGCTCAATAGAATGAACTGCGCCTACGCGCAGCTGGACACACGGAATAGAAGTCAGTAGTGACCCCAGCCGCTGCCCGAGTGGGCTGTCATCTGGTCCCGGGAGGGACGCGGAAGCGTTCTAGGCCTGCAGCTGATTGGCTGCAGTTTCTCTAAGATTGGCCAATCACCGGAGCCCTGATGAAGAGGGTGTGCTGCGCAAAGTTGTTGAGGCAGCTTTATGGGTATCCTCGACCTCCCATCAGCTCTCTGAACAGAATAACTGAAAAACTGCAGAAATTGGTGTTTTATTTATTTATTTATTTTGTACTGAGCATCGAACCCAGGGGCTCTTTGCCACTGAGCTGCACCACCCAGACCTTTTTATTTTTCATTTTGAGGCAGGCCTGAAGGGTGGCATTGAATTTGAGGTTCTCCAGTCTCAGCTTCTCCAGACGCTGGGCTTATAGGTGCGCACCTCCGCGCCTGCCTCCGAAATGGGTTAGTGAGGACTGATAACCCTCCTTGCCCGGGTCCAGGGCTACTGCCAAGACTCTGTGTTGCGTGCTAATTCATCTGGGTTACTAACAGCCTAGAGCTGGGTGTCTCTGGGAGAGCACCGGAGGCTCTCAGTCTCACCTCAAGTCCTCACTGCCTCCAGCTCTTTACCTCAGTGAGGCTTTCCTTAAACCGCCTGGTTTCCAACAGTTTCTCCCCCCCACCACCCCATCCCCGACACCGCCTCCTGTCTCTGCTTCATTTTTCTCTAAATTACTTATCATTTTAAAAGGGGCTCTAGGGATGGAACCCAGGGCCTCCCAAATGTTAGGCAAGAACTTTACCACTGAGCTGCACACTCAGACCTTAAAGTTGATTTTTAAAGACTATCAGGTATATGGAAAAGTGTATAAGACATCATTTACCACTTTCTGCCTTTTTAAGACCAAAGTATCAAAGTAAAATGCACAAATCCTAACAAAGAGCTTGATAAATTTTTACATAACACACCTGTATAATCACTGCTAAGTTCAAACCATAAAATATTCATATATAATATGGGCCTTTTGTTTATTTCCCCCAATAGAATGTCAACTCCCTAAGGTCAGGGATCTCTTTTTGCTCACTGCGGTTCCCCAACACTTAGAGGCATGTAACACATGATTGTTGAGGGACTCTGAGCCTTCTTGTGGCAGCATGGGCCTGGCCTCAGGCTCCTTTCACCCTACACACACTTTGGCTCTGGGTCCAGGTGTGAGCAGGGTTGAGGGGAGCTCTTTCACTTCTCTTCAGTCCCTTTTCATACTTTAGGGACAGTCCCTTACCCACTGCTGGGGATGTAGCTCAGTGGTAGAGCACCGCTGGCATCAATCTCCTGTGTGTGTGTGTGTTTAGAGAGGCATCAAAGTGATTCCAGCTCTGCAGACTATCCATGTCCACAGCACACACTAAGGCCATTAGAGAATTTCAGAAGCTGTACTCAGGAACCACTGTGGACATAAGAATAGGAGTTGGGCATTAGAGAGTGGGAGGGGAAGCTGGAGAGAACCAGGGAGGCCTCCACATGTCCCCACACCCAAGTCCCCAGAATTGATCAAGGGCTGCAAGGAGATAGAAGTGGGCACAGAAGCCAGCAAGGTAAAGCAGTCACCTCTGGGTCTGCAGAAAGATTGGGAAGACAGTGGTTAGGTGATTAGTCAGTGGTGCAGAAGAGTCTCAGGGCTTATTTTAAAGTTTCAAACAGAGGGCTGGGGATGTGGCTCAAGCGATAGTGCGCTCGCCTGGCATGCGTGCGGCCGGGTTCGATCCTCAGCACCACATACAAACAAAGATGTTGTGTCCGCCGATAACTAAGAAATAAATATTAAAAAATTCTCTCTCTCTCTCTCTCTTTAAAAAAAAGTTTCAAACAGAAACAGAAGCAGATAGAATCCCAACAAGAAGGGAGAGTTGCTAGGGTTTACAGATAGGATGAAAATTAGAAACCTCCATCCACTCATTTATTCATTTTATTATTTTTCAGGGCCAAGGATTGAATGAGGGCTGCATTACACATGTTGCCATTGAGCTAAATTCCCAAACCCTCATTTATTCATTTTTATAACAATTACCTTGCCTAGCATGGAGGCTCTGGATTTGATCCCTAGCATCACACAAATAAAAAAATTCCTTCTTCTTCTCAGAGTTTATGGTAAATAGTAAGCGCTGTGAAAAGAATATATTAGGATAATAAATAACTCCACTTATTGAGCACCAAGTATGTAGCAGGCACTATACTAATCCTGTATGACCTTGTCTCCCTTTCACAACAGTTTCTTGAGATACTTTGTTATTCCCATTGCACAGAGGCAAAAACTGAGGCTCAGCAAGAGAAAGTCAGATGTTTGAGGACATACAGCTAGTAAGGGTCAGGAATGGGATTACAACCCAGTTCTTCTGGGCTCCAAAAGTAGAACAGCATAACCAAGCACACAACAAATGTCCAATGCATGTGGGTGGGTGAATGGGTGGATAGCATCTTCAGGGATCATTATATACCGTAGTCACAGGCAAAGAGAGAAACTTCATGGCAATATGGACATGTGGTCCCTCTGTTGCAGAGAATCAGCACTGGGTCTGGAGGGAGGCAGGGGACAGAAGTGAGGTTGAATGAATAGGACCCCTTGGCCCACTCACCCAGCAGGAGTCCACCTATCATAGAGTAGGTAACCAAAAGCCTGAGCCATAGTTCAAGAGATGAGAAAACGGCTCACCACCCCCCACTCTAGAAAGCTTGAACCAGGATAGATGGGGGACTGACACAGAGAGGCCAAGTTCCTCTATCTGCCTCTGCCTTGGCTGGGTGTAATCACCAATTTTCTTTCATTCTTTCCTTTTTAATGTTTTTTAGTTGTCAATGGACCCTTATTTTATTTATTGATATTCAGTGCTAAGAATCAAACCCAGTGCCTCATACATGCTAAGCAAGCGCTCTGCCACTGAGCCACAACCCCAGCCCACACATTTTCTTTTACTATGACAAAACACCCGAGGCTGGGTGACTTTATTTTATAAAGTTTTATTTAGCTCATAGTTCTTAAGATTCAAGCACCTAGCTCACTCTTAAAGGCTGAGGATGCTTGTCTCCACGGAGAGCAGGTGCCACCAGATGAGAGTACTGATGGCCAGGGGGAGCAAACCTGGGGAGGGGGCAGGGGCAAGTTAGGCCCCGCCCCTTCGGCATGACCCCACCTTCCAGCCCCGCATCCTCCTACTACCGGGACTCTGGCTCCTGGAGTTTGCCTGGTTCCAGGGTATTTGCAGGAGCTTATTTGGTATAAGATGAAATCAGGGCCCAGAACTAGAGGAGGAGGAGGCACCACAGGGAGGAACAGGAGGTGGTCATCCTCCTGTCGCCATGTCCACACCCCAGGATTCTCCTCTGCCCTACTGCCTGGCTTCTGTAGCCAGTGAGGCAGATGCCAGCTGTACCATCTCAATATCACCATACCCCGAAGTGAGATTAGCTGGATATCAGGAGCAGAGGTGCAGACCAGGAGACTCAGAGGGTATCTCTCACATACGTTTAGGGTTAGCAGCCCTGTGTAGACCGTGGGGATCGGACACAAACACACAGAGAGATCACATGGGCACTCAAAACACAGTCACAGGGCTGGGGATATGGCTAAGGGATAGAGGGCCTGCCTAGCACGTGGAGGGCCCTGGTTCCTCACCCAGTAGCGAAATCCTACTAAAGCAGGGAGGGCTGATGGGAAGACAACTTGAGTCCAGGAATTCTTGCTGTCTCAAAAACAAAAAAACAACAAACAAACAAACAAAAAACCTCTGCAAGTGTTTTGTAATTGTCCATTTCATGGGTGAGGAAATCGAGGCACATATGGGTTAAACACTGGCCCAGTCACGGCGCTACGTTATCAGTCTGTCTTCTTCACTAACGTCATCATCGAATCCGCAGATCCCAGAACGCACCTGGCATACAATAAGCGTTCAACGTTTGCTGAGTGAACGAAGGAATCCGCGTCTCTTCCAACTTTAATAATTCCTCTCCGCGTTTCAGGTGGGAGAACGAGGCTTCCCGCAGCCTCACAGAACTTCCAAGCGCAACACCCGCTTCCTTCCCGGCTGGGGCGCCCGCTTAAAGGTTAGGGGCGTGGCCTGGCTTGTTATGAGGCGGGACCAACGCCTTCCTCTTTCCTATTGGTGATTCTCACTTAGTGGGCGGGGACCAGCTAAATCTGCTTTCTTGATTTGCTGTCTTTCTGGAGGACCGTGACCCGGAAGCCTTCTGGGCCAACATGGCGGCGCCCAGCAGCGACACGGAGCCGGCCTGGGGTCCTCGGCCTGCTGCCTGAGCAGGTAGTTCTCGCTTGGGAAGGCGAACCCGAACCATTGGGATGCCGGGCGTTCAGTTCCGGGCTTGGCAGCGCGGAAGGACATCGTCAGAGAGACCCGGCTGCAAGGCCAGGGCGCTATGACCTCTTGGGGTGCGGGGCGGGTACGTGCCGGGAAAGGTTGCCGTCCTGTGCTAGCTGCCTCACTCCCTAATCTTTGCAGATGGGATAGTTGACTCAGAAGTTAAGGCTCTCGCTCGAGGTCACACAGCAAGTTGTCATTGAGACGGGAATTGGAATCTGCGTCTGGCTGTTTCTTCAAGGGACCCTGAATCCTGGCAGCCAGCCTCAGAGTTCAGGTTTGTAAAAACTTACCGCTTATTCCCCTTTAATTGATATTTGTTGGGCATTTACCATGTGCCAGGTTCTGCCCTGGATGCCAGACACACAATAGTGAGCAGGACAGACAAAATCTCTCATTTCTTTGGGGAGCCAAACATCGAACAAGTTAGAAGTAAAGAAACGAAATAGGTGAATTCAGATATTGGTAGTTGCTAAAAATGCATTAATCAGAGTGATGAATAGAGACCTGAATGAACAGCATGGGAGACCTGGAGGAAGAAAGTTCTAGGCAGAGGGAAGAGCAAGTGCAAAGACTCTGAGACTGTAGTAAACTTGATATGTTTCCTAAACAACATAACTGGAACTGAGAGTAGTACGAGTTTTGTTTAAAGGGAAGACTCCGGCTGATTTTAAGTTTGAGATACCATTAAAAATTAAAAATTTGGGCTGAGGATGTGGCTCAAGCGGTAGCGCGCTCGCCTGGCATGCGTGCGGCCCGGGTTCGATCTTCAGCACCACATACCAACAAAGATGTTGTGTCCGCCGAGAACTAAAAATAAATATTAAAAATTCTCTCTCTCTCTCTCTCTCTCTCTCCTCTCTCACTCCCTCTTTAAAAAAAAAAAAAAAAAAAAAAAAAAAAAAAAAATTAAAAATTTCAGGCGTAGAGCCCTGAATTTAGTTTATATTTTTAAAAGCTCTCTCTGGCCATAGAGGGAGAACTGACTGGAAGGTAGGAATGGGTAGGTATCTAGTAAAGAGAGCACATCTATTGGGGCATTGGCCTGCAGGTGAAAGAAATGGGTGCATTTGGTATGGATTTAGAAATAGTCAACAGGACTAGTTGATGGCTTAATTGGGAGAGTGAGGGTCATAGTAGACTTCAAAATGACTCCTAGGTTTGTGGCCTGAATGACTAGGAATGGTGGTACCATTGAATAGCATTCAGAGGAATAAGTTAAGCAGGGATATCAGTATGGGACACATTAAGTTTGGGATGTGCCAGAGTGATAGTTGGGTAAGGAGGCTGGAAATGAATATTTGGGAGCCATAAGCACATACATCATCACTTCTCAAACTTTAACACACATAGGATATCTACATGTAAATGTTGTTAAAATGCAGATACTGATTCAGTAGGTCTGAGTTAGGGCCAGGATTTTGCATTTCTAATAAACTCCCAGATGATGCCAGTGCTGCCAGACTCTGGAACACATTTTGAGAAATAAGGTTTAGATTATTAATCTTAGTTGCATGATAAAGTCATTGGGGTGCCTTAAAATTCTGATGCCTGGGCTCTACTTGCAGTTACTCTAACTTAATGTATCTGGGATATGACCTGGGCATAGGATTTTAAAAGCCCCCTAGATTATTCTAATGTTAATCAAGTTTAGGGACCACTGGAGTTACATACAGGAAATATATAGAGAGAAGAACAAATTGAATGACATCTCTGGGTAGCAGATAGACAAATCCAGAATATGAGAATCTGTAGCCTCATTTTTCAAAATGGTCTCTAGTCCACCAGCATTATCATCACTCAGAAGCTTATCAGATGTTCAGACTATGTCTCTGCCTCAGACCTGCTGAATCAGAACCTGCATTTTAACAAGATCCCAGGGGATCTTTCTTGCATCTTCAAGTTTGCAAGCTCTACAGACTTCAGAGAAGGAAGCATGTCTTGCTGATTGGCAGAAAAACAGAGACCTGGGTGTCCTGAAGAGAACCAAAAATGTTAAAAGGGGATGGTCGGGAGGAAACTTAACTGTGTCAGACACTTTTGAGAAATTAAGCAAGATGAGACCTGAGAAGTAGCCACATAGTGCTGGTAAGATGTTGAACACACAGGGGCCTTTACAAGACTGGTGTCATTGGAGTGATTGGGGCAGTAGCCAAGTTGGTGAGTAAGGCAGGAGATACAGTATGCAGACACCTCTTGGGAGAAACTTTGGTATAAGAGGAGTAAGAGGCTAGAGGGAGACTTTTGGTCAAGATGGCAGATGGTTGAGGCTGTGGCTGTGACTCAGTGGCAGAGTGCCTACCTTGCACATGTGAGGCACTGGTTTGATTCTCAGCACCACATAAAAAAGAAAAAAGATGGGAGATGGTAAGATAAGAATGATCCAAATTCAATCTCTGAGGTTCTGATAGAAAAT
This sequence comes from Ictidomys tridecemlineatus, assembly GCF_052094955.1. Classification (NCBI taxonomy): domain Eukaryota; kingdom Metazoa; phylum Chordata; class Mammalia; order Rodentia; family Sciuridae; genus Ictidomys; species Ictidomys tridecemlineatus. The sequence goes on along the minus strand of NC_135478.1, from coordinate 9,222,257 downwards.
CTGGACAACATAACAAAATTATGAACCAATATCTCTTTATGAATAAAGATGTTAAATTTCTCAACGAGCACTAGAACACATACAGAAAGAATTGTACATCATGACTAAGTAGAATTTATCTCAGAAATGGAGGGTTAATTTAACATTTGAAAGTTAACTAATCTAACACACTATAGAAAACAATAAGAGACAAAAACCACTGGATTATCTCAATAGATGGAGGAAAAGTCTTTAACAAAATCAATATCCTTTCTGACAAAAACATTCAACAAACTAGGAATAGACGGGAAATTCCACAATACAATAAAGGGCATCTATGAACACATGTAGCTAACATCATACATCATGTTGAAAGATTGGCTATGGGGCTGGGGTTGTGGCTCCCTGGGGTTGCAGATCACTCACCTAGCCTATGTGAGGCCCTGGGTTCAATCCTCAGCACCACAAAAATAAAATAAAGATATTGTGTGTCCATCTACAACTAAAAAATAAGATATTAAAAAACAAAAAAGATTGGCTATGTTCCTTCAAAGATCAGAAGTAAGACTATGTTTTCACCACTTCTGTACAATATTGTACAGGTGGTTCCACCAGGGGTACGGGCAAGAAAAAGAAAAAGCATCCAGATTGGAAAGGAAGAGGTAAAACTATCTCTATTTGCAGATTACTTGATCTTATATATAGAAAACTCCAAGGAACTCAATGGTGAAACTTTAGAACTAATATACAAGTTCAACAAGATAACAGGATATGAGATAAAAACAAGTTACAATGCAAAAAGGAAATTAAGAAAAATTCTTCCGGGTTGGGGATGTGGCTCAAGCAGTAGTGCGCTTGCCTGGCGAGCGTGCGGCCCGGGTTCGATCCTCAGCACCACATACAAACAAAGATGTAGTGTCCGACAAGAACTAAGAAAAAATAAATAAATAAAAAAGAGAAGTTTTTTTTTAAAAAAAAAAAGAAAAAAAAAAGAAAAATTCTTCCTTATACAATAGTGCTCTACCACTGAGCTATATCCCAGTCCTTCCTCCTCCTCCTCCTCCTCCTCTTCCTCCTCCTCTTCCTCCTCCTCCTCTTTCTCTTCTTCTTCTTCACTAGGGATTGAACTAAGGGATGCTTAACATTGAGCCACATCCCTAGCCCTCTTTACTTTTTATTTTTATTTATTTATTTATTTTGGTGCCAGGGATTGAATCCAGGGGCACTTAACCACTGAGTGACATCCCTAGTCCTTTTTTTTTAAATTTTTATTATTATTGTTTAAAAAATATTTTTAGTTGTAAAATGGACACAATGACTTAAATTTTTTATGTGGTGCTGAGGATGGAACCCAGTGTCTCACACGTGCTAGACAAGTGCTCTATCACTGAGCCACAAACAGTGACAGCCTCCTTTTTTATTTTTTATTTTGAGTCAGGGTCTTGCTGAATTGCTTAGGGCTTTGCTAAATTGCTGAGGCTGGCTTTGAAAATACTCTTGCCTTAGCCTCCACAGTCACCGGGATTATAAGCCTGTGCCACCATGTCCAGCACTCTTTTTATTTTGAGACAGGGTCTTACCAAGTTGCCCAGCTGAGCTCAAACTTCGTGATTTTCCTGCCTCAGCCCCAAGTAGCTGGGATTACAGGTACTACTACAACCAGCAGAATAAAATTCCTAAGAATAATTTAACATGAAGCCAGGCATGGCATACTATTGTGTTCAGATGAATTTTAGACACTTTGAAGGGATTAGCTTTATAGTATGTGAATAAAAGTGTTTTTGAACAAAACAGTCAGAGCTCTGCCCCTTACCAAGTAAGACTAGATTTCAGTCACCACTGTTTACAATGAATGCCTTCAGGGTAGGGGGTGTAGCTCAGTGGTAGAACATAGGCCTAGCATGCAAGGTCCTGGGTTCAATCCCCAGTACTGCAAAAAAAAAAAAAAAAGAAAAGAAAAGTCAAGTCTGTCTTCAGAACACGTACCCTCTAAAGCCTCTTTTCACGCTTTTTCCACTTATGCTTGTGACCCTATCACATTGTCACTGCCACTGATGTTACTGATGTCTGAAATACTTACATTCAAGTTTATTTTTAGAGCAGTTTAAGGCAACCATTAAGAAATGTGCTATTGGGCTGGGGATGTGGCTCAAGTGGTGGCGCGCTCGCCTGGCGTGCGTGCGGCCCGGGTTCGATCCTCAGCACCACATACCAACAAAGATGTTGTGTCCGCCAAGAACTAGAGAATAAATATTGAAAATTCTCTCTCTCCTCTCTCACTCTCTCTTTAAAAAAAAAAAAAAAAAAAAAGAAATGTGCTATTAGGGGCTGGGGCTGGAGTTCAGCAGTAGCATAGTTGCCTGGCATGAGTGAGGCACTGAGTTCGATTCTCAGCCCTACACGTAAATAAGTAAAATAAAGGTCTATCAACAACTGAAAAAAAAAAAGAAAAAAGGAAATGTGCTATTGAACTGGGTGCTGTGGCACCTGTAATCTCTGTGACTCTGGAGGTTGAGACAGAGGATTAAAAGTTCAAGGCCAGTCTCAGCAATTTAGTGAGGTCCTAAGCAACTTAGTGAGATTTTGTCTCAAAATAAAAAGGAATAGGGGGGCTGGGGATGTGGCTTAAGCGGTAGCGCGCTCGCCCGGCATGCGTGCGGCCCGGGTTCGATCCTCAGCACCACATACCAACAAAGATGTTGTGTCCGCCAAGAACTGAAAAATTAATGTTAAAAATTCTCTCTCTCTCTCACTCTCTCTCTCCTCTCTCACTCTCTCTTTAAAAAAAAAAAAAAAAAAAAGTAATAGGGATATAGCTCAGAGGTAAAAGCCCCTCTGGGTTTAGTCCCAGTACCAGGGGGAAAAAAAAAAAAAAGAAAGAAAGAAATTTGCTATTGAGCCGGGTCCAGTGGCCATGCCTATAGTGCCAGCTCCTTGGGAAGCTGAGGAGGAGGATTGCAAGTTCAAGACCAGCCTCTGAAATGTAACAAGACTATGTCAAAATAAAATTTAAAGAAAAGGGCTAGGGATGTTGCTCAGTAGGAGAGTGCTTGCCTAGCATGTACACAATTATGAGGTCCTGAGCTCTGTCCCTGGCATCAGGAGAAAACAAGAAATACAGAAAAATGGAGTCAGTGCTTGAGTTTAGACATGTGACCAGGATTGGTTTGGACCATAATCACCAAAGGTACAATCCCAGATTGCCATAACCTGAAATTTTGAAGTTCAGAAAAGATAAAAATCCTTAAAACCCCAAATTCAAAAAATAATTTTAAAAAAATCAAAAGAGGAGCTGGGGTTGTGGCTCATAGGTAGAGCACTTGCCCAGCATGCGTGAGGCACTGGGTTCCATTCTCAGCACCACATAAAAATAAAATAAAGGTATTGTGTCCTCGTGTCCTCCTACAACTAAAATATAAATGTTTAAAAAAAAAATCAAAAGAGCTGGGCACCATGGCGCATGCTTATAATCTCAGTGATTCTACAGGCTGAGTCAGGAGGATCACAAGTTTTAAACTAGCCTCAGCAACTTAGGCCCTAAGCAACTCATTGAGACCCTGTCTCAAAATAAAATACAAAAAAGGGCTGGGGTTGTGGCTCAGGGGTTAAGCACACTTGGGATCAATTCCCAGTTACCCCCGCCTCAAATCAAAAGTCATTTATTTATACTTTTAGGGGCTAGGGTTATAGAACATGGGCTTAGCATGCCCATGTTGGATGGGCATGATTGGATCCTGATTGGATTCCTTCCTCCCCCCCCAAAAAAAAGAGAGAGACATTTATTTGCCTTTATTGTTGTTGTTTTTTTAGCTACACGACATTACAATGATCTTGGCAATTCATACATTAGAATCAGGGTATAATTTCTCATTTTTCTGATTGTACAGATTGCAGAATCACATTGGTCATACAGTCACCTATATACATACAGCAATCATAATGTCTATTCTATTCTGCTGCTCTTTGTATCACCCCTTCCTATTTCCTACTGTTGTTTTCAGTACCAAATGGCCTATATCCACAGCCTCTTTCTTTCATTTATTCTTTTAATTTATTCTGATGCAGGGTCTTGCTAAGTTTCATAGGCTGGTCTGGAATTTTTTTTCTACCTATATCAGACTCATGATTTACAGTGGTGTGGCACTTCACCCAGTATTTATTTAAAAATTTTAAAAGGGATATGTGAGCCAGTTGTGGTGGCATATGCTTGTAGTCCTGGCTACTTGTGAAGCTGAGATATGAGGATCATGTGAGTCTATAAGTTTCAGACCAGCCTGTGCAACATAATGGTTCCCTGTCTCAAAAGTAAACACAAACAGAGCTGGGGTTGTGGCTCAGTGGTAGAGTGCTCGCCTAGCAAGCATGAGGCACTGGGCTTGATTCTCAGCATCACATAAAAATAAAAAATAAAGATATTGTGTCCACCTAAAACTAAAAAAAAATTAAGAAAAACAAACACAAACAAACAGATATTTGAAAAACAAAATGATAGAGCCAGGTGTAATGCATACTAAGCAGCTGCTCTACCACTGAGTTACAGCCTCAGCCCAGTCACACTACTACATGAAAACAGCAAAAGGCCAGGTACAGAACATATATATACAGTGTTCTCTCAACTTGGTGCCATGGCACACACCTGCAATCCCAGCCACTTGGAAGGTTGGGGCAGGAGGATTGCAAAGTCAAGTCCAGCCTCCTCAACTTATTAAGACACTGTATCAAAATTAAAAAAAAAAAATTTAAAGGGCCTGGGATATACCTCAGTGGTAGAGCACCTGCCAGCACCATGGCACTGGGTTCAATCCCCCCTGGGTGAGAAGCACACTTTATAGATCTCTTTATGTAATAAAATAGGCAATAAATTAAAAAGAAGAAGAATGTTCCAGTAGTGAGGTGAGGGAACTGTTACACTAGCAAATTTGTGAAGACAGTGAAAGGTTTGGCACAGCAGAACCTGGACCCCTAATTATAATAGTCACCCAAGTCCATTTTTTAAAAATATACTTTTTTTTTTTTTTCAGTTGTTAAAGGACTGTTATTTTGTCTATTTATATAAGGTGCTGAGAATCAAACCTAGAGCCTCACACATGCTAGGCTCTACCACTGGGCCACAACCCTTACCCAAGCCCATCTTCTGGATCAGAAAACCATTTGAAGTCACAACAGGGTCATAGCAGGGCTGGTGAGGTAGCCATAGAGTCTGGACTACACCTTCTTGTTTCTGTTAGTAGCTAGGCTGCCAGGCTGATGCATCTCTTGTGTCTTGGCCAGGTGGCTGTCCAACCGGCGGAGGTATGAGCTGGGTGCAAGCCATCCTTCTGGCCCGAGGCCTCTCAAGGGGCTGGGGAGGCATCTGTGGGGCTGCCCTCACTGGAGCCCCCTTCTCTCAGGTAACCAGCAGGTGGGCATTGCATGAGGATGGAGGGAGGAAGGCTTGGGACTTGCTTTTTATAAAATTTGTTTTAGTTGTAGATGGACACATACCTTTATTTTATTTGTTTTTATTTTTATGTGGTAATGGGGATCAAACCCAGTGCCTCACGCATGCTAGGCAAGCGCTCTACCCCTGAGCCTGGGACAATCCCTGCCCCTGGGACTTGCTTTTAACCCTTCTAAAATCTACTCAAAGAAGTCAGCTCTGGTTGGTCTGAGCTGGCCCCTCTGTGCTGAAGGCCCGTAAAAAGTCCCTAATTTATGTATATATTTACTGGTGCTGAGAACAGAACCAGGACCTTGCATATGCCAGATGAGTGTTCCACCCTAAGCCCCCTAACTTATTTTAAGGGGTGCTAGTACCCATGTGGGCCAAGCCATTGACTTTGAAATTAAGGACATATGAGCTAAGGAGATTTGGGTGATAACTATGGGCAGCTCCTGCAAGCAGGTATAGAGATGGACACAGACAATTGAACTTACTTCCTATACCAAAGTGACCTGAAAGTGGAAGCATGTCATTAGCCATAGGTCACAACAGCAATGATGGAAGGGTAAGCGCTGCCTTGATGAGCAGTTACCCAGCCTGGACCTCTGCTGTCCGCTTCACTTCCCTTCCAGCATCCCATTTGTGGGGTTTCCCCTTCACTGTGCACTCTAGTTAGTGTTTCCTTTCTGATTTGTGCCCTATGCCCACACCACCTGTAGTATTAATTGGCTGAAATTTCACTTTAAATGAGTGCCATTTTTTTTTTCTTTTTGCAGTGCTTGAGATGCAACTAGAGCCTCACATGTTAAGCAAACGAGCGCTCTGACACTGAACAGATGGAGAATCACGCTCCATCCCTATTTTATTTATTTATTTATTTATAGTACCAGGGATTGAACTCAGAGGCACTCCACCACTGAGCCACATCCCCATCCCTTTTTTGTATTTTATTTAGAGACACGGCCTCACTGAGTTACTCAGCACCTCACCATTGCTGAGGCTGGCTTTGAATTCCTGATACGCCTGTCTCAGCCTCCCAAGCTGCTGGGATTACAGGTGTGCGCCACGGCCCCTGGCTCCAGCTCCTATTTTACATCTGATTTAATCAGGATATGGGCTGGCTGTTGGGGGCAGCAGCAGAGTAGAGAGTGGAGAGCTGCAGTCTTCACTCTGTTGCTTTGCAGCCATGTGGTCCCAGGCATCCCACTTCATCTCCCCATTCCTCGGTTTTCTCATCTGTAAAATGAACATGAAAATGCTTCCTCTTGTGGACAGTTATAAAGATTAAATGAGCCTCACATTTATAACCTGCTCAAGGACTGCATTGCTTGCTTAGTATGTGTGTGGCCCTGGGTTTGATCCTCAGCACTGCAAAAAGAAAAAAAAAGTTCATAAAGAAGCTCAACAGTTCCTGGCAGGGAAGACTGTCAGTATTGCGCCTGCATTGTGTTTTGTCACTCTGTATTGGTGTCTGATCTTGGGTTTGTAACCCACTACCGAATTCCTCAGAGACCCTCAAGATGCCAAGGGCCTCTCTCAGGAAAGAGATTACAGCAGCTGTCCTCTGTCCCCAGGTGCTCCCCCAGGCCTTGCGGGGCCTCCACTGTAGTACAGCCACCCACAACTCTGAAATGTCACTGGTTCCTCATCCACCTGAGCCCCCGAAGAAGCCCATTAAGGCCCCGGCGCCCCATGAGGAGCTGTTTAGGCAGGAACCAGGTGGGGAGCGAGACAAAGCAAGCTTCGTGCGGGCTGTGCAGAATTTTGGGCAGTACAATGTGCGCAAGCGTGGCCACGTTGACTTCATCTACCTGGCCCTGCGTAAGATGCGGGAGTATGGCGTTGAACGGGATCTGACCGTCTACAACCTGCTCCTGGACATCTTCCCCAAGGAGGTCTTCCGGCCTCGCAGCGTTATCCAGCGCATCTTCCTCCACTATCCTCGGCAGCAGGAGTGTGGGATTGCTGTCCTGGAGCAGATGGAGAATCACGGTGAGGCCTGGGCGCAGCTCAGGGTGGGGCAGTGGGTGACCCTCACAGCAGGCCACCTCCTGCTCTAGTTCTTGGGCCCCTCCATCACTCCCTGGCTCCACTTTTTTCTCTCTCTCGTCTTTTTCCTGCCTCCTCCTGTCTTTCCCTTTGATTTTGTTATCTGTCCCCTGACTTCAATTTTCTATCTTCCTTTTCCCTTTCACTCCTCTCCCTCCCTCCCTGAGGTAATGTCTGCATCTGCCTGGCACAGGAGTGATGCCCAACAAAGAGACAGAGTTTCTGCTGATCCAGATATTTGGACGTAAAAGCTACCCCATGCTCAAGTACCTGCGTATGCGGCTATGGCTCACCCGCTTCAAGAACATCAATCCCTTCCCTGTGCCCCGTGACCTGCCCCAGGACCCCGTGGACCTGGCTAAGCTGGGCCTGCGGCACATAGAACCTGACCTCAGTGCCAGGATCACAGTATACCAGGTATCTACTCCTGTCCACTCCAGCAACTCTTGCCCCTGGTTGGGTCACACTGTTGCTCCTAATAGCCCCCTCACCCACCTAAGTGACTGATTGCCTGGCTGAGCCCTCCAGTAGATTCCCATGGCCCTTACTCCTTACCACAGCTTGACCTCTTAGAATCCATTTGGCTGCTATAACAAAATATTGTAGATTGGATGCATCAGTTCATTTTCCTGTTGCTGTAACAAAATACCTGAGCATGGGTGCTTTATATAGAAAAAAGATGCTGGGCTTAATGGCACATGCCTGTAAACCTAGCAACTCAGGAGGCCGAGACAGGAGGGTTGCAAGTTTGAGGTCAACTTTAGCAATTTTGCAAGATTCTAACTCAAAATAAAAAGGGCTAAGAATATAGTTCTGAGGCAGAGCACCTCTGGGTTCAATTCCCTGTACCAGAAATAAAAAAGAAAAAGGTTTATTTAGCTTGCAGTTTCAGAAGCTGAAAATCCAAGATCAGACAGCTCCCATCTGTTTGGCTTATGGTGGAAGCACACACAGAAGAAATCATACAGCAAGACAGAAAGGCAGAGAAATTCAGGGGCCAGCCTCACTTATTTTTTAACAACCCACATTAAAGAGCACCAATCCAGACCTGGGTGGAAACCAATCTGGGATATCAGTCCTGCAAGAACTACATTTGGTCTTTTCCAAAGGGTGATGCCTCCATTGACCCCATGACCTCCTCCAAGGCCTCACCTGGTTTTGTTGGTGGTTTTTGGCAGTACTGGTGATTGGATCCTGGGCTTTGCAAATCTGGCAATTATTCTACCCCTGAGCTACATCCCTTTTAATTTTATTTTTTGAGACAGGGTAATCGCTAGGTTGCCCAGCTGGCCTCAAACTTGCCATCCTCTTCCTTCAGCCTCTGGAGTAGCTGGGATTTCAGGTGTGTGCCACCATGCCTGGTTGGGAGAGCATTTTATATACATATTCTATACCTCGCCTTTTGTTCTTTTTACTTAATGGTCTAACTGAGCTAGGGGGATATTTAGCTCCTTGGTAGAGAGACTCCCTTGCATGCACAGGGCCCTCCATTACATTCATAGCACCATTAAGTGGGGAAAATCATGACTGGGAGACATTGATCCATCTCAGCTCTTTATAACTTGAAAGGACACACAATATGCATTACAAATGTTGTTCAGTCTGGTATTTTAGTCAAAGAATTGTGGATGTTGCAAAACATTGTTTTATTTTGTTGTATTTTTAAAATTATGTTCAGGGTATAAACTTTGAAAAGATACAAAAGAGAGTTCCTTCTCACTTTGGAACACTGTCTTTTGTTTTTCATGTTTCCTTCTTGAGATATCTGAATGTGAATTATTTTTTTTTCCTTTTTTTGAGACAGGGTTTCACTAAGTTGCTGAGGCTGGCTTTGATCTTATGCCTGGCTGTTTTTCTTTAATTCACCAGCCCTAAGCACTTGTTCCATGCCAGGCACTCAGTGTTTTAGTACCATCTGAAGAGCCATTATTGTCCTTGTTTTGCACTTGGGAGGAACAAAAGGCTGAGGTTATGCAGCTTGTGACAGAGCCAGGATTTTTAACATAAGGGGGCTGGCTCCAGGGTTCCCTTGCTGTGAAGGTCTTTTTTTTCTTTTTCTTTTTTTTTTAAGAAACAGTGAGAGAGTGGGAGAGAGAGAGAGAGAGAATTTTAATATTTATTTTTTAGTTCTCGGCGGACACAACATCTTTGTTGGTATGTGGTGCTGAGGATCGAACCCGGGACGCACGCATGCCAGGCGAGCGCGCTACCGCTTGAGCCACATCCCCAGCCCCTGTGAAGGTCTTTGATGTTGGTGGTTCTGACCCAACTGGATAGAAAGGAGGAGAGAATTTTATTTATTTTTATGTGGTGCTGAGGATAGAACTCAGTGCCTCACCTGTGCTAGGCAATTGCTCTAACAGAGCTACAACCCCAGTCCTGAGGATGGGTTTTTAGTGACATGTAAGAGACCCCATGGAGGAGTACTGGATTTGCTGGCATCCCTTTCTTTCTCCTGGCCGCCTCTGTAGAGGCTGAGGGTCACAAGCTTCTACCCTGATCCTTTTTGCAGATGCCTTTGTCTGATGATTTGACAGGTACAGAAGATCCCATCCAGCCACACATCGTAGGTAAGGACCCAAGCATGGGGAAGCCAGGCCACTGACCTGTCCCAGCCACTTCTGGCTTCTACCAGGCCTGCTAGGTGGGCAGAGCCTCTCAGGACAGCAGGGTACATGTGTGTCCATACCAGGTATCCAGAGTCCCGATCAGCAAGCAGCTCTGGCCCACCATAACCCAGCACGGCCTGTCTTCGTTGAGGGTCCCTTCTCCCTGTGGCTCCGCAGCAAGTGTGTGTATTACCACATCCTCAGAGCTGACTTGCTGCCCCCTGAAGAGAGGGTAAGAGTCTAAGCATGTACAGGGCATGGGTGGTGGGCTGGTAGAAAGGGAGGCTAGGCCTCCTTTACTAGATCCTGGGCCTCTGACCCTGCCTCTACCCTGCTTCTCGAGGTAGAAAGTGGAAAAGATTCCAGAGGAATGGAACCTCTACTACCCAATGCAACTGGACCTGGACTATGGAAGAAGTGGCTGGGATGACTATGAATTTGACATTGATGAAGGTAAAAACTTGAGCATGGTAGAGTGCTTTCCTAGCATACACAAGTTCAATGGCCAACACCACATACACACACAGACACATCTAAAAACTCAGGACCCAACACAAGGTGAGGTGTGACCTCTGGAGTCCTAGGCTGAGAGACAGCCTATATACCCACTCCCTCATACATGTAATGTGCCCCTAGGACTCTAGAACTGAGGCCACTCAGGCCTGTCATCCCTTGGTTTTTCCCTCCCTCCATGACAAATTTAAGGAGCACTTCTGTGCTAGTGACTGGGTATTATCAGGACAGACGCAGTCCACGAGTCAATGGGGAGACAGGCAGGTTTCATTTTGAGAAGCTCAGGGGAGAAACATGCCACCCAGCCTCAAGTGGGGGCATTCAGGAAGGCTTCCTGGCAGAACCTGGAAGAAGCAGGAGGCATGGCCCACATAATGAGTCTATGTGAGGGACCATTTGTGCAAAGGTCTTCACCACAAAGTCCTTCAAGAGGCATGGGTAGGGAGGCCTCTACATCCCACTGCTAACTCTGAGGGCCCTCTCTCCCAACAGTGGAAGAAGGACCCATCTTCGCCATGTGCATGGCAGGTGCTCACGACCAGGCGACACTAGCCAAGTGGATACAGGGCCTGCAGGAGACTAATCCAGCCCTGGCCCAGATTCCAGTGATCTTTCGCCTGGCAGGGTCCACAGGGGAGCTCTTGACATCTTCAGGGCTGGAAGAGCCACCCCGGCCCCTGTGCGAGGTCCAGGAGGAAGATGATGATCACCGGAAGCAACAGCAGCAGGGCCGGAGTTGAGTGTGAGCGGGCAGTAGGGCACAGGCAGAAGACTGGTGCGAAAGCACAAGATGACCTTTGAGTGTACAGCAAATAAAAGTTTTCCTGCTTGGGGCTGTCTTCCCTCCTTGGCTGTGAAGCAACCCCTCTTAAAGATCGCAAATACTGGGGAGTCGGCGATGGGTCCTTCCCACTCGGCAGGCCTACAAGCTCTACTGCCAGGAACTTCACGCTCTCTAAGCGAAATTGAAAAATAACGAAAAGAGGCGGGTAGAGAGAGCGCATGCGCACATTCTGCTCTAGGTGTCCTTTTGGCGCTGCCGGTCAGTGAGGGTCCGCGAGAAATTTCCCGGTGGCGCCGAAAATGTGCGCCACTTCCGGTCGGGCTCCTAACAACGGGGGAGGCTGGTAACTAGGGTGGGGGGGATGGCGGAGCGGGCGCCGGAGCCCGAGGCGGAGGCGGAGGCTGAGGCGGGCGCAGGCGGGGAGGCGGCGGCTGAGGAGGGAGCGGCGGGCCGCAAGGCGCGGGGCCGACCGCGGCTTACGGAGTCGGACCGAGCCCGGCGGCGGCTGGAGTCCCGGAAGAAGTACGACGTGCGGCGCGTGTACCTGGGCGAGGCGCACGGGCCCTGGGTGGACCTGCGGCGCCGCAGCGGCTGGAGCGACGCCAAGCTCGCCGCCTACCTCATCTCGCTGGAGCGCGGCCAGCGAAGCGGCCGCCACGGGTAAGGGGGCCCGGCCGGAGGGAGGGGGATGGAGCGAGCGAGCGAGCGAGGGAGGAGACGCCCCCATCCCCCGCTGAGCTTGGCCCCGCCTGCTCCGGCTCAAGGCCCCGCCCCCGACACCTGCGAGCTCCGCCCAGGGGCCAAACTGCTGGTCTGGGTCCCGGACTACTGGTGCCGCCACCCGCTGGGCTCGCGGCTCCGCCTCCCGTGGCTCCTGCTGCCCAATCCTAAGATGCTCCCTGCCTTTCCACCCGCCTTCTGGTCGCTCGGTCCCGCCTCTCAAGCTCTGGCTGCCCAATCCTAGGGTGAGCCGCACCTCCAGGCGTTCTAACTACCCAATCCCTGCAAGAGCGCTCCCTCCCCTGGAGGCCTTGTTCGGGCTCCAGGTTCCCGCTGGGCCTTGGGATCTGTAGTCACGTTTTCCGAAAACTCACACCCGCCCCTGGGTTCTGGACATCCTGGAACATCCTGCTCTTCCCCTCAAGAGGTCCTGGTGTCCCAAATGGGATTAAATATGACCCCATCCCCTCAACCCTAGGCCCCCCCCCACATCTACACCTGGTTCCTGGGGACAACTACTCCTTCTGGTTCCTAGGGAGCATTTCAGCCCTGAAAGACTCAAGTGAAGGGGAAATCCTGAAATAGCTGGTGAAGTGAAGGGAGAGATTTGCAAAGTCTCAAACTTGAGAAAGAGTGGTATGAATGGAGTTTTTCCCTTCCTGCCTTATAGGCCAATGTGACAATTAAGTGAGTTAAAATGTGCAAAGAACAGCGCCTGGCAGTATATTAGCTGTTATGATGAAGATATTTATTCCTGTTTTTATTGCGAAAAAAATCGCAATCAATGAAATGTTCTGCTCTGGTTTTCACTTTCACCCATATGCATGTTTGTCTAGAGCATGTTCCTGAGTGTTAAAAATCAATCAAATCCTGCTGAATTGTACTCGCCCCCTCTCTAGGGTGGCAAGACTTTTTATGCCCAAGAGTATGTTCAGAAATGCTAGGAGCAGTAACAAAAATACATGCTTCATGAAGCTGATATTCTACTGGACAGAGGGAAGGGCTTATGCAGTGGCTTGTCTACTATAGACAAGAAACAAGGCTGGGTGCAGTGGCATATGCTGTACTCACAGTGACTCAGGAGGCTGGGGCAGGAGGATGGTAAGTTCCAGGCCACCCTTGGCAATTTAGTGAGGCCCCAAGCAACTTAGACCTGTCTCAGAATAAAAAAATAAAAAGGGGGCTGGGGATATGGCTCAAGTGGTAGCACGCTGGCCTGGCATGTGCGAGGCACTGGGTTTGATCCTCAGCACCACATAAAAATAAATAAAGATATTGTGTCCACCTAAAATTAAAAAGTAAATATTTAAAACAAACAAACAAATAAATAAATAAATAGGGCTTGGGATGTGACTCAGTGGTAGGGCACCCTGGTGCTCAATCACCAGTACTACAAAAAAGAACATAATAAATAAATTGCACTGTTTAGGAAAAAAGGAATCATGAGTGTGAGTTAGAAGTTTATTTTATGTATTTATTTATGTATGTATGTATGTATGTATGTTGTCCTGAGAATTGAACTGAGGGTCTCACCATTGAGCCATCCCACTAGCCCCTAAGTTGGAAGTTTAAATAGGGCCTGAGGGTGGGCCACTCTGAGAAGATAGCTTTGAGTAAAAGACCTGAGAGAGGAGCCATGCACCTATCCCAGGGAAGAGTGTTGAGCGGAGGGAATAGCAAGTGCAAAGGTCCTGCAGAAAAGAAGTCAAAGACAGAGAGATGATATGACTAGTCTTACAGTACCTTGGCAGGCCTTGGAGAGGACTCCAGACTCTCCTCCCAATGAGGAGAGCCCTGGCAGGAATTTTTGCTCTCCTTAAGCAAAGGAATTTCAACAGAGAAGTGACATGGTCTGGCTTATATTCTAAAAGAAGCGCTGTTCAGGGTGTATGTGGCAGAAAGAACCGGTGAAGTATGAATCGAAATAAGGTTGGCCAAGAGTTGACAGTTCAAGCTGGTTGTGGGTCCAAAGAGAGCACTCTAATCTTTTCTGTGTGAGTTTTTATATTGAAGAAAATAAAACACTTTTTTTTTTTTTTTTGTCTCTGGGAATTAAACCCAGGGAGCCTCACATATCCTAGTTAGACACTCTACCACTGAGCTACATCCAACATTTTTAACAGCGCCTTACACCGAGGCTGTAGGGGTGAGCGTGGGAACTAGAGACCAGGAAAGCAGCCAACCCCAAGAGAAAAGTGCTATTAGGATCCTATGCTGCAATCCTCAGCACCACATAAAAATAAAGGTATTGTGTCCATCTACACCTAAAAAATAAATATTAAAAAGGCTATCTAAAAAAAAAAAAAGAACAAGGAGGCAGGTGGAGTGGGAGGAAGGGAGATGAGGGCCCCCAGAGACTCAGATAGACTGGCTGCAAGGTACTGGCCTTCAATTTATAAACCAGGTGCTGGGTGACAGTAGGGTGACCCATATGGGGTCAGGAACCTGCCTGGAAGGTCTGGCAGCTATCCTTGTGCAGGAAGCTATGGGCCCCCCCGCCTTACCTTGGGTCCCCAAGGCTTTAGAGCACAGTCATTGGGCTTCAACCTAAGTGTGACAGTCAGCAGGCAGGTGAACCCAAGCTGTCTGCAGGAGCAGACTGGAGGGCAGCCTGGGGCCCTTGCAGAGCAGGCTAGAAAGGTCTGAAGCAGTCGTCCAGCTGGGTCTGACACTCTTCCACCAGGACTCCAGGGGCAGCATGGGTCCTGAGCAGCTCTGAGTCCTATTGCTGCAAAACAAGTGCCTCAAATTTAGCTGTTACAATCGCACAAATCTATCATCTGGACTTTCTGAGGATCAGGAGCTGGGCACTGGCTCCTCTGTTCAGGGTCTCACTGAAATCAAGGTATCCACCAGCTGTGACCTCACCTGGAAGTACTCTAGGGAAAGGTCTCCCTCCAGACTGCTTCGTGTTACTGGAAGAATTTGTTTCTTTGTGATAATAGGACTGAGGTCTTTGCTGTCTTGCTGGCTGTCAGCTGTTATCACTCAGTCTTAGAAGCCACTCTTGGATCCTTGCCATATGGTACCTCCATGGGCCCCCTCCTGTCCCCATCTTTCCATTGTTGACTGCAGCAGGGCTTAGACTCTTTGAAGGCTTCCCCTGATTAACCATATTTCCTCTTTTAATTCCAAGTTACCTACCTATGAGAGGCATCCTATCATACCCACAGACCTGCCCACCTCAAGGGGAGAGGATGAGAGTGTCTTTACGTGGTATCCACAGGGATTGTTTCCAGGACCCCTAGTAGGTACCAAAATCCTTAAATGTTCAAGTCCCTTAAATAAAATGGTGTAGTATTTGCATAGGACTTATGCACATCTTCCCATAGACTATAAATCATCTCTAGATGACTTAGAAAACCTAATATAATATAAATACCAAATATATAGTTAAACTGTATTAGAGAATAAAGTCTGTACATGTTCAATATAGATGCAATGTTTTTCCAAATATTTTCCATCCTTGGTTGAATCCAAGAATGCAGAACCCACAAACACAGAGAGCCTACTATATAGGGCATGTGCTCCCCAAGGCAGGAACCCTGAGAGTTCTCTTGGAACTCTGACTGACACACCAACTTTCTGTTTCCCCTTCCCATTTCCTGACTGTGGGACCCAGGACAGATGGCCTCACCCCTCTGAGCCTCAGTTTCCCTGTGTGTGAGATGAGTGATGATATCAGGCCTCCCTCCAAAGGCAGGTGTCAGTGGAGGAGGGAGCCCAAGCCAGGCGCCTGCTGACATGGTGCTGGAGTTGGGCAGGTGAACAGAAGCTCACATTCTACCTAGAGCCAGACAAGTTGCTGTCATTCCTTAGCAGCTGTCAGGGCATGGCCCAGCCTTGATCCGTGTTTACCCATATTGCCTCTCTCTGTTGCAGGAAGCCTTGGGAGCAAGTCCCCAAAAAGCCAAAGCGGAAAAAAAGTAAGTGGAGCTGTAGCCAAGGTGGGGAGGAAAGGGACACATGCCAGGGAGAGCCAAGCAGAGGGGAAAGCTTATCTAAACCTCAGGGTGCATTATGTGCCAGCCCACAGTGGAGCGAGGCAGGACAGAGCCTGGAACTCAGCCCTCCTGCCTGCACAAGTTGGTGGGAGTCTGAACCTAGTCCAAACCCTGGGACTGTGGGTCTCAGGTCATGTCCATCAGGGTGAAAGCCAGAAGTCCAAGGGAGAACCTAGGGTAGCAGTGAGTGCCCCCCACTTCTCTCCATTCTCTGAAGGTGGGGCTGAGCTGAGACTATGACCTTGAAATCCTAAAGGGTAGGGATTGCCACTGACTTGGAGACCCTGGGTGTAATCCCTAGGCCTAAGGATCTCTTCTGGGCTGCCACCTCATCTCCTGATCCCAAAGTTAGGGGTCACACCTCCATTCTACTGGCCAGGAGTCCTGGACCATCACCCTAGTTGCAGGTCTCATCTGGGGCACACTTTGTGTATCAAGCCCTGTTTGGTGCTGCATTGATGCCTTTGCTTCCTCTGTCTTCCCTGGGAGCCCTCAGAGATGGAATTCTTCTTTATTTCTTTTTGTTAGCACAGGGCATTAAATCCAGGATCACTCTACCATCAAGCCATAACCCCAGCCTTTTTTTATTTTTTATTTTGAGACAAGGTCTTATCGAGTTGCTGAGGGTCTTTCTAAATTGCTGAGATTAGTCTCCAACTTATGATTCTCCTGTGTCAGCTTCCCAAGTCACTGGGATTATAGGATTGTGCCATCATAGCCAGCTAGAATTCTTATTCTCCCCTGGTCCAGAGGAGGCAACTAAGATTTTGAGAAGTCAAGTCATTTGGCTGAAATCACCCAGCTAGGAAGTGGCAAAGCTGGGATTGGAACCCAGGCCTTCTGGCCCCACATGATAACCCCCTTGCAGCACCCTCTTATCCAGCAAATATTTGCAGAGCACTACAGAGCACCCGAACCTGTGGAGACCCGCAGGAACAAAACAGATAAATGTCTCTGCTTTTGAGAAGCTGACATTCTAGTGAGGGAGTCAGACCAGGGACCCTCAAACAAGTAACCCTAGACAGTATCTAGGTGCTCTCAGGAGAAAAAAGGAAACAAGTAAATTTGGCTAGGCTAGGATTTACACAGCCCTGGGTTCCAGCCCCAGCACTGGGAGTCGGGAGGGACTGGCTTCAGTAACCTGGGTGTGGGGTGGCCTCTCAGAGGAAGGCACATTTGGTGAGAAACCTGAGTGGAGGGAAAGGGAGCTAGGCAGGTCTCTGGAAAAAGATGGCACGGTCCTTGCAAAGGCCCTGGGCCAGGCCCACGCCAAGCTCATTTAAGGAGTAGCTAGGAGACTAAGTGGATGGAGGGGAGAGATAGGAGTGGGAGGAGCTGAGAGAGGGGGTGTGACTGAGCAGATGGTATAGGGCCTTGTGGGTCATAGGGTGGACGTTTGCTTTCACCCCCAGTGAGGGCAGCCACAGTGGATTCTGAGAGAGGGGTGCTCTAATCAGGTGCCTTCTGGTGGCTGTGAAGGAGGGACGGGCACGAGCCAAGGAGACCACTGCCCAGGGACTGCGGGTTCTAGGGCCAAGTATTGATGAGAATGATTACAGTACCAGGCAGCTAACGATTACTATGTACCTACTACGTGCCGGGCTCCATTGGGCACATGGCTCCACTTAGCCAGTGAAGAGTCTCTGCCAGTCCCTGTCATCTCTAGGGTTCTTGCCTCTGAGCCTCAGTTTCCTTCCCTGTAAACTGGGTGCAGGGCTCATGAGGGTATTCCAGCCCATGAAGGCATAGTGCCCAGGGTCCCCGTGGACAGTGGGTATGGCTGCTCATGCCTGTCCTGGGCCCTGTCTCTGCAGGGCGGCGACGCAACGTGAACTGCCTGAAGAACGTGGTGATCTGGTATGAGGACCACAAGCACCGCTGCCCATATGAGCCACACCTTGCCGAGCTGGACCCCACCTTTGGCCTGTACACCACGGCAGTGTGGCAGTGTGAAGCCGGCCACCGCTACTTCCAGGACCTGCACTCCCCGCTGAAGCCCCTCAGTGACTCTGACCCCGAAAGTGACAAAGGTGGGTCCTCAGGGCGAGGGCACATGCTGACTGTGGCATTTGGGGACTCTGCAGTCCCTCCTGGGTATGGACCTGGGCTGCCCCCCAGCCTCAAGTCAGTGTCACAAATGTAACAGCAGCCGCACTGGCACTGGCTTCAGGGTCAGTGGCTTAGTTGAGCCCTTCAGAGATTTGTGATCTCTGAGTCCTTGCAGAGCCTGAGTAGAAGAGATGGTCCCCACTTGACCTGGCTGGGCAGCTTCAGTGGAACCCGGGTTCTGGGCACAGGCTTAGCTTGGCAAGGTGGATGATGCCCTCCTGGCCTCTAGCACCTTTTTTATTTTCTGTGGCTCAAATTTGTCACTCTGGCTCATTCTCTTTCCCTCTGTCTTGCCAGGGTTCCCATTTTCTCTCCTCCTCACTTTCTTTGCTTCCCTCTCCCCTCCTGAGCCTGCTCTCTCCGTCTCCTTCCACCTCCCTCCCCAGCTCTTAGTCCCTGTCCCTTTCCCTCCCCTCTTTTTCTGTCCCACATTGGTCCTACTGGGCCAGGAGGGACTCAGTGTGGAAGGCCCAGTTGGCCATGTGGGGAGCAGAGGAGACCCTATGAGTGGCGAGGGAGCCTGCTGCCTCCAGGGCTTGGTGGGGCTGTGAGAGGAACATGGGGCCCACTGCCAGGCACCTGCCAGGGCTGAGGGTGGGGTCAATCATCAGGGCTGATTCGTGCTGGCAGGCGTCACAGAACAGGTGGCATCCCAGCTGGCCAGGAGGAAGCTGGGGGTGAGAGGTGTTCCTGGTGGGCACCCACGCCCACGGCCATCCCACTGTGCAGCGGCCAGGCTCCCAGCTTGTGGGTGTCCTGTGCTCATGACCAGCACGCCACCCTCCCCTGCCGGTCAGAGCCCCCTCGATGTGCTCATTCCAGCCCTGCCCTTTGCCGCCCTGAATCATCCCTCCAGCCCTGTCACAACCCTGCTTCATGGTCGATGAACCCTGGACCCCAGGAGTAATGTGACTGGCCCATCTGGCGATGGATTGGGCTGGGGTGGGGTGGTACCTAGAGGAGCCCCTCCTTCCCCAAACCTATTGTAACTGCCAGATCTGGGCTCATAGGAATGAGCACTGTGATCCATTAGCCACATCTGCTAAGGGCATCCGTGAGCGAAGTGACCTTGTCCGTATCCCAACCCTGCTCCCCCAGCAGTACCCCCTACCTGCTCTGCTTGGTGCCCTGCCACCTATGAGTCAGTCAGGAGACCTACTGCCTGGGCTGTGGGAAGTCAGGGGTGCGTGGCTATTTCTGTCACTAATGCTTTTATTATCTGGAGAGAGGTTCAGCATTGGACTTAAGCTGGACTTCAGAGTTAGGTGTACCAGATGCGTGTCCTGGCCCTGCCCCCAGCTTTCTTGGTGACTGCCCCCTCCTTCAGGGGGTGCTGCAGATGTGAGGGACAGCAGGAGAGGCTGAAACCCTCTCTCCCCAGCTTGCTGTCAGGCCTGGGCCATCAGGAGTGGCCTGGGTTAGGGTTGGGTGTCTCAGTGCCCATGTGTAACCAGTACATGAGGTGATCTACTCATGAAGAGGAGGGGTCATTACGCCTTACACACACACACAGCTTGAGAGGTTCTTGTTCACCGTCAGGCTGACCCTGACTTTCAGACCTCTGGTGGGGTCTGGATGGCAGTGGCAGGAGTGTGTGGCAGAACAGAATCACTCACCTGATGGCCAGGGAGCAAAAGAGATCAAGGAAGGTGCCGGCGGCATCCCACAGTCTCCTGCGGGGCATGCCCCCAGTAACTGAAAGACCTCCTGGTAGGCTCCACCTCTGAGAGTTTCCTCCATCTCTAGAAAGGTGTAGAGGCACATGCCTGTAATCCTAGGTACTTGGGAAACTGAGGCAGGAAGATCTCAAGTTCAAGACCAGCCGGGACAACTTAGCAGCACCCTGTTCCCCAAATGAAAAGGTCTGGGGACTGTAGCTCAGTGGTAGAGCACTTGCCTCGCATGCTCAAAGCCCTGGGTTCCATCTCAGCACTGCAAAAACTAGACAAACAAAGAACACTCGGTGCCCTCTTTGAGCCCTCTTCTGTTGAAACCCTGTACGTATGTCTTCTCATTAATACCCCAAATGCTCTTTCAAAGCAGGTCCCACAGCAATCCCCAGGACAGAGAGGTTACATGAGCGCTGTGCCCACCTAGCCAGAGGCAGGCACTGCTCTAACCTGGGAAGCCTGTACTTTCTACATGACCCTAGGGCTGTAGGACCCATGGTCTCCAAACAACATGCCCCAGCTGTGTCACAAGACTAACGAGGTGCCATGCATGGTGGCACATGCCTGTAATCCCAGCGACATGGGAGGCTGAGACAGAACTGCATGTCTGAGACCAGCTCAGCAACTTAGTGAGGCCCTGTTTCAAAATTAAAAAACAAAAACAAACAAACAAAAAGGGCTGGGGATGTAGCTCAGTGGTAAAGCACCCCTGGGTTAGATCCCTAGCATGCGGGGGGGGGGGGGGGGGCGGGGGAATGTGTGACCCAGGCGGCAGTCATTTGTTTTTCTCATTCCTAGTTTCCCTGGCTAAGATGTTGGCCCCCTGCCTTCATCACAGTGCTGGTCTAAAAGTAGTTCTTTGATTCAAATGTGCCCTGCCCAGGGACCTCTTTCTTTGAGGTGTTTACATTGCAGAGGAATAGCAGACCATAAACAAGATAAGTAAATAAAATATAGAATATACTTGAAGGTGGTAGGTGTTTTGGGAAAAAAGAAAGGAGCAAAAAGGGGCTTTCTGAGACAAGATGGTCCAGGGAGCCTCCCTGAAACATCACTGGATGAGGGGCTGATAGACATGAGGGAGGGAGCTTCTGTGTATCTGAGAGAAGGGAATTCAGGCAGAAGGAATGACAAGTGCAAAGGCCCTGAGATAGGAACTTGGCTAGTGTCTCTGAGGAGCTAGGGGGGCATCTGGAGAGGAGGTGATGGGGAAGGGGCATGTGATAGTGCAAGGTGTGTAGCCACAGTAAGGGCTTCGACTGCTCCATCAAGTGAGTCAGGATTTTGATTGACAAATGCCAGCTGCTGAAACAGGCACACGTTGGTTGCTTCACACAAAGCCCAGTGCCCCAATCCATTGGCTCTGCCTTCCACATGGGAACCCAGATTCTTTTTTTTTTTTCCTGAAATCCAGGATTTGAACTCAGGGTTGCTTAACCACTAAGCCACATACTCAGCCTCTGTGTTGCTGAGGCTGACCTCAAACTCAAGATCCTCCTGCCTCAGCCTTCTGAGCCACTGGGATTACAGGCATGTGCCACCATGCTGAGCCTGTGGGGACCCAGGTTCTTCTATCTTGTGTCTTTAGCCTCCTTCTGGGTCCTGGCTGGCTGATCAGGACAGACAGGTAGGGGCTGGGCCCTAAGAGAGCACATCTACTTCTGTTCCCTTGCTGGAACCAGCCAATGGGCTACATTGACATGCTGCAAGGGATGCTGAGAGATATAGTCCACCCAGGTTTTAAGAAGAGCTGGGTTTGGGAACAGCGGGCTTATCCACAAGAAGTGATGAGTGGGTTCTCTGGAACCAGGGGACCAAAGAGAAGGGACTACTCTGGTCCTGTCCAGGGATGATTGGAGCCATAACCAGCATTTGCAGAGGGGGGAGGAGAAGCATTTGGACTGTGGACAGATGACTTTTGGATGCAGTGCCAACAGGTTTTGCTGACAGATTGGAAGTGGGTGTGAGAGAGAAGTCAAGGTTAGCCCAGGACTTTGGCTGAGTACCAGGAGGGACAGAGCTATCACCCTTTGAGAGGCACACACATGAGCAGTACAGGCTCTTTTGAAGGGAAGATCCAGTAAGGAAGAGCCCAGAGTTGCTGAGCTGAGTCAGATGCCTGCGAGAGCTCCCTGGGGAGCTGTGAGGTGCAAGCCTAGAATCCCACAGGGAGGTCCAGGGTGCACGTGGAGTCATCAGGCCCCACCTGGTTGTAGTATAAATACATTTATAGTGTGCGTGCCAATACCTGTGCAAGTGGGTGCCCTCCATATCAGTAGGTTCCTTATCCATGGGTTCACCCAACCAGGAATCATTTATATCATATCAGGTGTCATAGGTAATCTAGAGATGATTTGAAGTCTATGGGAGGATGTACATAGGTCTGTGCAAATATTATGCCATTTTATGTAAAAGACTTAAGAATTCTCCAGTTCTGATATCCCGGTATCTACGGAGGTGTCCTGGAACTAATCCTCTGAGGATACAGAAGGATAACTGTGTTTGATTCCCTGGTTATTTATTTTATTTCTTCCTTCCTTCCTTCCTTCCTTCCTTCCTTCCTTTCTTCCTTCCTTCCTTTCTCTCTTTCTCTCTCTCTCTGTTTCATTCCTCCTTTCTCAGTCCTAAGGATGGAACTAGGGCCTCTGGCAATCTAGGCAAGTGCTCTACCACTGAGCTATGTCCCCAGCCCCCCTTTTTTTATATTTATTTTTTTGTTTTAGGTGGACACAATATCTTTATTTTACATTTATGTGGTGCTGAGGATGGAACCCAGTGCCTCTTGCATGCTAGATGAGCACACTACCACTGAGCCACAAACCCAGCCCCTTCAGCCCTTTTAATAGAGCTTCCCAAACTCTTTGAATTTCCTGAGTGATAGAGGTTTTTGTTATTCACAAAGAGCCCCTTTGGAACACCCCAGAATCTATGTTAATGAAGTGATTCAGGGTGGGCCCCTACATATCTTCTGGATGGGGTTACCCAAAAGACCAAACTTAGGATCAGAAGTGGGAACTCTCAGCCCCACTCCCCAAACTGCAGGGGCTTAAAAAACCCTGAAGAGTGAGTTTCTGTGAGCTCCCTGCTTGATGCACACATCACCAGCTCTGAGGGGTGTCCTCAGACAGGACGTGGAACTCTGTGCCCCTCCTCAATGCCTCTCTTCCGTTTGACTATGGTTGAGTTGTATCCTTTATAAGAAGCTTGTAGTGATAAGTAGAGTACTTTTCTGAGTTCTTTGAGTCATTCTAGCAAATTATTAAACCTGAGGAGGAGGTCATGGGAACCCCTTGATCACAGTTGGTTGGTCAGACATACAGAGTGGCCCAGGACTTGCAACTGGCCCTGGAAGTTGGGACAGTCTTGTGGGACAGAGCCCTTAATTTGTGTGATCTGAGGCTATCTCCAGGTAGACAGTGTCCAAATTGTATTAAAGTGTTGGAATGAAAGTAATGAATTAAACCAATTAGTGTGGAGAATAGAGTGGCGTTTAATATCATCAGCCTGGGTGAGACCCAGGGATGAGCTGAGGGCTGGGATGAGGCCCTGGCTTGGGCCTTCAAGACATGAACGAGCCAAAGAGACTAGGAAGGAGCTGCCAGGGTAGCCCAGAAAACAAGGATGTAGAGCTAGAGGCCCAGGGAGGACAGCACATCAGAGAAGCTGGGTGGTCAGTTGAGTCAGGTGCCTTGGTGCAGCCAGGGACAGTGGCAATTAATAAATGACCACTGTTTTTTGGCAGTGAGAGAGAGGGTTACAGTGCCCTGCCCCTGGTGGCCCTTCAACAAATACTAGCTGCTGCTGCTGCCACCATCGTAACTGCCTCCTTTCTTCTCTCATCACAGCGGGCAATGGCCAGGTGGCTGGCAGCTCTGACTCCCCCAGCTCTGGCTCAGGCTCCGACTCTGAGGAGCCCCCAGAGAGCCAGCCAGCCAAGGCTTCAGCAGCTGCAGCAGCAGTCACCCCCACCAGCCCAGTGGGCAGCAGTGGGCTTATCACTCAGGAAGGTGTGCACATCCCCTTCGACGTCCACCACGTGGAAAGCCTGGCTGAGCAGGGCACCCCATTGTGCCCCAACCCTGCAGGCAGTGGGTCTGAAGCCCTCGAGACAGTGGTGTGTGTGCCAGTACCTGTGCAAGTGGGTGCTGGCCCCGGCGCCCTCTTTGAGAATGTGCCCCAGGAGGCACTGGGCGAGGTAGTAGCCAGCTGCCCTGTGCCAGGCATGGTGCCCGGCTCCCAGGTGATCATCATCGCAGGCCCTGGATACAACACCCTCACGGCCGAGGGCATCCACCTCAACGTGGCTTCGGGCAGCAGCGCCCCAAGCAGTGGCCTGGGCGAGGAGGTGCCCTGTGCCATGATGGAGGGTGTGGCAGCCTACACCCAGACAGAGCCTGAGGGCAGCCAGCCCAGCACCATGGACACCACCTCCATAGCCGGCATCGAGACCAAGAAAGGTCTGGAGGGCCCACTGTGGCCTCTGGCAGGGATTGGGTGGGACCTGGAGGGGGAGGGGAAGGAGTGGCCCTGGAGAAGGGCTTCTAGACAGCCTTAGCCCCCCCATGGACACCGCCCTGTGTCCACCCCCGTAGAGAAGGAGGATCTATACATGCTCAAAAAGGAGGAGAAGGAGGAGCCTGTGGCCACAGAGCTGGCAGAGCTGGTGGCGACCGTGCCTGAGAGTGCAGAGCCTGAGGCAGAAGCAGATGGGGAGGAGCTAGACGGCAGTGACATGTCGGCCATCATCTACGAGATCCCCAAGGAGCCTGAGAAGTGGGTGCTGAGTTGGATGGGTGGGCACAAGGGCAAGAAGTGGCTCACAGTCTGCCTGGGCTTGGCATTCTGACACCAAGGGCCCCTTCCCTCTCTAGGAGGCGGCGGAGCAAGCGGTCCCGGGTGATGGATGCCGACGGCCTGCTTGAGATGTTCCACTGTCCATATGAGGGCTGCAGCCAGGTCTACGTGGCCCTTGGCAGCTTCCAGGTGAGGCCACCCCCAGGGCAGGCTGGTGGGCCTGCTCCTGTGTCTGGCTACCTGTGTGCTGGTCTGGGCAGAGTGGTTCATGGAGGGCCCTGCTGTGTGCCACTGGCCTGTGATTCATCTTCATGAGCCCATCTGGCCCCAACTGGTCTCAGGAGCTTCCTTCAAATCCTCTGTGCATCCTGATACCTTGTCAGACCCCTCACGGCCTCAGCCATCTCTTCCCACAGAGATCAGGCATTACTGCCTGCTCCCAGTTCCTCCTCTCCTGACCTCCTGAACTCCTCCCGCCTTGCCCTGGCCATGCTCTTGCTCTTAGCTCCGTGTGCTTCGTCCCCGTGGCTCTCCATCAGCAAGCCATTCCAGCCCCCAGGGCCAGTCAGGCCTGGGAGACTTGAGTCACTGTACCACCAGGAGGCTGGATCTGTAGTTTGCCCGCTGAAGACTGGATTTGGAACCCTGACGGCAGAGATGGGGTTTTGTCATATCCCCACACCTGGCATAGAAGGCAGGACTAGTAGGCCTTTGGATTTGCCAAGCCGTGTTCTCATTAAGCATGAATTGAACACCTACTGTGTATAAGACCATCTAGTGAGTTTTAAAAAATGAAAGAACAAAGGAATGAATGAATTAAATGCCCAGGGACAGCATAGCACATGACATCCCTGGATTCCATCCTAGTCCTTCCACTCCCACCTCTGAGACATGATTCCAACCACTGAGCCTCTGCAACCTTCGTTTCCCTGTCTATAACTGAGCTGATGGTCACCAGGCCCTTCCCAGGGTTAATGGATATTCCAGTCCAGAGCCTGGCACAGCAGGTGTTTGGTAAACCTGCTCTGTGTGCCATGTGTACCTGTAGCAGTCTGGAAGCTGGGCAAGAGCACCCTTCCCTCTTAGCTGCCCAAGCTGATCCTGCTTACCTCCCAGCAGCCCTCTTTTCCCCTACCTTCAGGAGCCCCTCAGGTGGGCCTAGCACCCATTCCTGCCCCTCTTGCCCCCAGAACCATGTCAACCTCGTGCACCGGAAAGGGAAGACCAAAGTGTGCCCTCACCCTGGCTGTGGCAAGAAGTTCTATTTATCCAATCACCTGCGGCGACACATGATCATCCATTCAGGTCAGGCCCTGGGCCAGCTGGCAGGACCAGCTGGGGACACAGGCAGGGACTTGGGAGCCAGGGCTGGAGCAGCCAAGGTTAAACCTCAGCACTAGTGCCTCAGACACAGGACTACCCCTCTTGGAGCCTCCATGTGCTCAGTAAGCCGAACCATAGTGACATAGGTGGGCCTGGCAGGACCTGACTCTTCTGCCCAGGCCCTTGACAAGATTTCATGCAGGACTTCGGGGTGGAGCAGGGACAGTGAACCAACTTCTGATGAGCCCTCAGAATGCCTGCCATATCACAGTAGTTTTTTTTTTTTTTTTTAAATCACTGTCCCCACCCTGAAAAACCCAAGTTGCTTTAAAAAATAAAAGCCAATATTTCAGAAATACTAAACACCAAAGGTGATACCACCATCTCTCCTCCAGGTGTGTCCTAGAGCAGCACCCCAGGTCATAAATGGGAGCCGGTGGGGCCACCCAGGCCACAGGAGGGAGGAGAGTTGGGCAGAGTCTAGGACTGGACTTCCGGGTTTACCCCAGGGCAAGATTTGATACTTCTGTATGGCTGGGGAAGCTGGAGGGCACAGCTCTGAGGTTCAGAGCCCCCAATATTTTGAGAAGCCACAACTTTGGGTTTTTATGTGAAATTACCCAAAGTTCAAACACTGGGGACAAATTCAGATCCATCTTGACATTTTGTATCCTGTGCCCCTTAGAGACCAAAGTTTGAACCCCAGCTGTGCTTGGACCTGTGACTGGGTGATGTGCTGCCACTTCATATCATTTGCTGTCATTATAGGTTGACATTTTTTGAGCCCTGGGAAGCCATGGGGTTGGGCCGGTCAGCACTGGGGGAAACCGGCTTGCGCCCCCTTCCCAGTGGCAGCATCCTCAGTCACATCTCTGCTGCCCCCAGGTGTCCGTGAGTTCACCTGCGAGACCTGTGGCAAGTCCTTCAAGAGGAAGAACCACCTGGAGGTTCACCGGCGCACACACACGGGTGAAACG
This sequence comes from Ictidomys tridecemlineatus, assembly GCF_052094955.1. Classification (NCBI taxonomy): domain Eukaryota; kingdom Metazoa; phylum Chordata; class Mammalia; order Rodentia; family Sciuridae; genus Ictidomys; species Ictidomys tridecemlineatus. The sequence continues at coordinate 9,195,304 of NC_135478.1, read as the reverse complement.
CCCCTGCAGTGAGTGACAGGCTGTCCCCCAAAGGGTCTGGGAGGTTGGGGAGCCCACCTAGTGGCATCCACAGGCTTTCCCTCCATGCAGTTCCATCTGTGCAATCACCGCAACGGCACCTCCCCTTTCTGTAGGCTGCCAGCCCCCCTAGTCCCACCCACTGACCCACCAGTTCTTACTTTTCGCCAGGTGTGAGATCTGCGGCTACCAGTGCAGGCAGCGCGCCTCGCTCAACTGGCACATGAAGAAGCACACAGCCGAGGTTCAATACAATTTCACGTGCGAGCGATGCGGGAAGCGCTTTGAGAAGCTTGACAGTGTCAAGTTCCACACGCTCAAAAGCCACCCGGACCACAAGCCTACCTGACATACTCGACCACTGACCGCCCCTATTTATTCGTCCACTCGGACATTGCACTCGGGCCTGTCTGGTCCTGGACAGCCGCGGGGCGCCCAGACCGCAGGCCGGAGGGAGGCGCCCCCACACCTCTCAGGGCTGGGCCCCCTGGGCAGGTCCCCACCCGCCCCAACCCCCTCTAGAGCTGGTGCCTGGGGCTGCGCTACCTGAACTATGTGTCAAGAGAGCAGAGAAGATTAAAGTGCGAGAAGGGAGATGCCCTTCCCCTAGGTCTGGATGATTGAGGGGGCCCTCTCTCTCCAACCTATCTGGTCTCTTCCTGAGCAAGGCCGGGTTAGGAAGATGTCCCTACACACCCTAGAGGACCCTTTCCTTTGAGCCTCAGCTCCTTCTCGTTCCCTGGGCCTGGGGGACCTTGGAGATCACCAGGCATTTCCCAGGACTTAGAATCCTGGTGCCTCCTCCTAATGTCTATCATGGAACACTCATTCCCCATCCACCCTCAGGAGGAGCTGGGAACGTGTTTAGTAAATCCCCCAAATGAAACATGTACAGCCAGTGTCAAGCGCCGTGCAGAAAATGGAGTGATGTGTTGGTTTCCTGGCGTGCTGTTTAGGTGGGTGGTCGGGGAGGGCCTCCCTGAGAAGGTGGTAGTTGTCCATAGACCAGGAAGAAAACTAGGAGAGGTAAATATCAAGCCGGCCAATGTAAAGCTCCGGGGAATAACCCGTTCTGCTTGTTCCCAGATACGATAACCACGGGGAAAAGGGAGTTGGCAGCAATTGGGTGCCTGCCTTGGTCCCATTTCCCTGAGGATGTTGCTGAAGCCACTTCTGGGAGCAATGGGTAATGAAGCGCGGCCGCCAGGTGGCGCGCGAGCTGCGTAGGCCCTGGTGGCTGCCACCACGTGACTCAGGGGACGGCTGCAGCGAACCCGGGCACGTGCCCTTGGGAGCCCTGTGGCGCCACGCGCAGATTGGCCCCGGTTGGGCCGCACCTATGCCTCAGTTTCTGCGTTGGACGCAGGCCTACTTTATCTTGGCACGGGAAGTGGCGAGGAAGAGCAAGTCCTGCTGAGGCTGCCCCCGCGAATCCTTTCACCCCGCTCAAACTAGTCCCCTTTTTTCTCCCTGTACGGCGGGAGCCAGCAGTTTCCATGGGAACCGCAATCGGGTCTACGCGCCCCGGAGTATCCCCATTGCCTGCACCGCTTCCGATCCGACAAGAGCCGAGAGGAACACTGGGTGGGAAAGCAGCCATCGCTTGGCGTCCCCAGCGTTGGCAGCCAAGTCGTCCCAGCAAGCCCAAGGGGTCCTGCACTGCCACCACCCGGATTGCGCGGGCCACTGTGATTGGCCTGCCCTCTCCATCAGCGTGGCAGCACCCTCTGGTGCGCGCGCTCTCATTGGCTCAATCTCTAGGGCATCTTCCAACAATTGGTTCTCTCGAGGGCCATTCCTGATTGGTCAAATTAGGCTCTGCTTACTGATGGCATTCTGACAGTCTGGAGCCTAAAGGTGCATATACGAACAAGGAAAAGGTGGGGGCTGCGAATCTCCGGTATTGGGGTCTCTATTACCTGCCAGTATCACCCTCGAAACAGCCGTGGGACCGCTGTCTGTGGTGCTGAAGTCTCGCTCGGAGGCTCCCTGCCCCACCCCAATGAAGGCTTGCTTCTGCACCTTGCTGCCGCCCCGACGTAAACACGCAAGTGTGCCCACGCACCAAAGGAAGCGGCGCTACACACATTGCCTTAGAGAGAGGACAGGTCCCGCCTAGCTGAGGGAGCATAACTCCACAAGAGGACCAATCACAAGCCCAGAAAGCCAGGCCATTTACCTGGCAGAACCACCACTGGAGTTTTGTGAGATCTACAAAGGATCTTAGAATTTGAGTTGTAGCTCAGTGGTAGCGCGTATTTGGCAGGCTCGAGGACTTGGGTTCAATCCCCAGCACCAAAAGAGGGAGAAGGAGGATCTGTGATTTCCTGGGGCCCAAATCTCTTCATCCTGGAATTCCCCAGCATTGGAGTGTGCCAGTGCCCACCTTTTGAACCCCAGAGGCACAAAACCCACTCAGAATCTACAGTCTTAGCTTCCTTCCGCAAACAGATTAGAGATACCCTAGTTACCAATACCACCATGGCCCTGACGTGGCTACCTGACCCCCCCCCAAATCTGGGGACCCAAGCCTCTGTTGAAATCTTGGTTCCTGGACCCTTTCAGGCCTCTCGGTGTACGAGTGCCTCCGTAGGTCTTACATTCGAGTCACAATACCTCCCCTTTCTCTTTGCCCCTCCAGATCTAGGTGCTGGACGAAAGGGGAGCCCACACGGTCTCCCGGGCAGAAAAACCGCTTAAGAAAGGGTGCCGACGCAGGAAGCAGGGTCCGCGGGGGCAGGAGGACAAGATTCTGGCAACCCGAGTCTCCAAGATGCGCTTTTTGCAGGCGCTGAGTCCAGGCCAGCGCGCGTTCGTTTCCACCTGCCGCGCCGTCGGGCGCCGTGAGGAGGCGGGGCTCGGTGGCCCTGGCCAATAAGCGACGCCGGCGCTGGCAGCTGCTGCTATAAAGGGCTGGGGGCGGCGGCGGCGCGGCCCAAAGCGCGGAGCGCGCAGCGCGGGCCAGAGGGAGGGAGGGAGGGCGGGCGAGGGGAGAGGACTGAGCACCCGCGACCGGGCAGGCCGGACTGAGGGGTAGCGGCAAAAAGCAGAGCGCCGCGATCTCTGTCGGGAAGCGCAACCTCCCCGGGCCCCGCGGGGCCGCGCAGGGGGCGTCCTCAAGCCCTCGCCCGCTCCCTCTTTCCATCTTCTGCCGCCCGCAGGCCACCCCGGGGCCCGGTCATCCGCGCGCTCATCCTCGGGCTCGGGCCCGTCCCTGGCCCTCGAGGGAGCCGCCGCCTTCATCGCTGCCTCTGCAGCGGCCACACCAGAGGCCGCCCAGGCGGGAACCCGGCGTGAGCATCGGGCGCCCCCCTAGGAGTGCACGACCCCCGGAGCCGCCCTCAACACGGACCGCGCCCGCTGGGCACACAAGAATGGTCACTGTAGGTATTCTCCTGTCGCCAAGAGAGAACTGGGGTGGGAAGGGGTTGGGTCCAGGCACCATGGAGATGGCGGGGGTGGGGGGGTAGGACCAGGCCTAGTTAGGCCCGGGTGGGGGGGTAGGACCGCACCTCGGGCCTGAGAGTGGGCAGAGCCGCGCCCAGAGTGTTGGGGGTGCTCGGAGTCTGGCCTGAGAGACCTTGGGGAGCCAGGCTGCGACTCAGGGGGCGTCCTACGACACCCTGGAGGCGAGATTGCACCCTCTAAGGAAGGCCTGATGGGGGAGGGGCCGCGGCGGCAAAGGATGCTTCCTCCATTCAGGCTCAAGACCCCGCAGGCCGCCCCGGCAAATGCAGGGCCCCATCCCTAGTGCTGGGTCAGGCCAAGGCGGCAGAACATCCCCAAGAGCCTTGGAGAAGCGGGTGGCGTCGGATCGCGCGTTCCGGGCCTTGGCCGCGCCCGAGAGGCGGGCGTCTCGTCCTCGAGCCCGTCGACCTTGCGGCAAGCGGGGAGGGGAGAGGAGGGGGCGCGCCCGGAGGCCCCGCGGGCCCGCCGCCGCTGCTGCCGCGTCCCTTTGTTTCTCGGCGCTTCTTCGCGGGCCGTAGCCTCGCGCGGGCGCCTCGGGCTGCGGGGAGGGGGAGGGGAAAGAAGGGACCGCGGTGTGTTGGGAGGGCGCTTCCCGGCTCCTGGACCCCAGCCTCCCGGGAGATGGGATAGGGAGCTAAGACAACCCCCTAGGCCAGGTCCAAACGCCCCACCCCGCCAGGACTCTGGGCCTCGGGGTGACCTTGAGCGCGCCCGCCCGCCCGCGCCACTCGTTCCGCGCCTGATGCTTTCAGCAGCCACCGAGCTGGTCAGCTCCCGAGCGCCCAGCCCCGCCCGTCCGGCCACGCCCTGCCTGACCACGCCCTACCACGCCCATCTAGGTCCCGCCCCCTAAGGCCCCGGGGGGGCCCGGCCTCGCCCTAGCCCTCGGATTTCCACTCGGCAGCCCGGGCGTGTCCCGGGGGCGGAGCTGGCCAGTGATAGTCCCACCCCAGCTCCACCCCCGCCCCTGCCGCGCGACTCCGCTCCCCGCGCCGCCGCGCGTCCTTTGTCTGGTCCCGGCGCCTGGGCCTCCCTTTTACGCTCTTCCTATCTCTCGATCGCTGCGTGTGTGTCTCTGAACCCTATGCCTCTTTCTGGGCTCCTTTTTCGAGTCATGGCCAGCACAGTGGATGTGGGGATGTTCAGCATTCCCTCCCTGCCCGGGCCTCTCCGCTCTTGGACCCTGGTACCCGCCCACCTGTCTCTGAGAAACTCAAGCCTGGCTGGCCTGCTGTGTGTCCTAAGGCTGGCTCCTTCCCCTTTCTGGGCCTTATACTGTTTCCCCATTAGAAAAAGGGAAACTAATGCACAAAGGAGAAGAGGGTGTGGTCAGAGGTCACCCAAGGGCCTGGAGGCTTTTGGAGGCCTGGGCACACCAATGGGGATACTCTAAGGCAGAGACATACTAGGGTCCCGCTGGGAGAAGTGAGAGGATGAATTGAGACAGTGAGTGCCCAGCATGAAGGAGAAGGGCCTAGAAGTAGGAGGCTCAGTTGGCACCACGTGGTGGCCCAGCCTTACCGTGTGTGGACAGTCAATGCCCTATTGTCGCCAGTATCTTGGCATCTGTCACTGACTGGGGCCCTAGGATACAGCTGGGGGCCAAAGGGGCTGGAAGCAGGAGGGTCTCTAAAGAGTGGTCTCAGGTGTGCTCATGGCAAATCCTTATATCACATGGATGGTGCAATAGTGGGAAAGAGTTGGAAAGAGTGACACAGAGAGGGGAGGGGGCAAAGAAGGACTTGCAGTGGGGGCAGTGGAGAAGAGAGAAATGGAGAGGAAAGGGGGAGAGAAACCAAAGGAAGGAGAAACTCAGAGGCAGAGGCAGAGCAGGAGAGACTGGAAAGGAAGGTCCCCTCCGTGTCAACCTCTCCTCTCCGTCTTTGACCTGCCCTCTCCCTTCTAACCTCACCCCCATTTTCTGATGTGGACCAGTCCTAGATGTACATGCTACCCTCATCCCAGGCCACAGATTCACTGGGGGAGGGGGGAGGAGGAGGGATGTGGCCTCCACCTATCTGATCCCCATTATCAGCTCAGCTGGCTCAGCTGCTGAGAAGGAAATGCGACACTGGCCCTGCTAAGCTGTCACAGCTGGGAGGGAGCAGGAGTGGTGGATGAGCTTTGTGGGCTAGGCCTCCGCACTGGGCTGACCCTCCCTGTCAATTCCTAAGTCATCCAAGTTGGGAACACCAGTGGTGGTAACAGCCTCCTGTAACCCTATAGACTCTGCAATCATCAGATCAGGAGTCAAATGCTGACTCCATCACCTCCATCTCTTCCCGTCACCCTTGGTGAGTCACGGGTCCCTGTAACTGACCCTCATTTTTCCATCTGAAAAATGGAGCAGACAGTCTCCACCTTTCAGTGTGGTTGTGGGAAGTCCATGAAAACTGCACATGGTCAGTACTTGGCACACAGGAGGACTTCAAAACCTGGGATCTGGGGTACCAGTAGCAGCAGCTTATATACTACAGATTGCTCACTGGACCCCCACAGCAAATACCATCAACCTATCAGAGAACTTCACCTTGCTGAGCCTGGATGGGACTTCAGAATGCGTCTCCACTCATGGAGATGCTATACCTTCCTTGGAGGGACAGAGGCCCAGAAAAGTGACATGACTATAAAGGCAACAGTAAAGAGGGTGGAGCTAGCCCCTGGCACACAGCATCCCTCAGCAAATCTTTATCGAATTAGTAGATTTCATCAACAGAGTGCATTTATTTAATAGCAGTGCCCAGGAGCTGGCATGGCAGCTCAGTGCTAGAGTACAGGTTTAGCATTCAGAAAAGTCCTAGATTCAATCCCCAGCACTACACAAAATAAAATAAATAAAAGACAATGCTCAGGGCATGGCATACAGTAGGTGCTCAGTTTTGTGTCACTGTTATTTTTATTATTAGCCTTTGTGTTCAGAGTGAGCTTTGGGGTCCAAAACCTGGCTCTGAATTTATGGTCCACCGCTTCCATCCTGTGCAAGCCCCTGAGACTCACAGAGTTTTGGTTTTCACTTGGGTCAGTTGGGGAAAGGAGAATGTTCAGTTTGGGGAGAATTGACTAGGAAGTTTTGCATGAAAAAAAAAAAAATCTTGTCCAGCAGGTTCTTACTCCGTGACTCTTCTCTAGAAGAGCAGTGAGCTCAGGCTGTGGAGTGGGCTGCTTCACAGGCCAAGCCCATGGCAGACATCGCGAACCAACCAATGCACGTTCTTTTTGAGCCTGGATATGCCTTCCTAGTACTCTTCCAGGCAGTTGCCCTGAGTTGACTGGAGATATAGGGAAGTTGACCATCTGTGTTATCCTTTTGTTTTTCTCTTTTGTGCTGGGGATGAAACCCAGGCTGTCTATACAGGCTAAGCAGGCACGCTACCGCGGAGCTACCTCCCCAGCCCTGTGGCATCCTTTTCATAAGAGTGAATGAGCTAGGTGCCATAGCCCATGCCTATAATCCCAGCAACTTGGGAGGCTGAGGCAAGACAATTGCAGATTCAAAGCTAGCCTCAGCAACTTAGCAAGACTGTCTCAAAATAAAGAATAAAACAGGCTGGGGATGTGGCTCAGTGGTTAACATCCCTGGGATCCAATTCCTGGTACCAAAAAAAAAAAAAAAGTGAATGAGCTGGGTGCGGTGGCACACATCTGTAATCCCAGTGACTCAGGAGGCTGAGGCAGGAAAATCACAATTTTGAGGGCAACTCGGTAACTCAGTGAGACCCTGTCTCTAAAAGTAAATAGAGCTGGGGATGGAGCTCAGCGGTAGGTGCCCCTGGGTTCAATCCCCAGTTTGACGCCCCTACCAAAAAAATGAGTAAATGGGAGCCAGATGCTGTGGTTTGTGCCTATAGTTCAGCTACTCTGGAGGCAGAGGCAGGAGAATCGCTTGGGCCCATGAGTTGAAGACCTACCCCAAGACATGGCCATAGTGTTGTAAAAGAGCTCTGGAGTTTAACAGGTCCAGGTTTGAAATCGAGTTCCCCATTCCTATTGCCTAATGTCTGTATGCTCGGTTTCCTTATCTGTAAAATGGCAACTGTGTCTCCTGTCTTTCAAGATTGTTGGGAAAATAAATGAAAGGCTACCTCAACGTCCTTTCCTCGGTGCCTGGCACATGGTAGACACTCAGTGAAGTGGAATGATAACCAATAACAGTATGAGGAGGTGGACACAACAAACCTGCTTACGTTTTCGATGATTACGCCCATGGCAGACACGATCACAGAATGCTTTGCAGCTGTTCCCACATGTAACTTTAGATCCTTCTGCTGCCACCATGCTTGGAATTTGGAGTTTGCAGCAGACTGGAGCTGAGATCTAGAAATATTAAGTGGCATATCTGAGAACACACAGCTGGGAAATGTTAGAGCTGACACCAGTCTTGGTTGTCAGTGGAAGTTGGAAATACAGACTTCAGATCAGGGAAACTCTTATGAAAAACCCCTTGTCCATCATTGATACTCTGCTTGATCTTTGGGATTTTAAAACTATCTGCTAACCTCTGTTTCCTCCTGTGTTAGAGTAGAGAGGGAATCTCCTCAGGATTATGAATAAGAAAAGAAAAATTTTGCAGGTAGAGTGTTTTGCACAGTGCTTGCCACACAGGAGTGCCCAGTATTTGGGGACAATTATGGTATTGCCTCTTGAGCCAGGGATGGCTGAGGTGATGTGCTCCTGCTGTTGTTTCTATTTCTGTGGCAACAGCAGACATTGCTGAGGAATCACAGCTGCCTTTTCTGCTGAAATTGTATATGGCTTCCGAATCATTTAAAATTAATTCCTCTAAGAAGTCCTGACCAATCAGTTCGATTTTATTTTGTTTGGCGCTGGTGATTGAACCAATTTGAGTTTAAAAGTGAGGAAAAACTATTTGCCAACTGTGCCATAGGAGATGTAAGTAAATATTGGCTACTTTACCTTCCTGTGGACATGATAGACAGTACCAATCGCTCGAAGCACTGTTTCCTACAGATGCCACTTTAAAATTCTCCGTATGGCTCTTCAGAGAGCCATTATCAATTATTTTGTTTGCTGCAAGGTAAACAGAGTCTCAGGAGGATAAGGGACATATTCAAGGGCATACAGTGAGTTGTCAGAGCCAATACTAACTCGGTTGATTGGCATATGCTATAGTAGGAGAATGGCAGAATGGTCTCAAGTCTAGAGAGGTCTGCATATTTGTTACAGTGCTACTAAAATGTTGAGGTGCTGTGTGACTTCAGCAATTTCTGTAACATCTCTGAGTCTCAGCTTCCTCATCTATCCAAAAAATAATAATAATAATATCTACATTCGAGAGAATTTGTGTATATTACATATAAAATAGCATTTCAGTATTTTTAGTTAAAAAATACTAAATAAAGAACTCTGCAAAACTTCGACAAACTGGGAGTATGGCTCAGTGGTAGAATGCTTGGATAGCATCACAATAACCCTGGGTTTGATCCCTAGCACAACCAAAAAGAAAAAAAGAAAAACAAATCAAGTAAATTTCATTGATCCTAGGTTGGTTTAATATTGGAAAATCAATTGACGTAATTTGAGGTATTAATACATTAAAGCTAAAAAGTCACATTTCAATATAGAAAAATTCAATAAAATTCAACATCTATTCCTTCAAAACAATCTTCTTAGGATATTAGAACAAAAGAAAAAAATTTTCTTTGTGTGCAGTGCTGGGAATGGGCCTTTCCCAAGCTAGGCAAGTGTTCTACCACTGAGCTACACCTGCAGCCCTGAAGAAAATATTCTTAATCAAGCTGGGAGCCGGGGTGCACACTTGTAATCTCAGCGACTCAGGAGGCTGAGATAGGAAGATTGCAAGCTTCAACAACTTTACAAGACCCTGTCTCAAAAATAATAAAAAAGGACTGTGAATGTGGCTCAGTAGTTAAGTATCCTTGGGTTAAATCCCCAGTTTAAAAAAAAAATTGGGGGCTGGATTGTGGCTCAGCGGTAGAGTGCTCGCCTAGCATGGGCGGGACTCGGGTTCGATCCTCAGCACCACATAAAAATAAAGGCATTTTTACACCTAAAAATAAATTTTTTAAAAAAATTCAAGCTGGGGATATAGCTCAGTTGGTAGAGTGCTTGCCTCCCATTAAGGCCCTGATTTCAATCCCCAGCATCACACACACACACACACACACACACACCAAAAAAGAAAAAAAAAATATCCAGATAAAAGTCATCTAGAAAAAAAATCCATAGCAAAGATCATGTTTAGCCATGAAATGTTTAAAGTATTTCTCCTACTTCTTTTTGGTATTTTTTATTTGTTTGTTCCATTTATCTTTTTTTGTTTTTGTTCTTTTCTCTTTCTTTCTTTTTAAAGCATTTCATTTTACATCAGTAATAAGGGAGCCAATATCACCCTGTAGCCCCTGCAATAAGACAAGAAAAATAACAGGTATAGACTGGAGATGAAGAAATAAAACTATCATTATTTGTAGGTGCTTTATGTTATACCAGAAACAAATGATAACAAAACCCCAAAACCCAAAACAGCTCAGTAAAAGAACTATGGGAGTAAATACCTAATAAAACAATTCTACATAAAGCAAAGGAAATATTAACACATTTGGAATCAAAATTATCTTTGGCAGGAGGAGGAAAATAAACATCTTGGAGGGGCTTATGAGACCTTCAATGCTCCTAAAAATATTAAATTTCTTATTCTGAAAAGTGTTCATTTCGTTCTGAAAATGCACAGATTGATTTTAGGAATATGTATGTATATATATAGTATATTTGCCTGTTTGCTGTTGCTATAAGCAAAATACCTGAGGCTGGATACTTATAAAGAAAAGAAGCTCACAGTTTTGGAGGCTGAAAATCCAAGAATGGGTAGGCCCATCTGTTCAGACTCTGGTGAGGACCCTCTTGGCTGGGTCACAACGTGACAGAGAAGCAGAAAGGGAAATAGCTGTGTATACAAGAGGCCAAGTGCATGGGTTTATAGCATTGCTTTCTTGCAAACCCCTCATGCTTCAACATGTTGGAGGGTTCAGTCTGCAGCACTGAACCCTAAAAGAAACCACTTTTGAGAGAACTAACTAGGGGCCCTTGAGAATACCATTAATCCTTTCCAAAGGTGATGCCCCCAGTGACCTAATTACCTCCCACTAGACCCCACCCCTTAAAGGTCCCTCCCCCAACACTGCCACACCAAGAACCAAACCTCCAGCGTATGAACCTTTGAGGGACACGCTCTGACCTTATCCAAGACATTTATTTACTCAGCGATGCTAGGGGTGGGGTCCAGGGCCTTGTGCATGTTGGGCAAATGCTCCACCACTGAGCTGTGTCCCTAGAACACAGATGGTATCCATGAAATTTCTCACAGTAAAATCACATCAGGAGGGTTTTTTGTTTTCATTTTTTCCCCCAGTGCTTTTCCCAGTAAATACAAGGAATTATTAAGAATAATGTGCTGTCAGGCCAGGGTTATGCCTCAGCGGTAGAGCACTGAGTTCCATCCTCAGCACCTCATATACATAAATAAATAAATAAAAATAGAGGTATTGTGTCCAACTACAACTAAAACAAACAAAACAAAACAAAACAAATAATGTGTTGGGAGCTGGACTGGGCCGGGTGGTGCGCAGCTGTAACCTAGCTACTTGAAAGGCTGAGGTAGAGGGGTCACAAGTTCGGAGCCAGCCTCAGCAACTTCGTGAGGCCCTTTGCTATCTCAAAATAAAATTTAAAAAGGGCTGGGGGTGCAGCTCAGTGGTAGGGTGCTTGCTTTGCTTGTGGGGTCAGTCCCTGGTACTGTGCACGTGCGTACACACACACACAAGCAAATAATACGTTGTCCCCTGGCTGTAATCAAGTCCCCTCAGACATGGCTGACCCATGACCACTGAGCCCCTCCGTGTCCCTGCTGGCCCCTGGTGTGGGGACAGGGCGGTGAGCCGGTGTGACCTGTTGTCTCCAGCAGATACTGGGGGCCATGGAGTCTCAGGTGGGGGGGGGCCCGGCCGGCCCGGCCCTGCCCAACGGGCCACTCCTTGGTACAAACGGAGCCACTGATGACAGCAAGACCAACCTCATCGTCAACTACTTGCCCCAGAACATGACCCAGGATGAGTTCAAGAGTCTCTTCGGCAGCATTGGTGACATCGAGTCCTGCAAGCTGGTTCGGGACAAGATCACAGGTGTGGCTCCTGGCAGGTGGGAGGGTGGGAGGCGGGAGGAGAGAGGTGTGAAGGGACAGGTTTTACCCTAGAAGGAGTGGGGGCCAGTGGGACTCTGGGGTCGAAGGTGTCGTGGGGGACAGGGAAAGGTGGTGTGGGGTGGGGAGGGTCAGCCTCTCAGGCCTAAGCTTGAGGGGACACTGGCAAACCCCAGCATTGGGCAGGAAGGTCATTACCCTGGTCCTGCCACAGGGCAGAGCCTCGGCTACGGGTTTGTGAACTATTCTGACCCCAACGATGCAGACAAAGCCATCAACACCCTCAACGGCCTCAAATTGCAGACGAAGACCATCAAGGTCAGTGTCTATTCTCACCAGCCGACAGTCACCGCCCCTCGGTGTTCTCCTGTTGCCCACCCTCCATCCCCAAGGGGCCAGGCCCGAGTCTCTCCTTCCTGATTGGCTCACTGGCGAAGCCTTCCCTTCTCTGAGCCTCAGTTTCTGTACCTGTTAATGGGGAGAGTATAAGCCCTACCTTCTCTGGAGCCTGGGGAAGTGAGCCAGGCCTGGAGGTGGGGCAGGGTAACCAGGGTCCTCTGGGCAGCCCCCTCCCTGTCTTTGTCCTGGAAATGGGGGTGGGGGCCCATCTGCCATCTGGGGCCTAATTAGGGTCTGGGAGGGTGGGATTAGAGAGGCCCTTCCCCCACCTTTGTGCGATGCCCCTCCCCCATGGCCTCCACTCTCAGCAGCTGCAGCTGGGACCCTACCAGCCCAGGTTCCCTTGGGGGGGAATCACCATGGAAACCCTTCTCTGAGTCCGCCTGGGGGGGTGTGGGCTCCGCCCTGCAAATCTGCTCCTGGACCCTGGGGGAGGTGGGTGGGGGCTGCCCATCTGGCCCCCAGTTTGCCATGGGAACAGAGGTGCAGGAATCTCTTGCCCTCCCTCGCTGGGGGCTGAGGAGATGGGGTCGTGACCCAAAGGGCCTCTCCATGGCCAACTGGCTTAGAGGTCCCTGGGGGCATGAGGGTGGACCCTGGTGACTGACTGTGTTTGTACACGGCTGTGTGTGTCACCCGGAGCCATGAAACAGGTTAGTGATGTGGTGGTTGTGACATGGTATCAGTCAAGTGGCTGCCATCCTTGGTCTGGGTGGTGAAGACCTGCAGTGGTCCCCGTGGGTCTGTAGATCTGGTGTTGTTGTGACAGGTGCTTAGTGACATACTGCAGCTCCCACAGTGACCCGGTAGGGCACCACGGGTGTCTGTCATGGTGACATTGTGTGGGTGTGTCTACCTGTGCCCTGTGTTGGGGTAGAAAGTGTGCAACCTGGTGTGTTTGTACGGTGGGCGACTGGCATGTCAGTCGTGGACTCTTACTGTAGTTCTTGAAGCCTCCTGTGTCATCATGAATATGGGGAGGGCCTTGTGACAGCCTCCTGCTGGCTTGTCCCTGTGCCATGCAGGGCGGTGCTTCTTGGCCTTCTGTGGGACGGTCCCTGTGTGTGTCCCTGCCTGCATGACGATCCTGTGAACTTGGGGCTGACTGGTCGCCCCGGAAGACTTGGACCAAAGTGTTTTGAGTGCCTCATGTGCCAGGTCTCATCCCGGGAGGACTTTGGCCCACCTCTGCCTGCCCTCGGGGAGCCCAGCACCTACCCCGAAGCTCAAGCCCCTCTTCTCCCCTCAAAGCTGATCCATGAGTTAACCCTCGCCCTTCAAAGCTCCCAGCCCTGCGGGAGAGAAAGAAAACCCTCAGATTCGTGGCTGTGATTTTTCAGTTTTTATTTATTATTTGCCTATTTATTTGCAGTGCTGCAGGTGGAACCCAGGGCCTCTCACAAGCTAGGCCAGCGCTCTGCCCCCGAGCCACAGCCCCAGCTCCACGACTGTGACTTTAAAAGTTACTATTGTAGAAATGACAGTGGCCCATGTCTGTTGCTAGAGGACCCCAGGTGCATGCAACTGCAGTAATCAGAATCCAGCCCCTCGGCCCACCCGCACCCAAACTCATTTCACTTGTTTTCTGTTTGTTTGTTCTTATGGGTTTTTGTTTTTGTCTTGTTTTTTTGTGGTGCCGGGGATTGAACCCAGGGCCTTGGGCACGCGAGGCAGGTGCTCTACCAACGGAGCTCTATCCCCAGCCCTCATTTTTTAAATTAGTTATTTCCAATGAAGCCATACACCTTCACAACTCACTGCCCCCAACAAAAGCCAGACCCTTGACAGTGACTCCCTAAGCAGATGTTGATTTAGAAGAAATAGAAAGTAGACATCAGCAGAAATAAGGGGGAGGGGAGCCCCACAGTGGCAGGTCATCCAGCGAGCCTCCAGGGGCGGGGCCTCCAGGCCACAGCTCCCATGGATAAACACGCAGTGAGACGGGGTCACACAGTGCTGCTGCTTTGTAAATGGACTTTTCTTTCCCCCACTTCACAATACTCACCACTGTTTCAGGAAAATAATGTACCCGTCCACCATTTTCAAAACAGCTGAGAGAGTTTCAGTGTTGAGCTGGACCCTGCTTAATGACGCGACTTGAATGATAGGACCCACATGGGTAACTCACAACTGAGAAGAGTACTTTGAGAAAGAGCATTAGAAGTGGGGATGGGGACCACACTCAGATGGCAGGGGACAGGGAGCATGTTTCAGCTGAAACCTGGAAAAGAAGGAAAGGGAAGAGCATTCCAGGCAGAGAGAAGAGCATGAGGCTGGAACTTGCGGGGTGTATTTGAGAAAAATGGAGAACACTGTGTCATTAGATCAGAGCAAACAAGGGGAGGAGTGGGGGAGATGAAGGCAGATTAGTGGTAGGGCAGAGTGTGCAAGGCCTTGTGGGCTACAGGAAAAAATTTAGCTTTAATGCTGAGGAAGGTGGGAGCCATGGAGGGTTCTGTGTGGAGGAGGGACTTGACGGGGCTCAAGTGTTCACAGGCGCCCTCTGGCTGCTGTTGGGGGAACATACTGAAGGTTGAACACAGGTCCATGGTGGAGCTGGGCTAGGGTGGAAGTCGGGAGTGTGCAGATTCCAGATAATTAGGAAGGTGCAGCCAACAGGGTTTATGGTGGATTCAAAGAGTGAAGGATAGAGAGGTGTTGAGACACCCAAGGCTGGAGGCTTGAGCATCAGGAGGACAGAACTGCCATCACTTGGGTCACCCTCTGCCTCCGGGTGCCCCAGAAGTCTACAGATCAGGGGCAAGGACTTGGTTGGGGAACACCTGGAGTCTGCAGCGTGGAGCTGGTAGCCGAAGCCCTGAATGACCCCGAGGAGCCAGTGTAGTGAGGGGCCCACTCTCCAAGGGAGAGGGGAAAATCAAAGTTTGTGGATGGGGTAATAAGTATGCTTGCAGGTCCCCAGAGGACTTGTGACCCGAGCCGCGGGGCCATCCTGACGTCCTCAGGTGACAGTTTCCTGTTCCCCACTCTCCCTAAAACCACCGAGGCACAGCCACAGCCACGCCCCTCCCCCGGGCCACCTGGCCCCACAGTGACACTAGAGAGGTGTCTCCGCAGCTCTGTGACACGGACCATTCCTAACTGTCCATCCGATGTCCCCCCACCCAGGTGTCCTATGCCAGACCCAGTTCCGCATCCATCCGGGATGCCAACCTGTACGTCAGCGGGCTCCCCAAGACCATGAGCCAGAAAGAGATGGAGCAGCTCTTCTCCCAGTACGGCCGCATCATCACCTCTCGCATCCTGGTGGACCAGGTCACAGGTCAGGCTGCGGGAGGGTGCGCCTGACCGGGAGCGGGGCAAAGGCCCTGGGGCGCGGGCAATGCGGGGCGAGAGGTGGGTCGGCGGGACTCGGGACTGGCGCCCTCACCCCTGGCAGGTGTCTCTCGGGGTGTGGGATTCATCCGCTTTGACAAGAGGATCGAGGCCGAGGAGGCCATCAAAGGACTGAACGGGCAGAAGCCGCTGGGAGCGGCGGAGCCCATCACGGTCAAGTTCGCCAATAATCCAAGTCAGAAGACGGGGCAGGCGCTGCTCACTCACCTCTACCAGTCCTCGGCCCGGCGCTACGCAGGCCCCCTGCACCACCAGACGCAGCGCTTCCGGTGAGCCCCGGGGTCCCGGCCCCACCCCGAACCCCACTCCCCCCACAGCCGAGCAGGCAGAAAGGTGGGTGGGGCAGGCCCGGGGCAGGCTCCGCACAGCCGTGCCCTGCGGCCACTGTGGGGCATTGTCACGATCAGGTACTGGAAAGGGAACCCAGGAGCTCTTCCCAGCCTCTCCCTTTCTCTCTGATACCTGGGGATGGACCCCAGGGGCGCTTGACCGCTGAGCCACATCCCCAGCCCTTTTTATTTTTTACTTTGAGACAAGGTCTAGGTGAGTTGCTGAGGCTGGTCTTGAACTTGCGTTCTCCTGCCTCAGCCTTCTGAGTTGCCGGAGGCGCAGCAGCCTCATGAGAACAGAACTTATATTTCCCCCTTTTTATGGAAGAGGACCCTGAGGTGCAGACAGGCATCACAGGGGGACAATGAGAGCTCCTCATGGACCTGGGTGGCCGTGGCCAGTCACCCACCCTCCAAGTGCTCCAGCAGAGTTGACTATGCTGTTATTGTTGCCTCTCTGAGGATTTATCCCTCCCAGAGAGACCGAGTCCTGGGCCCAGACAGCACCCGCCAGCCAGCAGGGAGGGGGAGGATGAGGACGCCTGGGCAGGCGGGCAGCAGCAGGGCAGGCGAGAGGCGGTGCCCGAGTGACCGCCGCTCCGTGCCAGGCGGTGTCCAGCCGGGCGGGGAGCAGGCAGCGGGCGGGGGCAGGGCTCTGCCACAGGCTGGCCTGGTGGGGGTGGGGAGGACAGGCCAGCCTGTGGCGTCACTACAGCGGGGTGTGTCCAGTGGCCACCTCTGACCACCACTTCTGCCTCCACAGGCTGGACAATTTGCTCAACATGGCCTACGGAGTCAAGAGGTAACAGTGCCCCCGCCCCACTGCCCCATCCCCTCACCGTCCCTCCCTGGACCCCTGCCCGGCTGTTCCCCTACCCCACTGCACTTTGCCCCAGGACCACCAGCGTAGCCTTGTCTGCTTGTGCTTAGGAACAGCATGGCCACTAAGAGATTGACACCAGGCAGACCCCGGCTCTGACCCTCGGGACCTCCCTGCCTCTCGGGGGCTGTCAGTGTCCACAGAGCTGCTCTGGAGTGTGGGTCCAGGGGGCGGCCCGCGCCCTCCCGTTTTTTCTTCCCATTCTGATGAAAGGCAAGCAGAGCTGCCTGGGTAGGAGCTCACCCCCTGGCCCCACATGAGATCCCCGGATCCACTGGCCACTGTTGATCATATGCATCAAGGGTCCAAGAATGACCCCCTCCTGCTCCAAAGTTGGGGTAGACCTGTGGCCCCCGCACCATGGTACTTGTGGAAGTCCCCATGGTCATTGCTCCACAGGCCGCCCAGGGCATGCTGAGAGGTGGGCACTTGCCTTGGGGTGGGAGACTAGTGTGTTGGGGTCAGACCTTGTCCCTCCTGGAGGTGAAGTGACACTGAGCTGGTGCTCAGCACATAGAGAGCACTCAATAAAAGGTGGCCATCTGACAACTACTGTCACTGTTGTTCCTGACCTTAGTCTAGGGGGGAGAGAGATGGGAAATGAGCAGGACTGAGGCAGAGACAGAGATCAGGACTGTGCACGGACGGCATGAGGGGCTTGGGCCAGCAGAGACCCAGCCCTCTAGGCGACCTTGGAACGGAGGCCTGGTAGTGGAGTCCCTGGCAGCGGGAGCAGGCTGGGCAAAGGCCCAGGCGAGGGAGCAAGCAGTGAGGCCCAGGCAGTCAGGGGTAAATAGTTCAGCTCTTAGGGTCCCTCCTACCCCTGCCACCAAAAGCTGAGTGATTTAATTCTGAAGGTCAGGGACAGGAAGAATGCCAGGGAGGCAATTTTGTCCTTTCAGTAGTTCCCTCCTTCAGAACCTCGAGAGCGGTTCATTAATTCACTTAAACACCTCCTGAATATCTCCTGGGTGCTGTTCTAGAGCTGTAGTGTGCCAGGGAGTAGATTCTAGCAGAAGAATGTGGAGTTGATAGTAGTTCAGCGATCCCCCTTACCCCCTGGGAGCAGACGCCCGGAACCATGAATAATGCTGAGCCCCACATGGCCCTTGTTCTCCCATACATAGGGATACCATGGAATGTTTTCACTTAACAAGTATTTACACACTGGGGTTGTGACTTCTGTAGTGTGAGATGCTACAGAAAAATTCGCACGATTTCATGGATAGATTTGTTTTTAGCATAGATCTTAGCAACCTCAGCAGTGTTTTTTTCTCTTTTCTTTAAGTTGAGAACTTTCACCTTTTTGCTTAAAGAAACTTTATCATTTCTCTTTGGCATATCTGAATTGCAACATCACTACTCTTACACTTTGGGGTCATTAAGAAAAAGAAGCGTTACTTGAACACAAGTACTGCAACGTTAAGACAGCTGATCTGATACCTGATATGGTTTATTAAGGGACTAATGGGTGGGATACAGTGTGGATACACTGGGCAGAGATAAATCACATCCTGGGCAAGACAGGATGAGATTTCACCTTGATACTCAGAACAGTGTGCAATTTAAAATTTCTAAGTTGTTTATTTCTGGAATTTCCTGCTTAGTATTTTCAAAATAAGATTGACTACAGGTAACTGAAACTGCAGGAGGTAAAACTCTGGATAAGGGGGACCACTGTATATGATTTGAGTAGGAAAATCCTGGAAAGGGGCAGAAGGATGAGGAGGTGGGCCCCTTTATGGAGACATAGGAGGCCACCTTGAGGGGGTGCTACCTATGCTGAGATGGAGGAGAGGCTCTGAACCCCCTGTGTTCATGTGCCAGCACTCAGCCCTGTTCTTCCAAAGTGGGTCTTCAGCCAGGTGAGGGTGCCTGGGGGGTGGGGAAATGGGGGCAGAGTTGCCCGAGGTAGTGTCAGAACAGAGTCAGAGTTAGGGCGAGGGAAAAAGTTGGATGGGAGGATGGACTGAGGGAAGGGAGGCAGCGAGGGCGCATTAGGGTTGCGATCTACAGGGCCCAGGACCAGTTAGGGTCAAAGGTCATGGGGTGGCTACAGATGGAGCAGATCATGGGTTGGTTCAGCCTAATGTTCAGGGAGGGTCTGAGGCCCAGACAAGTTTGAGATCAGAGCTGGTGTCTCCAGGTCAGAGTCAGAGGCCACAGGGTCACTGCAAGGTCAGGACAGCACAGGGTCAAACACACAGCAGGCCCAATGAAGAGTCCCAGTGGCACCAGGGCATCCCACGGTCCCGGTGGGGTCGGAGGCATGCTGGGGATCAGGGCAGAGCCCGCGTGACCCCCAAAGTAGTCCCCTGTCGCTCATCGCCAGGTTCTCGCCGATCGCCATCGATGGCATGAGTGGCCTGGCGGGCGTGGGCCTGTCGGGGGGCGCGGCCGGTGCCGGCTGGTGCATCTTCGTGTACAACCTGTCTCCGGAGGCCGATGAGAGCGTGCTGTGGCAGCTGTTTGGGCCCTTTGGGGCAGTCACCAATGTCAAGGTCATTCGCGATTTCACCACCAACAAGTGCAAGGGCTTCGGCTTCGTCACCATGACCAACTATGACGAGGCAGCCATGGCCATCGCCAGCCTCAACGGCTACCGCCTGGGCGAGCGCGTGCTGCAGGTGTCCTTCAAGACCAGCAAACAGCACAAGGCCTGAGCTGCCCTGCCGCCCCCGCCCCGGGCAGCAGAGAGAGAGAGAGAGAGAGAGAGAGAGAGAGAGGAGGGGCCCGAGAGAGAGAGCCCAGGCAGACCCACAGCCCTACGAAGCCACAGGGTGAGCACTCGGGGAGCAGGAGGGTCTGCAGGGGAGGGGGTGCCCGGGGGTCCCCCACTCCGCTCTCCCTGCCCCCCCATCCCAGGCTGGGCTGCTCACTCTCTCGTCTTGGTTTGGTTCATGGTGAAGGTTATTGTTTCTTTTCTCGGTTAAAAAGAAAGCAGAGACGAGCCCCCCAGTCCCCCCTCCATGGGATGGCTTGGGGGACACGGGGTGCCCTCTCAGGCCCCTTTGCCCAGGCTTCCCAACACGTCGGTGGGCCTGGAGAGAGAGGGGAGGGAACAGGTTTAAAAATCCCCAAAAAAGTGAAACATGAAGAGGGGTGTGGGCATTCCCAGCCCCCCAGAGCCCCTGGGTGGAATTCGGGGAGCAGGGGGCGGGGCTGGAAGCAGAAACAAAATGAAAAACAGGGGAGGGTGGGAGGGGAAGAAAAACTCTATTTTTGTAAAAAGGGAAAAAGACCTCGTGGAGAATTTTTACTGGGGATTCTTGAACTTGAAAAAAAAAATCACAAAAAAAGACAAAAAAAAAAAAAAAGAAACTATTTTGGCAGGTTATGTTTACCAACTGGGGCAGGGGTGTGGGGAGCAGGGCTGAGGGGCCGGGAGTCCACAGGGCCACACACAGAGGAACAGCCACACGAAGACATGCAGGGGCACATGCTTACACCACAGGGGCAGAGACAGGCACGGACACACTCAGAGGTCATTCAGGACCTCTCTGGCCAAACCCAGACACGTGGACAAGGGTCAACCTCGACAAAGAAGGGGTCAGGTTTAGGGGTATATCATGTGGACACAGACGAAGGTGGCCATACATACATGTAGGCGTGCCAGCACACCCACAGGTCCACACGGACACACGATCGTGGACACAGGTCTGCTTGGATGTGTGGATCTAGACACCTGGTCACAGAGACACAAACACCCAGGAACACATGCACAGCACCCCACAGGCCCAGCAAGAGATCCCACCCCGGCCCTGACCCTGTCACTTCCTCCAGGCTGGCCCGGCCCCCCCTCCCAGAGTCCCCTTGGCTCCAACGTGCCCCAACCCCAGGTTCTCTGCACAGCTCTCTCCTGGCTCATCAGGGGTCTCCCTGCTGCCCACCAACAGGCGTGCACACGCAGTGTCCATGCATCCAGACACACAATACCTCGTTCCACTTTGGCATCATGGTGGGCTGGAGGCAGTCCCCACCCCCCACAACACTTGAGGCCAAAGGACCCCCTGTCCCTGGGGCTCAGCCTCCCTGGGCTGAGGGAGAGGCCCAGCCCTGAGCCTCCCCCAACCAGGGCTGGGCTTCCCCAGCAGCAAGCACCCAGCAACCCGCCAGGCCCAGGGTGGATGGGCCCTGCGGCCCAGCCCCATGTCCCTTCCCGTCCACTCGTTACCCCTTTTGGTTTGTTGGGTTTTGTGTCTTTCCAGGTTGGGGAGGGCAGTGGACAAGCCCCCATCTGGAGCTCCAGCCCTGGCTTCTGTCTGGATTTTGCTCCTGCCTCCCTTTTCATTCTTTTTAAGAAATTCCAACAGAAGCCAAAGCCTGGAGCCCCCGGGAGCCCTCAAAGCCCCCACCCACCCCTCAGTGGGCCCAGTCAGAACTGAAAATTGCAAAGCCCCCCGACTAGTTCTAGTTGCCTTCTCCCGGTGTCCTCTGCGTTTGGTGTCTGGCCATGGCCCCATCTGGACGTCCAACTCTCTCTCCCCACCCCTCCCGGTGTTGTTCTTAAACGTCTGTGGAGCTTCTGCTGCAAGGAACAAAAAGAAAAAAAAAAAAAAAAAAAAAAACGTCAAAAAAGCGACAAAATTAAAAAAAAAAAAAAAGCCAACCAAACGAGAGAAAAAAAAAGCAACAAAAAGAAGAAAAAAAAAAAACCACACACAGAAGAGATTTAAAAAAAAGGAAAAAAAAAAAAGACATAAACTGGCACCAGTTAACTTTCTTGTACTTTTTTGCTGAATTTAGCTTCTTGTAGTTTTAACTTATTGCTATGTTAACTATTTATTATTCCTGTTGCCCTGTAAGGAGATTTGTGTATATTTCTGTTACTTCATCCAGTTTGCAAGTTAAAGGAACGATGATGTTCTCTTTGTTTCTTTAAGTTTTGCCGAGATGTGGTTATGCCTAATTTATTTATAAAAGGGGAAGTGGAATCATTAAAGTAATAATAATTATTAATAACAGTAACGGTAGCCGAGTGGCACCCGGGGGGCGTGGGCTTCTGTGGGTCAGACCCCATGGCCAGCGACGTCCGGGGGTCTCAATGGGATTATTTTTGCTCTTGTCTTGAGAATTTTTTCAGTCCTCTTAGCTGGTGAAACCCCTAGCTTGTTCATGATACACAAACCTATTTATTCTTGTGGTTTTAAGTCCTCCTTCCTTTCCCCCTCCCTTCCAGCAGGGCAGGGACCCCTTAAGGGGTCCACCCCCTCTTTCCCTGCTGTTTCTGGGGCTTTCTCCCCTCTGCCCTCCGCACATGCTGGAGGCATCCGAGCAATAAGGGCTGGGTTTGTCCCCCACCCTGGGGGGGCCAGGCTCTGGAGAGGGGGCACCTCCCCACACCCCCCACCGAGGCCTAGGCAGGGCCCTGCCACCCCCAAGACTGGGAGGGGACTTCTTTTTCTAAAACACAAAGCTCAGCCCAGCCAGGCCCCCTCCCTGGAGGCCAGCCCCTCCCCCCAGGGGGCCAGGCCAAGGGCTCCCAGGAGAGGGGGGCCTTGGTCTTCCAGGTCCCTGGGGGTCAGGGGCAGGGCCAGCGGGGAGGAGGCTCAGCCCCTCCAACCCTCCCTTCATCCTGTTATTTATTCGGAAGGTTTCAAATCACGACAGAGTCCATGTTGGAGGTGATAAAGAACTGTTAAAAAAAAAAAAAAAAAAAGACAAAAAAAAAAAACAAACCAACAAGAACACTTTGCGTTGCGTTTAGACTATTTATTACCGGGATTCCAGGCCTGGCCGCGGTAACAGACTTTTACATGGAATTGTTTAATTATTTGTACTTTTCATGCCAGAAAATAAAAGTTCAGAATCTTAAGGTCTCGGGTGTCTGTGCACTGGCAAACAGGGATGGGTGAGGTTCTCTCATGCTGCTGTGCTGAGAGGTGAGCACAGGCTGCTGTCCCTCTCGGGGCCGGGGTCTCATTGCCCTGGGAGGGAAACTTGGCCTACCCATGGCACAGACAAGATCAGAGAGGATAAGACTGGCACAGATGGAAGCCCAGGGTCTACACCCCCTGCTGCTGGACTGTACTCCCTGTAGGCCATCTTCATGGATCTCTTGGGCTGCAGTGTCCCCTAATGAGGAGGGAGGCCAGGCATTACCTAAGATGGCTGCGTCCCCTTCCCTCACCCCACCCCATTCCCACCCTGGTAGAGCAAGCAGACATCACCAGGCTTGGAGAGAAGTCACATTTATTGTTTCAAGGTCACACAGGTCAAGTCACTCACTGTCCCCACCAGGGGAGAAAGGGGGGGGCAGGATGGGATGGAGGGGCACACCACCAGGGTGGGGGACAATGAGGGCCAGTTCCTTTACCCCGTCTTTGGAGGCCACTCGGGCCGGGAGTTGGCTCTGCCCCACCTGGGCCCTGGAGCAGGGGGAGCCCATCAGGTTCCTGCCCCACGGGAGGGGGAGGGACCCGAGGGGGCAGGCCTTGGTCCACAGAGCGAAGGGCAGGTGGGCGGCACTGCTGGGGGCTGGTTTCTTGCCTTGACATTCTAGAGTGGGAGAAAGAACAAATTAGAATGAGGGAGGGGCTGGGGTGCAGCTGGGGGGAGCAGCTGCCCAGCAAATGCGAGGCCCTGGGTTCCGCCCAGCACCGCAGAACAGAAACAAAGAAGATGGAGACAGGAGAGCGCAATGTCCCCACACTCAGGCGGGCAGAGACCCCATCTCCCTGCCCACCTCTGCCCAGCTAGAGCTCGTCGTGGTCTCCCTCGGCAGGTGGCTCTGGGGGTGGCTCCGGGCAGGCTGCAGGTGTCATCAGCTCCATGAGGTACTCACAGCGACTGGGCTCTGTGGTGCTGGTCACCACGGTCTCCTTCCCGCACAGCAGGCGCACCTGGGAAAAAGGCAGGTGGGAGGCTCGGGCGGGCGCGGCCAGGCGTGGGTTCCCACCCACAGCCCCCTGCGTCGGGCACTCACGGTGGTGGAGCGGTTGGGGCCCTGCCAGCAGCCCGTGCCCTGTTCGTACTTCATGGCGCTGAATCTGTCGTGGTCTGGACCTGCCCACGAGCCCCAGGTGCTGTGGGAGAGCAAGGTGCTGAGGGTCTGCAGCTGGGGAGGAGGGAGGGAGGAGGCCCTGGCCTAGGACACTCACCCAAGGTTGGTGGGGGAGCCACCGAGTTTGGGTTTCTGTGAGACGAGTTTGAAGGGGCAGAGCCGGTAGATGTACCTGTGGAGGGACAGGGCTGAAGGGTCAGGGGTCATGGGAACCCCTGCACACAAGGGGCTCACAGCCTCAAATCACACTGAGCCTGGCCTCTGTCCCCATCGATGAGGAGGGCAGCCCATCCCTGCCACCGGCTCGCTCGCCCCTGCACTCAGCCACCGCCCCCTGCACTGGCCGATGGGCCCAGGATGGGCCCAGGACTCACTCGTTGGTGGTCAGCTCGTAGCACTGGCTGTAAAGGTAGGCAAACTCCCCGTGGGGGCCAAAGTCAAAGGAAATCTCCTGCTCCAGGTTCCTGGAAGAGGAGGCATGTGAAGGGCAGCCAAGGACACAGGGACCAACATGGGAGGCCCCCCCACTGGCAGAAGCCAGGCCCGCCAGTGCCCAGCTGCCTCATGGCTCCGGGATCTGCCTCCTCTAGGGAGCCAGGTGGTGTGGCTCTGCGTCCCCTGGACATAGGCCTGGCTACCTGATGGACTCCTCCATGTCCTTCAAGGACCGCTCAGCCTCCTCGAACTTGTTGCGGGCCTCCTGGGCAGCTGGGGAGGGAGCAGAGGTCAGAGTGGTGACCTCCACCCAGGAAGACGGAAAATGGGGTGCCACAGACGAGCCCGCATCCCCCTGCTGCCTGGGTCTAACTTGGTCAAGGGTGGAACAGAGTGGACCCAGGCGGCCTAGGGAAGGCCTCTCCTGCTGCTAAGACGCCTGGCTCCTGAGGGACCTGCCGGGCTCCCGTGCACCCGCTGCTGGCGGCTGCAGGGGTGGCACAAACAAGCTGCAGCCCTGGGGAGGCAGGCAGAGCCCTGGGGCCGGCGGGAGCCTTTGCAGGCCTCAGTGTGCGGGGCTTACTGGGAGGTATCCCATCCTAGGGCAGGTGACAGGCACAGCCTGGGCCTCAGCCCTTGCAGGGAAAGGAGGATAGTGGGGCTCAGCTCCGGCTCCACTCCCAAGGGGCAGGGCCAGGCTGCTGGAGGTGGCCACAGGGCCCAGGTCGGGGCCTCACCGTCGATGAAGGCCTGCGTCTGCTCATCATAGGGTGGCATCTTGTCCTCCTCGGTGGGGCTGGCCGGCTGCGGGGTCTCGAGTGGGGGTGGGGCCTCCTGGGGAAGCGCAGCGTCAGCGGCAGCCTGGCCCCACCCCCTCTGCCCCCTGCGCCCCCACACACACCTTGGGCTGCTCCCCCTGCACCTCCTCTTCCTCCTCCTCCTCCTCTTCCTCCTCCGTCTCCTCCTCCTCCTCCTCCTCCTCCTCCTCCTCTGTGGGCAGCAAGTGCACTGATGGCTGCTGTTCCTCCTTGGGCTGCGACACGTCAGGGGATGAAGTTTCTGGCAGCTCCGTGGGCAGCACCTGGCAGGGAGGCAGAAGGCGGGTGCTGAGGACACGGGCACCTGCTCACACCATCATGGCCAGTGCCCCACCCTTCTAGAGGAAGGGCGGGACAGATGACGGGGGGGGGGCGCCTCTAGAAGACACGCGGACTGTCCAGCTGGCCAGGGTGGCTGGGGGCCAGGACTGGAGGCCATGCCTTTGTGAGGCAGTGGGGGCAGGGCAGGGGCAGGACGGCCTCCCTTCCCGCTCCCATACTGACCTCAGACCGATACTTGTCTCTGATGGCGGCCCATACACGGTCATAGAAGGAGCTGGCGTCCGTGTGTGCATCCCCACCAAGGAGGGCCTGTGTGGCAAGCGGGGTCAGGACTGGGCTTCCACTGCCCATTCCCAAGCACCCGGCACTGGGGCTTCAGACAGTGGTGCCAGGCACCGGCTTGTGGGGCCCTGAGGCCTGGGGACCAGTCTCAGCAAGGAAGGTGCTGTGGCCGGAAGGGGGCAGCACAGGCCTGTTGAGGAGCAAGGCAGGGCTGGGCCTGGGGACCCCGGAGAAGGTCAGAGGAGCCAGAAGGAGCAGAAAGCCCAGAGACAGCTTGAGCACCACGTGCCAGGCCTCTGAGGCCAAGCCAAGGGGTGACAGGGAAGGACCCAGGCGTGGGCAGGAACAGAGAGAGGGACAAGGAGCAGCGGCCAGGCTGGAGAGTAGAGGGGAAGATGGCCAAAGGCTGGGGTGGACAGGGCAAGCCGAGCATCCAGCCAGCAGGATGCCCGGGGTGGGGACAGAAGTGGGAAGCCGGCTCTCCCCTGCCCTGGCTCTTTCTTGGACCCCACCAGATGGGGAGAGGTGACCCTGGGCAGCCACCACCAGCTATTGTTGGGTGCCCCA
Source organism: Ictidomys tridecemlineatus (assembly GCF_052094955.1). Lineage (NCBI taxonomy): Eukaryota > Metazoa > Chordata > Mammalia > Rodentia > Sciuridae > Ictidomys > Ictidomys tridecemlineatus. Next base: position 9,169,293 of record NC_135478.1, on the reverse strand, counting down.
ACAGCCCTGGCCGGGGTCAACAGGGAGCTTTCCACCAGAGCTGCCCGTTGGCCTGCCCACTCCTTTGTCCTGATGTCACCAGGTCTGTGGGCAGGTTGAGTACCTGGGCCTCGCCTTCAGACAGCACCCCATCTCCATCCGTGTCCAGCTCTGGATGGGTCTGCAGCTCAGCCACCGAGACCCTATGGGGACAAAGATAGGGAGCGGTGAGGTTCCCTGGGGCTTAGCCAGCTGCCCAGTGGGCCTGCCCGCTCCTGCCTGCCGTGCTGTTCCCAGAGCTTCGCTAAGGACCTCCAGTGGGGGGGCAGGAGGCTGAGAGAGGCAAGGGCTGGAGTGGGCCCCAGGCCAGAAGGAGCAAGCCCAGCGCCCCTTCCCCCACCCAGGGCTCAAAGCAGAGATGGAGGCAGGACGGGGCTGGAGACATGGGGACACCCACAGGATCCTTTTTCTGACCCTTACCAGCTTCTCCCTTCTTCTGCCCTCACAACTCAATGTTTTATCAAAACTGCCCGCTGCCCAGCACCTCCACCCAGCCAGGCCCAGTACCCACGCTGGCCTGGACGCCACCCCTGCACTCCTATGACCAGCAGCCCCCCAGCAGCCCTGCCTCTCCCTCCCGGGCTCTGAGCTCCCCTTGGTTCCCAAAGCCCAGCCTTCACCATCTGCTGGGTCACTCAGCACGTTCAAAGGCACAGAATTCACACGGGTCTGGCTTTCGCCACTTGTGCCCGGGACTAACTGGCCCTGGGAAAGTCATCCCTCCCCACAGGATGTTCTCCGGCCCAGACCCCCAGAGGTGAACCCAGCACAGGCTCTGGCCGCTTCCAAAGGCAGATGGGCGAGGGGACCCCAGCTGGGCAGGCGGCAGGGCCACACTCACACCCCGTCCATGTCGTCATCCAGCTCCTGGAAGGTGTTGGCTGCCAGCTCCTGCTCCCGCTGGGCCCTGGACGCCGCCTGCTGCTCTGTGGAGGGGCCGGCTCTCGTCACCCTGTGCCCCGCCCACTCACTCCCACTGCCCCAAACTGGCCCTTGTCTGCCACTGAGCACCCCCTGTGTGTCCAGCGTTCTAAGGACACAGCTGTGGACAAGAGAAAGAAAGGTCGTGTCCTCTGGAGGGAAAGGACAGGTAAGAAATGAAGTGGACAGGTGAAGCCTGGGCATGTGGGGAGGGACATGATGGGGAGAAGAGAAGTGGGCAGCGGGAGGGATGGACGCCAGGGCCTGGGCTTGCGCCTCTGGGATCCTACATGCGAGGGGGCGGACAACCCCACAGTGCCTTCAAGTGACATCCAGAATCCACCGGCTGCTCCCCACCCAGTCCCATCTGGCCCCAGCTCCTCACCTGCCAGGACCAATCATCTCCAAGTTTTGGTTTCCTGGTACCTACCCTCACTCCCACCCCTCTCCGGGGAGGGACTTGGGAACCAGGGTTTGTCCCTTTGTGCTCAGCGGTTCCCACTTCACCTGGAGCAAAGGCCCAAGTCCACCCCAGAGTGACGCGGCCAGCCTGCCCCTCAGCACCCTGCCCTTCACCTCACTTCCCCCCTCGAGCCACGTGGCCGTCTTGCTGCTCTCAGGAAACAGACCTGACACCCCCCACGAAGCCCGTGCCCTGCTCCCTGCCTGGCTCGCTCCCCCGAGGGCAGGCGCTCACGCAGCCCGGGCGGGCGGTTCAGTGCTGTTTCTAGCATCTGGGGCGAGCCTGGCACTCACAGGTGCCCGACAGGCTGGCTGGATGAGCTATGGGTTAGGAGAGATGGAAAAGAGCCTGTCAGCAGAGGGAGGGAAGAAAGAGGGCAGCAGAGGCCCAGAGACTCGGAGACCCACAGCAGGGCCTTAGAGAGGGACTGCCCTGGTTCCTAGGGCCACCCACACCCCGGCTACCAGTATGAGCAGCCAGGACCACGTCTCCAATGCCCACCAGCAAGGCTCGGCCGCTCAGCTAGCACAGAGTGGGTTGCCTCCCCCTCCCCTCCTAGCCCGCTTCCATGGGGTGTCGAGGACTGACACTGAGACCCTGGACCACGGCTTTGCACCTCCAGTCACAGCAGCACGACCCAACAGCGAGAAGTGCTTCAACAATCGCCAACCAAGGCCACAGGGATGGCAGGGGCAAGAAGATACAGAACACAGAAGTCATTTTTGCCAAAGGGACTTTGTAAGACCTGGCAAATTCAGATGTCTGTTTTGATGAGACCTGGGGAGCAAAGGGGACTAGAATCAAAGTCCAAGGTCAGGAGACTAACAGGGGCACCACGGATTCAGCAAGGCTACCTGTCAGTCATAAGCTAGATCAGAAAACTCCGCAAGGGCTGAGCTGTGGCCCAGGGGTAGAGTGCTTGCCCAGCACTTGGGGGCCTTGGGCTCAATACCCAGCACTGAAAACACACACACAAGGACTGGGGCTGGGGCTCAGCAGTAGAGCACTCATCTAGCATGTGCGCGCCCTGGGTTCGATCCTCAGCACCACGTAAAAATAAAAAAAGGTGTCCAGCTACAACTAAAAAATTAAAACACACACACACACACACACACACAAAGGGGATGGGGAGACATAATCTAATAGGTGCACATATCTCAGTGCACACGCTGCCTGAGAGCACAACTCCAATCCTGAACTTGGATTCAGGGGTCTCTGAATGGCAGCGTTCCAAGCATCAGACAGAAAGAAAAGCACGAAGTACCTAGGCTGAAAACTATTCCTGAAAATGACTTCCACACGATGACCAAAACACAAGGACAACGAGGCACACAAAGAAATGAGCTGCCACCATCAGAGGTCAGCCAAGGGACAGCAGGAGTGAGCCTCCTAGCCCAGGCCCTCCTCCTGACAAGAGCAGACGAGCCCTGGCCAGCCTGGACATACCTTCCCACTGCCTCCGGTGCTCTTCTTTGGCCTCCTTCTCTGGCTTCTCAGCCTCCTCCTTCACTGCCCGAAGCAACTCCACCTGGTCTTCCAGAGACTTCTTTCCAGCCTGTAGCTCAATGAGCTTTTTCTGGGAGGCAGAAGGCAAAAAGGCCAGCTCTCCTTCAGGTCTGCCCGCTTCTTAAAGCAACCTCCCTGCCTCTAATCCACTAGAGAAGGCCGTGGCCTCAGGGCTGGGAAGGACAATGCCAGTGTGCCTTTAAGGGACATCCAGAATCCACCTGCTTCTCCCCACCCCCATATCTCCTACTTCCTGGTTTCCTGGAAAAAGAGACCTTTCAGACACCAGGGTCTCCCCCTGCCTCTGGAGAGGGGCCCAAACACCCTGATGGAGCCCACAAGGCCCTGCCTGCTCTCCAGCCCTCTCTGCCCTGCCCTCATCTTAAAACTCACAGCTCCAGCCCCCTGACAGCACTCAGACCCCCACACGTGCTGTTCCTTTACCCTGGAACATTCTCCATGGCTAAGTCCAAATTATCCTAGGGCTTTTGGTTTAGATGGAGACCTCTTCTCTAGCGGGGAGAGCATGGCAAGACCCACCTCTATGCTGCAAAGCTCCCAAACTTCCCTTCACTGACTGTCTCTCCCCTGGGCGGTCCAGGTCTGGCCCTAGCTTCCTGTCCAGTGCCTGACACGCCTTGTACTCCTACGTCTTAAGAAGCAACAAGGGCTGAGGAGTTGTAGAGCGCTTGCCTGGAATGTGTGAGGTCCTGTGCTCCATCCCCAGCACCACACACATACATGAAAAAGATGGAGACACTGGGGGACAGGCCAGGAAAGCACCGATATCCCCACCTGGAGGCAGGCAGAATCCTTACCTCCCTGCCCAACTCTGCCCCAGCTACAGCTCATCAAGGTCACCCATCAATAGTGCTTCAGGTTGGCAGGTGCTGCTGACCCATTTCACCTTGTTTGGCCCAGCCCCCAAACTGGGAAGTCCCCGATCATCAACTCATTCTATAGACAATGGCACCACAGACCAAGGATGCAGAAAGGAGGCCTCCTGTCCCTAAGAGACAGCATAGACCCTTGAAGCTCACCTCAGTCCAGTGTCTGGCCTTGGCTAACCCCTGAGCTGACTACCTCACTTTGCCAAAGACTAAATGCTCAGGGCTGTTCACCTGAGCAGAGCAAGGGGCAGACAGGTGGCAACTTGCCCCAGGACCCTGTTTAGGGGCAGGTACAAACCCCACGAGCACTGCCAGCCCACCCCTCTAGGCCTCAAGGCCCAGAATGTCCCAAGTCAGCCTCCAAGGGTGCCTCACCTGCTTCTCCTCCCGGGCCTTCTTCCAATCCTCAATAAGGATCTTCTTCAGGCGGAACCCTTCACGGGTGACCTCTGCCATCTGCTGCAGGGACTCTCTCTCCTTGCGGCCCTTCTCTCTGGGGTAGAGGGGACACATAGGCACCACCAGGGAGCACACAGAGCATACCCCATTGCCCTCTTCCAGAAGGGCCGAATGTAACTGCCAACCCCACACACTCACACGCCAGCAAATGCTCCTCCACCCCAGGCTCCCAACTTTGGTGCCCCTCATCCCTTGTCCTTGAGAGGAGGGACAGTAAGCAATCTTGGGGTCAAGGGGAGGTACTAGGGAGTGTTGAAGACTGGGGGCTTGGAGGTGATTCCCAAGAGACAAAGGAAAGAAAGGACAGAAATCACAGACTCCTAGACTGAAAGGGAACTGACAGAAATTGAACTTTGCTCAAGCCACTCTCCACTTAGAAGACCTGAAGTCAGGAGAACTTATGTAAGTGTGGGAGTCTTAGCTTCTTTGCAAAACTAACCCAGCACAATGAAAAATAAATAAATAAACATAAAAACAAAAAAATACCTGACCCAGCCTTTCCACCCACCCACCAATGACAAGAGTTGAGAGTGGCTGTTCTGGTAGATGCCACAGTCTTCCCTACTCCCCGCTGCCTCATAATTGACCCAGTTCTGTGCTCACATCACCCACGTTTAAATTTCAGGCCCCACGCTAGCACGTGGCTATTAAAAACATGGAGCAGGAGTTCCAGTGGAGCTGTCAAGTTCCAGCTCTGCTACCTGCTAACAGTGACCCTGGAGAAGTCCTTTCCCTTCCTACACTTGAGTCTCCTCATCTGTTGGATAAGGAAACAATCACACCTGCGTTGGGGCTACAGGGAGAGCCAGGGATGGAGGGTTCAGAAAACACCTGCCTGGCACAGAGTGAGCAAAAGAGGAGGGAGCCAGCCCAAGCAAGGGGTGTGGCCCAGCAAGGTGGTGAGGGGTGACAAAGAGGAGGGTACTGTCATCACATACTTGCAGGTGTTTTCACAGATGATGCCACTGTTGTACTCATCTGTCCCGTCACAGCAGTCTGAAGTAGAGGTGGGGGCCAAGATCAAGAGCTGGCCGTGCCTCCACCCGCCCTAGCCACCACCGCCTCCTTCCCCATGCCAGGGCCTCTGCACTCACCACATATTGCATCGTTGACCCGGTTCGAGGGGATGTACAGGGCCTTGTAGCCAGTGTTGGTGCAGTGGAAGCTGCCATTCGAACAGGCAGCTGTGCCTGTGGAGAAAGCAGAGAGGGCCTGCTGAGTTCACCCAGCCAGGTGCCTAACTGTCATCCCGCCCACAGCCCTGGACCCCCGGGACACAGAAAGCACCGGAAAGGTGGGAACAACCAAGGGAAGGCCAGAGCTGCACACTCGAGGCCTAAAACAACACTCTCCAGTGCTCCCTGCCGCCTCTCTCTTCTGAGGCCCTTCAAAACCTGGCCCTGCCAGCTCCCCTTCTGTCTTCGCCCCATCCCCAGCCAGACTGTCCCTGAGACCCATCTCTGGGGGTTGTAGAATGTAGGCTCTCCATCTGCAGCTCCTTCAGGATTCTCCTGAACACTCACTTCCCCTGAGAAGCCTTTCCTGATCTCCAGAATGTCCTGGAAGGGCAGGGTTCTCTGGGCTTCCACAGCACCATCTACTGCCCTGGTCCAAACAGCAGGACCTGATTTCTGTTTTCTTTTTTTTGGGGGGGCGGGATGTAGTGCTGGAGATGGAACCCAGGACAGATCTCTAGTATGGTAAACACACTACCACTGAACAACGCCCCCAGCCCAACATCGGCCAGGTTTCCGTGCCTGCTTCCTGGAAGCCATGGGAAGGCAGGACTGGGTTTCTCTCCATCATCTTATGGGGCCTTGGCACTCAGCAGTGCTCACTAAATGGGTGAAAGGGAGGTGAAAGAGAGGTGGGGGGATGTAGGGAGCTCACCAGGCTCGTCTGAGCCATCCTTGCAGTCGCAGTAATCATCGTTGACCTGATCAAAAGGAATGGTGGCCGAGCCGTCCAGGCAGGTGAAAGGTTTGGACTCATCATAGAAGTGATGGTCTAGAGGACAGAAGGAGAGAAACCTTCTCAACAGAAAACCACCTCTGCCACGCCCACCCCCTGGCTGAGCCTGCGTCACAGGTAAAGTGAGGTAAAATGTTGCAAAGGCCCACCCCAGGAGCCACGGGTAGGCTCCTCCCACGCCCGACCCCCACCTCCAGCAAACTCACTGGTAAGGGCGACGCCCCGGGGCCTCTTGACCTCCACTGCCCGGCAGAGGGGCAGCAGAAGCAGCAGCAGCAACATCCCGCAGGGGCTGTAAGGCCGGAAGCTGGTTCTGCGGGAGGAAGGAGGCTGCGGGGAGATGTACCGCGTCCCCACGCTGCGGCAAGAATGGGACAACTGGTCAGCAGGAGAGGGCTACTTCCAGCCCGTTGGATTCCTCCACCGCCTCCGGGCAATACGAGCTCCGATTTGGGAGCAGGGAGCAGACGAGTCCCCAGTCCTGGCCAGTCGAAGAGTCTCACTTTGCTCAAATCAGGGGCGGGCAACTGAAAACCTCCGCTCCCTGTGCCGAGGCCAAGGGGGCAATCCGATTCCCGCCAATAGGCCCAAAGGGCTAACAGTCTCCCCCACCCACTGCGCAAACACCCCTTAGTTGCCCCTTGTACGAAATTAGACTGCCTTCCCACCCGCTAGTTCATCACCTACATGAGGCCGAGGCAAAGGTCAGTAACACCCGCACCCCCCTTGCCCAGCGGCCAGGGATCCTGCTGTAAAAAGAAAGCGGAAAAGTCTAGGAAGCATCACTTCCGGTCCCACCATGCTCCAGGGAGAACGACAGCTCAGGGAAGCCATGTTGGGTGTGGCTAACATGCGGGTGCCGGAACTGAGGCGGCCATCTTGGGCAGGACTGTGAAGTCTTAAGAGACGATAGATCAGAAGCATCGCGCTTAATGGCGGCGCAGAGTGCCTCCATCTTGGGAGTGGCGGCTCCTGCAACCGGAACAGAAAGTTCCTGAAAAATGCCGGTGAACCCCCAGCGGGAGAAGAAAAAGGAAAAAAAAAAAAAAATGCGATGAACACGTGATTGCATCGCGGCTAGGCCTCGTCCCCTTCGGAGACCGTCCTTCTGCGCGTCATCAGCCAATGAGAGTCGTAGGGTGGAACGCAGGCGATCTCCATGGGAACTTAGGAGGGAGGAGGGGGAGGAGGTTACCTAGCAACCGCGAGATGCTGAGAGGGCCAGCCAAGCCGTCGGAAAGTGCATTCCAGGCGCCCGAGGAACCAGAGCTGACGGATCCCGAACCGGAGCAGCGGACTCCTATTGCTCCTCTAGCTCCTAGCAGTCCTTGGCTCCAACCCAGTCATGACGTCTCCTCTGTGCAGGGCGGCCTCTCTCAACGCCCTGACTGCTCAGGACCAGGTCTCTACACCCTCTTCCAAAGCCAAGAGCAGTAAGGCTCAGGCCAAGTATGGCCATCCCCGAGGCAAGCACGCTACGCGAGCACAGGCCTGGCCCGCCCGCAGTTCCAAGGCAGAATCCCTCCGCGGGGCGGTGAAGACTTCTGTGCACGCACAGGTGGTTGAGTTGCAAAGGAAGATTCAACTATTAGGTAAGATGGCTCCAGAGGACCCAGAAGGATCGAGGGTCAACAGTGACCACCCAGTTTGACTAGGCATGGTGTGACAAAGGAGTTTCACTAGTATGAATCTAGGAGAACAAGTTTCTGGAGGCAAAAACTCACGCTTCTGTCGGGCTTGGTGGAGCAAGTTTCCAATCCCAGCGACTTGGGAGGCTAAGGCAGGAGGATCCCAAGTCTGAGGCCAGCCTCAGAAACTTTACGAGGCCCTGTCTCAAAATAAAAAGTAGAAAGGACTGGAGCTGGAGCTTAGTGATAAAGCGCCCTTGGATTCAATTTCCAGTACCCAAAACAAAAACAAAACGAAAAGAAACTCTCATACTCATTCATGGTTTTCCTCATCTCTCTTTTCAAACTTCTGAGCTCAGAACTGACTGGGGTAGGGGTTGGGTAGGTAGCTCCGTGGTAATAGTGCTTGCCTAGCATGTGTGATCCCTGAGTTCAATCCTCGGCACTGCCAGAAACAATGAGAGAGTGAACTGACTGGATTGTATTTCATATTTACTGTAATTTCGGTTCTTCCATATCATACATGTAGTAGTTAAAAAACAAACAAACAAAACAGATTCTAGAGCCAGAATTTTTGAGATCAAACCTGACTCTGCATAATAGTTGTTTGACCTCAGGCCATTTAACATGAACCTACTTGCTGTTTTTCCATCTGTAAAATGGAAATAGTAACAGAGCAAGGTGGCTACTTGGAATGTATAAAGTGATTAGAAAGGTGCCTGGTATATGATAAAGTATTATAAAGTGAGAACTAATAGTTCTCATGGATAGGGCAATCTTGTCCTTCCCGTGGCCATTTGACAATGTCTGGAGACATTTTTGGTTGTTACACTGCTGGAGAGCAGCTGCTCTTGGCATATATTGTGCCAAAGCCAGGATACAGTTTAACATCCTACAAGGCACACAGCAGCTTCCCACAGCAAATTATTCAGCCAAAACATCAATTGAGCAGATATTTGGGAAATCCTTGTGTGTAAATCATTATTGGTTTTACTAAGAATATTTCTGGGGGGGCGGTGGCCCACACCTATAACCCAGGTACTTGGGAGGCTGAGGCAGGAAGATGAAAATTTTGAGGCCATGGGCTGGGGATGTGGCTCAAGCGGTAGCGTGCTCGCCTGGCATGCATGCGGCCTGGGTTCGATCCTCAGTACCACATACCAACAAAGATGTTGTGTCCGCCGAGAACTAAAAAATAAATATTAAAAAATTCTCTCTCTCTCTCTCTCTCTCTCTTTAAAAAAAAAAAAAAAAAAGTTTGAGGCCAGCCTGGGAAATTTAGCAAGACCTTGTCTCAAAATTTATTTAAAAGTGCTGGGATGTAGCTCAGTAGTAGAGCACTCCTAGGTTCAGTCCCTAGTTCTGGAAAAGAAAAAAAAAGAGAGAGGAGAAGGAGATAATCTTGAATAGCTGTTGAAGGTGTGGATGCAGGAGCAAGATTGCTTGTGATGTTGAGCAATTTAAACCAATCTGAGCCTCGGTTTTCTCATCTGTGAAATGGGTATGATGTGTACTTACTGGCATGTGATATTGAGTACCTGGAAAGACCTGAGTCCAGCACCCAACACATAAATAAGGGCTGAAAACAAACTACTTTAACATGTATTTTGAGGGGATGGTAAGACATTTCAAGGCATGTGCACAATGTGTACCCATCAAGGTAATTGGCATATTCACAGACATTTGTCATTTCTTTGGAGAACACCCAAAATCCTCTGTACCATTTTGATATGTACAATTGACTTGCTGTCAGCCATAGTTATCCTACACTACAAGAAAATGTTGGAAGTTATTTCCCTGCGCCGGTTAACCATCTTCTCTCCATCTTCAAGTATCATTGTAATATTAAGTTGAAGATTGATTGCAAGAAGATCTTCCCTCTGGGAAGTCCCATCCGCCTACCTAATGACACTGAGCTTGTGTCTGCCCACCTCACCTGCCCCCAGAGAGTGACCGGAAAGCCTTTTATGAGAGCTCCCAGTGGAACATCAAGAAGAACCAGGACACCATCAGCCAGCTCCGAGAGGAGACCAAGATTCTCCAGCTGCAACTGACGGACCTGCTTCAGGTGAGGGTGAAGAGGTGGATGGCTGGGTGCTGGGGGCATGCAGGTGGCCTGAGTGAGGGGTGACGGGCTCCTCTCCTTGCAGGGAGATGAGAAAGTGGTCCAGGCAGTAATTCAAGAATGGAAATCAGAGAAGCCATACCTGAAGAACAGGACAGGCCAGGTTTGCCTCACCCACTGACCAGCTCCCTTGACTCCATCCTGGGTACCCTTCTCACGGGACTTCCTGCTGCCACTTTCCACCTCTCCAGACCTTTCCCTACACGGGCTGCCAATCATTTACTCCTCGGAGAAATCTCTATTACGCACTGGCTCTGTGTTTGACATGGTGTTAGGTGTCAGGGACCATGCAGTGACAAAACAGATCAAGTCTCCCTTCCAAGAAGCTCATATTCTTGTAGAGAAGCTGACCAACAAGACCCAAAACGAAACAAAACCTCCTCCAAAATTTGGGAATGGTGGTACAGCCTATAGTCCCAGCCATGTGGGAGGCTGGGTGGAAGGATCTCTTGAGCCTAGGAGTTTGAGGCCAACCTGAGAAATCTAGGGACCTCATCACTTAGGGGGGGAAAAACAGAACAACAGAGGTAAGAACAAAGGAATTCCAGCAACCATAAGAGAAATAAATAAATCAGTGTCATTTACTAGAGAAGGGCAAATACTGGTACTTCAGATTGGGAGTGAAGTCAGCAAAGACCTCTTTCCAAACGAGCTGGGAATGGAACATTAGAAAAAATATGGGAAAAGAACTCCTGGCAGAGGGAACAACAAGTGCAAAGTCCCTGAGGTAAGAAGAAGCATCGAGTGCGGAGACCAGGTGAAGACCAGGATAGCTGGGGAAGAGTGAGGCAAGGCAGGGAGACCCATCCTGGCCTCAACCATGTCATGGTTCTTTGAAGTGGAAAATAGACTTCAACAGACAGGAGGGGAGGCAAGAGAGAAGTCATCCAGGTGAAAGATGCTTTGGCCTGCACTACTACCAAAGTGGTAGAGGTTGAAGGAAAGAGATACCTCTGGGGAAACCTGACAGAGAAAGAGAGAATTCGCTAACAAATGAGATATATGTGGGAGAAAAATCTTTGATGGCATCAAAGTTTGGGAATTTTTTTTTTTTTTGTCTGTGTTTGGTGCTGGATACTGAACCCAGTTAAGCAGACATTTTATGACTGAGCTACCCCCCAGCAAGATTTGGGGTTTGAGTATGAATGGAGCTGCCATGAGCCCAGATGGGAAAAATGGCAGAAGGACTTGTTGGTGAGACAATCAGTGCTTTTGGAAGGGATGATTTTGAGAGTCTGCATGTGGGATAAGGGGAGGCTTAGTTTAGGTGTGTTCAGTGTAGAGATGGCCTCTAAGCCCCTGAGACTGTGTAAGATCACCAGTGGGGAGGGTATGAACCAGGAGGAGAGTCTGTGACTACCTCTCTCCGAAAACAAAAGACACGGAGACCAGAGACTGAATGGCCAGGGAGGTGGGTGGAAATTTGGAGACTGAGTCCATCAAAGAAAATCTGCAGGGACCTGATAAGAAGGGAGATGAAGGGGCTGTGGCTCAGTGGTAGAGCGCTTGCCTAGCATGTGTGAGGCACTGGGTTCGAGCCTCAGCACCACATAAAAATTAACAAATAAAATAAAGGCATTCTGGGGGCTGAGGATGTGGCTCAAGCGGTAGCACGCTCTCCTGGCATGCATGCAGCCCAGGTTCGATCCTCAGCACCACATACAAACAAAGATGTTGTGTCCGCCAAAAACTGAAAAATAAATATTAAAAAAATAAATAAAAAAAATAAAGGCATTCTGCCCATCTACACCTACAAAAAAATTAAACAATAAATAAAATTTTTTAAAAAGGGAGATCAAGGCCACTCTGTGGGAGAAGGGAGGAACTAAAAGACTCAGGCCCCTGCTCTCGCACTTGTCCTCCTGCAGCAGGCCCTGGAGCACCTGGACCACCAGCTGAGCGAGAAGGTGAAGCAGGTAAATGCCCTGAGACACCAGGTAGTGTTGAGGCAGAAGCGACTGGAGGAGCTCCAGCTGCAGCACAGCCTTCGCCAGCTAGAGATGACCGAGGCACAAAACTGCAACACGGAGGAGGCCAAGGTAGGACCTCCTCGCATAAGGAGGCACAAGGCATAAGGAGGCACAAGGCGAGGCCTGGGGAGCTGGGGCTGGGGGAGGAATGGAGGAGGGAGGGGACTCAGCCAGCCCTGCTGCCCACTAGACCTTGAGGAACCTGGAGAACCGCCTGGAGAAGGCCCGGATGAAGGCAGAAGAGGCAGAACACATTACCAATGTGTACCTGCAGCTCAAGGCCTATCTCCAGGTAGGGACTAGGCCTGCTTGGGGGGAGGAGGGCAGTCTGCCCGGAACCACAGCCACAGACCTGTCCCACTCCCATGCCCAGGAGGAGAGCCTCAACTTGGACAACCGTCTGGACTCCATGGAGGCTGAGGTGGTGAGAACCAAACAGGAGGTGGAGGAACTGCACGTGGTGAATCAAGAGGCCCTCAACGCACGGGACATTGCCAAGGTGCCAGCCCACCTGTCAAGGTCTCCTCCCCAGAATCTGAACCCAGCCTCGCCCGAGCCGCTCTTGTCTGTCCACCACACCCTGCCGACCTGTCCCGGCAGTGTCTACCGGGGCCTGTGCGCTCTGCCTCCAGCCGACATGGGTACCAGTTGCCCCTCTGCTCGCCCTCCAGAACCAGCTGCAGTATCTGGAGGAGACCGTGATTCGAGAACGCAAGAGCCGAGAGCGCTTCATAAGTGATTGCAAGAAGCGTGCTGAGGAGAAGAAACTGCAGAACGAGCGCATGGAGCGCAAGGTGGGCGCACCCAGGGGTGCAGGGCTTCGTGACCAGCCCAAACCCAACACGACCTGGCCTTGTCCCTTCCCAGTCATGTCCCCATTAGCCCTCACCCTGGACCCTTTCCTACTCTAACCCCCCTCCCCCCCACGCCCTCCCTGACTCCACCTCCACTTGATGGGAGGGCTCCTCCCACAGCCACCACATCCACCTCCTGCCCTCCTCTCTCTCCTTCCCTCGCACCTAAGTGCCCCATTTTGGCACTGCCAGAACCTCCCCTTACTCCTGGTCTCCACTCATCCTTCCCCCTGCTGACCAGGCCTCCCTGACCTAAACTGACCCTGCTGATAGCCCCCCCCTCTTGACTACTCCCCTTTGTGCTGGCTCTGAAGCCACCTCCTGACGAGTCCTGATCCCCGCCCAAGTGTTCTTACCTGGCTCCAAGTCTTTGCACGGCCCCCATTCCCCAGTTTGAACCCTGTCCCCTCCCAGCCTTGGCCCCAAACCTCTGTCCACCAACGGACCCTGGCTTTGACTCACTCCAAGAGCAGACTCAGCGGGAGCACATACTGCTGCAGTCGGACGACACCCTGCAGGACCACCTGCGCGCCAAGGACGAGGAGCTGCGACGGCGCTGGAACATGTACCAAATGGAGACGATTTTCGGCAAGGTCAAGGACGCCACTGGCGTGGCAGAAACGCACGTGAGTGCCGCGGTGGCCCTCTCCCTCCCCAGACGAACCCCAGCCGCGTCCCGGGGAGGGAGGGAGACCGTCACACTCCGCCTCCCCTCTCGCCGGCCTAGGCTTCTGCGCACGCACTTGCTCTCCTCTTGAGAGACACCCCTTTCCCCTCAGCTACCGGCCCACCCCACCGGAGAAACTGCTTTACACAAGACCCACAGGACTGCCTACATGCTTCCTCTCCTCCTGTCTTACTCCTGCGCTGACTTCTTTGGCCTGCCCCCTGTGTCCTGTCTCTCACATTTTACAGTTGTCCTCTTTGAAAAATTTCTTCTTATTCTTCCTTTTTTTAATACCAGGAATTGAACCCAGGGACACTTAATCACTGAGCCACATCCCCAACCCTTTAAAAATATATTTTATTTAGAGACAGGATCTTGCTAAGTTGCTGAAGCTGGATTTTTCTTTTAATGTTTTGTTTTAGTTGCAAACGGACACAATATCTTTATTTTTATTTATTTATTTTTATCGAATCCAGGGCCTCACACATGTGAGGCAAGGGCTTTACCCCTGAGTTACAATCCCAGCTCCCTGAGGCTGGCTTTGAACTCTCAATCCTTCTGCCTCAGCCTCCCAAACCACTGGGATTATAGGCTTGTGCCACAGCGCCTGACTTGAAAAAATTTCAAGGCTCCTGTGTCCCCTTAAAGTGCCGGGTTTCCACTGAGGAACACTAGTCTGTACCCTTTGGGTTCTCTGTGACCTTGCCGCTGCTCCCAAGGAGTTGATCCCCAGGAGGCCCTGAATTCCCAAATATGGGATCATCTGGGGCACCAAGGCAAACCCCTTTTCAGAAGTGTGTCCGGTGAGCGGATGGCTCCCCAGAGCCGGTGTTACTAGTGAGAATGGACGAGATTCCCTGCAGAAGTTGCTGGCACGTTAATTTTGGAAAGCAGCCATGCTCACGGCTGCTCTGTCCCCCACTCCATATCGATTTTGGCCAGCTCAAATGTAGACAGGGGCGCAAGAAAGAGGATTTGTCCAGGATTTTGTACACTCTTGAGGCAACCCCGAGTCCGACCCCCACTGCCCGCATACATCAGTTTGCCGTAGCCACCAGCCTAGACCACTTATCCCGTGTGGCGGGGAGGAAGGGGAGGAAGGAGAGGAGACGGAGCAGGCCGGTGCCTCCCTAGGCTCTGACTGGGCCTGGGTGGTCCGCAGTCCGTGGTGCGGCGGTTTGTGGCCCAGGGCGACACCTTCGCTCAGTTGGAGGCTCTTAAGAGTGAGAACCAACAGACGCTGACGAGGCTAAAGGAAGAGAAGCGGCGGTTACAGAGGGAGCTCGAAGACCTCAAGTACTCTGGGGAGGCCATGATGGTGAGGTGAGGCCAGGGTGCTCAAGGGAGGCCGGAGGGAGGCCGGAGGGAGGGCGGGGTCGGCAGTGCTCGGTGGTGACTTCTCCCCTCCCTGCAGCCAGCAGAAGATGCAAACTGAGATGCAGGAGAACCTCAAGACCGAGGGGCAGCGACATGCTGACGCACAGGATCAGCTGGAGCGCACCTTGAGGGCCATGCAGACGACTAAGGAAAACCTTGAGCACCTGGCGAGCAAGCTCAATCACATCAAAGTGGTAGGCCCCGCCCTCGAACGGCTCCCGCCCACAGCCTCTTAGGACTTTAGAGGTTCAGTCAAGCTTGGGGGTACCGCCGCCTAGGCCCAGGGAACCCAGGATGTCAAAAGCTCCGCCTACAGGAAGGCCCCTCCCCACTCACCGGAGTCCCCGCCCCATATCCCTGGTAAAGCCCTCTCTACCCCCAGGAGGCCTAGGATTTTAGATCCTTGACCTGCCTCGACTCCGCTCCCATGTCCTGGAGCGGCCGGAGACAGGAGAAGCCCCACCCTGTCGTTGCACAAGTCCATTTTTTCAGAAGGTCACTACTGCCTTCCTCGCGTTCCTACCCTTCACCAAGAGGCCTCCCGGCTCCCTTTTTATGCCCCTGGAGTTCAGAGGCCCGCCCTCAAGGCGTGGCCTTTGATTTCGGAGTCCGGACGCCTGGAGTAAGCACCAGCCCAGTGGGTGGCTCCTCCCCTCTGCAGCCGAGTCCCTGAGGGAAAACCCCAGCTTGGTGGCCCAGACCCCAGAGGCCCAGCCTCTTGCAACTGACCTGGCTCTCGCTGGCCACAGGAGAACGGCCGATTTGCTGGAAAGGAATTAGATCCCAACGCTGGGGACTATCTGCAGAACCTGCTGGGCCTCGTGGAGGAAAAGTTGCTGAAACTGCAGGCACAGCTCGAGAGCCACGATGTGCCGGAGATGCTGCGTCACATCGCCGACCGCGAGGTGCCCCTGAAGCTACGGGGCAGGACCCAGGAGACCCTGGGGCTGAGGGGGCGGGGCAGCCTTTAGGAGGCCAAGTTGGAGAAGCTCAGGAGCTGGAAAGGGGTCTTAGGGACAACGTGTGGAGTGAGCCTTTTACAAAAGGGAGAGGAGCCAAGAGAGCTGCAGTGGGTCTCGCGAGGCCAGAGGGCGCGACTGGGGGATTCAGGGTGGACAACCAGAGACTTAGTGGCAGGACCCCAAAGACCCGCGGTGGGCCTGAGTGACAAGTGGGTGCAGCTGGGCATCGGAGTGTCTGGTGAGAAAGAAGGACGCAGCGGGGCTGGAGGAAAACTAAGTAGGAGTGGGTAGTGGTCTCTGGAATCGGCATGGAGGAGGGGAGAGGAACTTCCCTGGGGCCCCAGCCTCGCCCTCACCTCCCTCTCTACCCCCTCCACTTAGTTCTATGCCACCTTAGAAGGAAAGCTGCCCCAGTACAACACTCGCATCCCCCTGCACCTTGCCAGTTCCAAGGACAAGTTCTTCGGTCAGTGCTGGCTGGAAAAGGGGGTGGGGTTTGGAGCGGCAAGAGGTGGTCTGAGCATGGGCTCTGGTCCAAGGTGGAGGTGGGGAGGGTGGTGATGGCCGGGGAGGAATGTCTGATTTGAGCTTGGGGAGCTGCATCGCCACATCGCCCGTGCCCTCGCAGACGAAGAGGAGAGTGAGGAAGAGGACAGCGTAGTGGTGAGCCGCGCTTCTCTCAAGATCCGCTCCCAGAAATTAATCGAAACCCGCAGCAAGAAGCGCAGCCGCTCGCGGAGGTCCTAGATTCGCATCTTGCCCATCTGGAGCCTCCATTCCCCTTCAGAGCCCCCGACTCCTCTGGGTCCAGTCACGGGTCCATGGGGCCCCTTCAAGGGCTGGATGAGGCCCGGACGGGGAGCTTAGCAGGCCAGTGGCAGCCCGGAGGAGAGGGGGCCGGACTAGATGTTCCCACAGTAAATCTCCCGAGGCGGGTCAGCGCTGGCCTCAGAATCGCGCAATAAAGGTCACCGACCAGCCTCCTGGGTATTCACCTCTTCTTGACCCCCCTGCACGACTGAAAAGACAACGTCCCATAAAACCCAGGCCGCAGACAGCCCCTTCCAACCTGGGGCGTGATGACTCCTGTCAGCTGATGCATAAAGTCACGAGGGATACCCTCACACCTGGGGCGGAGCAGCCCTGCCACTTGAGGACAGAGGACTCGGCCTGGGGACACATACCTGTCCTCCCTTAGCTATACACAACTTCAGCTCTCCACACCTGAGGATAGAGAAGGAAGCCCTCCCTCGGGGACAGACGTGCCCTCTCCTGAGGCTGGTTGATAGACGCCCACTGGTAGAACCGGGGTCTCTCCGAGGTGGGCCTGGGCCTTGCGGTCGGGCGGGGGGCCACCAGAGTCCCGGGTCAGCCCGCCCAAGAGAGACCGGCCGCCCCGCCCCGCCCGCCCCGCCTGCCCCAGAGCTCAGCCACTGCCCGCCGGCCCTTCCGCCTCACTCAGCGGCGCCGCAGAGCAGGACGGGTGTGGGCCATGGAGCGGTCGGCGGGCAAGGAGCTCGCCCTGGTAAGGGGGTTGGGGATCTCGGAACCTCACAACCCGGTGACCCGCCCCCGGTCCAAAAACTTAAGGTTCCCATCCCTAGGACTCAAATCGGATCTGCCTCCGTCCCCACTTCGGGACTCAGGGCTCTTGGCCCAGTGAAGTGGCTGGTTCATGGGCGGGGGTCTTTGGGTGCATCTGAAGGAGGCATCAGAAACATCCATGAGACGGAACCCTAGGACTCCACAAATGCCACCCCACCCCTTCAGAACCTGGGAGGAGGGTACCCAGGGCGGGAGGGCACCACCTGGGACCTGCCCTGCCGAGTCTTGTAGACCCCCGCGGGAAGCGGGAACCCCCAGGAAGGCCCGGCTTGAGTTCCAACGGCTAACGTGAGCCGCGGCCCCGGGACTGTCCTGAGCCCGCCTCCCGTCCAGGCGCCGTTGCAGGACTGGGGTGAGGAGACCGAGGACGGCGCGGTGTACAGTGTCGCCCTGCGCAGGCAGCGCAGTCAGCGCCGGAGCCCGGGGGAGGGTCCTGGGGGCAGCCAGGTGAGGAAGGGGCTGGGGGTGGGGGAAGAGGCGACCCGGTGAGGGCGGGTTGAACGGCGAGACCAGGGAGTGACCGGGTGAGGGAGAAGCTGGAGAGCAAAGCTTGGGCCGCCAGGAGCGGTGGGGCTCGAAGGAAGGGCGGAGCTTAAAAGTGACCAGGTGAGGGTAGAAGGGTACCTGGGGGCGACTTGGTGAGTGGGGGTAGATCCAGGAAATGGTGAGGCCGGGCGATGGCGCGTTCCTGAGCGGGACCTGGGGTAACCAGGTAAGGGCAGAACTGGACAGACGGAGGGGGCTGGGGATGTGGCTCAAGCGGTAGCGCGCTCGCCTAGCATGCGTGCGGCCCGGGTTCGATCCTCAGCAGCACCACATACCAACAAAGATGTTGTGTCTGCCAAGAAATAAGAAAAAAAAAATAAATGTTAAAATTCTCTCTCTCTCTCTCTCTGTCCCCCTCTCTCTCTCACTCTCTCTTTAAAAAAAAAAAAAAAAAAAAAAAAAAAAAAAAAGAACTGGACAGACGGCTCTGGGGAAGTCGGTTTAGTGGGTCAGAGCAGGAAAGAGCGGTGAAGTTTGGAAGCAGCCAGGTGAGGGTAGGTGGGGCCCCAGCACAGCCGGTGGAGCGTGACTGGAGGGCCACAGAAGCCCAGGGTTGGCAAAGTGAGGGACCGAGGTCAGAGCTCAGGAGGACAAAGATGCCTGGAACCGGTTGCTGGAGAGTCCTTTGTGGACAAAGCAAAATAATAAATCAGAAATATTCAGATTCAGAGGAATAGATAAGATCAGATGGAATGGCTAGTGATGGCCGTGAATGAAAAGGGGCATGGGGGCTCCTGGTCTCTCACTGCCGCCCCTCCCTGGCCCCCTTCCCTGTCCCCCCCCCTGCAGACCCCCACTCCCGCTGCCGATACCTTCCTCCACTACCGCACCAGCAAGGTGCGGGCGCTGAGGGCCGCTCGGCTGGAGAGGCTGGTGAGCGAGCTGGTGTCAGGAGACCGCGAGCAGGACCCGGGCTTTGTGCCTGCTTTCCTGGCCACCCACAGGGCCTTTGTACCCACTGCCCGAGTGTTGGAATACCTGTTACCACCGCCGCCGCCCCCACCCCCACCTTCCAGGTCAGTGGCCCTCAGAAACCTGCAGGTTCTCATCCCCAGATTCCCACCTGGGTTCCTTCCCCCACCTCCCCAGGTTTGGAACCAGGAAACACTCCCCACCCCAGAGCCCTCCTTCTAAGCACCCTCTGGCGCCCCCCTTTCATCTGATGAGGGCTTCTTCCCAGGGTAGAGAACAAGAAGACGGAAGGACAAGATCTGAGCTTCAATAAGAACTTGAGGTTGGCCGCCCTGAAAGGTGGGGGATGAGTGGGGTGGAGGGAGGAAAGTATTTCCAAGGTCAATGGTCAGTCTTGAGGTCTGAGGGCTGGAGGCTTGCTAACCTGAAAGGTTGGGAGCTCCCAAGCTCTGGGCCCAGCTCTGAGCCTGCTCCTCTGTCCAGGGCTGTGGTATCTGTGCTGGGCTCCTGGCTACGGGACCACCCTCAGGATTTCTGTGACCCTCCTACCCACCGAGACCTGGGCAGTGTCCGACTTTTTCTGGGCTGGGCAGCCCCAGGGAGTGCTGAGGCCCAGGAAGCAGAGAAGCTTCTGGAGGATTTCTCAGAGGAGCCTGAGGGAAAGCAACAAGAAGAGGAGCTACTGGTGACTTGGGCAGGTGAGGGGTTCTGGGTGCCCGTTGTGCACTGAGAAGGCAGTCCCACGCTGTCTGTCCTTCCAACTTCCTCCCCACTCTCAGAATCACAGATCTTGGGCAAGGTTTCTAAACCATCTTGAGACTCAGTTCTCCCCTCTGTAAAATGAAGATCTTAACTCTTTATCAAAGAATTAGTATTTGCCTTTGCTCCCCCTCTATCCAAAGGTACTCTGCCCTTGGGCTAGGGACCTGGGTTCGAATCCCAGTTTTGTTATTTGCTGACTGTGTGATCATGAATAAATCACTTCACCTCTCTGAACTGAAAAGGGGGGGGGAGCAGTGATAACAGTGCTTATTTCATTAGGCTCTTTATTCATTCATTAAATATTCAGCCACTGGTTCTGGCCATGTAACCATGGACTAGGGCTCCCAATTCCTCAGGAAAGTTATTCAGTAAGCAAGAAAACAAACAATGGGGACTTGGCCAATACTATTATTTTACTGATCCTTCATTATTAGATATCTACCACTTATAATAAAATGTCAGCCATTAGTCATATTGATATTATATTCTAGACCAGGTGCCAGCAAGCTGTCTGGTCCTTTATAGGAAAAAAGTTGTTGACCACTGATATAGAACATTTTTGGAGTAGGGGAAAATATCTATAAACCTCACTCAGGTCTTTGTTGACATGTCACCTCCTCACTCACAGTGGCTCTCTTTGGCCCTCTCCTAACAGACAACCCCTCCCAACTTGTGTGTCCACTTAGTCTTTCTTATTTTTCTGTACAACACTCTTGACATCCCTCCCTGGATTCTAGCTTTTGTTCATTTCTGTGGCCTGTGAGCACAGGAGAGGAGGATCATATTAGTCTTGTCCTGACTCTGCCCCCAGGAGCAGGAATCACATGGATTAGTTGACAGAATAATTGTATCCTGCTTATAGAGTATCAGCTTTCACCCATCTGTGTTTGATCTGATCCTTATAACGAAAGCTTCTATCTCCTTAATCCTTATCCTTTAATCCCAAGATTAAAGTGGCCACATTCCTCTCTGCTTTCCAAAGTGGCAGCCACTTTCTCTATCCCTGGCGACAAAGTCTGAGTTGTTAATATATTTGCACCCCGCGCCTTCCCTCCCTTGCCTTCAAGGTTTAATCAGTGAATTTCAAGTCTTTAGAATCACATAGTCCAATACGGTAGTTACTAGCCTTTGTGGCTATTTAAGTTAATCAAAATAAAATTTGTTAATTTTTTAAAATAAAAATTCACTTTTGCCATTATGCTGGTCACATTTCCAAAGATTGGTAACCACACTGAAGTGTTCAGGTAGAGCACATGTTGACCATGGCAGAAAATTCTATCTGCTGTAGTGGGACATGGTGCGTGACACCTGCAATCCCAGCTACTGGAGAGGCGGAGACAGGAGGATCCCAAATTTGAGGCCAGCCTCAGCAATTTAGTGAGAATTCATCTCAAAAGAAAAATTTTAAAAAGGGCCTGGGGTGTAGCTGAGTGGTGGAACACTTGCCTAACATGGGGGAAAATCCTGTGTTCTATCTCCATTACTGCAAGTAAACACAAAATCAACATTTTTAAAAAGCAGGTCTGTAAGCCCTTGCGGTCAGAGGAGAAAAATGAACATTTATTGAATACCTACCATGTGCTAGTGTCTGAAACACACTTTTTTTTGTAATTATTTTTAGTTGTAGATGAACATAATACCTTTATTTTATTTATTTATTTTTATGCGGTACTGAGGATTGAATCCAGGGCCTCACATGTGCTAGGCAAGTGCTCTACCACTGAGCTGTAACCCCAGCCCTAACATCTTTATTTTGAGTTTACTTTTTCCTATGGAAAACTTCAGACATATACAAAAGTAGAGACTAGTATAGAAAACATTTAGTCACTTATTACCTAACTTCAACAATTTTCAATTAGACCAAAAAAAAAAAAAAGGATGTCTCAAACTTATGTCACCCCACACTTAATTACCTTGGGTATGCACTTGTAACTGATGAGGGCTTTTAAGACATAACCTTCATGCCCATAAACATTTCAGGAAATTCAGAAATACTTACCATATTTTAAGTCCATATTCAGATAACCTCATTGTTCCTAAATTATCAGTTTTACAACGTTTCTTCAAATTGGAATGCAAAGAAATTCCACTCAGGAATTTGACTGTTTCTTTCCCAGGCCTCCACTATTCTATAACAGTTCTCCCCTTCCCTTGCCTTTTCTTGGATGCTCTGTGTGTGTGTGTAGGGGGTTGTCCTAAGGTGTGTCTCACATTCTTCTCAGTTCACCTGCCGGTTTCCCATAGTGCCATGCAGGTGTTCCTCTGTTCCCCCTCATTGCTCAGAAATCTAAACATTAGATTAGGTTTAGGTGCAATTTTTCCCCCAACTCTCACAAAAATTAATATTTTGTAATGCTACATGTCTAATTTGAAATGAAAGAGATAATTAAGCAAAGATAATTTTAGGACAATATGATAGTATCATATGAAGGAGAAATAATGAAAGTCACTTATACAATAATAACAGGTTTTGATGTTTGTTTGTTTTTTTTTTTCAACCAGGAATTGAACCCAGGGTGCTTAACCACAGATCCATACCACAGACTTTTTTTGGTATTTTACTTAGAGATAGATATTTTACTTAGTGACAGCCACGAATACCAACTAGTGCCAGAGAATGCACTGACAATGCAAAGACAGCTACATAGACAACGGTGACATTGCTTTCCAAATGGTGAATAATACTTGCAATTTCCAAACAAACAAAGTTCAGAATCTCAAGGTCCTTGCATCCTTGAAGCCAAAACAATTTGCTTATGAGCAAAACAATCAGATTCTAGGTGCAAATTATAGTAAATAGATTTTTTCCCATAATACAAATCTCTGGAGGGCCATTGGCTTTGGGGTGGCTAAATTAGCTATGCAGTCATCCTTCCAGGAAGCAAGATCTTTTCCCCAAAATGTCCCCTAGGGGGCGCCACCCTTGAAACCCACCACAGAAAAATCATTCAGGTTTATGGAATACTTTATAGCAGTCTGGTATGCATAACTCATTTGCTCTTTTAAAACAATTCAGATAAAGAAGTTAAGGCACAAAGAGATTAAAAGGCATGTTTTATCTTGATTTGCACAGCAAGGCTGGTGGACAAGCTTGGGTTTGAATTTGGGACTTTTTTTCTTTGTGGTGCTAGGGATGAATACCCAGGCTCTGCACATGCTAGACTCTACCACTGAGCTACACCCCATCCCTGAATTTGGAACTTTCCGACAACAACCTTCCCTCTCTCCAAAAGAGGACAGAAGAGTCTGATCTTAATACAACCTCCAAATCCTGCTTTCCACTTCAAATCTCTGTTCTGCCCTTTGCTGAAGGTGTGACTTAGGGGCAAATTGTTCTGTGCCTCAGTTTCCCCACCTTAAATGGTGGATAAATTATAGCACCTCCTTCAATGGGGTTCGTGCCCTGAGCTAGCAAGTTAATTCATATGAGGTATTAATTTTTTAAAAAATATTTATTTTTTAGGTTTAAGTGGGCACAATATCTTTATTTCACATTTATGTGGTGCTGAGGATTGAACCCAGTACCTCATGCATACTAAACGAGCGCTCTACCACTAAGCCACAACCCCAGGCCCCAGTGAGGTATTCATTATTGTTGTTATTACATCTTTTAAAATACTCAGGGAATTCACTCTATAGACGAGGAAGGTGAGGTTGAGCATAAAAGGATTTGCCCAAGATCACACAGGCAACTCTGGATTCAATTTGAGGGTTTTGATTCCCCTTCCCCCACGGAACCCAGGGCACTTAACCACTGAGCCACATCCCCAGCCCTTTTGTTGTATTTTATTTAGAGACAGGGTCTCACTGAGTTGCTTAGGGCTTTGCTAAACTGCTGAGGCTGGCTTTGAACTTGCCATCATACTCCCTCAGCCTCCCAAGCTGCTGGGATCATAGGCCTGCGCTACAGGGCCTGGCCCAAGTGAGCATTTTAAACCACATATCAATTCTCAGGACCTCCCAGGGCCCAGTCCCCCAGACCAGACTCTCCGGAGGGCTTCGTGGAAGAGGAGGAAGGGCCTAGGCGGGAAGGTCCCGAGCTCCTGGACTTCAGCGTGGGCGAGGTGGCCGAGCAGCTGACCCTTATGGATGTGGTGAGGACTGCAGACGGCGGCAGGGTGGGGATGTAGAGGGGAGGCGGGTTGCTGAGCCCCTACCCCACGCGCCTTCCCCTGACCAGGAGCTCTTTTCACGCGTGCGTTCCTGCGAGTGCCTGGGCTCGGTGTGGTCGCAGCGGGACCGCCCAGGGGCCTCGGGCGTTGCCCCCACTGTGCGTGCCACTGTGGCCCAGTTCAATGCAGTGACCGGCTGCGTGCTGGGCTCCGTGCTCGGGGCGCCGGGACTGGCAGCCGCGCAGAGAGCACAGCGGATCGAGAAGTGGATCCGCATAGCCCAGGTGTGTGCCGAGGGGCGGGAGAGAGTGAGATGGGTCAGGGGCACAGGGCGGGGCCAGGGCCTGGGGGGGGGGAGGAGAGGAGGAGTTGGGGTTAGAGATGGGAGGAGCTTGGGACGGCTGGGCTGAGAGGCTGAGAGTGGGGGTGATGGGGAGGGAAGAAGACTGGAGGCATCCTGAGGGAGGCTAGGCAGAGGTGAGGCCGGAGCCTGAAAAATGAGAAGAAATGGGGGTGGGGTGGAAACAGAGAGGGGCATGTGTCCAGGCGATGGGAGGGGAAGAAAGTTGATACCTGCGGTGACTTGGGTTCAGGGAGGAGGGTTCTAGGTCCAGAAGAGGGGCTGTGGACACGTCTAGGACCCAGGGACCAGGAGAAGCCAAGTTCAGAGGGAGCAGCTGGCCGAGTCCAGAGAGAGAGGGGTCTCCCAGAGGAGGAGGAAGAGGCTTAGCTTGTCATGTGTGGGGCGAGACTTGGGGGTCAGAAGTCACAAGATCAAAGGTGCCTGGTGCCTGGGAATCAGATTAGGGACGTGACCAGCACCCCCACCCCATCAGTGCTGCCGAGAACTGCGGAACTTCTCTTCTTTGCGAGCCATCCTGTCCGCCCTGCAGTCTAACCCCATCTATAGGCTCAAGCGCAGCTGGGGGGCTGTGAGCCGGTGAGCCTGGGTCGAGGGTGGGGACCACCCCATCCCAGCTCTGATCTTCTCAGCTCCTGACCCCTGACCACCCTCCTCTGACCTTCCAGGGAACCGTTATCCACTTTCAGGAAACTTTCACAGATTTTCTCGGATGAAAACAACCACCTCAGTAGCAGAGAGATTCTTTCCCAGGTACAGACAGACTGGAACCCAGTGAATCCCAGGCCCAGCAAGGGGACTTGGGGCCAGGCAGGAGGCATCGTCTTGTCCTTGTCACAATGTCCTTTCCCTGCATTTCACCAGTGACAATTCTCCAGTCCATACTCAGCCTCACATTTTAATTTTCTCTGCTGTTTCCATTAGAGTTCGCACTGGGCCACAACCTTATTTATTCATTCGACAATATCCAAGAAGTCATGAGGAAGGTTACTGAAGGTCAAAGTCATAGCCAAGTGTGAAAAAAAATTGTTCTGGGGATTTACCTTGAGAAGCAAGATTTTTAAATGTGGGCCAACAAGCCGGCTTCGTTTTAGGCAAGAGTTAGGTTCTAATTACAACCAGGAGCTGGTTCTTAGAATCCAGATAGATGGAGTGTGAGGCCTGGAGCCCTCAAGATAAGTGTGCGACTTGTTCACTCCTGCAGGTCTCGGCTTCCCCATAGAGGCCCCGCCGCGCCCCCTCATCTCCACATGCCCCCGCCTGCATTATTGCCCTTGTCCCTGCCCTGCTGTCATGGGGTTGGCCTGGCTGCTGCTGTCTCCCTCCCTGGGTCTCCATCAGGACAGGAATTCTGTCTCTCTCATTCACTGCTGTCTACTCAGCACCCAGGATGGTGAATGGCACTCAGTAGGTGCTCAATAAATGCCTTGTTAGTGAAGGCATATTCAAATAATGAGAGTTCAAGGGACAAGCCCTGCCTAAGCACCTACTGTGTACCAGGTGCTATTCCTGCTGTGCCACCAACCAGGCATGATCACTGTCCCAGGAGCAGGGGGACTCCAGCCCTGGACAGGGAGATGCAGAATGGAGCACTGTCTACTCCAGTGACCGCATGGCGAGCAGGCAGAGCCAGGATGAACCAAATTCCCAGTGGGCCTGTATCATCCAGGCTGGGGACAAGGATTCCCTTCTGTGCCCCCCAGCACCCCTGCTCTCCCTCTCTCTCCACGTGCACTTTCCCTGGGGTAGCCCCCTCCTTGGGTTGGCTTGAAAACTCGCTTGTGATTCTTGAAAGAAGGAGGGGTGTACATGGTGGGTCTTGAGGCGACCTCTCTGAGGAAGGGTCTAAGGAGATCCCAGGGCCACTCAGTCCTTCTCTCCCCGCCAGGAGGAGGCCACTGAGGGAGCCCAACAAGAGGACAACCCTCCGGGAAGCCTACCTTCAGTGAGTGTTCCAGTTTGGGATGAGGGTCGAGGGGGACCCTGGGGAGGGATGGGAGGTGACGGGGTCAGTGTGGACGGCTAGTGACTCGAGCTTTGGGGGCAGCAGAAACTGCCCCCAGGTCCTGTTCCCTACCTTGGCACCTTTCTCACGGACCTGGTTATGCTGGACACAGCTCTGCCGGACATGTTGGAGGTCTGACCCTTGACCCTTGATCCCAGCTGCACTTACCCCACCCAGCACAGCAGGCCTCATGCCACTCACCCTGGGTCCTGCCTTGCACTCCTGACCCCAGCCCCCTGAGCACAGTGGAGCTCCCGACATCTTAGCTCTTGACCTTGACCCTTTAACCTTGACTCTGATGGCTCTAGTTCAAACAAACTTTGCCCCCAGGGAGATCTGATCAACTTTGAGAAGAGGAGGAAGGTGAGTGGCATCGGGGTGGATATAAGGAGGTGGCCTGAGCTGTGGGCAGGGGGCCGGGTCTCAGCCACTGCCCCCTCAGGAATGGGAGATCCTGGCCCGCATCCAGCAGCTGCAGAGGCGCTGTCGGAGCTACAGCCTCAGCCCCCACCCACCTGTCCTGGCTGCCCTGCGTGCCCAGCGCCAGCTCAGCGAGGAGCAGAGGTGACCACCCTGTGGCCTAGCCCATCCCCACCCCAGCTGACCCTGGATCTCACGCAGGGTCCTGCTCACCCAGTGCACTTCCCTGGCTCCTTTCAAGACCCACATTTGAGCCTGGGTCCCCACCTGTGACCTCCAGCCTAGTTCAAGGGTCACCACTGACCTGTAATCCCACACTTGACCCCACCTGCCATTTCGACTTCCACCTGCAACCACTGTCCATCTGTCCTCTTCCCTACCTGAACCTATCTGGTGATGAGTCCCTTCGTGACTTCTGCCATCTGAGTCTGTGACCCTAATAACTGACCCCTGGTTCTGAGCAGTGGACCTAGCCTGCGTGTCTCCTGACCACTAGACTCAACTGTCCCAGTTGTTTCTCATTCTCTCAAATCCATGACCTTCACTGTGGTCCCAGTGATGACCTGGTCCTGAACTTTAGCCTTGACCCGATTCATCTTATTCTCACTCTGCAAGTCCTGGTAGACCTGCCACTCAAGCCATCCCACCCCATCCCCGAAGAGCCCGAATCCCTCCCTGACCCCGACTAACCCCCAGCTTCTCCCCCTCACACCCAAACTTGACCCCAACTGACGCTGACTCCTGCCTCCTCATCTGTCTCTGATGCCTGGACCCAACCCCCAACACACTGACCCCTCAGCTACCGAGTCTCCCGGGTCATCGAGCCACCAGCCGCGTCCTGTCCCACTTCCCCGCGTGTCCGGAGGCGCATCAGCCTCACTAAACGTCTTAGTGCGTGAGTCTTGGGGGCTGCTGGGGGTGCATGGGCAGATACTGGGGGCTGTTCCGGGGCTGAGTCTGGCCTCAGCCTCACCCCCTGTCTCCATCCTCAGGAAGCTGTCCCGAGAGAAAAACTCGTCCCCTGGCAGCAGTCCTGGAGACCCCTCATCGCCCACCTCCAGGTGGGTATCCGTTAGAAGACAGCCTGGAGACAGCAGAGCCAGGTGTCAGGGCAGCTTCCACCTCAGGCTCTGTGTCCCCCCAGTCTGTCCCCAGGGTCCCCCCCATCCAGCCCTAGATCTGAGGACCGTCATCTTGGACCCCCTGCTTCTCCAGGGCCCCAGGGCCCCAGCACCAAGGTACCACGCCTGCCTGTGTCTGCATGGAGGGCTGTGTGTGTGTGTGTGTGTGTGTGTGTATACACGGGAGTGTGGGACCCACTGAGTTCTCTGGGGGTCCATCCAAGAGACCGTGTGGGTCTCCATAGCCACGTTGGATCGCTCACCCACCTCGTGGCACAGATCTGGAGAGAGCTCCTGCTCACCCGCAGGGCATTCTGCAGAACACTCACCCTCTTACTCAAGTGTGTCCCTAGGAACCTGCACACCTGAAGGGAACTGTGGGCTGGACACCGTGGGTGGCGCTGTTCACTGGCATGGGCTCGCGGGTGTACAACAGGCGCGAAAGCGTGTGTGAACACATACTGCTTTCCTGTACACAGGATTTGCGTGTGAATGCGGGTCTGTGTGTATCTGGGTCATGTGCACATTTGTTTCTGTAACAGGGAGACGGGGTCTAGGTATATGTGGGCCTGCTCGTGTCCCCTAATTGGGTGTCCCTGACTCTGGGGCTGTGGAGGGACGTTTGATTGTGTGTGCTGGGGAATGTGACCGTGGGCCTATTGAACAGACCACTGGGGGAGGGGCCTTGTGGTCTCCCACCCATCAGCACCTGCGGATGCCTCTGCCCTCCCACTGCCTACAGCTGCCCCTGGGCCCAGACCTGTCCCTGAGCAGTCCTCGCATCCCCCTCCCTGGGCAGCAGAGCTCGGAGGCCCGTGTGATTCGCATCAGCATTGACAACAACCATGGGAACCTCTATCGGAGCATCCTGGTGAGGGGCTAGGCCGGAGGCTTGCTGGGGACAGCCTGCCTTTGGGGCTGGGGCCCTCCCCCTCACCTCCTGTCCCCCTCTTCCAGCTTACTAGTCAGGACAAAACCCCCAGTGTCGTGCAGCGAGCCCTACAGAAGCACAATGTGTCCCAGCCCTGGGCCCGTGACTACCAGCTCTTCCAAGTCCTTCCTGGGGACAGGGGTGAGCAGGGACAGCTGGGAGCACCAGACTGGGAGGCAGGTGGGAAAGTAGCGGTCTGGCCAGGGCCAAGGCTGGATCCCAGCGTTACCTGGGCTCACAGGGCCACAAGGTGTTTTAGGCACAGTTAGGGGTAAGATGGAGCAGGGTGGGGAGAGGAGGAGGAAGATATCCCGTGGGTTCAGGTAACATTGTACTATTTCCCACCCTCACGCTGAGCCAGGTAGGAGGTTGTCCTGGTCTGGTGTGATGGAGGGGGCACTGAAGTTTGGCTTCCTAGGATTTATGGGCCAATGAGATTATCCTGGTCAAATGCAAGGAGGGACTAGAAGTTTGTCTAACCTTAAATTTGTAGGATCATGAGTTTTTTTGGGGGGCTCAACCTGGAGGGGCAGAAGATGACGGGGTGTCTGAGCTTAGATACAGGAGGAAACGAGGTTGTTGAGGCTCACCCTGGGGACCCTGGAGATGCCTGAACTTGGAAGAGGAGAGAGCCACATGCTCTTGAACCCAAGGCAGGGAGCATGAGGTTGTTCAGTGTGGAGGCAGGTCAGAGGCTGCCTAGTCTTGGACAAGGAGAGGCAAGAGTCACGGCGGAAGGGTGGCTGGACATTGGGAAAGAATGTATGAAACTGCAAAGGCCATGAACCCGAGCAGATGGGAAAGTAGCAAGTCATCCAAGTTCATGGTGACCACAGCCTGAACTTGGCTGGGAAGTGGTAGGGGGAGGGGGAGGTGTGCGGGGAGTTGTGGGGTGAGCACTTTAGACCCCACTGCAGGAATGGTAGGAGGTGGCCCAGGCGCTGGGGAGTTGTCACTGTCTCCAGTGAGAAGAGAATGAGGTTGGGTCAGCACTAGCTGGAGGGACCCAAGGCTGTTGAGGCTCTAGAACAAATGGTAGAAAGTTGCCCAGGTCCTTTGTGAACCCACCACCATCTCCATGCCTGGCCAGAGCTCCTGATTCCTGACAATGCCAACGTCTTCTACGCGATGAGTCCAGCTGCCCCTGGGGACTTCGTGCTACGGCAGAAGGAGGGGACCCGGCACACACCTTCTGCCTCCACAAGCTGAGGTGGCCTCTCCTCCCTCCAGGTCACAGGCCCCTTGGGCAACTTGGGACCTGGCTTCTACAGCCATGGGGGCCGGGTACCCCTCTCCTGGAAAGCCTCTGTCCCCTAGTGGGGCTCTGTATTTTCTGGTAACCCCGCCTCAACTCCAGCCCATCAGCCCCTGCCCCTCTGCCCTCTGAGTCCTGGACCCTCACTCCCATGACATTAGCACGCAGGGTGGCCACGATGGTAACAAAAAGGCAGAGAAAACCGAGAACCCTGAGAAAGGCATTGAGAGTTCCTGTGGATGCCAGAGCGGACCCTGCCGCACATGGAGGGAGGGTGTGGGGGACTCCCCGACTTTTGGAGGGCGATGTCTTTCCTGATGTGTACATAGGAGAGTGAAGATGTGAAATTCCATCAGAAACAGAAAGAAATTACCCTATCCCAAGTCAGTAAGGGCCGTGAAGACGGAAAGAGCACGTGAGCTCTCACTGCCCATAGGAAAAGAAACCAGTGGAGAAAGCAGACAAGGAGCCGAGTGGCCACTGCAGAGTAGTGATAATATTAACATGCCCACCACAGGCTTCTAGTCTGAGCTGGGCATCCACTAAGCGCTTTATATCTCACTGTATTAATCAGAGTTTTTTTTGGCTTTAAGTAGTTGAAATCCTATTCAAACAGGTATGTACCAAAAAGAAAATTGATAGCTCATATAATTGAGAAGGCAATTGGGTCTGCTTCAGGCACAGTTGGATCCAGGGACTCAAAAGATATCAAAATTTTATTGCTGTGTCTTAGCTGTGGTTTTCTCTGAGAATGAGACTGTCTGTTATCCCCCCAAATCCAATTACCCTTTTCTATGGTAATAGAGTCACTGACTTTTTAGCTAGCCATTCTAGTTAAAGCTGCATTTCCTAAATCCCTGCAGCAAGTGTGGCCATATAAGATATAAAAGGAAAGAAGAAAGGGTATATATCTCCCACCCCCTCCTTTTTCTGCTGGTTGGAATGAAGATGTGGAGTGGATCATCCTGGATGGAGTGGCCCATGTCCTCTGAATGACTGAGCAACAAGCTGGAAGGAGCCTGGGCCTCTGCGACCTTGGAGCTGCCATTTTAGGATGCTGCCACTGGACTGTCACATAGGAGAGAAATAAATTTCTACCTTTCTTAGGCCTTTATTATTTGGTTCTCTGTTACAGTCTCTAAAAGAACAATTAGTATAGCCCTACTCCAAGGCAGGCTCACATCCCACCAGTGCTTCTGACACTGGTTCTGGGAAATCAGGATTGGGTTTCATTCCCCTGGTGTGGAGACTGAACACCGAGAAATGCCAAGGCAAGAGCAAAACGTTTTGTTTAAAGGGTAGAGAGGGAGAGAGAGGGGAAGAAGAGGAGGAGGAGGAGGAGGAGGAGGAGGAGGAAGGAGGGAGGGAAGGGGAGGGGAGGGGAGGGGAGAGGAGAGGAGAGGAGAGGAGAAGAGAAGGGAGATTCTTCTGTAGAGGAGGGGACCCAAGGCTGGTGCCCGAGGGAGGGGGTGTCCTGTCCTTCTGTAGATTTCAGATTTCCTTTCTTCTCGTGCCCCCTCCTCCTCCTATCTTGCCTACTTGAAAGGTGCAGTGACCCAGAGCAGGAAAGAAGCCATTCAGAGGTACAGGCAGGAAGGAGTGACCCAGGAAGTGCTCATTAACAACTCCTGGAGAAGAGGAACAGAACCTGGAGGCAGGTGGCCTTGGCAACAGATTGGAGGAGGGGAACGTGCTCTGGAGGTGTTAGCATTTTGTTTCCTTTTGAATCAGCTCTCATTTTCCTGACTCCATCGATCCTTACCTAACTGACTGTCCTTTGGCCCTGGTCTGAGGGCCCTCCTCTGCCAACAGACCTCCTCCTTCCCATAGTGACCACAGCAAAAATCTCAGAGCAAGTTCCCACTGGACCATCTTGGGTCACATGTCTATCCCTGAACCAAATGCTGATTGCCCACATTGGGGTCCTGTGCCCACCCTCTGAGCTAGCAGAGAAAGTTCAAATCACAGGGGTGGCATCTTGGTGGGCACACACATGGAAGTGAAATTTGGGAGCTATGAAGAGGAGGAGGAGAAATTCTAGTGAATGGGCAGAAAACAGTTCCTACGGTTCTTTCTTTCTCTCTTTCTTTTCTTCCTTCCTTCCTTCCTTTCTTTTCTTTCTTTCTTTTCTTCTTTCTCAGTCCCTATGGTTCTAACCTTTGTCCCTGGAGAAATAGCAAGGAAAGCCCAGGCACCAGCAGAAGTAAGAGAGGGGATAGAAGAAGCTAACCTTCATGTAAGGTCTGATGGAACACTGGTTACAGTACACATCATGCTACTTTTTGGAGTTGTTTTTTCTTCTGTGAGTATAAAGACCTGAAGACCATTTGGATATAACAGCATCCTATTTGAACTAACCCAAGCAACTAATAATTGCTGTCCCCACTGCGTGCTCACTGTGTGCCAAGTTTTAAGAATTTCACTTAGCCAGGCTCCTGGCGCACACCTGTAATCCCAGCAGTTCAGGAGGCTAAGGTGGGAGGATCGCAAGTTCAAAGCCAACCTCAGCAAGGCCCTGAGCAATTTAGTGAGACCTTGTCTCAAAAGAAAAAGTAAAAATTTCTGGGGATGTGGCTCAGTGGGAAAGCACCTCTAGGTTCAATCCCTGGTATCAAAAAAAAAAAAAAAAAAAAGAAAGAAAGAAAAAGAAAAAAAGAAAAATAATCTAATTTATTTCTCACCATACCCCTAAGGACTGAGCAATGTATTATCTCCATTTTATACATGAAGGACTGAGACTAGCAAAAGTAAGTGGCTGGGCTGGGATTGTGGCTCAGTGGTAGAGTGCTCGCCTAGCACAGGCGGGACCGGGTTCGATCGATTCTCAGCATCACTTAAAAATAAAAGGCATTGTGTTATGTCCAGCTACAAAAAAAAAAAAAAAAAGCAAGTGTTCAAACCAGAATAATACAACACCAGAAGAGATGCACTTGACCATGAGGCCAGTTTGCCACTTTTATTTACAACTGAGTATCTCTCTGTCTCCCTCCAGATGCCAGTTACCTAAGGAAAAATCCTCCTTGATCTGTGTGTTTACTTGGGGTGGAACCAGGGCCTGGTACACGTTATGCAAGTGCTGCATCACCAAGTTACGCCCCCAGCCCCAACTTTCGTGGAATCCTTCCTTCCTTCCTTCCTTCCTTCCTTCCTTCCTGTTTCTTTCTTGGTTCCAGGTACTCAGGAATAGTTGTAAGGGCTATTCAAGATCCACTGTTTGTCTGTATCTCTTAGCTTGGTTCTATTTATGGGGGCGGGGGGCTACTGGGAATTAAACCCAAGGGCACTTTACCACTGAGCTACATCCACTGCCCTTTTGTATTTCAGGGTTTGCTAAGTTGCTTAGGGCCTCTCTAAACTTCTGAGGCTGGCCTCAAACTTGCAACCCTCCTGCCTCAGCCTCCTGAGCTGCTGGGGTTACAGGCATCCGGCGGGCTCTCTCCTAATCTTTTACACCATAAATACTTTTACTATGTGCCAGACTCTGTTCTCTGTGGTGGGACTACAGTAATCAAGAAAAGGGTCAAATGTCCCTGCCCCCATAGACTCAATAACAAAACATTAAACATACATCAGGTGACAAGGACAGTAGTAGCCAAAAAGGAAAAAGAAAAAAAAAAGTTGTTTAAAGGTGAAGGAGGTATGTGGGGGAGGTGATCAGAGAGGGCTTCACTGAGGAGGCAGGTGTGGGGAGAGGTCTGAATAAGGCGAGGGAGAGAGCTCGGTTAATATCTAGGGGAAAAGCCTTCCAGGGAGAGGGAAGGAACAGCACACAGCTCATGTCAACTTCACCATCTGGTTATTTCTTCCTTCCTATTGGCAAAGATGCCTCTCTGGTTACTCCATCTGCCCACCACAACATCTGCAAGAAAAGGGAGCCTCTTTTCCCAGCAAATCCAGCTGAAATCTCAGGATGGAAGCTCAGACTCTCTTGGTTAACAAGCCCACCCTGAACCAATCACTGAGTGTCAGGGAATGGTGTACTTTGATTGGCTAGTCTGGGGTAGGAAGGCTCAATGGTTACCCCCTCCCTTCTGTAGGTGTGCACCTCTATGCAGGTATGTACCCCAGTTTGAGAAATTCAGTCCTAGTGAATGGATCTGATGATTTATAATATAATTATTTTCCAGATTATTAAAAGAACCATATAAAATAAAATACCAAGTGTATAAAAATGTAAGGGGCTGGGGTCATGACAGCGGTAGAGCGCTCGCCTAGTGGTAGAACACTCACCTAGTATGCATGAGGCACTGGGTTCGATCCTTAGCACCACATAAATATAAAATAAAGATATTGTGTCAACCTAAAACTAAAAAAGAATATTTTTAAAAAGTAAGCATTCCCCCCCCCTCAAAATCATAAATGAAATCCCACTCCAGAATATGTGTAACTTTACAAATGAAGGACCACATTGTACCTTCGGCCCAGCAGCACTGCCTAGCCCTGCTCCTATACTCAATTGCTAGTCGTTATGATGATTGTTCTTATTTCCAGTCTGGGGAGAAGTGCTGATTAGCAGGATAATATCAGTAGCTTACATTTTTTAAATGCTTGCTACGCATCAGGCTAGGTTTTACAGATGAGAAGAATGAATATCGGGTAAGGTAAGTTACTTGTCTAGGGTCACATAGTCACACAAAGTGTGTCCGATGTTGCTTTTGGAGCTGTCCTTGGCCTCCAAGGGGCCACTGGTCCCAGGAGGGCCCCTGCCCCCTCCCGGCGGGTGTTTATCTCTGCCCAGGGCTGCGTGCTGGTCCCGCCCCTTTGGGGAAGCTGCCTCTTGGAGGCTTCTGGCCGGGAAGAGCCTGCCTGGTCAGCTGTGTCCGGTGGAGGCAGCTGCGGAAGCCAGCTGTGGACTGTGCCAGGGGCTGGTCCTCCGGGCAGGAGCCCTGGGCTCCCCGGGGGGCCAGGTGGAACCATGGGCCACCTCAGGGCGCCCCTTTGGCCCCGGGTCAGTCCTCTCTTTCTCCTGCTTGCTGGAGCAGCTTTGGCGCCCCCACTCAACCTGCCTAACCCCAAGCTTGAGAGCAAAGGTAAGAATGGAGTCTGTGTGGACGCCCACCCTGAGTCCTGGAGGGCATTGCTGGGGCCTGAATTCCCACTCTGGGTCCTGGGGGCCATACTAGGTTCTGCACCTTCAGACTGGATCCTGGGGAGCAAGCTAGTGTCTGAATCCCCAGACCCCGTCCCCATGAAGCAAGCTGGGGTCTAAGTCGCCAGGATGGGTCTTGGGGAAGAAGTTAAGACGGGGGGCATAAGATTCTTATTTTAGGGCTGGGGATGGAGCTCAGTGGTAGAGTTCTTGCCTCACATGTGTGAGGCACTGGGCTGATCCTCAGCACCACAGAAAAATAAATAGATACTTTGTGTCATATATATATATATTATTTTATTTTATCTTTTCAGGGAGTCTAGGACATGCTAAAGCCTAATGGAACAAGGGTGTGCTGGGTCTAGGCCTCCTGCAGTCTGAGTCCTTGGGGGGAGGGATCAAGCGGACCCTCCAATTGGGAAAAGAGGCTAAAGCCCGGGTCGAGTCAGAGAGGCCAGGCTGCGGGCGACTGTGAACAGGGTTTGCCAGCGGGCGCCAGATCCCTAGCCCCGTCGGGTAGAAGAAGGGAGCGGGGGACACGGTTGGCGCTATCGGGAGCCTGCTGGGGCAGATAGGGGACCGCCTCCTCCACACACACCCAGCAGTGCACACATCCAGGCCTGGAGCAGCGCGGGCAGCTGGGGGCCGAGGTCTTGAAGGTTGTGCACTGCTCAGCTGGCCACGGGGTGGGCGGGTGTGTGTAATGGGGTGGGGGACAAGCAAGCAACCTGCGCTGGGGAGTTCCAAGGGTACCCCCTCTGCAGACCCCTCGAGGACCCCGCTCGGGGAGAGGGCGGGGCGGTGCTTCTTTTCTTATCGCGTCCGCACAGGCGGCGGAGGGAGGGCAAGGGGGCTGTGGCCAGGAACAGGGCTCGGCTTCCCTGACCCCCTCCCATTGTCACTTCCCAGCGGCCCTGCTGGCAGCCCGCGGGTCCGAAGACCTTCTGTGCTTCACCGAGAGATTGGAGGACTTGGTGTGTTTCTGGGAGGAAGCGGCGAGCTCTAGGATTGGCTCCCACAACTACAGCTTCTTTTACCAGCTCGAGTGAGTCAGGGCAGATGTCCCACCGCTGTGTGTGTGTGTGTGTGTGTGTGTGTGTGTGTCTCGAGGGGTGCGGTGCGGACAGGTAGGATTTCCCGGAGGCCCTAGCCTGAGATGTCCCCTAGAGCCTGGAGTTGGACGGCGCCTCGCGTTGTGGTCACTGGTGGAAAATCTACCAGGCCAGGGCTAACACTCCCCCTAGTGGCAGGTGCTCGAATACTCCAGTGATCGCCGCTTTCACGCGACCCCAAAACATCAGGACTGGGGCAATATAATTTCTACGCTGGACTCAGGCGTCACTACCCTGGAGCTGAGACTCCCCCCGGTGCTAGAAACCAAAATGCCACCACAGTCTGGACAACACAAATTTCCCAGCTCCCCCTCCCAATTTGCTTCCTTCTCTCCTGGGTTTTCGGGCGCCTAGGGGTGAGCCACGGAAGCCGTGTCACCTGCACCAGGAACCCACTGCCCGTGGCGCGGTGCGCTTCTGGTGCTCGCTGCCTACGGCCGACACGTCGAGCTTCGTGCCCTTAGAGCTGCAAGTCACAGTGGCTTCCTCGGGCACTGTGCGCTATCACCGTACCATCCACATCAACGAAGTGGGTATGTGCACCCGGAACGGAGGAGGGGTCAGGGGAGGGGGTCTTAGTCTCCGCCCACCTGATCAACCCCACTCTGCAGTGCTCCTGGACGCCCCAGCAGGGCTGTTGGCACGGCAGGCCGAGGAGGGCGGCCACGTGGTGCTACGGTGGTTCCCGCCTCCTGGGGCACCTATGACGACCCAAATCCGCTACGAAGTGGATGTCTCTGCCGGTCACGGTGCAGGAGGATCGCAGAGGGTGAGGCCTGCCGGGACCGCCCAGCCCTAGCAGCTCCGCAGCCCTCCCTAAGTCCCCACCCAGAAGGGCCCCACGGCCCGCCCTCGAGGCCCGGTCCCTCCAGCCCCATCCCTGACGGCCCACATCCCACTGCCTTGATGCCTAAGAAAGCTCCACGCTCATTTTTACGACCCCTTTGCCAATGCCCCGCTGATCCGCTTCAACCCCAACTTCTGTCACTCTTAAATCCCTAACCGCACACTTCAGGACCCAGTTCACTCTAGGCTGTCGGGCCCCGCCTTTAGGTAGCGCAGGTCCCGCCCTTTGACTTGGGATCTTTACTCTGATTGGCCTTGAGCTTTCCTGGGATACGCCCCCTACTCTCATTGGCTCAGACTCAGGCATTGCCTCTCTCTCCGACTAGCTGGATCCCTGCAGGGCCCGCCCCAAGCGCCCTTCACTGTACGTGTCCACCTTGTGCCCCTCGCCCAGGTGGAGATTTTGGAGGGTCGCACTGAGTGCGTGCTGAGCAATCTGCGTGGAGCCACACGCTACACCTTCGCAGTTCGTGCGCGTATGGCCGAGCCGAGCTTCGGTGGCTTTTGGAGCGCCTGGTCTGAGCCTGTGTCGCTGCTGACTGCTAGCGGTGAGACCCAGGTGGGGGTGTGGAAGGAGCTGCGGAGAAATGCTGGGCAAACCCATGCCCTGATCTCTTCCTTACCTCCTAGACCTGGACCCCCTCATCCTGACGCTCTCCCTCATCCTGGTGCTAATCCTGCTGCTGCTGGCCGTGCTTGCCTTGCTGTCCCACCGTCGGTAAGCGCCGACCCTTGTTGTCAAGTTCCTTAGATGCTTAATGATCTGACTAGCCATTCTGAGGTCTAATTCCAAACACACACCGTGCCTTTCACACCCCAAGTCTCTGCACTTGCAGTTCCTTCTGCCTGGGATGTCCTTCCTGCCGTGCCCACTAATTCACTTTCATGGCCTTCTTCACTTATTTGTGGGAAAGTACATATTGGGTACCAAAATGTGGTAGGCACTGAGGAGAGAGTGGAGAACAAGCCAGATCCTGCTTACAAGTCCCTGACTTTCTGGATCTTGTAGTTAAGTCAACAAACAAGGCAGACAACAAACAAGGGCACCAACAAATATTTAATTATAAATTGCTATGAGTACACACACACACACACACTCCCTGTCTCTTGCCGTGTGAAGCTTTGCTCTGCCTCAGGACTGCCAGCAAAGAGGCCATCTCCAGATGTCGGCCCTCAACCATGCGCCTTCAGAACCATGAGCCAAAATAAACTTCTTTATAACTCATCAAGAAAAAAATTGCTGGGCTGGGGGTGTGGCTCAAGCGCTAGCGTGCTCGCCCAGGTTCGATCCTCAGCACCACATACAAACAAAGATGTTGTGTCCGCTGAGAACTAACATATATATATATTTTAAAAAATTGCTATGAGTGATATCCTAGAAACACATGGCGTGGGTACATATATGATGGGATACTTAGGGAAGGCTTCTGGAGTAGAAACCTCAGAGTTGATAGGAAGCAGCCATGTGAAAAGTGGGGAGAAGAAACTGCAAGTGCAAAGGTCCTTTGGTGGAAATGAAGTTGGTTCACTGAAGCAGCTGTAAGAGATATGGCTGGAGCACTATGTGAGGGGGGAATGGTGAATGAGGCAAAGGAAATACCAGGAGGCTGATCACGCAGGACCTGTGGGGCAGGGGAAGGAGTTTGGATTTTGTTTTGTGTGTGTGTTGGGGATGGGACCCAGGGCCTCAAGAGTGCTAAGCATGCCTTCTACATGAGCTACATCCCCAGCCCTGGATATATTCCGAATGCTGAGAAACCAATGAAGGGAGTGATAAGAGTAGTGACAATAGTGCTCCTCCAGGCCAACCCTGGACCAGGTTTGGAGCTTGAGTCAGTCTATATTGAGCTCCTTGACATCCTCACATATCCGTTCTTATTAGCCTTCTGAAGGACCTCACTGATGCTTCAGCCAAAGCCGGTTCCCCAGTCCTGATGTACCCCTCTGTCTCCATCATGATCACAGGGACCAGGAATATTTGTACTGGGGGCTAAGAGCAGTGGTGAGTGTTCAATGACTTATGTCCACCGAAATATTTCTATCAATTTTAACAGGGCCCTGAAGCAGAAGATCTGGCCTGGCATTCCAAGCCCAGAGAGCGAGTTTGAGGGTCTCTTCACCACCCACAAGGGTAATTTCCAGGTAGGTGGCCTGGTTGTCCCCCCAGAGCCTGGGGCTATCCTGCCCCTGAAAAAGGAAGCCCTGGCCTCTGAGCAGCCGGTTTTGCTTCTCCAGCTGTGGCTCTCCCAGCATGATGGCTGTCTCTGGTGGAACCCCTGCACACCCTTCACAGAGGACCCACCAGCCCGCCTGGAAGTCCTTTCAGAGCGCTGCTGGGGGGTTACCCAGGCAGTGGAGCCAGGAGCAGATGACAAGGGGCCTCTGCTGGAGCCAGCGGGCAATGAACATACCCAGGACTCCTATCTGGTGCTGGACAAGTGGTTGCTGCCCCAGAGCCCATGCAGTGAGGACCTCTCAGGGCCTGATGGCAGTGTGGACACAGTGGCTGTGGATGAAGGCTCAGAAGCATCCTCATGCTCATCTGCTTTGGTCTTAAAGCCCAGACAAGAGGGGGCCTCAGCTGCCAGCTTTGAGTACACCATCCTGGATCCCAGCTCCCAGCTCCTGCGTCCTCGAGCACTGCCTCCTGAGCTGCCCCCCACCCCACCCCACCTGAAGTACTTGTACCTCGTGGTTTCTGATTCAGGCATCTCAACTGATTACAGCTCAGGGGACTCCCAGGGAGCCCAAGGGGGCTCCTTCGATAGCCCGTACTCCAACCTGTATGAGAACAGCCCTGTCCCAACCCCTGAGCCTCTGTCCCCCAGCTATGTGGCCTGCTCTTAGGACTCCAGCCTACAGATGCGTGGGGATCCAACATGACTGCAACGCCAGTTCAGGTCCAAGACTGACCTGAACAGGAAAGAGAGGCTACCCTCAAGGCTAGGGGCATTGCTAACTTTGACTGTTTACCCAACCCATTCTGCTCAGAAAGTCCCAACTGTGCAGTATTTTATAATATGTATGTTCTTTTTTTTTTTTGTATGTACATATATGTATAAAATATGTTAAGTTTTTCTACTATGACTTCTGCAAACTCTCTGTAAGCCCCATATTTCCCTAGGCCATGGCCATAGGGGCAGCAGATAAAGTCCTTGATCTCACTCTGAAATTTTGGACCTGGCAATGTGAAGACTAATCATAATGAAATAAATTAGTCATGTAAATTACACTAGCTGGTGTAACAAGCAGCTCCTAGATCTTAGTGGCTTAGCTCATTACATGGTTTCTCGCTGATATCCTAATTCAGACTGGTGGGAAGCCATTTTGGGATGAGTCAGAGGCCCAAACTCTTTTGGTCTATAGCTTAGTCTTCTCTTGGGATGACCATGGGGTCCTTAGATAGACCCTCTACGCCCTGCCAGCTAATAAACAAAGGGATGCAGCAGAACAGCAGGAGATTCCACAGTTCATTTTAGGGATCTCATCTGAAGACAGTCTCTTTTCTCACATTCTACTGGTCAGAAAGTCATGTGACCCAACTAGAACCATGGGATGCTGAGAGATGTAATCTGTTGTACACCCAAGGAGAAGAAAACTTTAGTAACCCTCTATCTAGTCTCTATCACTAATAACAACAACAGGGGCTGGGGTTGTGGCTCAGCTGTAGAGCACTCGCCTGGCGCGTGCATGGCCCTGGGTTCAATCCTCAGCACCACATAAAAATAAATAAAAATAAAGGCATTATTTACAACTAAAATAAATAAATTTTTAAAAACCCAATAAAACAGTATCTCACAGGGCTTTATTCTGAATCAGGCTTTTTTTTTTTTTTTTTTGGTGCTGGGATTGAACTCAGGGGTACTCTGTTACTGAGCTACATCTCCAATCCTTTTTATTTTTTATTTTGAGACAAGGTTTCACTAAGTTGCTTAGGGCCTCCCTAAGTTGTTGAGGCTGGCCTTGAACTTACAATCCTCCTGTCTCAGCCTCCTGAGTTGCTGAAATTACAAGCTTGTGCGCTACACCTAGTCAGGCCATGTTTTAAAGAAAGCACTGGCTCCTATAATTGCAGGAGGCTGAGGTAGGAAGACTGCAAGTTCTAGGCCAGTCTCAACAACTTAAAGAGACCCTGTCTCAAAAATTAAAAAAAAACAACTGAGGATGTAGCTCCGTGGTAGAGCGTCTCTGGGTTCCATCCCCAGTACTGGGGACAAAAGGGGGTGGTGAGAGAAAGTACTGTGGTGATGCCAAATATCATTATGACATTTAGCAGCAATTTTCATTTGGCCCCTTTTTAAAAGTTTGGCTTAATCAGAGAAAGCTGAAAACATGAATACTTTATGCTACAGAAATTCCACTTTTAAGTATATACCCTAGGTATATATCCTGGTACACCTATGTATACAGGACATGTTTACTAGAATGTTCAAGCAGTAAATAAGTCAATCTGGTGAATAAATTAGGGTATAGTTGCCCGTGGATTAATATGCAACATCGAAAAAGGAATGAACTAGAAGATGTGGCTGAGTCTTAGTTACAATCTTAACTGGGCAAAGAAGGAAGCCTCAGATTACATTTATCATGAAACTCTTTATACAGTTCAAAACAGTAAAAAAAAGAAAAAATCAATTGATTGGACATAATATGTACATGGTAATACTAGGGTGTTTTTGCTTGTTTATGGTATCGAGGATTGAACCCAGGGCCTCACACATGCTATGCAAGCTCTCCCCAACCTCTATAATGCTAATTTTTATTTTTTAGGTGTAGATGGACACAACACAATGCCTTTATTTTTATGTGGTGCTGAGGATCAAACCAGGGTCCTGCCCATGCTAGGCGAGTGCTCTACTGCTGAGCCACAATCCCAGCCCTATAATGCTAATTTTTAACCCCTATATATAGTGCTAAAGAGAAAAAGCACTTTATATTCTTTAAGTGATGAATCTGCACACGTTCCGGAAGTAAGTATTCCAGCCCCTGGAAACTGAGGCAGACACGTTGACACACACCAAGGTTCAGGGCTGGTCTCCAGAGCTTGAACTCTTGTCTGAGCTGGGGTCACAAGCCTGGGTGGGCCACCTGGTGATCTTCATCTCTCCATCTGGTTGGAAAGTCACACACCACTCTGTCCTGGGACCCAGCCCACTTGGCTCAAGGCAGGCTCGGATGCGGCACTCTCCTGGGCCTGGTGCATCTGGCTGCAGCCAGCACTGGGCAGGGAAATACCGCTGGAGCAGTGCCAGCTGCAGGGCATCCCCATTGTCTCCTTCCTCCTGAGTCTGGAGGGCCACCATGAGCCCACAGTCCCGGTTGGGTCCACGTCGGTGGCTGAAGTAGGCAACTGTATCCAGAAGCAAGGCAGCCAGGTAGGCGGCTTCCTGGGGCCCAGGGTCTTTTGCTAGGTACTCCTCCAGGCCATCAAGCAGCAGTAGGGAGGGGGCAGGCCCGGGAGCCTCATGGGCAGAGCACAGGAGCCGGAGAAGCTCTCCAGTTGAGGGTGGGTACTGGAAGCGAATCTTCTAGAAGATTCAAAAATAAGAAAAAGAAAAGAAAAGGCCAGATTCAGCACAGGAAGTCAGACTCCCTGCAGTGGCAGCCCTGCTGTCCCAGACTCTCTCGCTCCCTAGACAGCTGGTTCCAGGGTGACAACGTGGTAAATATTCTCCTATCCATCCTTTTTCCAGCACTGCCATGTCCTAGTTAAGGGCCAATACTGCCAGAGGAAACCTGCCCCTACCATCACTCTCAGTCCGACCAAGCCCTGAAAATTTAGCTCCATTAGCCCCACCCCTCAATTAACATTGACCCCGCCCCCTGGGCCTGCCTCTAACACCGCCCGTCATGGGCTGGTTTTTCACTCAATTAAGTTCCGCTGGTTCCACCCCTCACGCACTCCTGACTCCACCCCATCATGGCCGCTCGGGTGAGCCCTCCCGCCATCCCCGCCAGGGACCTACCAATCTATCACTCAATCCTCGACCCGCCCCACTATTGGCTGGTATGCCTCTGGTCCCGCCCCACCGTTACCTGCAGCCTCAGAGGGTCAAGCGCCCCACCGATACCGCGGGGCAGGCTTTGAAGAGGCCTACGAGTCAGGAAGAGGACAGGGCCTCGGCCCTCTCCTGCCGCCTCCAAGGCCGCCGCAAATAGCAGCGCTGTTTTTCCAGAGCCTGGAGCACCGAGTAAGAGCAAAGGTGGCCCCACCTCTGCCGTGTCCTCCCCGGTCCCCACCGCGCTGCCCCGGCTTAGCACCCGCCTCAGCGTCTCCGCCATTCGCAACACGCCTCTGTCCAATCGGGGGCGCATTCCCAGCCTTGATCCCTCCCAAACTGAGGCCTCATTGGTTACAGTAAACTTAGCTTCTCTATTGGTCCCTGGAGCTGTCCGTCAAAAGTAAATCGTGTTTGCTAGCTCCCCCCCTGGGGACTGAGCAGATAACCTAGTCTTGAGTTTTAGAGAAATGGAGGAATTTAAGGGAGATAAGACCGTTCTCTGAGGGAGGCTGCTGGGGGAAGCAGCATGAGTACTATTAAGGCGAGCTAATCAGCTAGTCAGCTAATCAGCATATCTTTTCCTATGCTTTCATCTTTAGTCTGTGCACGTCTCTAAGGTGAGTGTCTTGTAAGCAACATATACGCATTGAGTGTTGGAGCAAACAGGCCCAAATCACTGACATTACTTCAAGTCTCCTAGCCTAAGTTTGCTCACCTGTAAAATGGGTATCATGGTGTCTCAGGGCAATATTGATGGGCTTGTGTCTGTGTGTGGTTTTGATGATGTCACCCAATGCAACTGAGAAGTGTAGCGGGATGAGTTGTGTGCTTGTGTCTCTACACACCTGACTATGGTGACAAGTGTTTGGGGCCACAGGTTCAGGCACACTGTATGCAAACAACAACGACACAACAAAACAGCAGCAGCTACCTAAGAGGCTCTGTGAGAAGAGGCTTCTCACCGTACGTTCTCATTGGCATGGGGGCTTCTCGAATCTTGCTTGTGCTGAGGGAAGGAGTGAAGGGGGAATATAAGACAAAAGAGGCAGGAAAGAAAGGGTCTGGGAGAGAGAAATTCAGTAGAGGTCTGGTTTGCCTTGTCACCTCTGTCACTCCAGGGCTCAGAACAGCGTTAACACATTGTAAGTCTCAAATATGTTCTTGTTAAATCA
The DNA here is from genome assembly GCF_052094955.1 of Ictidomys tridecemlineatus. NCBI lineage: Eukaryota > Metazoa > Chordata > Mammalia > Rodentia > Sciuridae > Ictidomys > Ictidomys tridecemlineatus. The sequence continues at coordinate 9,125,213 of NC_135478.1, read as the reverse complement.
GCAAAGGAAGAAAGGTAGGGATTTTGAGAAACTGGGTGAGAGGAAGGAACGAAGTGAGTGAGCATGATCACTGACTGGGTCTCCTCACCCAGACTTTGCCCCAGAGCTGCCACTCGTGTCTGTGTTGCCCTAGCAACCTGGTCTCCTGGTAACTTCAAAGTGGTGCTGTTGCCTGGAGACCCAGGGGCAGGGCAGAACTGTGATTTCCTGGGCTCTCTCTCTCTTTCTCTCTCTCTCTGGGACCAGAAAACAGCTCCACAACATCCCCCAATACACCCACTCAAACAGCTGGGTACCCCCACACCCTTTACACACACACACACACACACCATGATATCTCTGCATATATTTCATTTCTAGAATCTCCATCATCCACATGCTCACAGCTATATCCATCCAGACACAAAGGATCCCATATGCATTCTGTCCTGTGTTCACACACACACATCCTTTCTCTTGCACACACACAAGAATACACTCTGATACAACTGTACCATAGCCACTACTTGCATGCATACACATGCACACAAACACATACAAACTCCGAGGCACATGATTATACAGCTCTGTCAAAAATACTGCCTCAGCACCCACCCCCACCAGATACATTACACTGCAACACATCAGTTATACAGAGTAGTCAACACTAACATCACACAATTACCTACCCAAGAGCATTCTGAGGCCCCACCTCAGGTCCTTTGCACTTGATGTTCCTTTACCCAGAGCAGTCATTCATAGACATCTATTTGGCTCATGTTTTGGTACTAGGGATCAAATCCAAGGGTTCTTTACCACTCAACCACATCCCAGTCCTTTTTTAAAAAAAAAAAAATTTTTTTTTTTGAGAAAAGGTCTCACTAAGTTTTTGAGAGTCTTGCTAAATTGCCGAGGCTAGCCTCAAATTGCAGTCCTCTTGCCTTGGCCTCTGGAGTCATGGGGTTATAGGTAAGCACCATCACACCCAGCAGATTTATAAAAAACACACAACTCCAGGGGTTAGGGTTGTGGCTCAGTGGTAGATGGCTCTCCTAGCACATTCGAGGCCTTGGGTTCAGTTCTCAGCACCACATATAAATAAATAAAATAAAGGTCTATCAACAACTAAAAAAAATATAAAAAAAAAGAAATAACTCCATTTAGGTCTCTGGCCAAATAGCATCTACATGGAGAGGCTTTCTCTGACCACGTGTGAAAACTTGCACAGCTTTGAATACCATCACTTCCAACATTAAGCATTTACTTGATGCCATCTCTCCTCTCTACAGTGTCAGCTCCACAAAGATAAAGTCTTTGTTTTGTTCACTGCCAGGTCCCCAGCTCCTAGCACAGCATCTGGCACCCAGTAGGTGCTCATAAATGTCGGCTGGGTGAGGACATTCAGTCGTGATGCAGACATTTGGCAAATCTCTCTGGACCACAGTTCTTTCTGTCACTTCTCAGAATTCCGTTTTCCTGTCTTCACAGAAAGGCATTTAAAACAGAGATGCTCCATGGGAGGACACAGCAGCCCATGGTTGGGGCTGCAGAGGGGCCAGGGGTGGGGAAATGGTGGTTCAGGGTCAGTCCCTGCTTCCTCTTAGTCTATGCCATGTTCAAGCGATTGGTTCATTACTCCAACAAACATTGTTTAATCTTGTATTCCAGGGCCCGTTCGAGCCACCAGTGCCAGGTACTTTGATAGAGCAGCTGGGGACCCAAACATGAGAGAAAAATAGACAAAGTCTCTGACCTAGTAGAGCGGACGAGAAGAAAACAGCCACTAAACATAAAGTGTATGAGCAGATGAGTTAAAAATTGTTTGCACAGGGAAGAGAAGCTGGAAAGACCAACTGGATTTTTCAGTTTCAAATAGGGTGGTCAGGGTAGGATTTGCTGGGGAGGTGACAGCTGAGAAAAGACCCGAAGGAGGTGAAGGAGTGAATGAAGCATGAATGCAGGGGAAGAGCCTTCAGGTGGACACACATGGAAGTGCAAATGCCCGTGCCACTAGGAGGTTGGCTTTTGCTTAGAAAGCCACTGCGGTCTTGAGAGAGATTTTTTTTTGTGTGTGTGTGGGGGGTACTTGGGATTGAACTCAGGGACACTCAACCACTGAGCCACCTCCCCAGTCCTATTTTGCGTTTTATTTAGAGACAGGGTCTTGCTGAGTTGCTTAGAGTCTCACTTTTGCTGAGGCTGGCTTTGAATTCGTGATCCTCCTGCCTCACTCAGCCTCCCAAGCTGCTGGGATGACAGGCATGGGCCACCATGCCCGGCTTGAGATATCATGTGTGTGTGTGGGGGGGCGTACTAGGGATTGACAAGGGCCTCACATGTTAGGCAAGTGCTCTACGACTGAGCTATACTCCCAGCGTGTTCTCAATGTGTGTCCTCTCTCTCTCTGTTATGGGTACTGGGGATTGAGCCCTTGTGTGATTTACCACTGAGCTACATCCCCAGTCCTTTTTATCTTAAGAGATGGTTTCACTAAGTCTCTGAAGGCCTTGCTAAGTTGCTGAGGCTGTTATGGTTTAGATATGAGGTGTCTCTCAAAAGTGAACGATTGGGTTAAGGATCTCACAACCCAATCAGTGAATTAGTCTCCTGATAGGGATTGACTGAGTGGTGCCTACAGGCAGTGGCTGAATGAGGTGGGTCATTGATATATATTTTGTGAGCCTTTGATATATATTTTGTGAGCTGATCTTAGTGTCTCTCTGCTTCCAGATGGTCATGCCCTGAGCTGCTTGACTTCACCACACTCTTTCACCATGATTCTGTCTGACCTCAAGCTGTGAGGAATGGAGTCAGCCATTTATGAACCAAGACCCCTGAAACGGTGAGCCCCCAAATAAATTTATCTTCTTAAAATTGTTCTTGTAGATATTGTATGTGTGTGTGTTTTGTCACTGCAGCAAAAAGCTAAAACAGACTGTCCTCCAACTTGTGATCCTCCTGCCTCAGCCTCCCAAGTAGCCAAGATTACCAGTGTGCACCAGAGCACCTGGCCACAAGGGTTTTGAGTCAAGGACAATAGTGTTCTTTCGTACGTTCTAAAACACAGCCGTTTTGGTGTTGAATTTGAAATGCTGTGACTCATGGAGGTGTTCTCTCCTGAAGTTCATCCATCTTTTAGAGTTGAGAATGAGGTCAAGACCAGGGCTGCTGTCACCAACCTTCAGACCTAAGTCACTCTTACCCCTTTCTCTCCGCATCAGCACCTTGGACAGCGGTAGCGGCAATGGGCAGAGGTGCTGTCCGTGGTACTGAGGTTTTATTTGATTCTTGGCCCGAGGGGAAGTTCAGGGGGAAGCATGGATTTCAAGTGTATGAGGGGTAAACAGAGCCGTGGTGGGCCAAGCAGGTTGGTCGATGCTGTCTGTCCTCCACCTTCAGCTCACTAGTTCTCCCACTTCATTCCCTGTGGCCAACGACCCATTTCACCATCTCCCCAACCTCTTCTTCCTCTATTTCCAACTCTCCCGCTCCACTCCAGCCCTACAGACCTCTTTGCTGTTCCCCGAACACATCAGGCATGGTCTCCAGCTCAGGAACTTTGCACTTGCTATTTCCGTCACTGGATATTTACATGGTTCCTTTCCTTTACTCCTTCACATCCCCCTGGCCATGCTCTTTAAATTATAAGCCAAGTCCCATTCACAATTCTCACATTTTCCCTAGCTTGCGTTTTCTCCTTGTCCCATATCACTCTCTAATGTATCAGCAGTCCCAATTCCTTACCTAAGTCTTTGATCTCAGAGTTTGGAATTCAGAACTTTTCCAATTTTTTAAAGTTAATGTGGTGTAAATTCTGTCTTGCATAATACCCCTAGTGGGGCCTAGGGTTATATATAATATACCAAGACCAAACACCTTATCTACAGTAAAACAAGAATATTTGCATCAAGTGAAATAATTAAAAGCTATACTTAACCTCACATCAGTTCAGATCAGGTTTGACACAAGGGAGTTAAGAAAGGATTTTGGTTTTCAAAATGGGCTTGGTACAATCAAAAGAATGAGAAGTTATACTCCATTTATGTATGATGTGTCAAAATGCATTCTATTATCATGTGTAACTAATTAGAACAAATAAAAAGAAAGAAAATGGGGCATGCCTTTAATACCAGCTACTCAGGAGGCTGAGGTAGGAGGACCACAACTTTGAAGCCAGCCTGGGCAACTTGGTGAGACCCTGTCTTAAAATTTTTTTAAAGGCTGGGAAGGTAGCTCAGTGGTAGACCACTTCTTGTCCAGCATGCCTGAAACCCTGAGTAAAATTCCCCTCAAAAATGAAAAAACTTTTTTTTTGTTTTCAATCTTTTATAAAAATTGGGAGTGTGAATCTATCTGTATATAGGTTATTTTCTTTATTGCTTATCAGGTATTAGCTTATGAGTTCCATGAGGGCAGGGATTTGTATCTGTTCTGTTTACTGCTATGGTCCTTGTGCCTGCCCCCCCCCCAATTCCTGTTGAGATTCTAACCTTTAACCTAATGATATTGGGAGATGGGACCTCTCACAGGTGATTAGGTGCTGAGATTTGTGACCTAATTAAAGAGGCCCCAGAGAGCTCCTTCTTCCTTGTGCCATGTCATAGTAGAATATGACAGCCATCCAAGAGGGACAGGCCCTCAACAGACACCAAATTTGTTGCTGCCTTGATCTTGGACTTCCCAGACTCCAGATTTTTTTTTTTTTTTTTTTTTTTTTGGTGCTGGGGATTGAACCCAGGGGCACTAACCACTGAGCAACATCCCTGACCCTTTTTTGTATTTTATTTAGACACAGGGTCTTGCTGAGTCACTCAGCACCTTGCTAAGTTGTTGAGGCTGGTTTTGTACTTGCAGTCCTCCTGCTTCAACCTCCTGAGCTGCTGGGTTTACAGGTGTGCACCACCACACCTTGCAGCCTCCAGATCTTTGAGAAGTAAATTTCTGTTGTTTATCAGCCACGTAGCCTATGGTATTTTGTTACAGCAGTTTAACACAACCTGACACTTGGTAGGTGTCCCATAGTGTTTGTTGAATGAATGAATGAATGTGGCAAGAAGGGAAGCAGATTCCCCTTTCCAGGTTCCTAAGTATCTCTGGGATCCAAAGGTCCCGCAGAGCCACAGTGTCTGGAGCTCCATGTCCTTCTGCTCTCCCTAGTCTCTTCTAAGTTCTTGGGGGTTTGGCACTTGGCACAAGCTCCCAATCAGTCCCTTGCTGCCAGATACTTGGCTTGGAGGTTCCTAGTGTCTCCTAGCATCCTCCTTCCCTCTCACACCCTTGCCCTGTCTCGAGTGCGCTCTGCTCCTCTGGCTATTGTCAGAAACAGGCCAGCTATCCCAGGAACACCTTCATGTGAGGCCCCAGTCATGTATTTCTTTGCCCTAGTGGCTTGTGAGGATTATCTGCATTGGACAGATGAAGAAACAAGAGCACAGAGACATTAATTAACAAAGAAACGACAAGCCATATTTTGACCCAAATTGCTGGCTCTATGGCCACACAACTGCATCTCCACAGTTGTCCTCAGATACACTGTGACAGTACACCCACACCCAGATTCACAGCCATCCAGACCCACAGTCACAGTCCTTCACACCCCACTGCCCGGGGGAGGCAGGCAAGTGGCCAAACTTCTGTTATAAACAGGTTTTTATTAAAGATGAGAAGCCAGATCTTTATTAAAGATGAGAAGGGTGCAGGAAAGGGGGACAATGTCTCCTCTGCCCACTGCATTTGGCTGCTCAGGGTAGGGGAGCCCCCTCTGCTCCACCCATGCCCCCCAAGATGGCACATCTGCATGAGGCTGAGGCATGGGGGGCAGTGTGAAGAACAGGGGTGGGTTCCAAGAAAAAAAAGTTCTTTCCCACAGCCCTAATAAATAACAGAAGGGTTGGGTGGTGCACTGGGCACAGGCAAGGGGAGACACAGCACCCTGAACCCCAAAACATCTGAACTGGGGTAAGCCCTGCTTAAGTAGGGAGTCAGGTGGGACTGGGTGAGAGGGTGCATGTGGGGGAGGGGCTGAGGGAGAAGAGGTACCCCAAGGACCCTGCCATGGGGGAGCCTGCCCCCCACCCTCCAGCTGGACCCTGTGATTCTGAGGACAAAGGATCTGGTAGCAAAGGATGAACCCTTCTCCCCCTCTCCTGTGCGCATACTTAAACACAGGCGGTCCCCCATTGACTGGAATCATACCCACCCACTCTAAAATTCTGAAAGCCCAGGGCTCCTATTGGCCGTTCAGACACTGAATGCAGGCTGGAGTTGCCCTCTTGCCTGAGGATTCTAAGAAGTGAGAGGGAGGCTCCCACTGGCTAGAGTAAACCCCTTTTGGGTAGAATTCTGAACTGGGGGTTCTCATTGGCTGGGCAATGGCCAATTGAGTCAAACTTTAGCCCTTAAAAGAACAATCCTAGGTACAAGGGCCCAACCAGCAGATGTGCCCACTGGAGTGTCCCAGAGGGCAAAAGAGGCAGGGGTTCCCCTCCCCCATATCCTTCCAGCCATCTTCTAATGTCAGGTCCGGCTGGTTTGTGGACAGGAGGCTTTGGCACTCACACAGCACACGCACATACACGTGTGGCAGGGGAGAAAGAGGGACATGGGCAGGTTCTGGGTGGATAGGTGGGCCTCACAGCAGGTGGTCGCGACTGGCAAACAGGTAAGGGCTGAAGTTGTCCCGGTGGAAGGGGGAGGGGTAGAGTCCACTGAGGGTATACAGGTCCCGCAGCAGGGGAGTGGGCAGCAGCAGCTTCCGGCCACGTCCACCGCCCCCGCCTGGCCCCCCAGGTCCAGGAGAGGAAGGTGAGGGGCCCTGGCTGGGAGTTGGTGCTGGAAGGGGCAGGGGCAGTGGTAGGGGCGTTGGCTCAGACCTCAGTCGAGGGCGGGGCACACGAGGTGACGAACACATGGCTGGGGCCCTAGAGGACACACAGCTGGGGATCAGGTGGCCACGGCGGGCGCAGTTCTGCGGCTCTAGAGGGCAGGCATCAGAGAGCAGGGCATTAGAGATCTTGGCAGGGGGCCATGAAAGTCTAGGTGAGAGCGCAGTGGCTGCCCACTGGGAAGTCCCCCTTATTTGTCCCCCCACTGTCCCCACACTCACTGGATGGGGTGAGCCGTGCCGGTGTCGAATGCGGCCTGCAGGTCTCGGATTCCTGAGAAAAAGAGGCAGAGGGAAGGGGCTAGAGGACCCCTGGAACCCACTGTCCACAACCAAGAAAGGCTCTTTAGGCAAAGAAGCCAGTGGAAAAGACAACCAGAGTCCTCTGGATTAATGGTGTCCCCTCAGGGGGCAGAAGGTGTGCACTCCCAGTCTTCAGGGCTGTTCCCTCCCTGAGACCTAGTCTGCAAGTGTGGCTGACCTCTCCACCTCCCCAGGGCCGTGCCATCCCACTTCCTGCCTGTCTTCCTGCTTCCTTGGGCCTTCTCCACCCACCGCCCTCTCCAGCCGGGTACAGCCCCCGGCCCCCCTTACCTGGGCCACACTTAACTTTTCGAGGGGGCTGTCCATGGTGGGGGCCTGGCCCAGGTCCTCCCAGGGGGAGAGCCTTCGGCCAGAGGGAGGCCGGCTCTGGAAATTGTGCACAACACAGGTGACCTGTGACAGAGGGAAAAGGGCCTACTGAGGCCTGAGGCCAATGGCATAGGAGTTACATAAATATTATACCCATTTTTCAGATCAAGAAACTGAGGCTCAGGTTTCCACAAATAGCTAACATTTTGACTGCTCTTGCACTTCACTAAGAGTTAGGTACCCACAGGGCTGGGACTAGGGAGAAGCAAGCAAGGCTGACTGTCAAGGGCAGGATTCACCCTGTTTTCATTATAACTCTTGTGGTTTTGGTTGTTTGGCTTGTGGTTTTTGCTTTTTGTTTCTGCGGTGCTAGGTATGGAAGCCAGGGCCTCACCCATGCTAAGCAAGCGCTCTACCACTGAGCTGACCCCCAGCCCCATTTAAAATTTTAATGTTCTGTATGTTGTGATTACTTGGCATGAATTTTGATTTTTAAAAAGATTTCATTAAGCCAGTGCAGTAATCCCAGCGGCTTGGGAGGCTGAGATAGGAGGATCTCAAGTTTAAAGCCAACCAAGGGGCTAAGCAACTCACTGAAAACCTGTCTCCAAATAAATACAAAATAGGGCTGGGGACGTGGCTCAGTGGTTGAGTGCCTGAGTTCAATCTCTGGTACCAAAAAAGAAAAAAAAGAAAAAAGAAAAAAAGATTTCATTAAATTATTTATCTTGATTTCTGAATGTTTGTCTTCAATTTTGCATCCAAGACAGGGCCTTGCCCTGATCCTGGTCCTGTTACTCCATTTCACAGATGAGAACATACAGGCCTGGGTCAGGTTAAAGGACCTGCCCAAAGTGGATGTGGAGCCCGAGGCCAAGGGGCTGAGAGAGGTCTCCCTTGGAGATGGGTGGGTTTGGGGCTCACCAGAAAGGTAGCGATGGCTGCTCCAGTCAGGAAGCCCGCCAGCACGTCCGACCAGTGATTGCGGTACTCGGCCACGCGGACCACGCCCACCAGGAAAGCGGGGCACAGCAGGGCCAGGCAGAGGGAGGGTTTAACCAGGCGGGAACCCTTCACGCGGAACACGAGGGTAACATACATCTGTGGGAACCAGACTGATCAGAGGACACACTGAAGTGAAGTCGACCAACCCTCGGGGACACTGTCTTTCAGGCTGAGAAACACGATCAAACTTTGGGGCTGGAGGGCGCCATCCAGGGCTACAGGCACAGAGTAAGGGACTCCAGGGTTCAAGGAGCTCTTGCAGAATAGGGGTGTGACTGAAATGGCAACTAGAGGGATCAGGAGTTGGGGTCCTGGAGTCCCACGCACACAGTCTGCTGGGCTAGGGGAATGTGACCAGAGCTCCAAAGAGCAGAGGTCGGGACCTGGGGCCCTTGTACTACCTGGACAAAGTCCCAGACGCTTACTGGGTGCGGATGGGATTAGGACGTGGCCACAGAACAAGAGAGGAGTCAGGGCCAAAGGGGCAGCTCTAAGAGCTTCAGCGGGTAGCATGCCCAGCCCCACGAGGCCACTGCTAGGTTAGAACATCATCCCAGAGACCAGAAAAAGGAACCAAGCAACAGAGGTTGCGACTAGGGAAAAACAGGACAGAGTTAGAGATCCAGGGCAACAAGGGGCGGGCCAAGGCCCAGGGGAAGGGCTGACGCCCACCGTCTAGCCCCCACCTACTCTTCAGGGCCTGTTGCCTTGTGGGAACAGAGCAGAGTTCCACACTCCCAGGACAGCCTCCTGATCCCACAGTGTGGCGGCAAGAGCCTTCTTTGGGCATGGCGTTACCAGGGCAGGAGCCATGGTTAGACACCAAGGGCAGGTCCTGTGGCCAGGACCCAGGGGAGGAGTCAGGGACCCTAACCATAGACTCCGCCCTAGGACGGGATCCTAACACCTGGGCGTGGTCTCATGGAGCAGGAGGTGGTGAGAAATCTAAGGCTCCAGGCCTGGAAGCCTCCTGACGGCAGCCCACCTCAAGCGCTTGTTCCCGACCCCTCTGCTCCTCCAGGTGCTCACCGCCGTATAGGTGACCGCGTAGGCGCAGAGGGCTGCATCCTTGCAGGGAAAGGCGCGGCGCGCAGCAGCCACGAGGCTGGGGCTACCTGAACAGGCACCTTGGTCAGTGACAAAGCGGTCAGGCCCTGGACGGTCAGGTGAGGGTGGTGAGCAGCCCAGGGCGGTGTAGTTGGGGCGGCACACTGACAGGAAGTGTGGCGTGGGGTTGCCAGTCACCACCTGCCCCGCATTGGCGAAGATGGTCGTGGTAAAGAGGCCGAAGGAGTACACGCCTGGTGGGGGAAGGAAAGGGGTTCATGTCCCCAGTCCTGATGCCCAATGGCCCTCCCCCTGAAAGCCCCCAGTCTCCACCAGCTGCTTGTCTCCCTGTTCCTAGGAGCACCTTTAAAGCACACCTGGGACCATATTATACCTGGGCCAAGGTCCCCCTTCTTTGGGGACCACCATGAAGGACCTCAGGGCCTCCTACCCCTGGAACTTTCACTGTAAGAACATGTGGCCTCTGTCCCTCTCAGATTATCCTATGTCAAGAGTGGCCTTGCCTTGGAATCCCATTACAGCAGAGGCTGGACCCTGTAACCAGCCTCCCATCAGACTAGGCCCAGGCCTGGGACCGCCTGAGAAAACCCTAAGGATGGCTGGGCCTCCTTATGCCTGCCCCACTTTTGCTGAGTTGATCCCTCTTCCCCTGGGGCCCTAATCAGCCAGAGCTGCATCTCCAGCCCTCTGCCACTGGAGCCATGCTCAGATATTCGCTCTACTCCCAGCCCCATGACCAACTGTGACTGGGGCCCCAGGTAATGTGACTGGGAGTCTCATCTGCCTGCTCCGAGGCCCCCACTGTGTTTGGCCACAGGCATGGCGCCTTCTGTGCCCAAGACTCCCCGTGTTCCATTTTTGGGCCCTTTTCCTCCAGGTGCCATTGTAGTTGGGTTAGGCCCCTCCAAGTCCCCCAGAACCTCCATTTTATTTCTAACTGAACCCAAGTCCCTCCTTGCCCCCTATAGTCTCCATCACGCCAACTGGAAGACTTTTTCCTTCATACCCTGAATTCTCTGATGGCAGAACCAGTCCTTCTCCCTTTGCCTCTGCGACTGCCTCCCCCTTTCCTATTACTACAGGGCTGACCATGGGCTGAGGCTCTCACCCAGGAAGCGAACCAGCCTCCGCAGCGGGGGGCTGAAGCGGCAGCAGGCCCCTGACACGATGGTACTCTCCCCGATGACGGGGCTGGCAGAGGGTGGTGCGGGGAAAAAGGCACGTGCCAGCTCCCCCAGCAGGATCTGTGGACAAGACCAAGGTGGGGTCTCCCTGGCCTTCAGGCCCATATTTCCACCAGCCCATGTGGCCTTTTGGCCTCCTGGGAGGTCCTCTCCAGGGTCTGACCAAGGCAACCCACACCATCTCACCGTAAGGGTGGGCCCAGCAGTGACCAAGGCATAGATGAGGGCGGGGGGTGCTCGGCTGGCAGCCTCAGGCCCCGGATAGGGCTTGGCGTAGGTGCTGTCATAGCAGAAGAACCCCTGGGTGTGCACGGGGAAGGTGTCTGTGAACTCCAGGCGGTAAGCAAGCAGAACCACAATGCCCAGCAGCACTGACTGCACCAGCCAGGGCAGGAGAGAGCAGAGAGAGAAGAGAAGGTCAGAGGCTCTGCGGCCAAGGAGACAGAGAAAGAGAAAGGAGGGAAACAGACATGGAAGATGAAGAGGGACCACGACAAGGAGGGAGGCAAAGAACAGAGGGGAAGGAGGGAAGAGAGAGAGGGACTTGGGAAGAACAGAGAGATGAGGACAGAAGTGAGAGAAGACAGGAGAGGGGAAAGAAGAGGAAAGAGAAGGGGGTGGGAGAGAAAAGGGAAGAAGAGGGAATGAGAGAGAGGAGGGAGGGTAGTGATTATGAAGGAAGAGTGAGAACAGGGCCCAGGCTCAAAACAGAAAGACAGACACACCCAATGGGATTACACCTGAAATTATACTGTGGAGAAGCTTCCCACTAAGCCTTTTTCTGTGAATTGATATATTTTACATTCCTAAGAGCCCTTGGAGAGAGGGACTCTAGTACACCCATTTAAGGATGAGGAAACTGAGGCTCAGGTGCCAACACACTTAAGAGTCCTGAAGTATGGATGGGCAAGGCAGAGTGGGATTAGAACTCAGAGAAGGACACTTTCTGAGCCCAAGCTTGTAATCACTTCTCAAGAGAAGGGGGTCAGCAATGGAGATCCTGGGGTAACAGGAAGAGATTAGGAAGAGATGGAATAATGGATCCAGGTGGGGACCTGGCAAAAGAAGGGAGACTGAGGTTGGGCAGAGATAGAAGAGACAGGAAGATAGGTTCTGGGGTCCTCACCTCCACAAAGACAAAGCAGGGAATGATGGAGAAACTCCTCTTCGGGTGAGGTCTCCCTCCCGCCATAGTGAAGGCTGGGCCTGCAGAGCGGGGGCAGGGAGTGGGACCGCCAGGGCAACCACTGGGACCCTGGCTTCATCCCTGTGGCCACAGGGACCACTGGTTCTGCCCCTTGAGCCTTCTGGACAGCTTTGTACAATCCAGGTCCTACTTCATTGGCCCCTGGGATACTCCACTCCAACACCACCTTTAGCCTGTCAGGGACCCCAAAGATTCTACAGTGGTCCCCTTCTACAGCCTTCAGAGCTGGTAACCAGAGGCCTTTTAGGAGGACCCTCCCCACTTGGCCTTTAGAAGGGCTCCTCCATGACACCCACCCCCACCAGGTTTTAGGGGATTCCTCGCTCTTTCCCTGGGGAACTCCATGCTCCATGCCCCCAAAGCCTGCTGGGTCCCTCCGTGAGGCCCTTTTCCCATGGCCTCCTTGGGGGTCCCCTCCTCAGTCCCCACGGGCTGTGGTATCTGGTGCGGGCTGATAGCCAGGCTCGCCTCCTCTCCCAGCTGCTTTCCCTCCTCCCCCACCTCCCAGCCAGCTGCCTCTCCCCTTCCCTCCGCCAACCCTCTAACCTCGGTCCCCAGACTTCAGGGGCCAACAGTCACACCAGCTCACACCCATTCTCCCACCTGAACTCACCTGTGAAAATGCCCTAGGGCTTCTGACAGGCTGCCGCCACAACCACGGACTCACAGCCACTCCTGGTAGCCAGCAGGGCAGGGACAGTCACCCCCATTGTGAAGATGTGGAAACTAAGGCCCAGGTAGGCAAGGGTAGGCACTCTGGGTCCAAAGCTCCATCCACGAGGCTCGTTCTGCCATGTGACATGAAGGATAAGGGTCACCAGAAGCCCCAGATGCCCCCAGAGTCACCCACACTAGCACCCTCAGTGTACAACCCAATCACAGCTTCCAATCCCAAATACTGCACCCCCAAGACATTCATTCATCCATCCCAATGAGGACCAAGAGCACAATGCTGGGCGCCTGCCTCATGGTGAACAAGACAGGGCGCTCATTCACACAGGTACCCAACACCCACAACCTTCTAACAGCATTCACACACACACACCAGGCACAGCATGCACACGGCCCGTCATGGACACCCACACAGATCAAACACGTCCCCCCACACAGTCACATAGTCAGGGAGACCAGGAGACCCTATACATGTCACAGCTACAAGAACAGCCCCACACAAGTCCTCATCCTGTCACAGTCATGGAAGTAGACTCAGGCTGCCAACACACTTAAGAGTCTCAGTATAGAGAACCACCGTACACAATGGGAGTCACAGACCGGGTCACAGAGTCACACCCCCAGTTACAAGGCTTTCAGTGACAGCCACACACATTAACAGTCTCTCACCCATTCTGACAGTCACTGGAGAGACAACGAGTCATCCACAACCACAGCCACATGGTCACACAAGGGCATATCCATGGACCATGACAAAGACTCACATATGGCCACATAAGGCATACAATCAAGACCCAAGCCAGTAAACAGCCACACACTCACATCATCAGAAAGAACACACAACAGCAGCCACACAATAACACACACACAACCATACTGACACCAAGACAGCCACACACAGTAAAAGCAATCACAGTGCCGCCAAATAGAAGCCACAACGAGACACACACACACACACACACACACAATCTGAGTGACACTGACAGCAGCAGCCACACGATAGAGCACACACACACACGGACACACCCGAAGTCACACAATCACTGCCATACAACCACACAATTACACAACCGCACACTGACACACAATGACAACCACACAATCAGTCACCCTCAGCCACCCTCACCACCGTCGCTTGGCTCCTGACGTAGAGTCCTCTACCCATGCTCCCCTCCCCCAGCCCGGTCTGAAGCCCCAGCTCGCCGCCTCCCTTCCCCCTCCCGGTGCTGGACCCGATGGGACCCAACCTCGGAAACCGGAGTCCGGGCCTCGACCAGCAGATGGAAGATGGGAAGCCCCCGGAGGGGATGGGGGGGGAGAGGACGCCCCAGGCCCCCCTCACCCGGTGCAGCCGCCGCCGCCGCCTGAGCCCCCGCTCCGCACAGACGGCCCGGGTGCGGCGGGGCAGACAGACGGACGTCTGGCCGCGGTGACGGACGCGGAGACGGAGATACTGTCGGGCCGGCGGGGCGGGGCGGCGCAGGCTCCGCGGCCGCGGGAGGGGCGGGGCCTCCGGAGCCTCATTTGCATCGTCCAAGGGGCGGGGCCTTGCGGCGCCTCCGGAGCGTGTCGGGGAGGGGCCTCGGTTGCTCCTGGGAGCGGGGCAACTTAGCACAGATGAGGGTGGGAACGGAAGGACGGGGGCGGAGGAGGAGGACCCTGGGGTGGGAGGCCTCGAGAACGGGAGGGCGGGGCTTCCCAGAGTGACGCTGAACCCCTCACGCCCTCTCTGGGCCTCAGTTTCCCCATTGGGCATTTGTAGCAATTTGTAGCAGAGGGCCAGATCCTTAGGACTCCCCAGAAAGGAAAGGCCCTGTGGCCAGTGTGGAAGAAATTTCTGGTCACTCGTGTCTGGACATACTGACCCCTGACCTTGTCATATACTAAATCTGGTCTCACACTACCCCCTGACTCTAGCCCGCACATTTCCAACAGTCCCTGGGGTCTCTACACCTTTCCTGACACTGCGAAGTAAATGGTGGGAGGAAATAGAGGGAGGGCCCAGGAAGGACGGGAGCAAGCCCTCAGGGGTGGAGGAGGATCTCGGCTAGTTTATTCTCTGTCTGGAGGGGTCTTCAGGAAGAGCAGTCCCGGCTGCTCAATCTGTGGAGAAAGAGGGCGGGGTCAGGGCCTGGCCTGGCCCAGGGGACTCCAGGGCTTCAGGTCAGGGGCAAGATGCCCAAGGAGGGAGCTGGGTTGGTCTTGAGGGTCTATGCTGTTGGAACCAAGGGCAGGCCAGAAGGGAAATGGGTGGGGTGGGGGTCAGGGAGGATCCTCACCGTGTGGAAAGGATCGGCTCTTGCCGAATTGTGGCTTATCAGAGTCTGAATCTGAGTCCCAGGAGGGGAGTGGAGGGCTCAGGCACCGGTGCCCATTGTGGCCTGTGGAAGAGACATTGTGGCCCTTCACACATGAGCTCTGAATGTGACCCTGAATGACCCCTGGATGAAACCTCCCATAAGTCCTTAATGTGACTTCAGAACATTACTTAATGTAACCCTAACCGTAACCCTAACTCTAAAATAAGACCCAACACCTGGGCGTGATGGCACATCCCTATAATCTCAATGACTTAGGAGGCTGAGGCTGGAGGATCACAAGTTTAAGGTCAGCTTCAGCAACTCAGGGAACCCCTGCCTTAAAATGGACCTCTAACTGCTGGGATGTGGCTCAGTGGTTAAGCACCCCTGGGTTCAATGCCCAGTACTGGGGGGAAAAAAAAGATCTAAATCTCGAAAGATGTGACTCTCTAATAGAACCTCTGAACATGACCCCATTAAGCAAAGCTGGCTAATGACTCCACCCCCCACTTGTGAGTGATGCTCAGTCTCCTCACCCCTGAGGCTTGAAGCCCGGGGGTGGACCCCCGAAGACATAGTAAGGCCATCAATGGAGTTCTGCAGCCCATGAACAGCAGACCTATGGGAGATAGAGAGATGTGGATCCCCCAAGACACGGGACTGCTCCGGGTGGGGACTACAGCAGGGGGAACCCTAGGGGAGGTGAGTCCTGTGGGGAGAGGGAGGTCTGAACTCAGATGGGTTCCAGGTTCCAGTGGTCACTGCCAGATGGAACTGGAGGGAGCTGGTCAGATGAGGCTCAGCAGTTAGAGGTCAGACCGAGGGCTGGGCATCACCATATGTCACTCAGTTCCTTCTGGAGGTCATCCTTCCAGCAGCCATTGCCCCCCAGTGGCACCTCCTCAGTCTCTGGCCAGGCAGATGGATCAAACCCCTGCTGCTTCATCTTGGTCAGGACCTGGGATCCGCAGGGATGAGAGATCAGACACAATGATAATAATGACGATGGTGAAAGGGGACCATTATGAGAACTTATTATATGCCAGGATGCATTCAAAGCACTTAACCTTCATGAACCCAGCTACACGATCAGGGAGAGCTATGTCATTATTATACCCATGACACAGAGGAACAAATTGAGGCCCAGAAACACAAAATGACTTACCTGTGCTTGCACAGTGATAAGTGGCAGAGCTGGGATTTGAACCCAGCCTCCAGTCTGATGGCAGAGGCTGGTAGAGACCCCACACTCCCGCCTTGCCCAGGGTCCCCCATCTGCTCCGCTCACCTTGCGGCATTTCACCTGTGTCTTCTGCATTTTCTGGATGTTCACCAGGTTCTGCGCGATCTCCTCCTCCTGTGCCTCTGTGGGGGGAGGGGGCTCAGGGGGACAATCACAGCATCAGGTCCCCCCTCTTGGCTGCAGGCTCCAGGTACTCACGGAGCTTCTGATAGATGAAGGTCACCTCCTCCCGTACCAGCTCCAGCTCCTCCCACAGGAACTTCTTGCTGAGGGGACAGGGCAGACTAGACCTTCTCCCAGGTCTCCCTTGCCTCCCAGGACCCCATCTGTTCCCCCACACACACCTGCCTACCTTCCTCTTACTACTGTCCCTCTACCTCCCACTCCTCTCCTCCTGACCACTCTTCTCAGCCTCTCCACTCTGTTGGCCTCCATCTTCCTGCCTCCTTCCCCCCTCAGCCTCCCATACCACCCCAGCCTCCTCAGTCCCTAGCCTGTTTCCCCATCCCACCTCCAGCTTCCGGTCTCCCCTGCCTTCTGGTCTCCCAGCCTCCCCAGCACCCTCTCCCCAGCCACCAATCTCCCCTGAGCCACTCATCCCTTCCTCTCATCCCCAAGCCTTTCACTAAGCCCTCATCCCCTTACCCAGGCCTCTCCCTGTCCCTCTTCCTGGCCTTCCCTGCTTCTCATAGCCGTCAGGCTGCCCTCCTGTCAACACCCACCTGTCCCTGATTTCTTGGGCCAGCAGCTGCAGGCAGCGAGTGGTGCGGACCCGCTGCACTTCCTCACTGTCACGCAGGGTCTTCTGCAGCCCCCTAAGGCCTTGGGCCAGCGCCCCATAGAGCTCCTGCCGGCCCTGCTCTGTGTCCCACTTCTGCCCGTCCTTCTCTCCCTGGCGGCCCACAGGGCTCAGCACCTCTGCAGAGAGGTGGGGACCTTGACTGAGCCCTGAGGTCAGTTTTAAGCCCAGCTTGCCCTAATCTTGGCCTGACAGGGACCTGGAACTCAGACTGGCTGACCCTGACAGAACTACCCGCCAGCCTGACCTTGACTCCCATCCAGTCCTTACCTTCAAGCTGCTGGATTTTGATTTGTTGCAAGCAGCTCTCCTTCTCCAACATGGTCACAGAGTGGTTCAGGAACTCAAAAGCCTGTGAGGGAAGAGGTCAGGCCTGGGGTAGGAAGGAGGGCAAAGTGGGGCAGAGGTTGCTGAGGATGGGGCCAGGGTGGTTTACCTTGGTCTGAGCCTGTAGCTGGCTCTTGAGTGACTCTAGTTCACATCTCAGGAGCTTCTGGGAGTCAGGAATCATCATCGTGGACTTAGCTGTGGGCAGAAGTAAGGGTGAGCTGGGGTGGGGACAAGGGCAGCACAGAATCAGCAGAGGCTCAGAGTAGGGCTAGAAGCTGGGGTAGAGTACAGATTGGGGGTCTGCTGAAGCTGGAGCAGGGGTGAATGGTTAGTGATAACGGTGGTCATCTGCAGGGCAGAGGGTGGAAGGGGAACAGCCAGGTCTTTCCCACAGTTACATTGGGAAGGAGGGTTCTTACCTTTGACTTTGGAAGAGCTGGTCTCCAAGGGCTTCTAGGGAAGGGGGACAAGAAGGGAGTGGAAATTTGGCCCAATTTGGAAGGTTGGACAAGAGTTGGGTCTTCTGAGATATAGGTGTCCCAAACCACAAGCGCTGGCAAAGCTGCCTCCAGGCACATCTGACTTGCACATGCTCAGAATGCACTGTGTGGCACATCCCACATGTGTGTAGACCTGTAAGTTGCCCCTGATAGCAGATGCCAGCCCTGTCCCTGGTTTGGGCTCAGGTGATGGCCCTCCTCCGTAGGGGCAAACAGCCTTGACAATGTCTGCAGTGGGCATCAACGGCACTACACACGGTTGCCAACATACAGACCCCCCAGACATCCAACCTCAGGCATAGCCATGCATGCTAGGTTGTAAGACCCAGGCATCCATTTGCTCACATTTTGACATACAAGCCAAATCACAGCCAGAGATACAGCAAAACAAACAAACAAACAAAAACCCCACCAAATACACATGACTGCACATCCCTTCCATCCACTCCTTACATTATGGAGATCCTGATGAGAGGAGGACGCTGTTCTAGGTGCTGAACACGTATAGCTTGAGTACCCTTGAAGGTCCCCCTGCCCCATAACCCCTTCCCTAAGTCCCACAGAAGTATACTGCAGTGTTTTCCTAGACTGAAGGGGTTTCCTGGGTGGGGTGACCTTGGCTGTGTTTTGATGCCTCTTCAGAAGATCCTGGTCATTACAGTGCTCCTGCTGGTCTGGGTTAGAAATGGAGGGAGCCCCATGTGGCTGAGGTCCCGAGCCCCACCCTGGTTTCCAATCTATAATCCTCACTGTGTCCTCAGAGGCAGTAGGTTCCAAGGTCTCTGGTTCTGTGGTCCTGGTCCAATAACTCCTACAGTCCACAGCTTTGTCTGAAGAAGACCCTAGTGGGGAGGACTTCCTTGAGGGACAGGCCAGAGCATGCCTTGCATCCCCAGCCCCTCCCCTCTCCAGCCTGAAGGCAGCCCCTCAACAAACTCACACTTCCCATAAGCAGGCAAACACACGTTGGAGGTTGAATGAGAAGGGGAGTGAGGGGGTACAGAGTAGTCCTGGTCCAGGGGTAGGCCAGCCAAAAGAGGGTCACTGTGAAGAGGGGGACAGAAGTTTCTTTGAGACCACCCCTCGTATCCCAACACTCCAGACCCTCCCTGACAACCCAGAGAGGCCTCAGCTCTGAATACCCAGCCTCTCAGTTATGGCAGGAGCTGAAGCTGGATGAAAGATGATCCCAGTCCCAGAGGTTAGGTGGGGCAACAAGGAGGACCTAGAAGACTCCAAAGAAATAAGGCCTTGGAAGAGATGCAAAGGACCTTAATACTGGCCCTTAAGGGGAGGCTATTCCTGGAAGGAAATAGCATGTGCAAAGGCTTGGAGATGTAGAACCTCATATTCTATGTTGGTAAATTCAGGATGGCTGAAGGCAGCATCCAAAAGAAACAGCAAGAAGTCAGTAGAACAGCTCAGCTAAGGCACTGAAGCCAAGCACAGGAGTTTGGGCCTGGCCCTACAGGTGAATAAGACCCGTAGTGGGTGAGCAGGAGAGGCAGGACATATCTATTCAATACATGTTAGCTCAATTTGAGCCCAGGCCTGTGCCAGCTAAGGCTCGGAACAGGAAATAACTTAGCTCTGGATCTCACATGGCCCCTCCTGTAGAATCAGAGCTGACACAGATGGAAAGACCTGGGGCAGATCTATTTGGAAAAACTTCCAGGTGAAGGGCACCTTGCCCTGGATTACACTCAGCCAGTTCTTCAAACTTTTCTACCTTCCTCTTCTGTTGCCCTTGCTGAACCCTCTGCCTGGTGTCCTTCCTCTGGCCCAGTCTACCTGGAGGCTCCTACAAAACCCTACTCCACACACCATTGGAAAACCTCTATTAATCCTTTTTCTTTTTAGGCTCATATCTTCTGAGTGTTCACTAAATCTTCACACCAACCCTGTAATGCACAGGTTATTCTGCCTGAAATTTTCTAGGGACCCCTTCAAGAGACACTGATTTAGGGAGATCCTCATCTTCTGAGGCAGGAGAGCATCAGGATAAGAAATGACACCCTCCAGCTGGACGGTCTGGATTCAAATCCCAGCTCTGCTGCTTCCCAACTGTGTGGTGTTGGAGAATTCTCGGGCTTCTCTATGCCTCAGAGTGTCTCCAACCACGAAAATAGGGTACCACTGTATCCATTTTACGGGGTTGGCATGATTCAGTATATTGATCCATGTCAATGCTGGCAGTTTAACATAGTGGTGATGGACCTAAAGACCATGGGGGATCTGAGAGATTTGGAGGGGGAAAAGGAAAGCCATATCTGAACCTCAGCTGCAGGAAGTCCTGCCTACCCTTCCCTGCCCACCAAAGTTGATGGATTCTTCCGACATCCTCCCGGGAGAATTCTTTGGGAAGGGGGCGGGGTCAGCAGCCTGGGGGCCCCGCCCCCAGGTCGTGAATCCTGCCCTAGACAAGCTCCGGACTGCCTTCCATCCCTACCTACCGCATACCACCAACCTGTTCATGCTCTCCCATCAGGGACTGCGAAGCCAGTCCCCAGCTGTGACGCTGAAATTTGATCCTATGGGGGCACCATCGTATTTCCTAGGCGCGGAGGCCTAGGAAAGAGTCACAGAGAGGGGTGTGGCCGGCGTTTTAGCTCCGCCCTCCGCCGAGGGATCCGAAGGCCTATTTGGTGCCTTCGTAGCCGCGATGTCATTGGATGAAAGCCTGGAGCGGGGGCGGGATTCCAGGCTGTTTCTCGCTAGCCGATTACTCAATCCCTGGAGGGCGGGACGGGGGCTGCAGAGCTACGATCCGATTGGTTTCGGGCTCAGCTGGAGGCGGGACGAGTCCTTGGTTGGGGCGGGTCCCGACGCGAGGCTGCAGGCTGCCCGGGAGGTCCGCGGTCCGCGCCAGAGCGCGGGAGAGAGGTACGGCGTTCGGACGGTACGGCCCTGGAGACTGGTCCCAGCGCCTGCGGTCTCCGACTCCGGGGGCTCCGGGCAGAGGCCCGGGCTCCCGACAGTGGGGTCGGTGTCCTCGCATGAGGTTTGGGTTTTCCCAGGAGAGACGAGGCCTTCGGGAGAATATGGGAGAGGGTCTTCATAGGATATGTCGGGTCCTGTTGGAGAGGAGGGGGCGTTGGCTGTTAGAACTGGATCCCCGGAGGGATACTTAGGGTGATCTCTGAAGACCTAGGGCTGCAGCCTTGAGCTGTTGGGACCGACATTTGAGGGTCTCGGAGGTGGCAGGAGTGTTGGGGTAGTCTAGGGAGCCTGAGATCTCGAGTGCTGACATTTGGTGAGTTGGGGTCCGGGTTGTCACGGGACTGCTTTGGGTCTTCCCACCCCCACTCCTGGGCTGCTTTCCCTGGACAGCTGTTGGATCGACTGTGACCCTCACCCTGAGCAGCCTCACAGAGTTTAAGGCCACAGGGCAAAGGTAAAAAAACCCTGAATCACTTGGTGCCTGTTCCCAGGGCAACAAGATGGAGGAAGGCGGGAACCCAGGAGGACTGATTAAGGTGGTCCATCTACTGGTCTTGTCAGGTGCCTGGGGCATGCAAATGTGGGTGACCTTCGCCTCAGGTAGGGACCCTCTTTGGGGCCATCATGGATACCCAGGGTGGGGATCAAAATGGGAGGGGAACCTGGAAGTGTCCTAATAGGCATGTGGTCCCCTACCTCACAGGCTTCCTGCTTTTCCGAACCCTTCCCCGACATACCTTCGGCCTCGTGCAGAGCAAACTCTTCCCTTTCTACTTTTACATCTCCATGGGCTGTGCCTTTATCAACCTCTGCATCTTGGCTCCACAGCGTGCCTGGGCTCAGCTTACATTCTGGGAGGCCAGCCAGGTACGCAGTCTTGAGTGCCACTATCTTCTGGAGACTTGTTTCCAAGATCCCAATGACCACCTATGATCATCCCTTTGAGGAAGAAAGAAATCATGCCCCTTCTTCCTGGTGGAGACAGAGTTGGGCACTGGCTATCCTTGAGCAGTGCACAGTCTACACAACTGTCCCCAGCAGTCCTGTCTGTCCTCCAGTATCTCTCTCTTGGCTGCTGCTCCCTCTCTTCCCCATGGCTGGGCCTGTTGCCAAGCTGAGGTGACTCAGCTGTGCTGGGACTCTGACCCCAGCTCATTGTTTAAAAACCAGCCCAACTGGGGATTTAGGGTTCCCTACCCCATTCACACATGTCCCCAGCCATGAGGCAAGGGACCATCTCTGCATCTCGGATTTCTCTACCTTGTTCTCCCTCTGCCCACTATGTTTCTCAGATGTGGGCAGGTTAGGCCTGACAGGTGTGTCAGAATAATCTAGAGACAGAAGAGGATTATGGGTGACTAGAATTTCACAGATGTTTTAGTCACTTCCTGTGGACCCAAGTTGTGGAGTCTGGGCTGAGGCTAGAGGAGAGATGGGCTTTATGTTTTGGGATAATGAGGAGTCAGTCAGTTCTCTGTCCTAATTTTGGGAAAAGAGATCCTGCCCTTAGATAGCCATAGTTTGGGGGAACACAGGAGATGGGGAGACAAGCCCCTGCCTTGGGGACTTTCAGTCTGGGTGTCAGAGGAGAGAGGCTCAGGGGGAATAGAGGAGATGGAGCCACCCCCACGGCCTTTCCTTAGGGGCCACCAGCTTCAGGTTGTCTTTCTGGGTTCAGGGAAGCGGGGGGCTGGCTTTGATTCAGTGCTGTCTTGATACCATTGTGGACTGTGAGGATGCAGACGGCCCTCCCCAGAGCCCCTCCCACCCCCAGGCACCGCTTACCTTCTCTTCCCGCTGCGCTTGCCAGCTCTGCCTGCAGCTCCTGAGCCTCACCCTGGCTACCATCAATGCCCACTGGCTGGAGCCGCACACTACAGCTGCTATGTGGGCCCTGCAGATTGTGGAGAAGGAGCAGGGCCTAGGCGGGGAGGTGCCCGGCAGCCTCCAGGGCCCCGACCCCTACCGCCAGCTGCGGGAGAAGAACCCCAAGTACAGTGCTCTCCGCCGGAACTTCTTCCACTACCATGGCCTGTCCTCTCTTTGCAATCTGGGCTGTCTCCTGAGCAATGGGTTCTGCCTCGCTGGCCTTGCCCTGGGCCTCAGGAGCCTCTAATATGGACCCTGAATGTCAATAAATGCTTCTTTGGAGATGGCTTCTGTCGTTTTCTCGCCCTATGAGAAGCAGGGATGTGTGTGTTCAAGGGTAACCCTGGTCCTGTTTCCCTGTTCACATGGCATGATTCGGAATGTTAGTTATACAGCCCCTGAGTCTTTCCACTAGTGATACCCATTAATTGAGCACCAGCTGTATAGCAGGCATGGTGTTGACCATTGAACATACCATGTATTGTTGCAACCATAGCTGGTTCTGATCCCTAAGGGACAATTTCCTATCCCACTGACATTGGGAGTGACTGTGTGACTTGCTTTGGCCAATGGAATGTGAGCAGATGTGGCACGGATCTCTTCCAAGGAGAGGTGTTTCAAGACAGGACATAACATGCTACATTTTCCCTTTACCACTGCAACCATTGTGAGAACCAGTCATTGGCTATTGTGTGTTGTGAAGAGTTTGGTGCTGTTTGTTACTGAGCATATTCAAGCCCTTCCTAACTAATGCACTGCATCTCAATTCATCCATGTAGCACACATAAGAGGAAGCTACTGTTCTCCTGAGACATGGATGTGCAGAATTTAGCCAGTTGCTTGAATACCAACAAATCCTAAACTATTGTAACTACTCTCCTTCTGGCTTGAAGAAAACATGGATCCTTTTTAGATCTAAATGCCAATTTTATTTATTTATTTCATGTCAGATCTTACTGCGTGGGAGCTGGGGTTGTAGCTCAGTGGTAGAGTGCACGCCTTGCATGTATGAGGCACCGGGTTCGATCCTCAGCACCACATAAAAATAAAGGTATTATGACCATCTACAACTAAAAAAGATTTTTAAAAAAGAAGAAAAAAAGATCTTACTGTGTGGCCTCAGGCAAAGAGCTGCCCCTCTCAGAGCCTTAGATTCCTCATGGGTAAAAGGTAGTTTTAACTACAAGCGCCCACTTTAGGACCACGCACTGCCCTTTACCAACACTAACTCATCAGAATGCTCACACAACCCTGTGAGAGGGGCCACTTGAAGGATGGAGAAACTGAGGCCCAGAGAGGTTAAGAAGCGTGTCCAACGTCACAAGACTAGAAAGTGTCGGCGCTCCTAACCGCGGTGCAGAGCCTAGGGACAGTCTACCTCCGTCCGGCTCCGCTCCCGAGGCTCGGGCCGGCCTCCCGCCCCTCCCACCGGTGCCTGCGAGCCCCGCCCCGGGGCGGCCCTGCCCACCCCGCCGCCTGGGCGGAGTCCGCGCGGGATCCGGGTGGCTGCGGGCGGCGGCGGCGGCGGCGGCGACTGCGGGGGCCCGGGTCGCGGCCGAAGCCCGGCCGCAGCGAGTTCAGAGAGTTCGGAGGCGGAACCCCGCGGGCAGCGCTCGGGGCGCGAGGTGATCCCTTCCCGGGGCGCGCACCCCGCTCCTCCCCTGCGCGTCCGGCAGGTCCGGGAGCCGGGCTGGGAGGAGGGCAGGGGGCTGGGGGACAAAGGCGGGGCTGCAGGGGACGCCTCGTCTTCCCCCGCGCTCCGCAGGGCTCCTCCGGCAGCCGTGGCGGGGCGCGGGCGGGGCCCAGAGCCCAGCTGGGGACTTGCGGTGGGACCATATGGTGATGGGGGGAAGCAACGGCGCTCCTCTGCACCGGCTGGGGTGCCTGAAATACCGTGTGAGGGACAGATCCAGGCCCTCCGCTAGTGTCAGGCGTGAGGGAGGGTCGGCAGATGGTCAGGCAGAGGTGGGACCGGTGACCGGTGACCGACAGAGGCGGAGTGGGGCGGGGGCCCTAGGCTGGCAGCCCGGCCCAGCGTGCTTCTCTGCCCCTCCTCAAACTCGTTCTCCCGGAACACGGGGTGGGGCCCGGCTTGGTCTGCACTGAAAATGAACCGCAGCCTCCAAGATGGTTGAGAAATAGCTTAACCCAGGCTCCCCGCGCCTGCGTGCCTCCCACTCATGCAGGCCTTCTTGTGCTGGGGAAACTGAGGCCGGGGAGGGAAGGAGGGTTGCAGGTGCATCCAGGACCTGGAGGACCCGTGGCAGACTGTGGGCCCATCAGGCTCCTGGGGTCGAGTGCCTGGAGAGGAAGGAGCAAGGGAGCAGGTGGTGGTCCTGGAGGTAGGGTTTGTTATAATCATGTGGCTGGGATGACTGGGATTTGCGGACTCTCACACCTGCCCGGGTGGATTGGGGCTGAGGCTGGGGTGAGTCAGCCTTGGCCAGAGGCAGACAGGCTCAGCCCCTTTGACAAATAGAAAATGGCAGGTCCCCACTTGGGAGTAGAGCTGGGGCTTTAAATTCCTGATGTGTCCACAGAAACGCCCCTCACCCTGGGAGTCAGGGAGACAGTGAATTGGGTTTGGGTAGTGAGTAGAACAGCCACCCTAGTGGTGGACACCTGCCAAAGTCAACACCCAGGCCCTGCAGTGGGGGGGTTGTCTGTCTTGCTGGCAGGCTCCCCCCTCCCAGCTAACACCTGGGCCTCCCAGCTGCTCACTCTGGGGCAAAGTCCACACCTGCAGCTTCTGCCCACGTCGTCCTCAGGGGCCAGAGGAGGCATCCCCCCATGCAGTGCGGGGTGTCTGAACCCTTAGCCAAGCCTAGGGGCCTCAAGACAGGAGCCCCCAAACCCACTGTAACAAAGGCTCAATTTTTTCCTTTGTATGAAGATTAAACAGCAATGGCATTTATTGAGCACCAACTGTATGCTGGGCACTGTTTGATAACCATTGGGTGTCTTAAGAGCCTCCCGCTGCACGTGGCAGCCTCCAGGGCGAGCTTCTCCCTCTTTGTCACAGCTGTGCCCTGGATTAACAGGCCTAGTTCTACTCCCAGGCTGGGCAGAGGCCGTCTCAGTAAGCCCTAAAGGACTCAAGAAACTCACTTTAGGCTCCTGGTACCCACCCTTTCAGATAGGGCTATAACCAAACCCCATTTTTCAGCAAAGGATGATGAGGTGGAGTCAGAGGTGATGCCTCCGGGCTCTGGGCCTCCGGCACAGCTGGGCTCCAGCCAAGCCAGGTGGATGCGCCGGAGCTGTCATTGGTGTCTGATTCCCCTGTAGGACTCGCTTTCCCACCGAGGACTCCAGGCCTGGTCCCCAGCAGGCTCCTGCCAAGATGGCCTCAGCGGGAGACCCCCCGGCGGCCCCTCGGGACGCTGCAGACCAGAACTTTGACTACATGTTCAAGCTGCTGCTCATCGGCAACAGCAGCGTGGGCAAGACGTCCTTCCTGTTCCGGTATGCCGACGACTCCTTCACGCCCGCCTTCGTCAGCACCGTGGGCATCGACTTCAAGGTCAAGACCGTCTACCGCCACGACAAGAGGATCAAGCTGCAGATTTGGGTGAGCCAGGCAGCTCCGTGGGTCTGTGGCAAGGGGGACAGTCCCTTCAGCGCTGTTCATTAGAGGGTTCCTCGGGGCAGGGAGAGTGGCCCAGAGTTGTGAGGGAGGGGGTACCTCTGGGGTGTCCTTGTCAGGGTGAGGCTGGCCTGGGGGGCCTGCGGGGGGGCCTGAGAGGGGAGATGGTACTCAGCTGGGCCTGTTTGAAGTGCTGGCGACAGTGAGGAAGTGGTTGGGAGCCCTCTGAGGGTCCAGCCAGGGAACCCCCACTGTCTTCAGAGCCACGCCCCTGGCCCCGAACCAGCTGTTGGTCCAGATCATCGTGGTTTCAAGTGCACCAAGATGTCCTGTCAGGAGGACACCCTCTGACCGGGGTGGCTCTTGGAAGAGAGGTCAAAGGTGTTCTTAATTCTATGAGAAGTAGATGACCCCTCAGACTGGGAACCCCTGCAGGCAGGGCCAGGCGTGGCTGAGAATGAGTTCATGTCTCCCCCATGACTGGGACTGTGAGGAGCACTGGGCAGCGTCCCCTTCCAACACAGTCCTGCAAGGTTTGGGTGGGGACAGGGTGGCTTCTCGCCACCTGACGCTGCTGTTTGCTTAGGACACAGCAGGCCAGGAGCGCTACCGCACGATTACCACCGCCTACTACCGCGGCGCCATGGGCTTCCTGCTCATGTATGACATTTCCAACCAGGAGTCCTTTGCTGCCGTGCAGGACTGGTGAGTGCTGCTGACCCCTGACCCCTTGACCTTTGTCCTTTCCCTGCCATCCCTAAGCCCAGCTCATGGCCTACCTCCACAGGGCCACGCAGATCAAGACCTACTCCTGGGACAATGCCCAGGTCATCCTCGTAGGGAACAAGTGTGACTTGGAGGATGAGCGTGTGGTGCCTACTGAGGACGGCCAGAGACTCGCGGATGATCTTGGTTAGTGCTCAGCCTGGGCCTTAGGCCCCGGGCCTCCCAGAACCCAACCTTCTTCCCACCCTCAGGCACCAGATCTAACCACCACCACCAGCCCTTTGAGGATTTGCCCAGAAAATACCCATGGGTGTGCCACATTCTCCATGTAATTTGATTTCTGGAGAAATCCATAGGAACTTCCATGCCCTGGCAACCCAGTTAATGGAGACTGGGATCCTAAAAAGGCAACTGACGTTTCCATCTCTTTTGTGTTATATCAGGCATCAAACCCCACCGTCTGCTACCTGTCTTTGTGCCATCTGTGATCTGTGAATAGTTTTTAACTCTTTTTTTCCTTTCTGCTGGAGATGGAACCTAGGGCCTTGTGCATGCTAGGCAAGTGCTCTATGACTGGACTACATTCCCAGCCCCAGTTTTCATATTTTTAAATAGTTGTAACAAAGAGAGAGAGAGAGCAAGAGAGAGCGAGAGGGCTCAATAATATTTCGTGACATGGGAAATTTACTATTTTTAGATATCTGTAAGATTTTGTTTTAACCTTTTTTTTAAAAAAATAATTTTTTTAAAGAGAGAGAGAGAATTTTAACATTTATTTTTTAGTTATAAGCAGACACAACATCTTTGTTTGTACGTGGTGCTGAGGATCGAACCCGGGCCGCACGCATGTCAGGCGAGCACGCTACAGCTTGAGCCACATCCCCAGCCCTGTTTTAACCTTTCAATTGACAAAATAATTATACATAATAATCGTAACACATATTGGGTACAGTGTGATAACAAGGTACGTGGATACAATGTGTAATGATTAAATCAGAATAATTATTGGTTCCAACTCTTACACATTTTTTTTTTTAGGGTTTGGAGCCTTTGAACGCCAGTCATCATAAATATATACTGTGAAATATATATGAAATTCAATTGCAATGTTTTAAAAAGTAAAATTTATTTTTTAGTTGTAGGTGGACACAATATCTTTATTTCATTTTTATGTGGTGCTGAGGTTCAAACCCAGTGCCTCACGTGTGCTAGGCAAGCACTCTACCACTGAGCCACAATCCCAGGCCTCTCCACTTTTTTTTTAATATTTATTTTTTAGTTGTAGTTGGACATAATACCTTTATTTATTTATTTTTATGTGGTGCTGAGGGTCAAATTCAGGGCCTTGCACGTGGAAGGCAAGCACTCTACCATTGAGCTACAACCCCAGCCCAAATTGCAATGTTTATAGGGGTTGGAGATGTGGCAAGGCCCAGGGTTTAATGCCCAACACTATTCATACACACAAAAAGGGAAAAGGGAAAGATTAAAGAAAAAAAAAAACTTGCTTTTATACTTGAAGCTTTCCCGGGACATAGCCATACTCATTCACTTATGTATTTTGTAGCATCTTGTCTTCTACAATGAATAGAGCTGTGTAATTGAGACAGAGTACATGGCCCAGGCAGCCTAAAATCTTTACTTTCTATTTTATCTCTCAACTATAATAGTCCTCTTTCCGTTTTCATTTTTTTTTTTTCTTTTGGTAGCAGGGATTGGATTTAGGGGCATTCAGCCACTGAGCCACATCCCAGCCCTATTTTGCATTTTATTTAGAGACAGGGTCTCACTGAATTGCTTAATGCTCACTTTTGCTGAGACTGGCTTTGAACTTGCGATCCTCCTGCCTTAGCCTCCGGAGCCGTGGGTCACCATGCCTGTTGAATTTGTTTTTAGTTCCTGGGGATCAAACCCAGGACTACACATAGATGACACCAGGCCCCTACCACTGAGCCACACCCTGAACCCTGAGCCTGTACTCAGGGACAGTTTGCTGAACAACAAAGCAGTGAATGGTGGAAGGAGGGTGTGAATGGAAGGAGGGTGTGAACTCTCTTACTCTGTGCCTCTTGATAGTCCAGCCACCACACTGTCCTCCTGGGCAAATGTGGTCTTTCATACCCATGTGTGCCTCTGCCTCATACAATCTGCATTTTTTACATCTCTGAATATATTCACTACAGAAATTTACTAGAGAAACTAGAAATCATAAGAAAGTATCAAGACAGAACTAAAATTCATTTGCAGTCACGTACTTGAAAATCATTACTAATAGCATTTCTGATATTTAGCTTTGTGGTCTTTTTTCTATAGAAATACACAAATGTTGGGATTGGGTTTGTGGGGAGCAGATATGTGCATGCCTTTTATCCCACAAAATTGGGATCAAGTTCTGTCCTCTACTTTGTATTCTAATATTTTAACCTAATGACAGGGCGTGGGTATCTCCCCTTGGCCCTAGTCTCCAGGTGATTTCTGCAAGCAGAAAAGTAATACCTGCAAGTACTCCACTTCCTGGGGGCGCATACCCAATTTCACCATTTCCAAGCAAGTGGGGCTCCAAGGCCCAGCCCCACAAAACAAAGACAGTTTCTCTGACAAATCAATGTAAAAATGACAAGGAAAGCTGGGCACAGTGGCGCACCTGTAGTCCTAGCGGCTCAGGAGACAGAGACAAGAAAATCGTGAGTTCAAAGCCAGCCTCAACAATGGCAAGGCGCTAAGTAACTCAGTGAGACCCCGTCTCTAAACAAAATACAAAATAGGGTTGGGTTGCTCAGTGGTCAAGTGCCCCTGAGTTCAATTCCTGGTACCCCCCCAAAAAGGGGGGCGCTGGAATGGATCTCAGTGGTAGAGCTCCCCTGGTTCAATCCCCAGTACCACCACAAAAAAA
The DNA here is from genome assembly GCF_052094955.1 of Ictidomys tridecemlineatus. Taxonomy (NCBI): domain Eukaryota; kingdom Metazoa; phylum Chordata; class Mammalia; order Rodentia; family Sciuridae; genus Ictidomys; species Ictidomys tridecemlineatus. Next base: position 9,095,396 of record NC_135478.1, on the reverse strand, counting down.
AAATAGTGTGTTTGCTGGGGGTTAGATGTAGGGCTTTACACAGGCTGAGCTTTACCACTGAGCTGCACCCCCTGACCCCCTCATTTTTTTTATAGTGCAGCTTGACACAGGGACTGAGGCCTCTCACCTGTGCTATGTGTAATGTGATGGTAGGAACATTTTCATTTTGGGCCCACCATGACTAGTGGCAATTGGGGATACGTTGGAGGACCATTCAGGAACAGCTGCATGCAGGCAGTACCCTACAATGGCCTTCAAGACTTGCAGAGTTTTCAGGTTGACGGGTCACTTTTTTTTTTTTTTGGTACTTGGGGTTGAACTCAGGGGCCTCAACCACTGAGCCACATCCCCAACCCTATTTTGTATTTTATTTATAGGCAGGGTCTCAACTGAGTTGCTAGCGCTTCACCATTGCTGAGGCTGATTTCTTTCTTTCTTTTTTTTTAAATATTTATTTTTTTAGTTTTTTCGGTGGACACAACATCTTTGTTTGTGTGTGGTGCTGAGGATCGAACCCGGGCTGCACGCATGCCAGGCAAGCGAACTGCTGCTTGAGCCACATCCTCAGCCTGTTGAGGCTGATTTCAAACTCGAGATCCTCCTGCCTCAGCCTCCTGAGCTGCTGGGATAACAGGCATGTGCCACTGTGCCTGGCTTTTGTTTGTTTGTTTTGAGGTCAGGTTGCACTGTGTTGCCCAGGCTGCTCTTGAATTCCTAGGCACAAAGAATTCTCCCATCTCAGCCTCCAAGTAGCTGGGACTGCATACACACCAGTACTCTCAGTGTTGGTGAGGTACTTTTTGCAGTTGGGCATGTCCCCAGAGCATGTATGCTACCCTGCACCTTTGGGAAGACAAACTTTTCTTTCTTTCTTTTGTTTGTGGGAATTGAACCGAGGGCCTCACCCACGCTAGGCAAGTTCTCAATCACTGAGCTACATCCCCAGCCTTTTTTATTTGGAGACAGAGAGGTACTAGGTTGCCCAGTGTGGACTTGAACTTGAAATCCTGCCTTAGCTTCCCAAGTGGCTGGGATTACAGGCGTGCTCCATTGCATCCAGCTCTTGGCTCCATTTTCAAATAAATATGTGGCTTGGCAGGCCTCTTCGGGCAGCAGAAATTGAGTTGAAGCTGAGCTGTAGCCACCTGTGGACACCCCATGGCTACTGGACATTATTTTCTGGACTGTTGTAGCCACTGCCTTGTGACAAAGAGATTCTTAGGATTGTCCAATTCAGGGCTGCTGCTGCAGAGTTTTATTATCATTACCAGTAGCAGCAGCAGTAGCAACATCATTTTTCTCGTTTTACAAATGATCAAACATAGTGTCAGAGAGGCTAAGACACTCGGCCCAGGTCCCACAGCAGAATAAAGGGCAGAACTGGGCTTAGAGCCCAGGCATGCGGGATGCCACAGCCCAGTCCTGCTCCTGGGAGTCTCACGGGTGTCTCCACCTTATATCCATCCAGGTTTCGAGTTCTTTGAGGCCAGTGCCAAGGAGAACATCAATGTGAAGCAGGTCTTCGAGCGCCTGGTGGATGTCATCTGTGAGAAGATGAACGAGTCCCTGGAACCCAGCACCAGCCCAGGCAGCAATGGCAAAGGCCCAACTGTGGGGGACACCCCAGCTCCCCAGCCCAGCAGCTGCAGCTGTTAGGGATGGCTCTTGACCCCCTCCTGCCCCCTCCTGCCTCTGCAGGGACTGTGACTGAGGCACGAGCCACAAGGGCTGTCTCCAAGCTCAGGGCACCCCCATCCCTGCATGGCTCAGTCCCTTTCCATGTCACCATGGTTAGGCAGCCCCTGTCAGAGGCCGCACACCCCAGGGGCTCAGCTCCACATTTCAGGCAGGGGCTTGGGGACATTGCCGTGCACTTGTTGGCTGCTTTCCCAGACATTTTGACAGGGGGCTGTGGGCAGCATGTCCCGCATGCCTGGGGGAGGGGCATCCACAGTGCCTTCGACCTTGGACCCGTGCCCCCGTGCCACCCTGTGCTGGCATGGCCTGGTGCTTACAGGCTGGAGAAAGATGTCTTGCGGCGTGGGTTCTCCAAGTTAATCCTGGGAGGTGTTGGGGGAGACCCTCTTTCTCAGGTCCCCCAGCTTGGCTTTGAGCCTATCCCATGAATCTTCTAGATGCCAAGGTTCCAAGATGGGGCAGCGATTTGGCCCCTGTACACTTCTCCCTCTGGCTTGCAGACCGTCCCCTGGTGAAAACAGTGTGAAGGCCCACAGAAGAGACAGTGGGTCAGACCCCCAACCCCGAGGGACTCTTAAAACTTTCTGAGCTTCCCTGGGACCCATGTCACTCTTGACCCGGTCACTGTCTTGACTGATCCACTTCATCTCTGATCCTGAATTGAATTCTAGAACATTCTAGCTACACTGGGTAGGGCCAAGAATTGCCCAGCTCTTAACATTCCTGCTTGGGGCTCTCTGCCAGGAATTAACCTCAGAGCCAGGAGACTGGGCCCTCCCTCTGGGGCCCCATCCGCCTGGTTGTATTTTCAGCAAGATCTTTCCAAATCTTACATCCTGCTAGAAAAGGAAATTGGGCAACGATCCCTCAGACTGCGCTTGCCGGTGACTTCCTGAGGTCAGGTTTGGGCGTCTCCAACTTTGGAAGACCCAGTGTCTTGTTCCCAAGCCATGTCCTCAGGGTCCCAGTGACATGACATTTGTGCCAGTGGAGGAGTCCTGGGTAAAGGGTGCTTTGGGGTCAGGAAGGAGAATTGGGAAGTCGGGTTGCACCAGCTTCTGTCATTGCCTCCACTTGTGGACACAGCTGGGGACTGGCGGGTCCTCATGTTGGTGGGGGGATGTGCTGTGATCAGTGTCAGGGAGCCCACGAAGCCAGGACCCCTCCTCGGAGGGTGGATGCCAATCGAGGATCTATCTTGACCCTGGAGCCCAGAGGCTCTTGCTACCCACTGGGGTCCCAGCTTGCCTGGCACGGCACCCCTCGCTGCTCCAAACCCCCACTGACCGCAGCCCGCACCGACACTGTGAGGAAGCCTAAGTGGGTTCTCGGGGTCCCCATCACCCCGGTTCCATGTCAAGGCTGTGTCCACTGCCCAAGCCCATGTAGCCAGAATGATTTCCTGCAGTTTTAATAAGCTCTACCTCCGCCCTGGGTATATGTGTGGGAAAACCTGGTTCAAGTTCAAATTAAATGACCAAATGGAAATGGACAAATCTTACCAACCCACGAAGGAGGGTATCTGAATGTTGGAGGTGGGAGTCCACTTTTTCTCGCTGCTTGAATACCAAAGTCGAAGCATCTCAGGAAGCTCTGAAGATGCTCGGGCTCATCAGGATTTTGTTGGTTGGTCCATTCTTCTTAAGCTGCTGCCCAAAAATGATGGACCGGTGGACCATTGGTGGAGGACCGAGTTTCTCATCAGCCACGTGATAAAGCAGCTGTGGTCGCATCCTGAACTTGACCTGAAGTTTTCTGTTTACGTTGGATGTTTCAAAAGTTCAGTTTCAAGTAGCAACAGGGAGGGCTGCCTCGGGCTTCTCTCAAAACTCGGGGAATAATGTAGGAAACATTTTTTGGTTTCTCCTAAAACTGGGACGGGTTTTAAGTTTTATTACAGCAGGGAGGTTTAGCTCCAAATGATCACAAGGGAACTGAGACCAATGTCCTTCTGGTCACTGAGTGGGGAAAGAGGTCTGTTGAGTTTATAAACAGAAATTAAACCAAAGGCCGTGGGGAAACCACATCTGGGCTCCAGAGGACTGAGGTCAGAAGAGCTGCCCTCCAGTGCCTTGCTACTCCCTATTGGTAGTGTGTCTTTCCAGGGGCAGTTTCAGTGGGAGGTTCTATTTTTCTTTGCCTTTTGCTTCTCCAGGGATCACCTTCTTGCATATTCCTTAGCTCCTCCGCCTAGACTCACACAGGGTGAAACTTGATCTCAGTATTAAAGCGATAATTCTGCTACCGGCTCCTCCCCGACAGCTCTGAAACACTACTGAATGAACTCTTGGCAGGTCGCTTGTATCCTGAATGTGGTTCTGTGTAAGTGATTCCTTGGTGTCCAACTGGGAAATATATGCACTTTTCTCCACATGAAATAAAGTAGTTGTGCCTGAATGCATTTGTGCTTTTGCTTCTATTAGTGAAATGCAACTTCCAGGAAAGGGTGGATGGTCAGTTGAAGGTCGTTGGTGATGCAGCAGAGCCCTCAGCAGGCCTGCGGCTGCCTCTTGTGATGCCCTATAATGAACAATTTGGTTCTAGAAAGTTCCACCTCATGGAAAGCAGGAAGGGTGATATTTCTCCACTTAATCCTACTAAGTCTGTCCTTCCCACAGTAGCCACAGGTGACTCCGAACATTTGAGTCAGAGTATGTCCATCCTCTGCTCAGAACTGTCTATGGCTCCTACCTTATTTGGGGAAAATGCCAAAGCCCTCCCCCTGTGGTCCACAAGGCCCTGCATGATCTGACTCATGACCCCACTTACTTCCCCGTAGTTGCCCCCATGGCAGCCATGTTGGCCTATTTGTTTTTATTCAAATATACTGGGCCCATACCTCAGGGCCTTTGCACTGGCTCTTCTGTCTTCCTGGTCCACTCTCATCCTAGATGGTCTTACATGATTCCCCTCCTCTCCTCCTTTAGTTCTTTGTACAAGTCCCACTTTCTCATTAACACCTCTGTTTAGTCCTACAGCCTCTCTCCAGCGTCTCCCCCCACTTTCTCCTTGAACTTAACACCTTGATCATGCTAAGTACATGCTCTACCCCTGAGCTCCATCCTGAGTCCCTCCCCCGGTATTTCTGATGTCCCTTCCTCTGTACTTGGTATCCCTCCAGAACCCCTAAAACCTGAACTACTCTACGATTTACTAGTTTAAATGCCTCCCTCACAGCTCAATTTTGTCCTTTTCCCTGCCACGTTTCACTCTGTTTCTGACTGTGATAAAGTAAAAAATAAATATTTGATCTTTGTCTCCACTGGTTCCTTCAAACGCTTCTAAAACCCTTGGAATCTCTGGAGAGAGAAGAGTATCTTTTGCACACCAAGGAAGCGACTGGGGAGGGGGGACCCCAGGAAGCTGCAGGGTGGGGCTGGGTTTTGAGAAAGACCAAGGCAGAATTAAGGGGTTACTCGTGGTCCCACCCTTCAGCTCCCCGCTCACCTTGGGGGAGGGCAGAGAAGCTGAAAGCTGAGTTGATCACCAGTGGCCAACACCAGCCCCTAAAGGATGGGGTCCCAGGGTTGGGGGTTAGCGAACACACTGAGATGCCGAGACGGGGAGCCCAGCACACCACCCACCGCATCCCCGACTCGGTCTGACCCTTCACCCCTGGCCAGTAAAGGAAGGTAAAGCACCTGGTCATTTACTTAGGGAACCAGTGAGTCATTGCAGCAAATTATTGACCTTAAAAGAGGGAAGATTGCAGAAACCCTCAGGCTTTATAGCCACGAACGATGGCCATGTGGGGAACCAGGGCTGGGTGTGTCCCCCAGAATACACGGGTAAGAAACTTCATCCAAAGTCATTTGTTAGTGGTACTGGGAGGATCTGGGGTGGTCAAGAGGATTAGATGAGGTCCCCTGAGAGTAGGGACACCCTTAACGACATTGTGGCTTTATTAAATGAGGAAGAAGGCCTGAACTAGCACGAGTGCCATCTCACCTTGTGATGCCCTGCGTCACTTTAGAACTCCGCGCCAGAGTGCCCGCCTGCAGGAAGGATTCACTGGATGTGGCACTGGATCTTGAACTTCCTAGCGTTTGGAATCATGAGTTGAGTTGAACTTTTTTTTTTTTTTTCTACCAGGGATTGAACCCAGGGGCACTTTGCCAGCAAGCCACAACCCCAGCTCCTGCTCCTCTTTTTATTTTATTTTTCAGTTGTAGATGGACACAATATCTTTATTTAATTATTTATTTTTCTGTGGTGCTGAGGATCGAACCCAGTGCCTCACACATGCCAGACAAGCACTCTACCACTGAGCCGCAACCCCAGCCCCTCCCAGCCCTCTTTTACATATTTTATTTACAGACAGGGTCTCATTGAGTTATTAGGGCCTCACTGAGTTGCTGAGGCTGGCTTTGAACTCACAATCCTCCTGCCTCAGCCTCCCAAGCGGTGGGGATGACAGGCGTGCACTGTGCCCAGCCTATTTATTTATTTATTTTTTAAATTTTGAAATAGGGTCTCGCTGAGTTGCTGAGGGTCTTGCAAAGTTGCGGAGGCTGGCCTTGATCCTCCTGCCTCAGCCTCCTGAGTGGCTGGGATTACAGGCATGTGCCACCCTGCCTGGCTCCCAATAAACTTTCCTTTTGTATATAAAACTCCTCCATGTGTGATATTGTTACAACAATAACAACAAAAATGGAAAAGGGCACCGGGGAATTCAAGAGAGGGCAGTTTTGTGGGACTGAGCTCTTAAAGTGAAAGGACCCCTTTTGAAATTAAAAGCAACTTTCTGATAAATGGTTTTATTCCTTGAGCTAAGAGCAGACGCCAAGGAAATCAAGACCAACATTTCTCCAGCTAAGCACAGCCGAGTTAGATCCGCGCATCACATGTCCTGCCGTTTGCAACATTGGTGCCTCCTCTTATAAAAGCTTCTGCTCCCCTGAGTCCCCAGAGATGGAGATTTAAGACAGGAGGATCTCTATCTTCCTCAACTCCAACTTTGAATAAACCGATTTTCCTCATCAGCCTGGCTCTCGAGTTTCTGTGGAGTGTGACAGGAGGCAAAGCCAGATGCCCCCAAGCGCAAAACTGCACAGTCTCACACTAACTCCAGGTAATGAGGGTCAGGACCAAATTGAATGGCAGGACACCCGGATGGTGTCCATGGAGAACTGGAGAACTGCTCTGTGTGGGAACCCCCATGTGTGTTCTGAGTGTTGGGAGGGGGCTGGGTTGTGGCTCAGTGGTTAAGCGCTTGCCAAGCACGTGGGAGGCATGGGGTTTGGTCCTCAGCACCATGTAAAAGTAAATAAAGTAAAGGAACTGTATCCACATTATATATACATATGTGTGTGTGTGTGTGTAAGAAGATAAATAAATACAAATTTTATATATACGTACATATATTTATTTATTTACTCAAAAAAGAAGTGTTGTGAGTGGGGTTTCTGACATAGAGCAGGACACTCGATGATGTTGGTTGAGTGGGGGGCATGACGGCAGACCCCAAAAGAAGGACTAAGGCCAGGAGCTCCACAGCCTGTCGCAGGATTCTCTGCTCTCTGTGCCTTTCCTCTGCATCCATGACTCCCACGAAGTGGTGCCCTAGAACAAGGGGCAGTTGCCCAAAGCCCCCACCTAGGCCTGAACCAATGACTGTGCCAGGAGGTGGAATGAGCTGATTGGCTGGCGGGGCCACATGCCAGCCCCTGGCTCAGGCACCAACAGTCTGAGACCAGCAGTTTCAAAGAAAAATAGATGTGTACTTGCCTGAAATGGGAGGTTGATTGCCACAGTAGCAAATGTGACCTGCCCATTCTACCTTCCTCTGATCCTTCCAAAATAAAGACTGGAGCCTAGCGATGGCACACACCTGTAATCCCTGCAACTCAAGAGGCTGAGACAGAAGGGTTATGAGTTCAAAGCCAGCCTCAGCAATTCAGCAAGGCTCTAAGCAACTCAGTGAGACCATGTGTCTAAATAAGATATAAAAAGGGCTGGGCAGGGGCTGGGGTGGCAGCTCAGTGTTAGAGCACCTGCCTCACACGTGTGGGGTACTGGGTTCAATCCTTAGGACCACATAAAAATAAAATAAAGATTATTTCCATCTACAACTAAAATAATATTTAAAAGGAGGTGGGGGTGGGGATGTGACTCAGTGGTTGAGCACCCGCGGATTCAATCCCTCCAGAACTTGCTAAGTCTCCATTGTGCAATCCCTAACGAATAATTCAGTCTCCTGTGGTCACTGGATAACACCTTTGGTTCATTGATTCTCAGCAGTGACCATGGGCGCCTTAACATCTCCTGGGTACCCCATGAGCAGGCCACATCCCTGTCCAATTGAAGGAGAAGAGGCTGGGGGTGGTGCTCAGTGGTACAGCACCTGCCAAGCATGTGCAAGGCCCTAGGTTCCATCCTCAGCAGGGCAAAAAGAGAGGAGGAGGGAAGAGGAGGAGGAAGAGGAGGAACCTAGAGCAGAGGTTCTCAAACTGGTGTTTTCCAGACTAGTAGTGTCTTGTTAAGAACTTTCTAGAAATGCAGATTCTTGGCCCTCTCCCAGATCCCCTGAGTCAGAAGGTACCCAGCTTTTACAAGCCATCCAGAAGAGTCTAATGCATGCTCCAATTTGAGGATTGCTGGGCTAGAACAAAAGGGACCCCAGAGACGTGACAATCAAACCGACATGTGGAGCTTGTTTGGATCTTGACTCAAAGACACTCAGTATAAAAAGACATTTTTAAGCTAATCAGGAAAATTCGATGATGGCCCAGGTATTAAGTGATTCCAAGGAATTGTCGTAGGTGTGATAATGGCATTCTGGTTGTGAACACAAATGAATATATTTTTAGAGGTATCTACTGAAGGATGAAGAGGAAAATGACATTGCCTGAGATTTGTTTTAAAATAACCCATCAAAATGTCTCACCACAAAAATAGAGTTTGTAAGCGAGGTGACGGGATACGACTTAATCATTCCACATCATATACTGAGCCCAGGTTCCGAGGCTCCTCCCAAGAACAACCAGCGTCCAGGAAAGGAGAGCTGGGGACAAAGAAAGGCCTTATTCAGTGGCCACACAATGAAGAAGAGGGGGCTTTGCTCTCCACCCTGAAGGGCCCGGGGGTCCAGATCAGGGAAAGGAAGAGGAGGGAGAGGGACAGGCTAATGAGGGGGAGCAATATTCCTGTCTCTTCTGGGAAGGGGCAGAGATCTTCCAGGAACTCGGTGCCACCTCTTTTCACTCCTTTTATGGCCTGGTATTTCCGGAAGTGGCCCTTGAGTTTGATGGATGCCTTTACCTGCAGGGTTGGGGCAGGGAGACAGACTGGCAAGTCAAGGTCAAGTTAACCCTGTGTTATGGTTACGGATGAAGCATTTCTCAAAGGTTCAGTGTGTCTACCTGCAGAGGGAGGACATCTAACTCAAAAGTTAAGGCAACAGGGGGGAGGGGGGATGGAGGAAAAGAAAAAAAAAAAAAAAGCTTATGGCACAAAGGATTCGGGACACGCCTTTTTGTCTTATTCCAGTCACCCACCCACGGGATACCTGCAGGCCCAAATGAAGGGTAAATGTTTTCAGCCAAATTGATCTTCAGGTCCCAGAAGAGAAACCTAGGCAACTTTCATCTTGGTCGCTCACACTCAGAGGCCTCATCTACAGCAGAGCTGGTGGGAGACCAACAATGTATTGCCCAGCTGTGGGACCTCCAAAATTAGTGGGGCTCTTTGTTTTGTTTTTGGTACCCGGGATGGAACCCAGAGGGGCTTTATCACTAGGTCACATCCCCATCCCTTTTTATTTTAAAAAATTTTGTGGTTTCAAAATAGTGGGGTTTCACTAAGTTGGTGAGGGTTGTGCAGATTTGCTGCAGCTGGTCTTGAACTTGTGATCCTCTGGCCTCAGTGTCTGCAGCAGCTGGGATTACAGGCGTGCGCCACCACACCCAGCTAAAATTAGTGATTTCTAAATTAATTAAGAGCAAGTATAACTAGAAGGTTTAAGCCGGGTGCCGTGGCACATGCCTCAGCGGCTTGGGAAACTGAGGCAGGAAGAACGCAAGTTCATAACCAGCCTCAGCAACAGGGAGGCACTAATCAACTGAGACCCTGTCTCTAAATACAGAATAGGGCTGGGAATGTGGCTCAGTGTTTTGAGTGCCCCTGAGTTCAATCTCCAGTACCTGCCCCCCAAGAAACTAAGCTTATTTATTTTTTTCCTCAATAAGATATATATATCAGGGGTTGGGCCTGGGGCCCAATGGTGGAGCACTTGCCTAGCATGTGAGAGGCACTGAGATCAATCCTCAGCACCACATAAACAAATAAAATAAATAAAGGTATTGTGTCCATCTACAACTAAAAGAGCTGGGAATGTGGCTCAGTATTTAAGCATCCCTGGATTCAATCTGTTCCAAAAAAAAAAAATCTACATATCAAAATATTACATTGTAAATATATAATTTACATAAATATATAAATTATGATCTATATATGAAGTCCTGAGGGTGTAGTTCATTAGTAGAGTGCCCAGGGTTCTATCCCCAGCGCTGCAAATAATAATGACAATGATGCAACGCCAGGTGTGGTGCCTTACACCTGTAATCCCAGCAACTCAAGAGGCTAAGGCAGAAGGATCCAAAGTTTGAAGCCAGCTTGAGCTACTTAGTGAGACCCTGCCTCATGATAAAAAGTAAAAAGCAGCGGGCATGCAGTTCAGCGGCAGAACACTTACTTGTAGGAGGCCCTTGGGTTCAATCCTCAGCACCACAAAAAAACAGATGAGCCAGGTGCAGTGGCACTTGCCTGTGTCCCCAGTAACTCAGAAGGCCAAGGCAGGAAGTTAGAGGACACTCTGGGCAACATAGCAAGACCCTGTCTCAAAATAAAAGATAAAAAGGGCTAAGGATGTAGCACAGTGGTAGATTGTACCTGGGTTCAATCCCTAGTACCACAAAAGTAAATAATAAACATAAAAATAAATTTAAAAAAAAAAACAGGATAAATAAAACAAATATGTTAAAACTGTTATGACATTGATTCTTTGGGGGTTTCTTTGGACTGAGTCTCTTGACTACTATGAATGTTCCAGATTTTTTCACAGAGTAAACAGGAAAATTGTGAGAGAAAGAAGGACGTGACATCTGCTATAGTTTGAATGTGGTTTGTGCTCCAAAGGCTCATACGCCAGGAGCTGTGTCAGCAGGGTGGTGCTTTGAGCAGTGTGATGGTCCTTTAAGAGGTGGGGCCTAGCGGGAGATCTCAAGCCTGGCTCCACCCCTTTAACCTGGCTTCCTGTCCGTCTACATAATCTTTCCCTCCTTTATTCAGCTCCTAGCACTGTGGTTCCATCTGTCATAAGGTAATAAAGCCAAGGAAGCCCTCACCAGAGCTGGCACTAGGCTGTGTGAGGCTCCCAAACGAAGCTAAATAGAATTCTCTCAAGTACCCACCTCGGGCTTTTCATTATTGTAGCAATAAAAGGACTCCTACCCCATCCGGTTCGGGTATTTCAAGCTAAAGTCACCGTTAGCTGGTCTGAGAAACGGCCCTGAGGAGAAGAGCCGGGATGGGTGGGGGTTTTCTGAATTCTTTATTATCCATCTTGCTCCCGAAAGCAGTGAGGGCCACAGAGAAATAAAAATGAGTCCCAATCTCCAGAAGCCAGGCGGGCCCACGTTTCCCGTCTTGTCCATGGTTGTGTGTCAGCCCAGCTTGATGAAGAGCAGCAGGGTGGCGAGGATTCCCGGCAGCTGGAATGGAGAGGAAAGAAACCCTGGGGTCTGGCTGGAGACCCGAAACCGGCCCCAGCTGCAGTCAGGGAGCAGGGGGACCCTCCCGAGGCGGAACTTTACACGGGGCCGCAGGTCTGTCTGGGCCTAGTCAAAGCCGCCTTGGTCCCGTGGACACAGGGGCCAGCAGCGGGTACGGGGCGTAGGCCTTGTCGTGGTGCCTGTGAGTCACCGAGCCTTTACGTGGCTCAGATCTGACGTGTGCTCCTCTGATTCCTGATTTCCAGGCTCTTCTGCCTCTGACTTCCTGAAGGATTGGCCATTAGAAGCCCAGGCAGGAGAGAGGGGAGGGCAGGAGAAGCGGGGCTGGGTGCCTCTCCTCTGCCCATCCTGAGCCTCCTACCTACACACTGTGGACACACGGCCCCTCCTGGTTTCTTGTGGATCTTCTTCCCAGTTCTTCTACCCATCATTGAAAGGGTTTGTATTTATAATGACTTCCATAAGCACTGACCCTTTTATCATTACGAAACGTCCCTTTTTGTCTCTAGTAACTTTTTGGGGTCTGACATTAGTGCAGCCATGCAGCTCTGTGTTATATATAGGGTACTGTTGACCTGGTACATCTTTTCCCCACCCTTTTACTTTCAAAACATTTGTGACTTTGAATCGAAAGTGTTTCTTGTACACTGAATGTAGATGGATCAGGTTTTTAAATCCATCCCTCCGATCTCTTGTCTTCGATCAGAATGTTTAGTCCTTTTACATTTAAGGGAATTGCTGATAAAGTAGGATATCCATCTGCTACTTTCTAATTTGTTTTCATTCGCCCTGAGGTTTGGCTTTCTCGTCTTTCATCATGAACTTCTTTTACATTAGATATATTCTAATGTACTATTTTAATTCCCTCACTTATTTTACAATATTTTAAAATTATTTCTTAGTGGTTGCCTTAGGGATTACAGTTAAAATCTTAATTTTTGCAATGTAGTTTGGATTTGTGGCAAACTAATAACATACAAAATACATGCTCCTTATTCTATCTTCTTTTATTATTTTCATACAAATGGACTATTATATACAAGTATATTAGCATAATTTAAAAAAAGACATAGTTGTCTTTTTTAAAATTTTTTATTGCAGATGGACATAATACCTTAATTTATTTTTATGTGGTGCTGAGGATCGAACCCAGTGCTTCATATGTGCAAGGCAAGTGCTCAACCACTGAGCCACAACCCCAGTCCCCACAGTTGTCTTTTTAATTAATTGATTGATTAATTAGATTTTTGACAGAAGGTGTTGTTACATTGCCAAGTCTGTCCCTGAATTCCTGGGCACAAGTGATCCTCCTACTTTAGCCTCCTGATTGATTGGACTATAGGTGCCCACCACCATGCTCAGCTGCAGTTGTCTTTTAAATTAAGTACAAGTAGACAACTTTGAGTAAAAAATACTTTTACATTGTTTTTCTAATTTTTATTCTGGGGAGAGGATTCATATTAACCTATTTGGTTTCATTGTTCAAGATATGGAACACGTACAAAATTTTAAATATAGTATGTCATTATGGATATATAATTATATAACATATAGTAATATAATTATAATGATATAATTGACATAATAATGTACACAAGTATGAGGTTGTTATTTCCCACCTCTTTTAATGAACTTGTGTCAATGTCTTTGAAATAGTCACAGAATCACAACTTGGGACTTAACAGATCAGTCTCTTTTGTCCTTCATTTTGGCCTTGGGATACCCTTTAGGATTTCTATGGGGCGGGTCTGCTGTGACTGCTTTCCTTGGTTTTGGTTGACCTGGGACTGTCTTAAGTTCTCCATCATCTGTGAAGGGTAATTTTGCTGGTTATTGAATTCTTAGTTGACAGAATTTCTTCCAGCATTTAAATATGCAGTCCATAGTTTCTCATGAGAAATGAGTTGTGACCCTCTTTCTTTCTTTGGTTTTGCTTGGATTTTTGTTTGTGTGCTGTTTTGGACACTCAGGGTTGAACCCAGGGCTTCACTCATGCTAAGCACACACTCTACCCCTGAGGTGCGCCTGCCGTCCTGCCTTCTGACGCAGTGTGTAGGTGTGGATCTCTGGGAGCCTGTTCTACTTGGAGCTCATCCAACTTCTTGGATCATAGATTCTTAATGTGGAGACTGTCTGGTTGCCACATTTTTCTTCTCCCCTTCGGGGACTCCTGGTGCACATATGTTGGCCTTTTTGATGGTGTCCCATAGGCCCTGAGGCTCTGTTAATTTTCTTTCTGTCCCTCAGACTAAATAATTTCAGTTGATCCAGCTTCAAGTTCACTGATACTTTCTTCTGCCAAATTAAATTTGTTACTGAATCCCTATAGTGAAATTTTCATTTTAATTGTATTTGTTGATTCCAGAATTTCTATTTACTTCTTTTAAAAAAAAATCATACCTGGGCTGGGGGTGTCCCTCAGGATTACAGCACATGCTCAGAATGTGAATGGCTCTGGATTTGATCCCCAGTAACAAACGCCCCCACCACACACACACACACACACACACACACACGTACACACACGACTTGGCAACAATTTGGCAACTCTAGAAATCAGATTTCTACTTCTTCTCAGTTAATATTATTTTTTTAAGCGGGGAGTACTGGGGATTGAATTCAGGGGGTTTAACCACTGAGCCACATCCTCAGCTCTTTTTATTTTTTTATTTTGAGACAGGGTCTCGTTAAGTTCCTGAGGCTGGTCTTGAACTTACCACCCTCCTGCCTCATCCTCCCCTGGCCACTGGAATCACAGGCATGCTCCACTGCACCAGGGGAGGGCCCACACATTGACGGTCTCCTCATCTCCCAGTAATAGCACAATCCTTTACCACAAGGGCCTCTGGGGGACATTCCAGATCCAAACCCTCATGTCCAGCCTTAAGAATTCTTAGCTAGCAATAGAAAACAGACTAGGACGATTGTCCATGTCAAAGAGCTCTTCAGACAGGGCTCAGGAGTGAGAACAGCCCTTGTACACAGTGTCTCCACGGTGAGCGGCCTTCAGGCCTCTCCAGTGAAGTGTGGTGTACACATCCCCTTACAGCCACTGCCTTGTGACACACTAGACAAGGTCTCAGTTCATGCAGGGCATCATGCAAAGCCTTTGAATTTCACCTCATCGGTGCCTCCCAACCCATGAGAGGAGGCCATGGCCTCATACAGCTAGTGAGTGGTGCACCCGGGGCCAAGTCCAGGGTCTCCGCTCTTGTCCCCACGAGACGCCCACCAGGAAAGAGGTCAAGAAGACACGTCCCAGAATGAGCCAGTGTTCTTCCTCTCCCACATCAGGGGGAGGCCCAGCGCTCTCGTGACGTCCCCCCTTCTTTCTTGCCTTTTGTCTCGTTTTTGCAGTGCTGGGGATGGAACCCCAGGTCCGCACACGCTAAACAAGAGCTCCACCACTGCGCTACGTCCCAGCCTGCAGCCACTATCCAACAGAAATAGTCATGTGACCGTCAGCTCCACCTGGGAGAGATTTTTGTCCTTTGTTCCCTACTACGGCCCCTCCCACCTTGAGGAGAACAGTGTTCAGCCACCTCAGGGCCTTGATGTGGTCCCACGTGATGGCGCCCGCCTGGAATCCCAGCAACAGGGGAGGCTGAGGCAGGGAGATCACAAGTTCAAAGTCAACCTCAGCAACTGAGCAAGGCCCTGAGCAATTTAGTGAAGCCCCTCTCAAAATCAAAAATAAAAAGGGCTGGGATGTGGCTTTGTGGTAAAGCATCCCTGAGTTCAACCCTCAGTATGGGGTGGTGGGGCGGGTGGGGGGGACCTCCAGAGAGGTCGGGTCTTACCTGTATCACTGCTGCCCCCAGGGAGAACCCACTCAGGGTAAAGCTCTGGGTCTGGGTTATCTTCAGGAGCTTGTGGAAACAGCCCTGGGGGTGCAAATACCAAAGCAGGGAGAAGCGGGTTAGGGACCCGACTCTGGGCCTCCATCCCACCACTCCTCGGGCGGCTCACATGCCTCTTGAGAGGAGAGGGGGACAGATCCTTAGCGCCTTGGCTCCTTCCCCCTCTGATGTCCCCCTCCAGCCCAGCATCTTCCCTGGCCTCCTCATCACGCCGTCCTGTGTGGGCCACACCGTGTCCAACTGCTGTGATCCTGTGGCCACTTGTCCTAGAATAGAGCTGTGTGACCTTGGAGAGGTCATTCCACCTCTTTGTGCCTCTGCTATCCCCATCAATAAACGGGACTGATAGATTCTGCCTTGAAAGATTTTTTTGTGGGGAGTGAAACAAAGAATCTACATGAAAGCAAAGAACCAACCTTCCTTCCTTCCTTCCTTCTTTCCATCCTTCCTTCTTTCCTTCCTTCCTTCTTTGCCTTTCCTTTTTATTTTTCTTTTCTTTTTTTTTCTTCATGGTGCCAAAGATTACACCCTGAGTCTCATTGAGCTATGCCTCCAGCTCCTGTTAGTTATTTCTGAGTGCTCTTTACATAAGAACAGAAGGGCTTTATTACATATGTATTCAGCACCTTCTCAGCCCTTCACACGTATCTTCTCATTCATCTCTCACATAACCTCATGAGGTGGGTGCTCTCGTTTATGAGGCTCAGGGGGGTTAGGAGAACATAGTAGGGGGCAGGGCAGGTCACCCAGAGGTGGAGGAGGGTTTACCCTTCCTTCTCTGCTGTCACTGAGCGCTCCCTTTCAAGGCCCCTGGAATGTCTTGCCTTTGGAGGACTGAGCTTCCTTGAGCTTGCAGTTGTCCCTGTCCAGCACCCCATCTTTCAATAATAGGTATTTATTAAGTGCCTACTGTGTGCCAGGAACTGACCTGGACACTGACAACACAGCAGTATACAAAAGACATAAAATTCCTGCGTTCGTGGGGCTGACATTTCAACAGGGGTGACAAGCAACTTGATGATGCTGTCCAGTGGCTACAAATGCCAGGAGGCCACTGAAGCAGGGCATGGGGACAGTGTGATGGTTGGGAGGGGGATCCTTTTAATATAGAGGTCAGGAACAGCCTCACCTGGAAGGAGCATTTGAACACAGAGTGGAAAGAGATGAGAGAGGAAGATATCTGGGGGGACACAACATTCCAGGCAGAAGGAACAGCATGTACAAAGGCCCTGAGGCAGGACAGTGCCTGATGTTTTTTGAGCAGGAGTGAGAACACCACTGTGGCTGCAGTGGGGTGAGGAGGGAAGAGAATGGGAGGAGAGGATAGGCAGGTGGTTCAGAGTCCAGTGGCCAGTGTGTGGCCCCAAGTCTGCCTCTGAGGCCCCAGCCTGGCAGTCAGCCCAGCTGATTCTCCTGGCTCATAGCAGGAGCCATTGGTGTGGATGGGTGGTTGGACGGGTGGATGGATGGATGATTCTTATTTCCTCCCTTAAAGAAGGGCCCCATGTTTGTCCCCTTGTGGCAAAAGTTAGGGGGGATCTGAGGGTGGGGTTTGAAATCCAGGTGCACCACCCCTGACTATTGGTACCTCTGTACCTCAGTTTCCTTAATCCACGAAACAAAAAAGGGTGTGATCTTCAACTGGAGAGGTGATGTGATTAGGCTGGGGTGTGGCCCAGGGGTTGAGTGCTCACCTAACAGGTGCGAGGCCCCCCACTTTGTCTGGTCTCCTAACCTCTCTGAGCCTCAGTTTCCTCATCTATAAAACAAAACAACAAAAAACTATCATACTCACATCTCATGAGGTTGTTGTGAGAGATGAGTGAGAAAATCCATGTGAAGGGCTGAGAAGGTGCTGATTACATATGTAACAAAGCCCTTCCATTCATATGTAAAGTGCACTCAGAAATAACAGTGCCAAGATATATATATATATATCAGTGAGGGCTTGGTCACATGGCTGGCCAATACTATCACTAGGATTATCATATTTTTATCATGACTCTGCAGCTTCAGCTTTCTGTAGAGCAGGCAAAATGCCCCAGACTTGAGATGATGTGGATTCAGATCCCAACTTTGTCAAAGCCATGTGGCCTTGAACTGGTCACATTCCCTTCCTGGACCTCAATCTCCCCTATGAAATGGAAAAGGTAACTTGAACCTCCTGCTATAGTTTGGATCTAGAACATTCTTCAAAACCCATGTGTTATAGTCTTGCTCTTTGGCACTATTGGAAGATGATGGAACCATTAAGAGGTGGGGCCTAATGGGAGTCTTTAGGTCATGGGGGGGGGCGGGCTTCCTTGAAGGGGACTGTGGGACCCTGATCTTTTCCTCTCTCTTTTTCATCCATCCACGAGGTGAACAGGCTTTCTCTGCCACACACTCTGAGATGGAGGGGCTCTTTGTTATAGCCACATAACTGAGCCTCTCCTACAGGCCAAAAAATAATGGGGCCAATTGACCAAGACTGAAACCTCTGAAAGTGTGAGCCATAATAAACCCTTCCTCTTTTTAAACTGATTATCTCAGATATTTTGTTACAGCAAGGAAAACTGAGTAATATGCTCCTCAAGATTCTACTGTTAAAAGGAGCTGAACCTGACACGGTGGAGCACACCTGTAATCCCGGTGGTTCAGGAGCCTAAGGAAGGAGGATCGCAAGTTCAAAGCCAGCCTCAGCAACTCAGTGAGACCCAGTTTCTAAATAAAAAGGGCTGGGGATGTTATTCAGGGGTTAAGTACCCCTGGGTTCAATCCCTGGCACCAAAAAGAAAACGGGGGGACCGAACACTCAATGAATGTTGATTTCTCTCTCCCTCATCCCCTTTGCTAGGGTCCCCACAAATAAGCAATTTTTAGAAAGTCAACAGCCAGCAGGCTGGGAAATGTGACACACCCCTGTGATCCCAACTACTCAGGAGGCTGAGGCAGGAGGACCACAAGTTTGAGGCCAGCCCGGACAACTAATTTAGTGAAACCCTGTCTCAAAATACAATCAGAAGGACCGGGGGTGTGTTCCAGTGGAAGAGCTCCCTTGGGTTCCATCCCCAGGACCACTGGAGAGAAAAGTCACCAGCCCTTTGGGCTGTGGAAGCAACACAATTGAAACTTGAGTTACCTTCTGGTGGATGACATCTTTGGACACTGTGTGCCCGTCACAGGCTGCAGCTCCTATGGATATGCAGCAGCCCCTTGGGTAGGTGTGACCAGTTGACATTTCAAAGGAAGAGCCAGAAAAATCCGTGTAGTTATTCACCCCACAGCACTTTAACTGCACAGAGAGCAGAAGAGGGAATACTGAAGACTCGCCTTCAAATAATAAAACAATAACAACAGTAGACATCGAGGTCACCACCACAAATCACAGTCCAGGGCAATCTGCTGAATGCCGCGACACCACCAGCGGCAGCTGGGAGCCTTCCCTGTCTCTGAGGCCGAGGCCCTGCACAGCCCGCCTCCTCACCACCTCCCCTTTACTCACTCGGCTCCAGCCATACCGATTTCTTCACTGGTCCTCAAAGACTCCTAGCAAGCCCCAGGGCTTGCATAGGCTGTTCCTTTTTTTTTTTTTGAATATTCTTCCTTCAAATATCTGCTAGTTCCCTCCTTTACTTCATTCAGGTCTCTGTTCAAAGGTCCCTTCTCAGGAAAGCTTGTCCTGACCACCCTTTCTAACATGGATCAGTCAGGCTGGGCTCAGTTATGTGGCTATAACAAAGAGCCCCTCCATCTCAGTAGAGTCATCCCTTGGTATCTCTAAGAGATAGGTGGTTCCCGCCACCCCACCCCACTGAGAGGTACTAAAATCCACAGATGCTCAAGTACCTTATATACAATAGAGCAGTTTACATAGAACCTACACACATCCTCCTGTATAATTTAAATCATCTCCAGATAACGAGAGTGACTAAATGTATTGTGTCTTACTTTATTGTGCTTAACAGGCACAAATTGAAGGTTTGCAGCAACCTTGCATCAAGTCTGTTGGTGCCATTGATCCAAACCTTGGATGAATGTTAGCACTTTTTAAAAAATATATATATTTTAAGTTGTTGATAGACCTTTATTTATTTATTTATTTATTTATATGTGGGGTTGAGAATCAACCCAGTGCCTCACACATGCCAGGCAGGTGCTCTACCACTGAGCTACAATCCATTTCCTTCCTCACTTTTTTAAATGCAACTTATCACCCTTGATACTGTTTCTTATTGTTTTCTTGTCTATCTCCCCATTCAAGTATCATGAACAGAACAGGATTTTTAAAATGACTTATTGTGTACCCAGAGCCCCAATCAGTGCCTGGCACATAATAGATGCTCATTGAATATTAGTCCAAGGATTCGATGAATGAACTAGAGGCATCTTCCACCATCTCAAGTTTGAAAAGCCAAAGCTGGGAGGTGGACAAGCCCATTCCTCACCTGCTCCACAGCCTGACCTTGACTGTCAGCTCCTGCACTTGACTTAGGTGTAAAATGCAACCTGAGGGCTGGGGATATAGCTCAGTTGGTAGAGCCTCGCAGGTACAAGGCCCTGGGTTCAATCCCCAGCACCACCAAAAAAATAAAATAAAGTGCCACCTGAAACAGGTGATGGCTTTTCCCTTCCAGAGACTGTCCTCAGCCACCTGGCCCAAGAACTTAGATGACAGGCCTGTCTGCTCCTTAAATACCAAGGAACAAGATGGGAGTCTCACCACCTCATGCCTATTGGGATCATGATCATATATTCATTAAAAACAACAACAACAACAACAACAACTTAGAATATGTTGCCCAGCAAGTGTTGGCAAGGATGCCCAGAAATTGGATTCCATGTGTGTTGCTGGTAGGAATGAAAACGCGTGGCTGCTGTGGAGGAGTCTGGTAATTCCTCAAGAAATTAGACACAGTGCCTGGCATAGCACCTAGAATCCCAGCACCTCGGAAGGCTAAGGCAGGAGGATTGCAAGTTCAAGGCCAGCCTCAGCCACTTAGCAAACTTCTGTGTCAAAATAAAAAATAAAAAGAGCTGGGGGTTTGGCACTTGTCTAGCATGCACAATGCCCCTGGTGGAAAAATAAATTAATGAATGAAACAAAGAATTGCCATATGATCCAGCAACTCCATTTCTAGGTAAAAGCAGGGACTTGGACAGATACCTGTACCACTGTGTCGGTGACGGCCTTTATTCCTGGCAGCCAGAAGGCAGGAGTGGCCTGAGTGTCCACGGATAGATGAATGGATAAACAAATTGATCTGGCCTTGAAAAGGAAATTCTGACACAGTATGAATGAACTTTAAAATTATGTTCCGCAAAATAAGCCAGTCACAGAAGAAGAGAACACTGCATGGTGCCACTCCCAGGAAGTCCCCAGAATCACCAGAAAGTAGAATGGGGGGTGGGGAGGGAGAATGGGGAGTCTGTGTTTAACGAGGACCAAGTTTCAGCTTGGGAAGATGGAAAGTTCTGGAGAGGGACGGAATTGAATGGACTTTCATGCCACTGACCTAGATGCTCAAAAATGGTGAATTTTATGTAGCATACATTTTACCACAATTTTTTTTTAAAGAGAACCTCACCTTCTCCATGACCAAGTTCCACTGTTCAGAATAGTCATCTGGCTCGTTGTAACCTCTGTAATTCTTCCTCAGAGTCATGAAGGTGTGCTCCAAGGCCACTTCTCGAACCTTGCAGATGAGACCGGAGGCAATTAGCACACAAAAGAGCAAGGGTGGCCCATGAGGGGGTTTGTTCTTGTGGGTAGAGAGGAGACGGGGGATCTCCTCTTTTCTTACCCTTGGTTCGTGGGTCTGTGCTAGAGGGGGACACATTCAGGCTGTCACGGTGCCCGTTGGGGAGGGGGACACACGGCAGAGCGTGGGTCTGCAGCCACGGGCATCTGGTTGTACCCATCACTAATGAACTTGAATCATCTGCTCTTTCCAATCGCCCACAAGCTGCTACGCCCACAGCTTGGCTCTAACTTAATTCAAGAACCGAGTCTCATCCTCACCAACCAAATCCCTCTCGGCACATGTGAGGGGAGAAACTTAATTTTTTTGATTATTTAAATAAAGGTTTACTTTTTTTTTTTCTTTTCCCCCAAAAGAGGCGATCCAGTCCCGTCTTCAAAACTGACAAAGCCCAGAAGGGGAGATCATGAAAAGTGTCTACCTCCCACCTCTTTCTCCCAGCCAGAGTTCCTCCCACTTCATGTCGATGACTATTCCTGTTTCCTGTGTCCCCAAAGAGATATTGGATGTGTGTCAAAGCTGAGGATATTTTCATTATTTTTCTCCTGGTTTGAAACTGCTGTCACTGTTCTGCATCTGGCTGCTCTAACAAGAGTAGCAGGTGTTCTCGGTGCCCTGTCATTTCTGGGCACACTGGTCGGGCCTCCAACTGTCAGCAAGGGCCGGTTCTTGGTGGCCTCTTTGACTAGGCTCCCTGTGAGCCGCCTGCCCAGCACCAGCCGCTGAATGGAGTTGGTGGATCAATACTCCAGCTCCCTCGCCCCTGGAGTGAAATAACTTAGATGCATGTTCTACCTTGTGTCCCAGACATCCCTAGCAGGACCAAGACCCGGGGCCCACAGTGTCATTTTTATGGGCTGTTTTTCCTTTCCCACTTTACTTCTCCTGTCTCCTGTAAGTGCTTCCTGGTATTGCCTCTCAATAAACCACATGCCTTTGAATCTTCCTGGGGGACTGCTAATGAAGACAGTGTTCTGTCCTAGAGAACCTCCCATCTCAGAGGTTCAGCCGCCTCCCTTCCTTGTTTCTGGGAGCACCGGACTTCAGTATGCTGATGTCTTGTAACTCACCTAAGCCCCTGGGCTGTTTGCAATCTCGCTGTGTGTTCAGTCTCCAGTGTCACAAGCCCTGGTGTGGTACTGGCTAAATTGTCCAGACTGGTCTCGAGTTTGCAATGCTTCTGCACCAGCCTGAGAGCAGCTACGATTACAGGCCCGCACCACTGCGCCTAGCTGTTGGCAATCTTTTGCACACCCCGGTATGACATATGTCACTCTGCGCCTAAGCAAATAAATCCTTGGGCAATCTCCAGAAACAAGACTGTGGGGTGCACGTGCCCAAGCTTTTGTTATTTTGAGGAGTTTTGCAAAATAATCCTCTGTTCTGAACATTTTTTCAAAACCCAACAAGGAGGGTTTTATTCCCATCTCCCTCTTTCCCTGCACCAAACACAGGCGACCTGGTCTGAAATGATCTTGGCAGTTTCTTGTGACCTTTAGGAAGGGAAATTTTTGACTTTGCGCCTCGTCTCTGGAGGCACGTCCGGTCCAAGGGACCCACAAATCCCTCCACCAGCGGATCTCTGCCATCTAGGGGCCGGTACCCAGTGTGGGTGCCCCAGGAGGCGGGGCTTCTATGCTTTTCTGTTCCATTCAGAAATGGAGCAGGAGAAGCCACTCACCATGCGGAAGAGAGCGAGGACCACCGCAGCCGCCGTGATTTCCAGGATGAGAATGATAATCATGAGCAGGAAACACTGGAAGGCAGATGGGGACAACGTGGGGCTGGGAGCCTCTTCTGCCACATCCG
Source organism: Ictidomys tridecemlineatus (assembly GCF_052094955.1). Taxonomy (NCBI): domain Eukaryota; kingdom Metazoa; phylum Chordata; class Mammalia; order Rodentia; family Sciuridae; genus Ictidomys; species Ictidomys tridecemlineatus. The sequence goes on along the minus strand of NC_135478.1, from coordinate 9,072,557 downwards.
GGGGGCTGTGTGCCCCCACCCACCTCCCATCCCAGACCACTCTCATGCTCCAGTTTGGAGGAATTCACACGTGGGTGGGGGATGGGAGGCCGGTGGGATGCTAGCAGTGGGGCATTTGGGGGAGCTGCTAGCTGGACCCCCTTTTGGGAAGGCTTAAGAGGAGACCTTAAAGCGGGCTGCCCTGAGGGCAAGCTCAGGGGAGAGGCAGAGGCACGATGAAAGGATCCGCTGGGCACCTTGGCTCGCGTCTGTAAACCCATCTACTTGGAAGCTGAGGCAGGAGAACCGTAAGTTCGAGGCCCGCCTGAGCAACTGAGTGCAGATCCTGTCTCAAAAAAATGTCGTGGGGGCTGGGGTTGTGGCTCAGCGCTAGAGTTCTTGCCTCCCCCGTGTGAAGCACGGGGTTCCATCCTCAGCACCACATAAAAATAGATAAACAAAATAAAGGTATGGTGTTCATTTACAACTAAAAATACACGTGTAAAAGTTAAAAAATAAAAATAAAACTTGAAGAGGGCGAGGGGCCAGGTAACTCATGGTACAGTGCTTGCCTGGCACGTGGGAGGCCCTGGGTTCCATCCCCAGCACTGGAGGGGGGTGCAAGGGTGACAAATTTTAGACCAGGACTCAGGGAAGTTGCTGATGCCAGGTCAGTTGGAGCCCCGGGGAAGTAACATTTGCTGAATTAACTTTCTGATAAAATTCACAGGCCTGGTAGAGAGCCATGGGAAATGCTGCTGTCACTCATCTCAGAGAACCCCCTTCCTCCTTCGGGCTTTCCGTTTCCCTATCGGTACAAGTGGCAGTGGGGCCAGCTCAAGGGGCTTCACTGGGGTCTGTAACCCACCTTGAGGACACACGGGGGTCAAGTAAGCTCAGCTCCTGGCTTCCCACCCATCTATTCCCATCGGTACCCACTGCTATTGTTGCTACTATTTTTAAACATCTATTTGATAACCCATGCTTTGAGTCGCCGGACTGGCCACAGGCAGGGCTTCTCTGGCCTTGACAAGGAGAGGCAGGAAAGCACAGTGGACACGAGTCCTGGTTTCCACAGTCCATGAAGCCTACACAGGTGCAGGGCTTAGCAGCTGCAGGAGCCCTGCTAAATGACCCAAGTACCAGCTGGTAACAACTAATAATGTGTCTGCCTCTGGGTGGCGGAGGCGTCCAGATGACAGACACTGGGGGTCTCCAAGTCCTCCTGGCTCCACCTTTAGAACCCGCCCTTCGTCTGTCCCCGCGGCAGGGTCTAGCCTCCTCGCCCCCACACGCTGTTCCGCCCTCGGCCACCAGAGGGCGCGTTGGAGCCTTGGCGTTGAGGCCATCGGACGCCACCCCAGAGATTTTTGTTTCCCGAGTGAAGTCTCAGGAGGCTTTGGAAGGACAGGGACGTATCCTGAGGGTAAAGCTAATGGAATTTACTGATAGGTTAGTGGGAAAACAGAGGAGCTGGAATGCTTTCAAGTCAAACAAAGGCTAAAACAGTGTCCGCTTCTTCACTATGGAGCGAAAATGAAATTTTGCAAGCGTGGAGCCTGTGGATTTGTGGAATGAGGTCATTGAGAGAAAACGGGGAGCTGGGAGTGTGGCTCAGTGGTAGAGCTAGCATGCAGGGAGGACCTGGGTTCAAATCCCAGCACTGGAAGAAGGAAGGAGGGAGGGAGGGAGGGAGGGAGGGAGGGAGGGGAAAAGATAAGGAAAGAAGGAAGGAAGGAATTGAGAGGCCCATCTAGGCGAGGCCCAGGGTTGCTTCTAACAGTCAGTTATCTGTGCTCTGAGAAGCGACTAGACTAGGCATCTCCCTGAAAATTCCCAAAATAAAATAACCAATGTTTTGCAGTCATGCAGTGGAAGAAGGAGAGCAATATGCTAGCGACAGATTAAACCTAGGGGGGACAATCTGCTCAGATGGACTTCTAGGGGGCGCATCCGAGATGAAATGGGAATGGGAAAGCGGAGAGCCGGCATCTGGAGAGATGCTAAGTCAAGGCTGGCTGTGCGAAGGAGTGGCATGCCGGCTGCACAATCAAACCTGAAATGTCCCTACGCCATAAACTTGTACCGGTTCGGGGATTACAGTGGCTCTCTGTCAGCAAAAGACAGGCACATGGACCAACAGAACACAGCAGAACGGATCCAAGTGTGTCAGGGAAGACTGCCTGGGCCACTCAATGCATGGGACAGTATCTCACTGGGGTGTGTGTGTGTGTGTGTGAAATCAGATCCCTACCTCACACCACACATACAGACTCTAACTAAAAATGAGAAAGCAAGATTTTTTTTGAAGAAAAACCAGACAAATAAAATTTACAACCTTGGGGATCGGAGGAATTCAGGACAAGGTACATCCTAAAGGGAAAGATGGGTGCCTCTGTGGCCATGAAGCAAGACATCCCAAACACAGTTGAAATCAGGGACACTGAGCAACGGGGTTTGTCAGACAGGCAATGAAGGATTTGTACATGGCATGGGCCATTTGGGGTGTGTGTGCCGATCCAACTTACAAAAAAGAGAGTGCTTCTGCTTTCTTTCGTAGCTCCATACCACCCCGCGAGACCAAGCAGGACTGTGATGCAGCCTATGACCAGGCACAGGTAACCAAAGTGAAAGAGGTACGCAGAAGACAATCCAAGGACCCTCGTCAGGGTGGCCTCTCCATACTTGACACTGAGGCCCAGGCCAATGAGGATTATGCCAGACACCTTTAGAACAGAAATAAGAATGGTGGGTGGAATGGTCCTTGCGGTGTATACAGATAAAACTTTTCCTCAGATTGGATAGAAGGAAACACAGGCCAATAAAAGCAGCAAACATGTTTTTAAAAAATGATAATACTCAGAGCTGGTGATGATGTAGAAAGGTTTTCATAAGTTGTCACCAGGCAACACACTTTGTGGTTGGGGAGGGAGGTAGAAAGAAACTCTATAATTCATACTTACAACCTTAAAATGTTTATCTTTTTTAAAAAATATTCTTTTAGTTATCAGTGGACTTTTATTTCACTTATTGATACGTAGTGCTGAGAATCGAACCTAGTGCCTCACACATGCTAGGCAAGTGCTCTTCCACTAAGCCACAATCCAGCCCTAAAATTTTTACCTTTTAAGGCTTTATCTAGAAATTCCATTCCTAGATACCCAGCATAAGGAAAATAGTCATAGATGTGTCTCAAGAGACACAGAGATATTTGTTACAGTGTTTTTAATGGAAATAGAAAATTAAAATAACTGAAGCAACCAGTACCTCAGATGGGGTGAGTGAATCATGGTGGAATCGTGCTTTGGGATCCTGGATCGTTATGTTGTAGGACAGGGATGGGCAATTTGTTTCTGAGAACCCACAGATATGATGGCCCTGGCAGGTCTTAATATGTCTTTTAAAACTACTCAGTTCTGCTCATGTCATTTGAAAGGAGCAATCTGCACATAATCTACAAGGTAAGCAGTATGGCTGTGCCCCAAAAGCACTTTATAGCAGGCCAGGCTGTGGCTTACTGACCCTGTTGTATGAGCATATTGACTGACACAGAAAGCTGTTTTTATATGTTTATACCAGGGATTGAACTTGGGGGCGCTTACCCACTGAGTCACGTCCCTAGCCCTTTTTTTTTTTTTTTTTTGGTGGTGCTGGGGATTGAACCCAGGGCCTTGTGCATGTGAGGCAAGAACTCTACCAATGAGCTATATCCCCAGCCCTCTAGTCCTTTTAAATATTTTACTTAGATACAGGCATCACTAAGGTGCTGAGGCTGGCTTTGAACTTGCAATCCTCTTGCCTCAGCCTCCCGAACCACTGGAGTGTGCCACACTGGCGTGTGCTTTCAAGTAATTTCTTTTTGTCTGCCTTGCTCATTCTAGGGAGGTGCTCTACCAATGAGCTACATCTCCAACCCCTTACTATGCCGTTTTTTGTTTGTTTTTTTGTTGATGTTTTAAGGTGGATTGTAAAGCAACGTTACATGTTTGTCTACTGTTTTTTTAAAGGTGTATGGAAAAGCCTGGAAGGATTTAAAGATGATGATGATAGTTCTAGAATGACAACTCCCTGACAGGCTAAGCCTTTCAAATGCATTGATGCATTGAATTCCCATCAAAATATTACAATACCGTTGTCAAGATGAGAAGTGATATCTAATTTGCTTCTCCTTCTTGGCAACTTTTCTTTACCCTATTTTACAATGAACACAATTACTTTTCTAACAATGCACACTTTGGGTTATTTTACAGTAAGAAAAAATGTTTTGAAAAAATTGAAAGATCAAGAAAATAAGGGGCTTGGGTGTAGCTCAGTGGTCGTGTGTGCTTAGCATGCATGAGGTCCTGGCTTCAAGCCCCAGCACCAAAAACTGAGAGAATGAAAAGAAATTAATCATTCCCTCCTGGTCTTCCCCCCTCCAAAAAAAAATTTTTTATTTTCTGCAGGATTCGGTTCAGAGCTGAGCCCTTTCATCACAGATCTGCGGTCCCCAAGATCATGTGCATCTGTGCTAATTTCACCAGCTCTGAGTCCATCCAAGCCTTCACCTGTTTCCAACGTGCCAGCTCCCCAACAGCCTGCCCTACATCTCTTCTGCTTCCCCGGGGATCACAGATCTGAAGGCCAATTTGGATCAACTTATTTCTGTCTTTCAGGGACCTGGACGTGGAGGAAGGGCTGAAAAGTCCCAGGGCCTGAGTTGTGACATACTTACAGTCACGAAGCCATTCAGTAAAGATAACGTTTTCTTCAAGGAAGAATATGGAGTGTGTATTTCAGCCATGTTGGCCAGACTGGGGTGCCCGGGAACATTTAAGTCAGCATCTTCCTACACCTCTGGGCTACTGTTTCCCAAGATGTCAGAGGACTGGGGTAGGGGCACGGAGTTCACTTACTCTGCCCCTCTGTTTCCTGGCTGCCCCATCATCTCCCAGGGCTGCCTGGCAGCTGCCCCGCCTCAGTCATAAGCCTTTGTCACATCACAATCAGAAGCTGGAGCAAGGCTCACAGTATCAGGGAAACAGGTTCCCCATGCTGTCCCCTGTTGGCTTCTCATTCTCCAAACAGCCACACTGGGATTGGACAAAAAGCCATGCTATTCCTCTTTGGCACCCCCCCACCCACCGGATGCCACCAGGGTCCTCTGGGTAAAGTGCTCAGCACAGACCATTGTGTCATTGACATCCGCAGTAGACTGGGGTCTCCAAAAGAACAGGCATCTGGATGTCCTATTCACAACTGTGTCCCCAAAGCCTGCTTGAGTAGGTACTCAAGAAACCACCAGTGGAATGAATGAATCAAGAGACTACACACAGTTCAGGGATCAAGGTGCAAGTCCCTGGGCCCTCTGAGGCCCTGCCCACGCTTCACGGGTTCTTCTCCAAGGCCTGAGTTGAGGCCAAGGATTCTGCCTGAGGCAACACAGGAAGCAGGATGAAGGCTGAGCTTTGAAGTCTCAAGGGTGACATGAAGGCAGGAACCTGTGAAGCACAGAACCCCTTTGAGGTTCTGCTCTGCTCAGTTGCCCTTGAGCGCTGTGCCACAGGTCACTGCCTTTTCTTGATGATGACAGAGATGTAGAGGCATTTCTGCATGAGCACAGAAAGCAGCTCCTGCAGCACCTAGTCCACCTGGCTTCCCCACCCGGGTCCAGAGACATCCTACCCCAGGCTGGTCCCTTTCTGTCCTGCCCTGGGCTGGAGTGTATCTGTGTCCAGGTCCTGGGTGGCTGGGTTTGGGGAAGGGTGCGGCTCAAAAAGGCAGAAACAATTTACACTTTAGCTACTTCCATGTTCCTTTGTCAAGTCTTCCCATTCTTGAACGTGGAACTGGACTAGATGTTCATGAAGGAGTCACTGTCTCCGCCCTGGCCCACGCCTTTCTCTGAAAGATCATCTGAAATGAGCCTGAACTAGGGGTTGAGGGCACGAGAATGGGGGGGGGGTGCAAAGGAACCTGCGAACGTGTAGGGTGCAAAGGAGGCCTGGGAAAGAGGGTTTAAAGCCCGCGAAGAGCGGGCTCGAGGCCAGAAACGGGGAGGCAGGTGCAAAGGAGACTGGAAAGGAGGGGGACGCAGAGGAGCGTGGGTGAAGTGGCGGTGCAAAGGATGGCAGAGGGCCGCAAGGACTGGACGTCGGAGCAGGGAGAGGAGGAAACTGGCAGGAAAGGAGGATTGAGCGCGCGCCGGGAGGCCCCGCCCCTCAGAGGCCCCGCCCCGGCCAGCCCCTTCCCTCTAAGCCCCGCCCCCGTGCGGCCCCGCCCCGGAATCACTGCAAAGCGGTCGCTCAGCTCCCGGCCTCGCGCGTCCCCTGGCGGCGATCAGCGGGAGCGCGGCAGTGAAGTGCCGCTGCTGGGGCGCCTCTGCAAGCCCCTTTGGGCCCTGGCCAGGCAGTGCGGCGCGCAGACTCTGGTGTCTCCCCGCCAAACATAGGCAGCTATGCCCTGGCCATCCAGAGCTACCGCTTGGTTGGTCAGCCTAAAGAAACCAAGCCGAGACAACTCTCCTGCACCGCGGGCTCCAGATCCCAGTGCACACCCACTGAATTGATGACTACGGAGGGATTGTGCAGGCATCTGGCAAATTACAAATGCAAGACATTTGGCAAAAAGCGTGGAGGAAACCAGAACAATTTGTTTGTAGCAGTTCAGATTCTAGAAAACGGTATCTTTGGAGTGTCACTACAAAAGTATTAGGAGGATCTTTAAATGCTATTGTAGAAATAATAGAAGAGCCACTCCGATGTATCATTCTTTCCCTTTGCTGGAGATTGGACCCCAAGGCCCCCAACACACACTAGGCAAGCACTCTACCACTGATCTACAGCCTCAGCCTCCAATGTATCTTTACTAACAGAACTTAAGATGTGCTGAGATGCTTATTTCTCCAAATGCTTGGTCTTCTATCTTTTTCTTGATACTGGAAATGGAACCTATGGTGTTTTACCATTGAAATACACCACAGCCCTTTTTATTTTGAGGTTGGGTATCACCGATTTGCTTAGGCAAACATGGAAAAACAAATGGGTTTTTTTTAATCTAGTAAAAAATAATTCCTTGGGCTGGGGATGTGGCTCAAGCGGTAGCGCACTCGCCTGGCATGCACAGGGCGCTGGGTTTGATCTTCAGCACCACATAAAATAAAATAAAGATGTTGTGTCCACCAAAAACTGAAAAATAAATATTAAAAAATTCTCTCTCCTCTCTCTCTCTCTCTCTCTCTCTCTCTTAAAAAAAAATCCTTAATTATGAAAGTGATGTCTGTTTCCTTTTGCTAAGTCACTGAAGCTGGCATGGAGTTTGTGATTTTCCTGACAGCTTCCTCAGTCCCTGGGATTACAGACCTGCAACACTGGGCCTGGCTCCTTTATATTTTAGATCTTTTTAAAAAGCATGATTTCCAAGAAAATGGAATGACTCAAATAAAAATACACGTCCACACAGGGCATTTATGTCAGTAACCCATGTTGGTCTGCAGACTTTCCTTAAATTCCTGTATTGCCGGGCGTGGTGGTGCACGCCTGTAATCCCAGCTGAGACAGGAGGATTGCAAGTTCAAAGCCAGACTCAGCGATGGCAAGACTCTAAGCAACTCAGGGAGACTCTGTCTCTAAATAAAATACAAAATAGGGTTGGGGATGTGGCTCAGTGGTTGAGTGCCCCTGAGTTCAATCCGGTGTAAACCCCTCCCCTGAAAAGAAAATCGTGTATTGTTATCGACTGGGGCCCAAGTGCATTCAACAAAAATGACACCTAAGTTTTCACTTCGATTCAGCTGGTGGATTGCTCATGTCAAATTTGCAGCAGCGATGTTTGTGTTTAGGTGCCACAAAACCGGATCCGTACCTGACAAAGGGAATTTTGTGGCTTAGGTTATTTTGCTAACAATCATTGGGAAAGAAGGTGACACATCAGAACCCATCAGCCAACAGAAAGGTCTGGAGCACACAAAGGTGCCTCTCTTTTCTGAGGCTTGTACAGACCCTTGGCATCAGTCATTTGCTCTGGGAGTGGCCAGGCCATGCACCTCATCCTTCAATGGAAATGGGTACAAAAGCGTCACCAGACGGCAGCACCAAATGGAAGTCTTTGATGGGACAGTAAAAGATGATGATGGCCAACACTGCTACCAAGTGGAAAAGGAAATAGCATTTTCATAATTAAGGATTTTTTAACTAGACTTTTTAAAAAAATTCCATTTGCTTCTGCATACTCCTATTCTGACTTATGCTCTGTGTGCTGAGGTTCTGCAGTTTGAGAGGCTCTGAGGGGTGACCTGGAGGCCCCTGTCCTGTTGGGACACTCACTGTTCTCCCAGAATCTCATTGTTACTACAAAAGATCAGGCATTTCTACTCCTTTGACCCAGCTACTTTTGGCTTCTGGAAAGGAGAGGAGCGAAATCATGGAGTACCAAGAGATCCTTGATAATATTCAAAATACTCACCCCCAAGGTCTGCCCAGGCAGCCATGAGCCACACAGAGCAGAGGGCCTCAGGGTGTGGACCTGCAGAGGTGGGGGGCTGGTAGCCAGGAGGAACGGTGTCCTGATGAGGGTCCGGGTAGCAGCAAGTAAGTGGCAGCCAGTCCAATGGATGTGGGTGAGCTTCTTGAGGGGGTTCTGCTCTTGTTAGCATGAGGGGCGCTGTACAGAATTTCCTGCTTTAGCCAGGCGGCTGGTCCCAGGCATGTCAAGGCTCATCCCATGCGGGGGTCTCAGTGTAGCACCCTTGGAAATCTCCTAAACAGCTTCCAGGGATTTCACACCTCTCACGTCTCTGGAGGACCTATGATAACTGCAATGGGAACAGTTTAAAGCTTGTGGGCAGGCTTTGTCCTGGGAATTTCTACTACAGATTTATTTAAATGCATATAGGTCAAGAGTTGGTAAACTTTTTCTGGACAGTGCCAAATTTAAACAGTTTGGCTCTGCAGGCTGTACCATGTCTGTCAAGATGCGGCCAGCGTAGCCAAAGAAAACATGTAAATATAAATCGGGGGGGTTGTGGTTGTGGCTCAGTGGTAGAGCACTTTCCTGGCATGTGTGGAGCACTGGGTTCCATCCTCAGCACTACATAAATTTAAATAAATAAAATAAAGGCATTGTGTCCCTCTACAACTAAAAAATTTTTTGAAAAGAAACCACGTAAATAAATAAGTGTGGCTATGTTGCAATAAAATGTGTTTTGCAGCATTAAACTTTTTATTTACAAAATAGGCAGCAGGATATTGTTCTGCCAACACCAGCCCTTAATACTAGTTTGAGTTGTTGAATGATTGGAAACAATATAAATGTCTTTTGAAAGGGACTGGTTAAGTATGGAATGATCCGTTTAAAGGGAGAAATACCCAGAAGCTGAGAATATGCTTGCAAAATTCTTAACTAAAATAATTGCCAACAGGTACTGAAACAAATACCTGTACACCCTATGCCCCTTGTTTATAGCAACATAGCAGTAGCCAAAATGTCAAAATGTCTTATCGAAGAGGATAGGTTCCAAGATCCACTGACTTCCTGAAGCTTCAGATAGTACTGAATCCTACATATACTATTTTTTCCCCTTTATCTATGCACCTGTGATAAACCTTCATCATTTTACTTACAGGCAGAACTTTTAGGCTTCTCTTTGGCATATTGAAACTCCAGCATCACCACGCTTGCACGTTGGGGCCATTATTAAGTAAAATAAGTGTTACTTGAACACAAGCACTGTTGTACTGCAACATTTGACCTGATAATCCAGATGACTAAGTGACTCTCAGGTGGGTAGCAGAGATAGGAGAGGCTGCTATAGTCCCAACCTCACAGATTAAATGCTCAAAGCTTGATTGGGCAATGACTTCTCATCATGAGGCAGAAGATTTCAATAATAACCAGAAGATGCAGAAGGTGGTCATTGAATTAATTTGTTTGTTGGTCAAGCATTTATTGAGCACTTACTGTGTATACACTGGACAAAGGGGTGATTCACATTCAGGATAGGACTGTGTGAGGTTGCATCATGCTACTCAGAATGACATGCAATTTAAAATCTGTGCAATGTTTCGGGGATTTTCTGTTTAATATTTTTGGATTGTTGTTGGCCTCAGGTAACTAAAGCCATGGAAAATAAAACCATGGATAAAGGTGGTACTACTGTATTTTATGCCCATTTTATAGACGAGAAAACTGAGGCCAGAGGGGATGTATCACCTGCCTCAGCTCATTGAGTGAACAAGTGGCAGAGGTGAGATTTGAACCAAATGTGTCTCCTCATCGTTTAACTCCTGTTGTAATGTGAATTTCCCAAGTAGATTTGCTGGCAGCCTCCAGACCATGACTCAAGTGCTGACATGTGTCTCTTTGTTGTTTGCTGGGTGTAATCCGCATGCCACCATGCCCTTGGTTCCAGGAAGCCCGTCACTTAGAGGCTCAGAGTGCTGAGACCCAGATCCGGGGCCATTCACCAGCTGGGCATGAAGGTTGGAGAAGGACACAGTACACCCATCCACCTTTTTATCAACCTCTGAAAACTTGCAGTACGCTGTCTCAGGCTTGCAGTTGGTTGCAGAAAGTATTTTTAACTTCTATAAAAAATCCTGAGCCATTGAAATCAGCAGAGCCATTGAATCCGCAGTATTCTGAATAAAAAGAAGGAAGACTTATTTGTGAACTTGAACTGCCCAATTACACTGGTTTGACTTGGTAGCCGGTAGGGTCAATTCTGGAGCTGTTCCCTTGAAGAGCTCTAGGAGGCGCTATTCCCATAGGAAACAATATAAATGGTGCCTGTTGGTGCTGCCCAGGTCTGCAGTCCCCACCTTATGGAGACAGAACCGTTCCCTTAGTCCATGCAGGCCTTCCTCCAAACACTGTTTCCTCTCATTGCAGGAATGTGGGTCAGCATTATCTTCCACCCATTTTGTGTGTGTGTGTGGGTGTTGTGTTGCTGGGGATCGATGGAACCCAGGGCCTTGCACATGCTAGGCAAGCTCTCTATCACTATGCTACATCCTGAGCCCCGCAGGACATTTTTCTAATGATGAAGGAAGGAACTGGGTTCGGAAAACTTGGTCCCTCCAAAAATATGGAGCTTCATCTGAGTTTTTGCCATGTGCTCTGAAAGGTTGTGCTAAGAACCTTCTGAGTGAGAATTGACCCAGCTGTTAAACCTACTTCCGGCCCGGAGCCCGTGGTGCACACCTGTAACACCAGTGTTTTGGGAGGCTGAGGCAGGAGGGTGGTGAGTTCAAAGCCAGCCTCAGCCACTTAGTGAGTCTAAGCAACTCAGCGAGACCCTGTCTCTAAGAAAAATACAAAATAGGGCTGGGGACGTGTCTCAGTGGTTAAGTGCCCCTGGATTAAAAAAAAAAAAACAAAAACAAATGAAAACCGAACCCTCCTTCTGTCTGGTGAGGATGTGGAGCAAGGGAAGATCTTCTACACCATTGGTGGCAATGTAAGTTGTACAGCCATTATGGAAACGGTATGGAGAAATAAACTGGAAAAACTAGAACTAGGTCTACCATATGGTCAGGAGCTGTCAGTGGGAACCAGCGGCCCCAGCCTTGAGCCAGGAGAGTGTGGAGATGTGGCAAGTCAGCCTTGGGCAGTGTGTGTGTGCACAATGAGGGCTGAGCACACGTGTAGCTCCCCTTAGGATGGGCGTGGCCTTCCTCCATGTCAGTCAACCTGCTGACAGCAAGACACCCCAAGCTAGATTGTCCCCTGAAACCTGACCCCTTGCCTCATTTGAATGGCTTCAGCCCTATGCAAGGGTTCTGCTGGTGTCTCTTGCTCTTTCTTGCCTGCCTTTCCCCCCTGGTGGGAGCTGCAGCTGAGGAGCAGTCACTGAACCCAAAGGAAAGGCACTTTCTGCGTCTTTATTTATTCCCCAAACTCACTTGGAGTGACCCTGACCGGTTGAGTCGTGCCCCATAGGATCCAGCAACCCACTCTTGAAAACGAAGGGTGAAGGGTAAGGAGTAGAAGTCCAAGGACATTTTCCCTTTCTTCAGCTCTTCCCCCATCTGCCTCCTCCCTGTAAAATCTAAAATTTTGTCATTTAAAATCCCAGACCTCAGGGGCTGGGCTTGTGGCTCAGTGGTAGAGCACTTGCCTAGCGTATGCAGGGCGCTGGGTTCCGTCCTCAGTGCCACATAAAAATAAAATACAGGTATTGTGTCCAACTGCAACTGAAAAACAAAATGTTAAAAATAAAAAAATCCCAGACCTCAGTCGGAGGAAAGAGACACAAAGGAACTGCTAACTGACTGGTACTGAAGCCCCTCCCCTAATGGCTCAGCTCACCCCGGGACAATAAGCCCCAGGAAACTCCCTGTTCCCATTCCTGTCCCACCCTAATGGGTCAGCGATGCAATGGACCCCAGGAATTGCTCTCCTGCCCCCCTAAACCAGCCCGTGTAACCAGGCCCTCGATTCAGCCTCCTTCATTTTCTGCCCCGAAAATGAGCCATTCCGGGAGCTGGACCAGGATGCGGCTGAACACTGAATAAAGAAAGGCCGGCTGACCCCAGGTGTGATCCCTGCCTCCTGCCTTTGTCCCGCGTGCGTCGTTTGTGCTAACACTACATAAATCCAGAGATGACATCAGTTTGGCAAAGACCCATCTGCACTCCACTCCACATTCATTGTGGCACTATTCACAACGGCCCAGATGCAAAACCACATCGGTGTCCTTAGATGGGTGAAAATGACGTACACATTCACAGTGGAGTGCTATGCAGCCACGATAAAGTGAAATCTTGTCATCTGTGGCAATGTGCTTGGGACTGGTGGACATGATGTTAAGTGAAGTAGTCGGGCACAGAAAGAAAAGATTCTGCATGTTCTCACTTATATGTGAAAGGCCAAAAAAAAATTTTAAAAACCCTATTTATCAAAAAAAATCAAGAATAAAATATTAGCTAGGCACAGTGGCTCATGCCTATAATCCCAGGGGCTCGGGAGGCTGAGGCAGGAGAATGGCGGGTTCAAAGCCGCCTGCAAAAGCAGGTGCTAAGCAACTCAGTGAGATCCTATCTCTAAGTAAAATACAAAATAGGGCTGGGGATGCGGCTCAGTGGTTGAGTGCCCCTGGGTTCAACTCCCAGTACCTCCCGCCCCCAAAAAGAATAGAATATTGAGAAACAGGGTTGTGGCTCAGTGGTGGAGCATTTGCCTAGCATGTGTGAGGCACTGGGTTTGATCCTCAGCACCACATAAAAATAAATCAAGGTATTGCATTCATCTACAACTGAAAAAAAAAAAAAGGAGAAATAAAAGAAAATATTATTGATTTCCAGCGGCTAGGGCGAGTGGGAGAGTGGAGATGTTAAGAGTCCAGGGGCAGTTAACCAGGGAGAACAACGTCTAACATTCTATGACATAGTAGAGGAACTATGGTGGACAACAATTAGCTGAATATTTCCAAATAGCTGGTGGAAAGTATTTTGGATGTTCCCAACATAAATGACACATGGTGGATATGTCAGAGATGACCCCAACCTTGATCTGATCATTACACACTGTAGACGTGTATTGGAGCACCACACGGTACCCCATAAGCATGTACAATTATTCTGTCAATTAAAAATGTTTTCAATTAAAAAAATACCGGCAGAGCTTCATCCCTGAGTCACCTTGAAGAGCAGAGCTTGCATCTTAGATTACCTACTTGCTGGACGACTTTGGGATAAAGAGTAAAATTTCAGCCTGTAATCGCAGCTACTCAGAGGCTGAAGTGGTGGTTGGGGGGGTGCAGGGGTGGGGTCAGCCTCTGCAATTCAGCAAGACCCTGAACCAGAAGAAAAAAGAGGGTGGGGAAGCGGCTCACTGTACAGTACCCTGCGTTCGACTTCCAGTGTCGCAGGGAAAACACGGAATCTAATTTGCTGTTCCTGAGCCGCCCCGCACCCCCCAAGGAAACAGAGGAAAGGGCAGGATGTTGTTGTTGTTGAAAGGTGACCCGCCCGGATGGGTCCTGGGCTGAGCAGACCAGCCTCTGCTTCTTGGGGGGGGTTCCCTGGACCTCTCATTCTCTCCTTGTGGAGCCTGGGGAGATGATGGGAAGCAGGGCCCCGTCTTGGACCAGGCCAGTGAGAGGATTTGAGGAAACAGAAAGACAGCTCTGACCTGGAACTTAGCCGAATCCTCCAGGGTCAGGAGAAACAGTCCCTCCCTGGGCAGGAATTTTCCAAACTGTCTGCTGTGGTTCTTTTTGAGAAGCTCTGGGAAGGTCAGCGTATGAATGTCTGAGAGGCCTGACTCCCGGCTGGCCGGCGATGAAATGTGAGGGTAACTAGTAATAAAAATGGAGTCACTTCCCTGGGCACCGTGACGCAGGCCTGTAATCCCAGCCTCTCGGGAGGCCGAGAAAGGAGGATCGCGAGTTCAAAGCCTGCTTCAGCAATGGTGAGGTGCAAAGCAACTTAGTGACCCTGTCTCTAAATAAAATACAAAATAGGGCTGGCTGGAGTGCCCCTGAGTTCAATCCCCGGTACCCCCCCCCAAAAAAATGGAGTCACTTATGTCAAAACCTAACAAAGTGGGGCCAGGAGGCCATAAGGAAGGAGCCATGGAGCACATGTGCCTGTAAGGAGAGTTGCCAGGACATCCCCAGAACGGCGATAGCCCAGGGGTGAGCGCTGGCCTAGCATGTGCAAGGCGCTGGGTTGCAGCCCCAGCACCATGAAAATAAATAAATACATAAGTTAATTAATCACTTCCATTTTATATCTAGTGTGTATGTGTGTGTGCACGCGTGTGTGTATACACACATTCATACACAATCATCTCTCAGTGTCCTCTGGAGATTGATTCCACGGCCCTCCCTTCCCAGGACACAATTAGCACAGATTTTCAAGGGCCTTATATAAAACTATGCAGTACTCACATAGAACCTACACACATCCCTCTGCAGATTTCAAATCATCTCTAGATGACTTATAATACCCAAGGCCGTGTGAATGCTATGAAAAGAGTTGTTGTATTGTGTCGTTTGGGGAATAATGACAAAAAAAAAATCTGCAGGTGTTCAGCACAGATGCATTTCTTTTTCAAATGTTTTCAATCAGCAGTTGGTTGATGGCTTCCCGGCCTTTTGGCTAAGATTAAATATAGCAGTTGGTCAAATCTGTGGATGCAGCATATGTGGATATGAAAAGATATGAAGTCATCTCGTGTGCATAAATTTAGGGCTATGTATAGATGTATAGATGTATAAATACATATATATGGTATGTAAATACATGTAAAGATATGCAAATATGTAAACATGTGTGCGATATACATATCAATGTCCGTGATATTTATATACCCGCATATGTATATATCCTTGTATATATATTCCTAGATCTCTCTGCATGTGTTTGTATACATGCTGTCCAGGAGGAGATGGGGACAACACTGCAGGGGAACTCTGAACTCAGTCCTAGGAAAATAAGGGATCAACCTAAAGAAAGGAAACCGAGTGGGCCAAGGAAGCAGAGATGCGGGGACGCCTCTCCCACGCCCAGTCCACTCCTGGTGTGCCGCGGATGCTCGACGACGTGCTTTGGTCCTGCCTGGCTGCAGGGCCACCACTTCTGAGCTCAAGCCCCGGTGCCAGGTAGGACAGATGGCCCAGCACCAAGATTAAAGAGCTGAGCCTAAGTCGGCACATGGCACACACCTGTGATCCCGTGTGTAAGGATAGCCTTGGACCTTGGCCTGAGCAAAGAGCTGCAGCCTCCCCAGGCACAGGCCTACAGAGCCCTCCAATACGTCATCAGGCTCAGCCTGGAACAGGCCACAAACAAGTCACTTTCCACAACCCTAGTAAGAGTCAGAGTGAAGTCTCTTGGCATAAACATGTCCCTTGCCTTAACCCTGATAAGGGTCAGAGTGTAAAATCAGGGCAGAAGCCACCAAACCATATAACTTGGCTCTAAGGTGTAAAAACGTCACTAAGAAACTTGGTGACAACTGATAGGGACCCAAAGGGCAAGCAGAAGCTCCCAAAACTAGCATAAATAATAGAGCAAAAGGACAGACACTCGGCCAGCCGATTCGGTGCACACAAGCCCGGGAGCCTGGTGAGGACTGGACTGACCTCCAGCTCTTCTCATTATCTGCCTGATCCTCTGCATCTCCTCACCGCCCTCAAACTCTACGGCTGCCTTGGACCCTGGTGAGAACTGGGACTTCTCCTGAGGACAGACTCCTAACCAGCCGTCAACTCCGCTCAGAAGAAGCCTCCACCAGTTCCTGACCTGGTCGCTGCTGTCTGCGTGAGCGTGCATCTGCTGGGCTTAAGGCCTAAGACTTGAGATCTGGCACTTGGGCTTAGCACACAGAGGGAGTGTCTGTAATAAGTCCATGGTGATGAAGCATGGTTGCAGTCCTTAGGGTTAACTTAGAACTGTTTGCTTTGACTTGATTATGTGGGTCGCAGTGCCCAGCATTAAGGATTGTCGTTTTCTTGATTAAGAACATATTGAGTGAATTGTATTGAGTGATTTTGAGAGAATAAAGCACTGATAAGGACAGAAACACACGAACATTCTTTATTTCTCCTCTCGACTGCATAAGCCACACCTCTGACCATTGCGACACAGTGGTTCGGGAGGCTGAGGCAGGAGGATTGCGAATTCAAGGCCAGCCTCAGTAACTTAGTGAGGCTCTAAGCAATTCAGTGAGACCCTGTCTCTAAATAAAATACAAAATAGGGCTGGGGATGTGACTCCGTGGGCAAGTGCCAGAGTTAAATCCCGGTGCCCCCACTACAAAAAAAAAAAAAAGAGCTAAAGAGAGACCCGAGCTGACCAAAGGCCACACGAGAACCCTCACCAGGAATCAAACCGACCAGTCTCCGGAACTGTGAGAAGTGAACCTCTGCTGTTGAAGACTTGCAGACCAGGGCCTTCTCCAACCTAAGCCAGAGCTGGGGAGGGAGCCCAGTCCCTCCCACATGCCGGCCAAGTGCTCTGCCATTGAGATACACCCCAGCTCCTTAGCCCTCTCTTTCTTAACAGCTAATGTTGGGGCTGGGGGTAGCTGAGTGGTGGGGTTTGCCTAGGGCGTCTGAAGCCCTGGGTTCCATTCCCAGCACCGCCACAGAACAAAACAAAACAAAGACAGCTAACATTTATTAAGCGCCCACTGTGAACCAGCCCTGGGCACGGCTGTCTGCACATGGATTCAGTTAGTCCCCCTCCCCCACCAGGGGTTCTCACTCACCCACGGGAGACACTGGACAATGTCTGGAGATATTTCAGTTGTCACATCTGGGAGTAGGGACACTACTGGCATCTACTGGGTGCTAGTCAGGACACAGCTCAGCCTCCTCCAATCCTTGGGACGGTCCCTGTGACTAAGAACTATCCACCGGCACCTGGAAAACTCAGAGGCTGAGGTGGCCAAACCTCTGACCTAGGTATCTCCAACTCACAGGTAAGAAAACTGAGGCTCAGGGGGTCAGAGTCGCTCAACCTGCAGGCAGTAATGAAAGCCGAGGCAGGAGGATCACTTGAGCCCAGGAGTTGAGGGTCAGCCTGGGCAGCATGATGAGATCCATCGCATATTTTAAAAAAAGAAAAGCAAGCAAGCCAGGCATGGTGCCTTGCTCCTGTGGACCTAGCCACGTGGGTGGGAGGCTGATGCAGGAGAATCGCAAAACCCTGTCAAGGAAGGAAAGGAGGGAGGGGGTGGGGGAGGGGATCACCAGGCTGAATCACCCACTGCCCATTTGGCATTCCCAGTTTCTCTGCATCCTCCGCGGCCCTCAGGACCCTCAGTTGGGCTTTGTCATCAGCCAGTTGAACGCTGTAAAGCAAAGGTCCTACCGGTGGGCAAGCTGACGCACGGCAGGACTCGAACCCACGCATCCAGGTGTCTAACCACTATGCAGGGCCACCTCCTTATCTCTGCAGAATCGTTTGTTTTGCAGCAGTGGGGATTGACCCAGGGCCTTCCGCATGCTGCACCACTGAGCTGCACCCCCAGCCCTTTTTAAATTTTGAGACAGAGTCTTTCTAGATGCTTAGGTTGACCTTGAACTTGCTCCTCCTGCCTCAGCCTCCCAAGCATTGCTCCTGTGTTTAAAGGAGGTTGGCGAAAATAAAGATGCAAGTTGGTTTCTTCCTTGTTCATGGATCTCCTCCTCCCAATTCTATTTGTAAGACCTTTGGGTGTCAGGGGTCCCGGACGTCCGTATGGATGCGAATACCTGGAGAACGAGCAGGCTCAGTGGAAGTGGAAAGGGATCTGTGTGCACAATGCGATATTACTCAGCCATAAAAGAGAAGGAAATCCTGGCATTTGTGACCACAGGGATGGAACTGGAAGATGTTATGTCAAGTAGCATAAGCCAGGCACAGAAGGACAAATTCTGCATTCTCTTGCTCACATATGGAGACTGAAAATCGAGCTTACAGCAGTGGAGAGCAGAATAGGGTGTGCTGGAGGCTGGACACAGAGGGTGGGATGGCATAATTATGATGCGCTGATTAAAAAATTAAACAAATATATAGTTTCCAAAAGAGATGAGTTCCAGGGACAATGCACAAGCATCCAGACAGACAAGTGTTAGGTGACTGGGCCATCTGTTCAAAGAAAACAGGAAGCCTGTGGCCTGCCCTGCTGGCCTCTCTTTGTGACTTCAAATCCCAAAGGCAGGCCTGGCCACCCTGAGATGGCTTACAGCTTCCTTTCCCAGCTCCGGAAGCAGCAGGAAAAACAATCCGACAGGGCAGTGTCCCCCAGTGTTTGGGGCTGTCCTGGCCATACATCACCTACAGCAGTCACAGCCGTGGACGTTCAGCACAGAGACTGCCACACCCACTTCACAGATGAGGAGACTGAAGCCCAGGGAGGCCCCGGGTCATGCAGTCTGACTGTGACTAAGGCGGGACTCCAATCCAAGAATATCTGGATTCTAAGTCCTACTTATGATTGTTCCTACTCCAAAACACACTCATCCATCCATCCATCCATCCATCCATCCATCCGTCCATCCCTCTGTCCAGTGATTCACCGAACTGCTAACGTGCGTCTGAAGAACCAGGGGGAGATGTCCCAGAAAGCGACAGGCATCCTGTGACTCCAGTGTGTGACTTGAGAACCGTGACTGCTCTCCCAGCCCAGTGTCCCGCACCTGTAGGCAGGTGACCTCCTGGGGCCAGTGGGAGCCTGTGAGTGGCAGGTGTTCACCGAGGGCTTGATGGATGGGTGTCCCCTGCATGCCACCCCGCACCAGGCTCACCTGTTTACTACCTTCTTGGGGCATGTGGAGGCCCCAGAGCTCCCTGCCTGTGATCCTAACGGGGCAAGTCCTGCCAAGGGCACCAGGGGGCAGTGGGCATCTACATGTAGCCCCCAGCACCCCTCAGTCTGGGAGGCCCAGGAGCCTCCGTCTCCGGCAGAAATCGATGCCTCCAAACTAATGGTAGAGATGGTAGGCACTGGGAACAGGAGGGCATTCTGCCTCACTCATCCTTTTATTGAGCACCTACAGTATGCACAGGCCTGTGCTGGGTGCTGGGGACACAACAGTGAATGAGGCAGAGAAATCCTTGCCTTCATGGAGTTCACGTTCAAGTGCAGGGACAGATGTAATGGGACCAGTCACAGGCAGTTAGAGCCAAGTGTGACCAGGACTATCAGGGGAGAAACCAGAGGCTGGGGGGAGGGGAGCCCCTGACCCCAGTTTTCACAGTGGAGGGAGGTGGTCAAGGAAGGCTTCCAAAAGGTGGAGACCTGAGGAATGAGGAGATGTTTAGAAATGGAAGGAGTCGGGGAAGCCGGAGCCAGTGGCACACACCTGTGATCCCAGCAGCTTGGGAGGCCGAGGTAGGAGGATCACAAGTTTGAGGAAAGCCTCAGCAATTTGTGGAGGCCCTACCTCAAAATAAAAATTTTAAAAAAGACTGGAGATGGAGCTCAATGATAGAACACCCCTGGGTTCAACCTCCAGTACCAAAAAAAAATGTAGGGGGACACAGCATTTCAAGGTACAACCAATGCACGGGTCCAGAGAAACCGTGCAGAACAGAAAAATGCAAAAGCCCGTTCTAATGCTATAATGCTTCAAATGGCAAGCCCCGGAGCCTGCACTGAGCAGCGGATCAGGAAAATAAGAGACACCAGAAATAGATATTAACAGAGCCCCAGCTACATGCCAGGGGCAGGAGACCCCGAGGAGATGAAAAATTCAGCAACCGAGACTCAGTAGGATGGAGGCTTGAGTCAGGACCACAGGCAGCTGTGGGGGACCACAGTGTCCAAGCTGAGATCCAGGGATGAAAAAGGGATCAAGCAAATGAGGAGTGGGTGGAACAGTGTTCCAGGCACGGGGAACAGCAGTGGGGTGTGGCGTGGCTGAAGGGAGACGTCCTCAGGACTCCTCACTCTCTCAGATAGGACTCGCCAGCAAGGCTGCTGAGTCCCAGCTCCTGCCACCCCCTCAGCCCCACTGCTCTCCAGACCCGTCACCCCCACCCTGCCCCACACCCCACAATGTGTCTTCTGCGATGGCAGCCGGAGGAGGCCAAAGTACCCTGTTGGAGCAGCTGCTAGGGTCACCCCAGCCCCGCCTGTCTGAGTCAGGCCTGGCTGCGCCCTGGAGAACAGCCTCACCAATCAGGTCTGGCAGGCACCAACCAGGGCAGGCGCCAGGCTCCAGGCAGCTTAGGTGCTCTGCTTAGAGGCATCTTTGAAATCCCTTGTCCACCAACGCAGCACTTTGGTGTCCTGGGCTCACGGCCCCCACCAGCTTTTAGGGAATTGATGGTCCAGGGCCCCATCCACCTCCTGCTGCCTGTTCCTCATGCTGTGACCTACCTGGAACCTTCATGGAGCAGATGAGAAAACTGAAGCTCAGAGAGGTTGAAAATTTTACCCTAGGTCACACAGCCAGGTCTGGAACTTAGCTAGTCTAAAAACAACTGGGGACAGGCGACCTGGGTCCAAATCATAGATCTGACATGGATTCATAGGCAAACAGGGCAGGTCCCTTCTCTGGGTTTCCCTCATCTGCGGGCATTACAGATCATGCAGCACTTGGGGGAAAGGGGTTGGTGTGTGGAAAGGCCCTGGAGCTGTGTTCCGGGGTCCAGAGGAATAGGAAGAGATGGCAGCTGGAGTGGAGTGATTGAAGCAGAAAGAGAGAGGAGATTAGGGTAGGGAGGTGACGAGGACAGATCATGCCGGGCCTTGAGGCTGTCCGAGGACTTGGGATTCTATCTCAAGTGAGGTGGGAGCTATGGAGGGATCTGCACAGAAGAGGGACATGACATTACCTATGTGTTCCCAGGCTCCTTCTGAGCAGTGAAGGGGGAACAAACTGGCAGGGGGTGCCAGGTAGAGGGAGGGGGAAGACCAGATACGAGGGAGTAACTGCAACTAGGCAGAGGGGAGAAGAGAAAGCTGTAAATCTCTGCCCACCTCCATGTTTCCTACCCAGCCTGGCTCCAGCAATCCGAGGTGAGGCTGTAGGGTGACACTGGGTGAGGCCCAGCAGGGAGTTGTGGGTGGAGTTACGTCTCCCAGGCCAAAGTGGCTGGACTACTCTGGGCAGGTGCGTGGGCTGCTGCCACCTGTGTGTACATCACAGGTACCAACCTGGTAGCAGTCAGGTGCCAACCTGGGAGAAGCCCTGATGTGGCCTCATCCTCCAGGACAGAATCCAGGGCCAAAATGGCAGGGTTAAGTGGACCCTCCACCACGCAGGCCTCTTCCTGAGGAACTGGCTCCTCAGACGGTGATACTGATTCACTGGGCAATTGGAGCAAGTCCCTGTGTCTTTCTGGGTCTCATTTCCTCACCTGTGGGTGGGAGATAATGCCAGCACCCATACATGGGAAAGAGAGTAATACCTGCCAAGGCCTGAGCCAGAACATTTCCTATTATTATTCAATTTTAAATTCTCCCTAGGAGGGCAAGGGTGTAGCTCAGTGATAGAGCACTTTAATAGCATGTGGGAGACCCTGGGTTCAATCTCTAGCACCACCCACCAACGCACAAAAGTACATACAAGTTTTTTTATGTGTGCATGTGTGTGTGTGTGTGTGTTTGTAATGTTATAGATAAGCTACGTGACACACACTCCTCCATGGGACGTTCTGCAACCACGGCTGGAAGGGCTGTTCAGGAGGACTGGATGACCTGCCCATGCAAAGGCACGGAGTGGGAAAGGGCTGGCACATCCACCCATGAGCGAGGGCTGGAGACTCTTCTAAACTCCTAGAAGGGCCAAAGGGGAGAGTTGTGGGACCACAAATTAACCAAGATATCCCCACAGCTTCCTTCCGGTGAACCGAGGCTTCCGGACTGAATCCTCAGATCTCACTGCCAGATCCTGGAATCATGTCTCCGTCTCCGGGCACCCCAGAGCCCAGCAAGACCCCTCCACCTCTTCACCCCAAGTCCCGCCTGCGGGCGGGGCACACCCCAGGACGTCCCTGGACACGGCTGTGCGTCCTTCTGAGCCAGCGTCGAACACCCGAGCCTCACTTGACGCGTCCGTACGAGGCGGGAAGCCAGTGGTCCCACGTGCGTGCGCCGCACACCGCGCGCAACGCTGTCGGCGGGTACAGCAGGGCAGTTATTCAAGTGAACTTCATATTGTTTCGGGCGGGAGTCGGAGCGCGGAGAGGACGTCCCGGGACGGGCGTCGGGACACGCCAGGCCTCCGCCCTCGAGCCTCACTTCCCGGCCGCACTCCGAGCCTCGGTTTCCCCCGAGGCGCCCCCGGCCGGCAGGGGCTGCGCGCAAGGCGAGGCCACCCGGAAGGACCCCGGCCCCGGCCCGCCCCTCCCTGACCACGCCCCCAGACCTGGCCCCGCCCCGTTCCTGCGCCCGCCCCGCCCCGCCCGGCCGCCCAGAACCTGCGGCTGCCGCGGAGCGCGGGGCCGAGCGCGCGGCGGCGGAGGACCGGGCGCCATGGCGGCCGCCGAGCGCCGCGCCTTCGCGCACAAGATCAACAGGTAGCGCGGCGGGGACCCGGTGGCCCTGCTGGCCCCGCCCCGGCGACCCGCCCCTCCCCGCCGGCGCGCCGCGCTCAGCCCCTTCCGCTCGCCGGGGACCCCCGAGTGCTTCCTCCTGCCGGCTGGGGACCCCCGGAGGCGCGGAACGCGGCTGGGCGTGGTGCCTCGGCGGGCAGCGCGGCGGCGGCGGCGGCGGAGGTATCGCTCCCCGGAGCCGGAGGACGCTCGGGGGCGTGTCCGGGGGGCTCCCTGGAGGCGGCGGCGCCCATCCTGCGCTCTGGCTCGGGCTCTGGTTCTGCTGGTCCCTCGTCCTCCTCGCGCCCGCTGGGTTGGGTTGGAGGGATTTTTTGTCCTATGCTGGGTGATTGGCTTGCGGCACGGAACAGGGATGGTGCCCTGGCGGCTTTTGGAACCCCTTGGGAAGTTTCCCAAGCCCTTCTCCCGCCCCAGGGTCCAGTGCCCAGCTGTCTGGGGAGGAGCAGGGGAGCAGGGGACAGCTGTGGACAGCCCCCCCCCCCCCCGCTGCTTCAGGCTCTCCCAGCACGGGCTGGACGCGCTGGGGATGGATGATGGGCGATTGAATGGACAGAGTGGGGGCTGGGGACAGAACCAGCTGGTGGGCAGACGGGGGAGGGGACAGGCGCCAGGCGCTGGGGGATCCATTTCCGTGTCCACCGGGGATTGTGAGAGATTCAGCCTGAGTGGGGGATGTCAGATTCTCTGGGGCTGACAACTGGGATCTTTGCTGCTGGAGTGGGTTCAGAATCTGCTCAAGTATCCTCTCCATGGGGGACTGCCCTGACCCTCTCAGGTCAAAGAGCGGGAACCCAGTGGCCCTGATGGAACCATAAGACCCTGCTCTTGGGGGTAGATACAGTGGGGTGACAGATGAAAAGCATGATGAGGTGGCTGTGGGAGTGCCCCTGTTTCACGGAGGACCTACTTGACAGGGAAGGGGATGGGGAGGGTGGAGGCTGTTTAGTTCCCTGAGGTGTGCTGAGACGGTGTGGATCAGCAGGTGCATTTCAACAAAGACCCGGAGGCCAGGGCAGGTCCAGGCCCAGGTGTAGGACAAGAGAAGTGGCAAGTGCAAAGGCGCAGGCCAAGGGGAACAGTAGCAGTAGATCTTTCAGAACCTTTCTGTGGAGAGGACTTTGACTTTACCTCCAGTGTATGGAAGCCAGGCAGGGTTTTGGACAGAGGAGGGATGTAACCTGGCATCTGGGGCATTATGGTTGGGCAATTTTTATGATCTGCCATTATTTGTTTCTGAATTGTTTCTGTTTGGACTCTTGGTTTCTCCAAGCCTGGAGATGATATTTATTGACTGGTCTCTTTACGTCTCAATCCCTATGTCCTTGAGTCCTAGCTTCAGTTGAGTGAGAAAGAGGGGTCTTGGTTCCCGTCCTGGGAATGATGCTGGAGAACCCAGGGTAAGAACAGAGAAAGGTCCCGAGGCCTTCCTGAACTGTGAGCCAGTGGCCCACAGCTTCTAGAGCAGGCTAGTGGGCACCCAGGTGTCTCTGCTGGACCTGGACCTGCGTTCATCCATTCATTCAGTTGTTCGAAAATACCAGATTAACCCAAATATTAGGTAGTTGTCCACTTTCCCAATGAGCAGCTTCTTTCTTTTCCCTTTTTCTCCCCGCATCCTGTGGATTGAACTCAGGGCCTTCTGCCTGCCAGACAAGTGCTGTACCACTGAGCTACCCCCAACCCCTTTTAAAAATTTTATTTTGAGACAGGGTCTTGCTAAGTTGCCCAGGTTGGCCTCGAACTTGCGATCCTTCTGCCTCCGCCTCCCTATTAGCTGGGATTATAGGTGTGCATGAACAGATGCTGTAAGTCAAATACAGTGTACAATGCAGATAACCATTAATGCTTGTTATACACTTGGTCTCCTTCTGGGATATCGACTGTTAAATTGTCACTGTAGCTTGTGAGCTCAGATGTGACTGTTGAAACCGAAGCTCAAAGTGAAAGGTCTGGACTTTGTGGCCCTGAAGCCCAGGAGAATCTTGGAAGCCACACCCCTTCCTGTCTCGGTATGTCCTAGAGCATGCTTGCTGAACTCTTCACCGGAGTCTCTGACTGTAGCATATTCTTTCTGGGATTGTGTTGTCCTATATGTACAGTTTACATTTCTTTGTTTAAAGAAATAATGATTCAGTGGCACACGCCTGTAATCCCAGCTACTGGGAGGCTGACACAGGAGGATTGCAAATTTGAGGCCAGCTTGGACAATTTAGCAAGACTCTTGACTCAAAATAAAAATTTTTAAAATAGGGGGCTGGGGATGTAACTTGCTTGTAGAGTCCTTGCCTTGCATATGTAAGACCCTGGGTTCAATCCCCAGTACGACAGGGAGAAAAAGAAAAGAAGGGAAGAAGGAAAAAAAATTAAAAAGGCTTGTATCACACACTACTGAAAAGTTCATGGGCAGGCAGTTCCATCCTGCCCACATCACAGAGGACTTTTACACAGGTCTAAGTGGGGCAGCCTGCTGCCCACCTGGGCTGCCTAGCATCACCTACTGCTGGAAGCTCCAAACCTGTGTCACATTAACTGTCGTGAGTAGTGTAGACCAGGGTGTTTGCGTATCTGAACACAGAGAAGGCATAGTACAAACTCAGGCTGGGCGCCGTGGTGCACACCTGTAATCCCAGTGGCTCGGGAAGCTGAGGCAGGCGGATCTCGGGTTCAAAGCTAGCCTCAGCAATAGTGAGGCGCTAAGCAACTCATCCCTGTGGTAATCTTATGGGACCACCCTCGTACATGCAATCTGTCATTCATATGTCAATATTCAGCACTTGACTGTATCATTACCATTATCATTTGGCTTTTTTAAAAATAGCAACATTTGACATCCATACAGAAAAGGGCAAAGTTTTAAAAGTAATTATAAAGCAAACATCAGGAGAAAGGCTCCGTGGGTCAAAGATGGGGGGCTCTCCAACTCTAGCAGCCCCTCCTGACATGTGCCCAACAGCCCCACAGCAACCTTTATGCCTCTGGCTCCTGCGACTGGCATTATGGTTCCTCCATCCCAGTTGGCACCCTGTCGGCCGTGGCTTAGTTTTGCCTTTTGAGAACGTCATGTGAACAAACACTGGGTTGTTGAATCTGGGCACAGTTTTCATGCATTGTGCTCATTTTAGAAGGCTCATTGCTGTTCTTTTTCATTGCTGTATACTATTCCCGTCTGTACTATTTGCTGTTTGTGTTCTCCCTCTGTCTGATCAGTGAACATGTGGGTTGTTTCCCTTTGGGACTCTTGTGATCAGGACTGCTGTGAACATTCCTGGCCATGTGTTTCCTCTTGAGTATTTCCGCCTTGGAATGGAATTGCTGGATTCGGATATCTTTTTTTTTTTTTTTTTTACTTTTAAGTTTTACAGTACTGGGGATTGAATGGAGGGGAACTTTACCACCGAGCTACATCCTCAGCCCTTTTCATTTTATTTTGAAACAGGGTCTGGCTGAGTTGCCCAGGGTGACCTCAAACTTGCCATCCTCAACCTCAGCCTTCTAAGTAGATGGGTCCCAGGTGTGTGCTACTGCACGGATCCGGGAATGGCGCATTTGGATCTTTCCAGATGATCATTCCAGATGTGTCGCCGTACTCAGCATCAGAGTGGATGAGAGTTCTGTTCATCTCCTCACTGATGCTCCTGTTGTCTTCAGAATTTCCTGTCGATGGCGGGTTTATATGATTTTGTTTTCTTCCCTTGCTTTTTGCACTGGTGGAAACACACAGTGCCTGAGGCTTCTGTTGTTCTTGTTTTGGGCTTTAGTATGCTCCTTCCCTCTGAGGGTAGACCTTGGTTGATCTGGCCTCCCTGGGGATGCGGTCCATAGTTGTTACCCTTTCTCCCATTTCACTTTCCCCAGGTTGTCTCCTGGAAACCCACTAAATTCGGCTTAATATTTTGCTTCCGACTTTTAAATCTGCCTTGTTGGGGGCATCTGAGCCAAGTTGGATGTGGGGGTGAGAAAAGGAGGAATTAGGGACGTTTCTTAGGTGTGGACCCTGGGCGGGGTCAGCTGTCCTTAGAGGGTGTGGTGTGGCCGCAGCACATGCCGTCTGCCTCCAAGAACCCCACGTGGCATGAAGGGGACGTGCGGTCCTGAGGGACAGACCCAAGCTCATTTAGATGCTGTTGGGTCTTGGAGGGTGCGGAGGGAGGGCACGGAGACAGAAGCTGGGTGCTGGAGTCCCCGTCCCTGGCCCTGCTCCCTGGGTTGTGGAGCAACAGAACTTCCAGAGCTGAAAAGCCCAGACTTTGACCTCTGACCCCCGCAGAGTGCTATTCTGGACACTTCCAAGTTTGGCTGTGTGGCCTTGGGTAGGTCACAAGCCCCTTCTGAGTCTCACTTGACTTTGACGTAGAAACAGAGCCAAGGAACAGGCTGGGCGGTGCACATCGTAATCCCAGTGACGGGGAGGCTGAGGCAGGAGTATCACAGGTTTGAGGCCACCCTGGGCAACTTAGCAAGACTGTCTCAAAATGAAAGAATAAACAAGAGCTGAGGCTGTGCTCAGTGGTAGAGCAAGTGCCTAGCATGCCCGAGGCTCTGGATTCAACCCCTAATACTGGGTTGGGGGAAAAACAGCCAGAAAACTCATTTTCCTAGGATTGTGTTTGAGCACCACATAGTGACAGCAAGCCTTAATTGAGCGCTTACTATGTGCCTTATTAAGAACAGCTTAATAAGGTAGGCACTGTCCTGAACCCAGAGGCCAGGAGGAGAAGTTACTTATTGTAGTAGTCTGTTTCCTGTACCTTAACAAAGTATCTGAGGTCAAGTACCTTTATCAAGAAAAGAGGTTTATTTAACTCACACCAACTTTGACATGTTGACCTCACCTAATTCTAATCACCACCCAAAGGCACCACCTCTAAACACCACAGTTGGATTAATTTTGTATGTATTTATGTATTTAGTAATGGGGATTGAACCCAGAGATTGTAACACCCGGAGTGGTAACATTGAGCTCCATCCCCAGCCCTTTTTCTTGTTTATTTAGAGACAGGGTCTTGCCACATTGTTGAGGCTGGCCTTGTACTTGTGATCCTCCTGCCCCAGCCTCCCAAGTCACTGGGATCGGAGGTGTGCCCACCATGCCGAACAGTCTTTCTGCCCTCTCGGCGCCTCACAGTGGGGATTAAATTTCGACACGGGAGCCCTGGGGCACACACTCACCCCAGATCCAGATCTCAGCGCTCGTGCGTGCTTGACCAGCGCCACACGCGGAGTGCAGCAGCAGAGCCCGCTGACCCCTGGGCCGGAGACCCAGGGCCAGTGGGAAGGGAGGCTGGAGGTGGTCCGTCCCTCCTCCGTCCCCTCTGGGGTAACAGCTGCAGAACAGCTGGGACTTGAGCACAGCCTTGTGCCCTGGCCGGCGTCTTTAATAAATCACCCCCAGGCCCTGCGTGCCCGGGGTTCAGAGGAGGCTGCCCCACGGGGAGCACAGAGCTCTTTTTTTTTTTGCTGTACCGTGGAGGGCACCCGGCCTCCCACATGCTGGCCAAGCCGCACACGCCCTGGCTTTTAACACTTTGCATTTCTGAGAAGCTCTTTCCCCCTGCAGCTGGCAGAAGCCAAGTTCTGGGGCTGCTGACAGCAACAGTGGACAGGACACGGAGACCCAAGATTGAGGCTGGGCTGTGTGGCCGGGGCACCCCCCGCCAGGTCCTGGCCAGGTCCTGCTCCATCCACACGGGTTTGAGTTCAGAGGCCACCCTCCTGAGTTGCTGGGATTAGTTGTGTCTGCGGCCACACCCACGAAGGGCACAGTGTTTCATTATGGGAATTTCCAAGGATCACAACAAGTGGGAAGCGAGAGGAATGGAATCCCAACACTCTTGTTTTGGCCTCTTGGTTTTAAGAGGGACAGAGGCTGGGGGTGGCTCAGGGATAGAGGAGCACAGGTGTGAGGACTGAGTCCCATCAGGAGCCACACAGGTCCCCGTGCACAAAAGTAAGTGAGAAAGACAGGTCCCAGGGGAGGGGACCACCTGCCCGAAGTCACGTAGTTAAAGGGATCTATTGTTTTTCCCAAATCAGCAGATTTTGGCAAGTGTGAGGGTCTGGCTCATTCCATCGGGAAGACTTTATTGAGCACCTAGTATGGGGGGCCCTGAAGCTGGAGCATCTGTGAGAAGCGCGCAGCCCGGGCTCCTGCCTTGGCTGAGCCCTGGGAGCAGGGTGGCCATGCTCAGAGTGCACAGTGCAGCCAAGGGCCTCTGTACCTGCGGTTCCCTTGCCCTACACTGTGTCCCCCCAGGTAACCACAGGGCTCTCTGTCCCTCTCCTGTCCTTCCAAGCTCAGCTGAAGGCATGGAGGGCCTGGGTGATCCATGTCCCACCGGATCTGCCCCAATTCCTGCACTGGCTTCTTCCCTGTGAGTCTCACCATTCACTCGAGTTCAGAGACAGCTCAGATACGGCCAGGCCCCGTGCCGACCTGGAGGCTGGGTGTGTGTGAAGGTTCTCTCTCTGCCAGGCGGGTGCCACGGCACAAACTGTCATCCCAGCGACTCAGGAGGCTGAGGCGGGAGGATCGCAAGTTCAAGGCCAGCCTCAAAACACTATGTTTAGCGAGACCCTGTCTCAAGATAATAAGTGAAAAGTCCTGGGATGTGGCTCATGGGAGAGGGCCCCGGGCTGCATTCCCCTGACTGGGAAACTGCCTCCTTTCCCTTCCCTGGCCTGGGGTCATGCTGGCCCCCACGGTGGCATCCCATCTCAGCCCCCCGAGAGCCAGGCCTGGTGCTCGTGGCCCTGTGAGCTCAGAGCAGCTGTGGGGGGGACTGGCTGGGCCTGGGCAGGAGTGATTGGAGAGGCCTGTTGCTCGGGTGGAACGAGGTGCCGGCCCTAGATGGGGCACAGGGGGCTGGGCTGGGCCTTTGGGGAACCCAGGGAGGGCAGAGGGAGCAGAGGCAGGACCAGGGGGTCCTTCAGGCTGGTTGACGTGTCCTGGTGGGACTGTGGGTGGTGAGGGGGTGCAGGGTGCCGACTGCCCCGGGCTTGCAGCCCGAGTGCGGCGCCCGCGCCTGGGCGCAGCTTCCCTGGTCTGGGTTCTCCCCATTTAGGATGAGGCTGGCCCGAAGCCTGGGTTTCCCTGTTCCCCAGAGCCTCCCCTCCTGTCCCCCCAGGACCGTGGCCTCTGAGGTGCGGAAGCAGGTGTCCCGGGAGCGCAGCGGCTCCCCACACTCCAGCCGGCGCAGTGGCAGCTCCCTGGGGGTAAGTAGGGGCAGCCCTGCCCTCCAGTGGCTGGGCTGCCAGCCCTGTCCCTGAGGCTCCGACGGTGGCAGCCCAGGGAAGGCTGGCGGAGCTGGGAGCCCGCGGGTGGTCCCTGGGAGGTCTGCTTGCCCCCTGGACCACCCACACGGCTTCCTGCTGCTGCAGTGGGAAGGGGTGGCCTCCTGCCTGTGGGCCTGAGGAACTGTCTTCCATTCCTGCCACCACGGATCCCTCCCTCCTCAGACACCAGCTTGTGATTTCCTTCCTGGAGCCCCGAAGGGAAGGGTGGGGCCGCCGTGCTGGATGGAAAGTCTGAGGTCATTGTGTTCTGGACCCTCTGTAGCTCCATCGCCCTCCATGGCTCCCACCACCCTCCTAGTCCAGTCCTAGGCCCGAGGCGCCCACCTCCACATCCAGCCCCGGGGGAGGCGGCTGCTTGGCCCTGACCCAGGTCATGGCCGCTTTGCCCTGACCCAGGTCCCCCTGACGGAGGTTGTTGAACCCCTGGACTTCGAGGATGTGCTCCTAAGCCGGCCGCCAGACGCCGAGCCCGGGCCCCTCAGGGAGCTGGTGGAATTCCCATGTGATGACCTGGAGCTGCAGCGGCAGCCCCGGGAATGCCGGACCACGGAGCCGGGGATCCCAGAGGATGGGTGTGTCCTCCCCCCCCCACTCCACACCCCTCTCCTGCAGGCTGCAGGTTCCAGCAGCCCCAAGTCCAACTCCTGGCTCTGCTGGGTGCCCTTGGACCACTCATCCTCCCTCTCTGGGCCTCCGTCTCCTCACCTCTGAAATGGGCAGAAACACAGTCCTAGCCTCCCAGGCCACGGGAAGGGCCTGCACTGGCCTGGCTCTGTTGACCCTGATTTTCTTTTGCTGTAGAAAACTGGATGCCCAGGCCAGGGCTGCTGTGGAGATGTACACGGAGGACTGGGTCATCGTGTGCAGAAGGTTGGTCCAGCTTGGGGGCAGTTCAGTAGTGGGTGGAGGATCAAGAGTCTGGGTCTGAGCCATGGTCTGTGGCCGGTGCTCCTGTTTATCTGCCCACTGTCTCGCAAGGGCAACTGGACTCCTAAGGTAGAGCCCCAGGAGGACCCTGGCCTTGCAGGCCCCACGTGGCCCTCGCCAAGCATCTCAGTGTCCTAGGAGCCCTGAGCCCTGCCACCTGCCCAGCCCCACCTCCTGCTAGGTACCAGCACCTGAGTGCCGCGTACAGCCCCATCACCACCGAGATGCAGCGAGAGCGGCAGAAGGGCCTCAGCCGCCAGGTCTTCGAGCAGGACACCTCTGGGGACGAGAGATCGGGCCTGGAGGACTCGGTGAGGGCACCCTGGGCCCGGGTCACTGCAGGGGCATTTGTGTAGTCTCAGGAGATGACCCTGTCAATGCTGAACCCCAGACGGGCCCACGAGTACCTGCCCCATTGTGGGTGGTAATTATGATTTTCATTGAGTGCTTAGTGTATACTTAAAGTCACTTGTTCTCTTTCATCTAATGGATCAGGGAAATTGTTGCACCCCATTTTGCAGGTAGAGAGACTCAGGCACGATAAAGTTACTAGAGGATCCTGAGCACCTACTTGATACCAGTACGCTGTTGGCACACGACGGGTGGCTACTGCAGGCATCAGTGGCTCTGTGTCCGTTGTTGTTATTTGTAGAAGGGGGAACAGGCCTTTAGTGATGGTCAGAGACTCACTGTCACAGAGCTGAGCTGGAACCTGAGTGGTCAGGTGGAGTGTGAGCAGGGCCCAGGGCAGGTGACAACCCCGGTTGGAAGGGCTTGTCTGCTCGCCTGGCAGCAGTGAGCAGAGTCCCGGGAAAGGCTCTCATTGGTCCAGCCCCGGCTCGGCCTTACTTTGGAGCCAATCCCGGGGCTGGTGGGTGTGTCCTGATGGGCCGGGTTCTCTGAAGCCCGAGTGTGGGAGGAGCGGCCTTCCCACCGCGGTAAAAGGGACGGGTCCAAAGCCCCAGGTGACCCTGTCGTGGCTGCCGTTCCCCAGCTTCCCTGGGTATAGACTAGACACAGAGCAGTGCATCCAGCTGGCGCTCAGTGCTTGTGCGTTCTCTGGCAGGATGACTCCCGGCGCTGCTCTGGCTCCCCGGAGGACACCCCTCGAAGCAGCGGTGCCTCTGGCATCTTCGACCTGAGGAACCTGGCGGCCGACTCCCTGCTGCCCTCCCTGCTGGAGCGGGCCGCCCCCGAGGACGTGGACCGGCGCAACGAGGCCCAGCGGCGGCAGAACCGGCCCCGCGCCCTGCTCACCCTCTACCCGGCACCTGACGAGGTGGGTGCTCCTCCAGCCGCCTTGCATCCCTGTGTACTACCCAGCCAACACTTACTGGGTGCCCACTGTATGCATATCCTGAGTCAATAGCATTTACTGCACACCTGCTAGACATCCTGCATTTATCCAGTATGCATTTATGCAACCAATATTTATTGTATGCCTACTGTATACTTCTTTATATAATCAACCCATAAGTATTGAGCACCTACCATGCATGCCTATATTTATCCAACCAACATTTGTTTGGCATCTACTGCATATACCTGTATTTTTATTTAGCTATTGAGTGCCTACTGTATACTCCTGTATTTATCAGATTCCTAAAGTATATAGATGCTCATCTTATATGTTTAACTTATAACAGGTTTATTGGGTTACAGCCCAATAAACCTGTTATAAGTTAAAAAGAAAATGTATTTAATAACCTTCCTGCCAAATGCCCTTGTTTAGCCTCGCCTACTTTCCATGTGCTCAGGATACTTGTATCACCCTACGATGGGCAAAATCATCTGACACGGAGCCGATTTTCTAATAAAGTGCTGAACAGCTCATGGAAGGTATTGAGCTCATATCAAAAGTGAAAAGCAGAATGATTATACAGGTGTGCTTTTGCACATCAAGTCAAAAATTATGAATTGGTGGCACATGCCTCTAATCCCATTGACTCAGGAGGCTGAGGCAGGAGGATCACAAGTTCAAGGCCAGCCTCAGCAGCTTAGCAAGACCCTGTCTCAAAATAAAAAATGAAAGGAGCTGAGGATGGGGCTCAGGGGTAGAGCGTAGAGCACCCCAGGTTTCAATTCCCAGTACTGTTAAAAAAATTATAAATCAAACTTATAAATCAGGGACTATCTGCAATTTTATAAATATATATATTTCAATCAGCACTTATTAAATGTCTTCTGTACATGCCTGTGTTAATCCAGTGTTTAGTTGTACCTGTTGTATCTCTATTTATTGGACCTACGTGTCTGGGTGTCTGCTCTATGGTAGGGATATTACCGTGAATAGGGTAAACCCAGTCCCTGTCCTCAGAGTTCAGTCCAGTGGAAGAAAGACCCTTCACTGGGAAATCACAGGGTGAACAGGTGGTGCCAGGCTGCAGTACCCGTCGTTGTCCCTCACACTGCCCCAGCCAGGGCCTGCAGCGGCAGGGCATTGGGAGCACCTGGAAGAGGTGCCTGTCTAGGGCCGGGCTTCAGGGAAGGCTTCCTGGGGAAGTGCCAGCTAGCCTGGCCCTGAGCAGCCCGCAGACCTTACCAGATGAGGAGGAGGAGGGAAGGGCATTCCAGGTAGGGAACAGCACGTGCGGGGGCTCAGAAGCAAGGCACCGAGGGAAGTCTGGTGAGGCTGAGGGTGGCGCTGGCCCCGCGCCAGGCATTCCAGGGCCTTCCTGGAGGACTTATCCCAGGGTCTCACCTGGCTCTTGGCAGGATGAGGCTGTAGAACGCTGTAGCCACCCGGAGCCACCCCGAGAGCACTTTGGACAGAGGATCCTGGTCAAGTGTCTGTCGCTCAAGTGAGTATGCTGACCTGCCCTCCCCTCGGCCCCGCGGTTTTAGTGTACAGTCAGCCGCCACACGGGTGGCAACATCACTTCAGGCACCTGCGGCCTGCCTGCGAGGCCACCAGGAGCTTTCACGGGGAAGATAAGATTCCCTTTGTCATTTGGAACTGCTGCTCCTGGGCCGGGCCTCTGGGTCCGTCAAACACTCGCCCCGCATGTGCAAGGCCCTGGGTCCCCAGCCTGGCCCTGGGCAGCGGGGCATTGAGCTGCCATCCCTGAGGTGCCAGGCTCTCCTCTCGGCCCTTCACCTATATCTGCTTCACCCCAACCTTGTGAAGTGGGTGCAGATAGGGAGACTGAGGCCCACGCTCACAAAATTGTGCCCAAGATCACACGACTCATGGGGCCCAAGTCTGGCACTTGCCTGCCCTGCTGCTGGGAGCCAGGGTGACCGGGGTGCTAAGGATCCTGGGCCTGGCTCCCAGCCGCACAAGGCCCCCTCCACGTGGGACCCCAGGGAGCAGCCAGAAGTGCAGCAGACGAGTGCGTGGGAACAGAGCTGAACAGGATGTGGACTTGGGCCCCCGCCAGGCCCTGCCCTTCCCCGCCCCCAGTTCCTGCCTGGATGGGGACAGGAAAAGGAGGTTCCATTCTGGCCCGAGGCCTGGGTGGGCCTCCCACCTCCATCCCAGGGCTGGAACAGGCTCTCTGGGCTCACGCAGTCATTCTGCAAACACCCGCCGAGGGCCTATGCTGTTCAGGACACAGAACCACACAAGGACCAATGGAGTCCGGAGGGACATACCCAGGGGCTCTGTAGGCCCAGCTGGGGCTGCCCTGCTCCCTGGGGAGGAACCACCTAAGCTAAGGCCCAGCAATGAGCAGGAATAGCCAAATGGGAGGGAGGGAAGGATGTGAGGAGTGGGGCAAGGAGTGCGTGGGCACCTCACCTTCTGGAGCAGGGAGACAGGCAGGAGGTGGGCAGGGATGGGCCCCGTGGGGCTTTGTTCTCAGGACAGTGAGGAGCCTCAGGTTCCAAGATGCTTCTTTACCAAGTGGAGTAGCAGGGAGAGGGTTTTGGTGGCCAGGACTGGGCTCCACCCCAGTGGCAGAGGCGGCAGCAGTCATTCCAAAGATGGGGACAGAGGGCATTGCAAGTGGGTTAATAGGACCAAGAGCCACCTCCCTGTGACCTGGGTGCCAGGCGTGGTTGCAGGTGGGGCTGTGTGCATGCCACCTGCTGGGGGGGGGACAAACCTCTAGTGCCTCGGTTTCCCATTTTGCAAAATGGGACACACTAGTCCTACAAGCCACAAAGTCCCCGGGAGTCAGGTGCCCTCCATCACACTCTCCTTGGGCCTGAACGGAGTGGGTGTCAGGGAGCTTGGTCCCCTTGACCCACAGGTTCGAGATAGAAATTGAGCCCATCTTCGGGATCTTGGCCCTGTACGACGTGCGGGAGAAGAAGAAGGTAGGAGCCCCTTGTCCTCTTGCTCCCGCTCTTCCTTCTGGGCTTCAGGGGCTGCAGGCTTCCTGGAGACGGTGGCCAAGCTGCCTTTCGTGTCCCCAGATTTCAGAAAACTTCTACTTTGACCTGAACTCAGATCCCATGAAGGGGCTGCTTCGTGCCCATGGCACCCACCCCGCCATCTCCACCCTGGCCCGCTCCGCCATCTTCTCCGTGACCTATCCCTCACCCGACATTTTCCTGGTCATCAAGGTGCCTGGTGGGGCAGGGCCAGGGGATAATAACGGTGAAGGCCACAGGTTCAGTCCCTGCCCTCAGGGGATGAGGCAGACATGTTACCAGAAAGAGGAGCCCAGGGGACACCCAACCTGGATGGGGGAAAATCATGGAGGGCTTCCTGAAGAGGTGGCAACTGAGCTGAGACCCATGGACAGATAGGCCTGGGGACAAAGGACATCCCAGGCACATGCAACAGTCTGGGGTGGGGGGTCCCAGTGGGGAGGCAAGTGAGATGTTAGGAGGTTTGTGGATGATGATGACAGTGTTTTTTAAGCCCAGACTTGCTCAGTTAATTGGGGCAGGAAGTCGTGGTCAGCACATTGATCTGGGATTTTCTTTCCACGTGGGGTCAGTTTCTTCCCCAAACCTTCAGTTAGGTACAGTAATGAAATGGGTCGCGTGCCCACAAGCAGACCCTGCTCATGGCCTGGTGTCACAGGGGTGCAGTCTTCACAGTAGCCCCCAAGATGAGAGTTGCTATGCCCCCATTTTATACATGGGGAAACTTAAGGCGCAGAGCAGGTTAAAGACCTGCCCAGGGTCCCACAACCCCAGCGGTCAGGACTGGAGGAGTCCAGGCCTCGTGACTCAGAGCGCGGCCTGTTTATGCTAATACATGTTATGCCAAGAAAATGTCCGAAGCTAAGTGTGAGCTGCGACTTACAGTTTGGGGTGGTCGGAGGGGTGGTGAGGAGGTGGCCACTGGGCAGGCAGAGTGCTGGCACTTAGTACCAGGGACAGCAGGAGGCATGGGCGATCTTGGAGCACAAGCCCCGGGGTGAACTGGGGGTGTAGGTCAGTGGTTAGGCCATTTCCTAGCATGTCCCTGGGTTGATCGCCAGCAGTGGGATGGAGAGTTTGGGGGTCCAGGAGCCCCCCATGAAGAGGGGGCTCTTCATGGGGCCTTCCTGCCCCACAGTTGGAGAAGGTGCTCCAGCAAGGGGACATCAGTGAATGCTGCGAGCCCTACATGGTGATGAAGGAGGTGGACACGGCCAAGGTACGAGCGTGGAAGTTGGACCTGGTGGAGGGCAGATGCCGCACTTGGCAGGTCTGGGACACTGAGCTGGTGGGGGCGGGGGTCTCCCTCAGAACAAAGAGAAGCTGGAGAAGCTGCGCCTGGCAGCCGAGCAGTTCTGCACCCGCCTGGGCCGGTACCGCATGCCCTTCGCCTGGACGGCGGTGCACTTGGCCAACATCGTGAGCAGCGCGGGGCAGCCCGACCGCGACTCGGACTCGGAGGGCGGTGAGGAGGCGGGGCCGGGGCGGAGCGGAGGGCGGGGGCGCGCCCTCTGCCGGCCGAGCGCGGCACCGCACCTGGGTCTCCGCGTCTCTTTGTCCCTCATCTCCTGTCACTGTCACTGTCACTGTCTCCTAGAGCGCCGACCCGCCTGGACTGACCGCCGCCGTCGGGGACCCCAAGACCGAGCGAGTAGCGGGGATGATACCTGCAGCTTCTCTGGCTTCCGCCCGGCCACACTGACTGTCACCAACTTTTTTAAGCAGGTGTCTGACTGGGAGGCAGGGGACTGCCAGGAGAGGTGCTTGGGGACTGTCCCCACCCTTGTAGTTGCTTGGATCCTGGGGACTCAGCCCTTTATCCCTGGCTCATGGGGACCTGTCCCTTGCAGGAAGCGGAACGGCTCAGCGATGAGGACCTCTTTAAATTCCTGGCGGACATGCGGCGTCCATCGTCCCTGCTGCGCCGCCTGCGGCCTGTGACCGGTGCGTGGCGCCCCTGTCAATAAGGGAGGGTTCAGCGAACCCGCACTAAGCACCTGCCGTGTCAGGCGCCAGGGACTCAACTCTGACCATAATTGACAAATTCCCCAACTCAGGGGCTGAACTTTCAGTGGAGGCCACGGATAAAGAAAAAAATGTGGGTCGAGTAGGGATCATGGGGGGGGACACGTCATCTCTGAGGGTGAGAGAAGGGTTGAGGGTGACTTGGAGCTTTTCACACCTGAAGGTCAGAGCCACCAGCGGGCAGCCGGGGGAGGCAGAGCCTCACCTGCGTAGCCCTAGGGGGGTCCCCTGGCCAGAGGCTCCCAGACAGGTGCAAACTGCTTCCTCCCCCCAGCCCAGCTCAAGATCGACATCTCCCCGGCCCCCGAGAACCCCCATTTCTGCCTCTCCCCTGAGCTGCTTCACGTCAAGCCCTACCCAGACCCCCGGGGCCGGCCCACCAAGGAGATCCTGGAGTTCCCTGCCCGCGAGGTCTACTCTCCCCACACCTGCTACAGGTACCATCCCTGGAGTGGCCGGGCCCTGGCATGGGGGACATTCAGACACACACAGACACCCAGGGTGACATGCCACTGCTCTGCTTTAGTGCAGGATTGTGGGCACAAAGGGATGCGCGTCCTTCCTCCACCCGCCCAGGGAGGCCATGTCCTCCGCCATCCACCCCGCCTGCTTCTGTCTCTGCTCTGTGGCTGGAAGCGGCGTGCCCTGGCCGGCCCCGCTGGACAGGCAGCTCCTCTCTGCTTGGGGGCCGCATGGAGCACGGAAGTGTCCCTTGCTTCACGACTGGTCCTCTGTTCTGCCCAGGCAGGCTCAGGCTGGAAGTGCCGCGGTGTGGAGTCTGGGGAGGGAGACGGGGAGTTTGGCTCAGCCAAACTGGGGCCACTGGACACCAGGTGAGGGGCCCTTTCTGGCTCCCTGCACGGGCCCCAGCCAGCTGCCCTGCGTGCCAGGCCCCCACCAGGCTCACCTCTCCTGGATCCGCCGCAGCCACTGTTGCTGAGCTGCCATCTCCTGCCTTTGTCGCTGCACATGGCCCGTGAGAGCCCATAGGAAGTAGCTCTGCTTGTCAGCGTGAGCCTGCGTGGTAGGGAAGAACCTCAGTGGGGGCCTCCTCCCTTCTCATCCCCTGACCCTGCCCGGGCCTCCCTGTTACATCTATGTGACTGGGCAAGTCAGTGGTGCTCTCTGGCCTCAGTTTCCCCATCCGTAATGTGAGTTTAAGACGGGACTTTTCTTTGTGAAGTTATGAGCATCACGTGGTCTATTAAAGGGCATTGAACAGTTCTAGGTACTTATTGGGCACTCACGACTTACCAGATGCCTGAATAGTAAGCATGTATTGAGTACCTACTATGTATCCTGCCCTTGAATTGAATTGCTCTGAAATATCAACTGTGCTCTATTTGCAAATGGGGAAACTGAGGCATGGAAAGGTATGTGGGTTTTGCTCAGGGTCACAGAGCAGAAGTCATAGAGCTGGGAAGTATCTAGGACTCAAGGTTCAGAAGAGAGTTCTGGCCAGAAGTCAGAGTCTCAATCCTCCCAGGGCCAAGTGCCCCTTACCTTTAAGGCCTCAAATTCTTGGCGGGCATGGCCTAGCCAGGCACCCTGCAGCTGGGCTTCCAGTCGTTGCACGCTGTCCCGTAGTACCCGCTGGGCCTGGGCCACCTCCGATAGCACCTGGGCTGTGGCCTCTGCCTGCAGCTGCAGATCATCCTCCTCTAGCTGTTCGGGAGATAGTGGGGTGTTAGGATGCCGGCTGCTCGGTGTTTGCCCAGGACTCGCTTGGTTTCGTTACTGAGGGTCTTGCATCTTGGGACCCTCTTCAGTTCCGGGTAAAA
The DNA here is from genome assembly GCF_052094955.1 of Ictidomys tridecemlineatus. NCBI lineage: Eukaryota > Metazoa > Chordata > Mammalia > Rodentia > Sciuridae > Ictidomys > Ictidomys tridecemlineatus. Next base: position 9,033,262 of record NC_135478.1, on the reverse strand, counting down.
CTGGGGCCACTGGACACCCTACACACTCCTACCCACCCCACAACACCCCCGCTGCCCTACCCACCTGTATCTCCAGCAAGCTTGTGCGAAGTTCCTGAGCTGCGTCCCGGCCCTGGCTGACTTGTAGCCCCAAGAGCCCCAGTGCTTGGCCATAGAGGCCCAGGCTCTGCCCGGCCTCGGTCAGTCGGGCCTCCGTGGACTTGTACACGCCATTGAGGGCCTGGCCCAGCTGCAGGGCCCCGTGGAAGAGCAGGGTCAGTTCCTCATGCTGTGCCGGCTCCAGGCCACCCATGGGGGCCACTGGGGCAGGCTGGGCCACTGCTGCCAGAGCCCACAGGAGGCACAGAGTGAGTGCAGGCATGGCTGAAGGACAGGGGTGTGGGCAAGTGCTGCTGCCGCCGCCTTTTATGTCCCCACACTGCCATTAACCCCCAGTCAATCGTTAACTGGCCACCAGCTGCCCCGTGTTGTGCAAGGGCCTGGCAGGGGCGTAATAGTTGCATCAGGCGAGTGTCCGGCCGGGCCACGCTGAGATCACGCTGGCTGGGGCTCAGGGCCAGTTGTGGGTTGGGGGCACTAGGAGGGATTGGCCCAGGCATCCTTGGAGGGGCCCTGGGGCTCACCACACTGAGCTTCCGCTTTCCCTCTGATGGGCAGCAGGACAGCGGTGACTGTGTGGACACGGGGTTCACCTAGAGCTGTTCTAGTGGCCATATGGCACCAGCTCTCCTCTGGCACTTCCCAGCCTGCAATGCAGGGTCTTTGCTTTGCAGCTTAGGTGGGAACCCAGGCCTCTGTGCATGCTGAGCCAGCGCTCTGCCCCCGGCCACACTCTCACCCCAACACAGGGGTCCTTGTGGACCTGGTTGGTGGCCAGGGAGCTAGAACATATGGCAGAATCCTTCCCAAGGACACATAGATTCACTCCAGGGCCCACTATGCCTCAGACCAGCATGAATGCTATTTTACTCCCTGGATGACTGGGGGCAAGTGCCTCAGTTTCCTTACCTGTAAAATGGGGGTGCTGTGTATCCCATCTTGCTGGCTGCTTAGAGGAAGTGAGTGAATCATTTCATTTTGAGTGCATGGAATTAACCCTGGCATCCAGTAGGTGCCACATAAGTGTTTGGTGCAGTGATTGTTGTTGCAGTTACCTGTCGTCATTGGTGCTGTTGTAAATTTTCGATTGAGTGGCCTGATGTCCCATTATGCAGATAGGGAACCTGAGGCCCATGGGTAGGTTGGGACTTATGCAGAGTTGCAGGGTGGGGGACAGCACCCTCACCCCAGCCCCACCTTCCAACTCTGGTCAGTTTTCCCACCTGAGGGACAGGCCACATAACTCTACAGGTCTCTTCTGGGGGAAGAACCCAGTCAGTCGGGCCTCTGTGGCCGGGCGGCTCAGCCTGGCAGGGGTCAGGCTGCACCGCTGGCCACCTGGCTTCCTCGGCCTCCGTAGACTCCCACCTGTGCCCTGAGGGTGCCCATCTCTCCCCGGCCTCTGCCATTCGTATCTCACGCCTGGCGCTGGATCGGCCTGCCCCAGCTCAGTGCCCCAGCCTCGGGACCCCCTTCCCCCCGTGACTGTGACCCTCTGAGCCCTGCCCTCGCCCTAGGAACCTGCTCTACGTGTACCCGCACAGCCTCAACTTCAGCAGCCGCCAGGGCTCCGTGCGCAACCTCGCCGTGCGCGTCCAGTACATGGCTGGCGAGGACCCCAGCCAGGCCCTGCCGGTCAGTGTCTGTGCCCCGGGGAGCAGCAGGGGTGGGTCATCCCGGCGGGTCCCTCATGTCCCCACTCCCCCAGGTCATCTTTGGCAAGTCCAGCTGCAGCGAATTCACACGTGAGGCCTTCACGCCCGTGGTCTACCATAACAAGTAGGTGGGGATGGGGCTGGGCAGGGACGGTAGGGAGAAGGAACATGGGAGGACCTGCGGACACTCCTGGGGTCAGGGACACACCTAGGCATGGAGCCAGGAAGAAAGGAGGTGCGGCGCCCAGAGCCCTCTGGGGGCAGCCCAGGCCAAGGAGAGGACCCCGCCATGCTGGACCCGACGTGGGGCCCCAGCCCTCCAGCTGACCCCCAGCCTGCCCTGCCAGGTCCCCTGAGTTCTACGAGGAGTTCAAGCTGTGCCTTCCGGCCTGCGTCACCGAGAACCACCACCTGCTCTTCACCTTCTACCACGTCAGCTGCCAGCCCCGGCCGGGCGCCGCCCTGGAGACGCCCGTGGGCTTCACTGTGAGTCCAGCCGCCCTCGGAGCCCTGCCTGTCCCCTGCCTGATGCTGCGCCCAGGCCTGACCCCTGCTCTCTCCCCAGTGGATCCCGCTGCTGCAGCACGGCCGCCTGAGGACTGGCCCCTTCTGCCTCCCTGTGTCCGTGGACCAGCCGCCACCCAGCTACTCCGTGCTCACACCCGACGTACGTGCCTGGGCTGCCCGCCTCCTGACACTGTCCCCTGTAGCGCCCACTGATGCCCTGGCCACCTTCTGTCAACGTTCCTGTCCTCGCAGAACCCCATGGGCCAGCGTTCCCGAGACCCCACCTGACGTCCACCAGTCCCCCGGGAGCCTCGTCCTCTGGGGTGTCCTCCCCTCCCTCCCATTGCGTGTCCCTCTCTCTCCCCCCTGACTGGCCCTCACGTCTGTGCTCACTGACCCATAGCAGCCTCACTTCGCTGATTATTGCCCCCCACAAGTTCATCCAGGGCCGCCCCTGCCCCTCCACCCCTGTTAGTGTGCGTGGCCCTCCCTCTTCCTGTCCAGCTGTCCCTCAACACCCTGGGCTCAGGCCCCCTACAGCGTTCCTGACTCATCGTTTCCTCCAATTCACCTTCACCCGTATCTGTCCTCTCGTGTGCATGGTGTCCTCTCTGCCTGGTGGACCCCCTGAGTCCACCGGGACTGAGCTGGGGGCAGGGTGCCCGCCTGCTCCCTTGGGCCAGGCCACGCTCAGGCCATGGTGTCGCAATGGCTGGGGCGGCCTGGTGGCCTGATCTATGGGGGAGGGTCCTCCAGTGCCCACCAGGCACCTCCCTCCCGCAGGTGGCGCTGCCGGGCATGCGCTGGGTGGACGGCCACAAGGGTGTGTTCAGCGTGGAGCTCATGGCCGCGTCCTCTGTCCACCCCCAGGTATGGGGTGGGGTGGGAACCCGGGAGTCCTGCCCTGCTGCCCTCCCGCTTGCTATGCAGTTGGGTAATAGTTGTCGCTGGCCAGCGAGGCCTGGCCTCGAGCCGTGGACGTGACTTTGATCAGCTGGCCGGGCTCTCAGGGAAGCTGCTGACTCAGATGGAATTGGCCTTGGTCCCCGGGGCTTTCCTGGACCCGGCAGCCCAGCTCCCTTTGTGTCCCCCACCCAGGACCCACACCTGGACAAATTCTTCACTTTGGTGCACGTGCTGGAGGAGGGGGCCTTTCCGTTCCGACTCAAGGACGCGGTGCTGAGCGAGGGCACCGTGGAGCAGGAGCTGCGGGCCAGCCTGTCGGCGCTGCGCCTTGCCAGCCCCGAGCCCCTGGTGGCCTTCTCCCACCATGTGCTGGACAAGCTCGTGCGCCTCGTGGTGCGGCCTCCCGTCATCAGTGGCCAGATGGGTGAGCAAGGGTGGCCTCGGGCCTCAGTTTCCCCATCCAGAGAGCGACCCCCTCAGTGCCCTGATCCTGAGTTCCTCCTGTAGTCAACTAGTTTCCTCTGGCCTCAGTTTTCCTATCTGAAAAATGGCCCCAGTCTCCGGCACCCAGAGCAGGTCCTCTGAAATCGCTTGATAGCCACTTAAGTCCTTCGACCCTAATGCCTCTTCCTCTGGAAGGTCAGTAGGCAGGGAAGAGGCCTTGGGCCCTGGACCTTGACCTCTGCTCTGCCCGGCAGTGAACCTGGGCCGTGGAGCCTTTGAAGCAATGGCCCATGTAGTCAGCCTTGTCCACCGGAGCCTGGAGGCAGTCCAGGATGCCCGTGGTCACTGCCCGCTGCTGGCTGCCTACATCTACTACGCCTTTCGCCTTCCTGGTGCTGAGCCCAGCCTTCCATGCGGTGAGTGATGGTGGAAAACCCTGGGAGACAAGAAAAATCTGAGAAGAGCAACTCGCTCAGAGAAAAGAGTGTGTGCAAAGGCCCCAGGGCCACACAGGCCTGCACTGAGCTGGCAACTTGCAAGAGAGAACATTTCACCCACTTTTGCCCCAGCCACAGGAGTGTGACCCCTGTACACTGGACTGGCAGCTGGTTTGACCATTCAGCAAGCATCTTCATTAGGTTGTGGCAGGGACTTCAAGCAAGGGTGCCTGCATTTAAATCCTTGTTCTGTTGCCTGCAAGCTCTGTGACCCTGGGCAAGGAATTTGACGTCTCTGAGCCTGTTTTCCCATTTGTGAAACAGTGCTAATAGGGCTGGGGTTGTGGCTCAATGGTAGAGCACTCACCTTGCACATGTGGGGCCCTAGGCTCAATCCTCAGCAGCACATAAAAATAAATAAAACAAAGATATTGTGTCCATCTACAACTGAAAAATAAGTATTAAAGAAAAAGTAAACAGTGATAATAACAGTACCAGCCTGGAGGCAATGCTGGTAAGAGTAACCTGATCCCTGCAGAATGCTTGGTACAGAGTGCACGTCCACTAAAAACTGGACTTGGGCTGGGGGTGTAGCTCCGCGGTGGAGCACATGGCTAGCATGCACGAGGCCCGGGCTTCAATTCCCTGAACCATAAAGAAAATTAGAATTATTATTATTTTTTTTCTTGGTGCCAGGGATTGAATGCAGGGGCACTTGCCCACTGAGCCACATCCCCAGCCCTGTGTTGTACTTTATTTAGAGACAGGGTCTCACTGAATTGTTCAGTGCCTCGCTTTTACTGAGGCTGGCTTTGAACTCTATGATCCTCCTGCCTCAGCCTCCCGAGCCCCTGGGATGACAGGTGTGCACCACCGAGTCTGGCAAATTCTTGCTGTTGAAGAGTTAAATCATATGTGCCAGGCACCATTTCCAGTGTTCTTCGATCTGTGCGAATCGCTATGAAGCAGTTGCTCTTTTCATGCCCATTTTACAACCTGGAAGCGCAGAGAAGGAAAATGGCTGTATCGAGGGCCACAGAGTTGGGAAGGGGCTGAGACTCATCAGGCAGGTGGGCCGGGGCTGACCCTACTCCGTCCATCCCCAGGGGCCCCTCCGGTGACTGTGCAGGCTGCCACACTGGCCCGTGGTTCCGGCCGCCCTGCAAGCCTCTATCTGGCCCGTTCTAAGAGCGTGAGCAGCAGCAACCCCGACCTGGCTGTGGCCCCTGGCTCCGTGGATGATGAGGTTTCCCGCATCCTGGCCAGCAAGGTAGGGCGAAGTGGCCATGGCCGCCGAGTGGGCGGGGGAGGTGGGGGAGGAATCTCATTAGCAGATGAGAATGGAAAACAGAGAGCACGACTCGGAGAGGACACGTGTCCTGGCTGTGGCCAGCATGTGGCTGTCATGGAGGGGGGCTGCAGGTCAGACTTTGTGCTGGATCTAGCCTTCACCTGAGGATGGGTGGTGGAGGCTTGGTCAGGTTGACCAAAGAGTCGTGTGTACCCAGCGTGGCAGGCGCATACATGCATGTGCCCCGGGCACAAATGTACACAGGTGCATATACACGTGCACCCCACGCTCGTACACAGTGCATACACATCTGTACCTTGCTCGTACACAGACGGCGCATATATGTGTATGCCCGTGCTCATGTGCGTGGCTGCATATGTGCATGCATTCCACGCACTTGCATGCCCGGGTGCACACACTTGTGTGGGCACACATCTAGTTCCGGGCCGCGTCCACACTGGGTGTTTTCTGCTGCTCTCCTCGCCCTCCTCTCGGGACGCTACCACCTCCCCGTGTATCTCCAGGGCGTCGATCGCTCACACTCCTGGGTGAATTCTGCTTATGCTCCAGGAGGCACCAAGGCTGTGCTGCGACGGGCGCCCCCTTATTGTGGGGCCGACCCCAGACAGGTGCCCTTCTTACCTGCCCTGAACGCATGTGACTCCATCTCCGCATGAGCTCCTTCCACCTTCCTGGCTGTGACCAACTAACCTAGGGGGGGCTGCCTGAAGGAGGTGGCAGCCCCTCCTGCCTTTGTCTGGGGCTGTGGAGTCTGTGCTGCAAGAATTGCTGGGTTGTTTCAACCTGCCTTTTGCTGTCACATAGGCCACAGCCTCAGCAGAGACAGAACACTGGGGTGATATGAAAGAGCATGTAAATTATATGCAAATCCAGCCACTTATAACCTCACTGCCCTGCATGGCCTGTTCCCTCCCCTTGATCCACCTTTGTCCAGGGGACTCTCAGCTGTCTCCTTGGCATAGGCAACTGAATGGTGTCAAGGGTGAAGCACTGGACCCCTGGAATCCCACATCCCTTTCAGACAAAGGCTCCCTTCTACCATGCACCTGGCCTGAGAGGTGCTTTGGTTCAAGTCCCAGCTGTGCCGTGTCCCCAGCTGGTGCTCCAGGCAATGGGCTGAATCTCTCTGGTCCCCATTTTCAATGGGGCCGTCTCTCTGAGTGTTCAGATATGGCAGAGGCACTCAGGAAAGGGCACAGCAGCACAGTCCCAAGCCTGGGCACTAGTTGGGCCGAGAGAGAGCTGGTTCTACTGTGAGGAATGCTCCGCACCCTGCCCCACCCCGAGTCCCCAGTTAGTCAGGGAGATAGACACACGTGGGACAGGCGTGCAGGTGTGTACCTCTGGGGAGGAACAGCCTGAGAGGAGGTGAGCGGAGATGGAGCAGGGCACCAGCTTTCCTCCTGGAGGACGAGTGGGGGACAGGAAAGGGACCTTTTTTGCTGGACCTGCAGAGTGAGATGAACCAGGGCGGGTGGGTGCGGGTTCCAGGCAGAGGGAAGGGCACATGCAGATGGCACCCAGCTCAGATGACACCGGACACCAAGAGGAGGCTGCCCTGCTTGCCTGGCCCCAGAGCCTGCCACCTGCCTCCCGTGCCACACCTGGGGAACTGTCAGCAGCACAGGCAGGGGACTTTCGCACAGTCCTCTCCCAGGTCACTGGCAATCTCAAAGTCTGGGTCCGTGGGCCTTGCCTATCCCCCCTCAGCATTTTTTGGGGGATGCTGAAGATTGAGCCCAGAGCCTCGTGCCTGCTGAGAGCGTGTGCTCTGCCACCCAGCTGCCCCTGCCCCAGCACTTTTCACAGGGCTGTCGTCAACATTCTCAGTTCCCCGAAGGATCAGGGAGGAAGAGTGCTGAGGCTGGCCTTGTGGTGGGTGAGGCCGAACGTGGCTGGACCATGGAGCTGGGGGCCCCCAAGTGCCAGGGCAGGTCTCCATCATGGGATCTGCTCCCCCAGCCAGCAGCCTCACCTCCTGTTCCACGGGCAGGAGACACCGAGGCCGGGCTGAGGCCCCACGCGAGGCTGGAGAAGGCCCGGAACCTGGGGCTCTCGATAGCATCTCGCCTCCTGTGCTCATCTGCTTTCTCCTCTGGTCGCACCCGCCTCTTCCATCCATGCAGCCCACCTCACCACTCCCTCACACTCTGCGCCCTGTCCACTCTCGTGGTCACCTCCTGTGGCTCCAAACCCCTTCACAGCCCCGCTCATCTCCTCCCCTCTGTGCTGTCTGCCACTCGCACTGGCCAACCTCGGTCCGAGCTGGGACCCAGTCTACCCACCTCCCCTGGTCGGTGGTTCCACATTCTTGCCTGTTCTGGTCACACTGGTTTGTCACCTCCTCACTACGTCACTTTTATCTTCATCGACTTGACTCCAGCTACTCCTTCTCCATCCTCGCCTCCACCACCCTGGCCGGCCCACACCACCTTGACCCTTCCCTGGCCAGTGCACACAGACCGTGCCTCCTCCCCTCTGCCCTCACCAGCCCCCCACGGCCCCCACACACTGTCTCAACCCGTTCTCTGTTGCTATAACAAAATACCTGAGACTAATTTATGTGGCTCCAGATCTGGAGGCTGGGAAGTCCCAGAGGATGGTGCTGGCATCAGATGGGGACTTTTGTGATCACTGTATCCTAACTTTTGTGTCACAGCAAGACTCAAAGGTACTTGTTCAGGTCTCTTCTTGTAAAGCCACCGATGCCATCGGGAGGGCCGACCCTCTGACCTCATCCAGTCCTAACCACCTCCCCGAGGCCCCCCCTCTCCAAGCACCATCAATGTGTGACTCTGGGTTTTAAGTTTACAAATCATGACACTTCAGGGACACACTCAGACCACAGCACACATCCACGTGGAAGCTCTTTTTCCTCTTCTTTTCCTCCTACCCATGTCCATGGGGACACATTTTTCCTCCATTCGGATGAGTCCGTGTGGACCTCTGTCTCTCCCACTGTGTCCCTGCCACCACCCCCACACCAGCTCTCCTCGCCATCCCATCCTCTCCATCCCATCCCATCCTAGGCCATCGACTGCAGCTCTAGCCGAGCCTCCTCCTACCTCGAGGCCTCCTCCACAGCCCTGCCGGCCCCCCAGCCGAGACCCACTGTGCAGAAGGTAGTGGGGCGGGGTGGGTTCCATGATTTTTGTTCCCGGCCCCCAGCAAAGGGATCCAGAGCTGCTCCCCCGATCCAGAGCCCAGCCCGGGAACTGGCACCTCAGCTGCTCTTGCCCCTGTCCTTCCGCATGGCCTCTGCTGTTGACCCCAGCCCTCGAGCCTCAACCTCCCTTGCCATGCTCTCCAGGGGTGGTGTGGGAGGAGGTGGCACCTGGCTCTTGGTGACCCCGACCCTGCCTGCAGCTGCTTCACGAGGAGCTGGCCCTGCAGTGGGTGGTGAGCAGCAGCGCTGTGCGCGAGGCCGTCCTGCAGCACGCCTGGTTCTTCTTCCAGCTCATGGTGAGACCCCTGCTCTCGGCCCAAGGAAAGAGACCCCCAGGCAAGACCCTTAAAAAAATCCCTGAGGTTACACCTTAGACCCCTGAGAAGTGGCCTCCAGAGATGCTCACAGAGGACCCTGCTTCCCTGGGAGACTGGGAGACAGGTCACTCTCTCATGAGCCACTTCCGCTCAGAGAGGGATCAGGCTTGAGACCACCTCCAAAAATTTACGAGGTCCCCTCCTGAGAGGATGTGGCCACATCTCCACTAGACCTCTAATGCGCCCACAAAACCTAACCCAGGGCTCCCTCTAACTCGGAACACGGGCCCCAATCTCTGGCCCCCGCAAACTGCCCAAGCCTTTCCCACACCCCAGGCTTCCCACTCCTGAACCCAGGGCTGAGGACCCAGGGAGGCTCATGCCCACGGCTCCTCAAGCCCCGCCCATGCCACAAAGTCCACCCAGAGCCCTCAGGCTCCTCCCTCAGCCTGGGCTACAGGGCTCAGGCCCCGCCCCCACACCCCAAGGTCCTTCCGCTAAAACCCCGCCCCTCGCCTGTTCGCCCCGCCCCCAGGTGAAGAGCATGGCTCTGCACCTGCTTCTGGGCCAGCGGCTGGACACGCCCCGCAAACTGCGCTTCCCTGGGCGCTTCCTGGATGACATCACTGCCCTGGTGGGCTCTGTGGGCATGGAGGTCATTACTCGTGTCCACAAGGTGAGAGCTTCGTGACCTCAGTGAGGGAGGGGCTAAGTGAGGCTTGGGGCCAGCCAGGTGAGGGCACCAGTCCTGCCCCATGCCTACGGCTGCCAAGGTCTTTTGGATGGGTCTGTTCATGTTTCTTGAGTACCTGGGGTACACAGCCCTATTTTGGATGTAAAGACACAACAGTAAACAAAACAAAAGCTTTACCCTCTCGCAGCTGAGTTTTAGGGGGAGAGTGAAGGTGGTGAGGGAACAATCTCTGGGGACCGGGGAAACAGCAGTCCAGGCAGGAGAAACAGCAGATGCAGAGGCCACGAGGCAGGACTGTGCCTGGCGTTGAGTGGGCGAGTATGGCTGGACTGGGGTGAGCAGAGCAGATCCATTAGCCCTTAGCACAGGGCCAGTATGCAGTAGATGCATAATAAGTAGATATTGCTGTTTGGAGATCACCAGTTCCAGTACCTGTGAGGGTTGGGCAGACAATAGTAATCAGGATAATAATTAAATGGAGCATTTATTGAGCATTTACTGTGTATCTAGGTACAGTACCTAGATGCTATTAAATTCTAATTGGGGCTGGGCACCTGTAATCCCAGTGGCTTGGGAGGCGGAGGCAGGAGGATAGCAAGTTCAAAGGCAGCCTCAGCAGTTTAGTGAGGCACAAAGCAATTCAGTGAGACCCTGTCTCTAATAAAATACAAAATAGCAGGCTAGGGTTTGGGCTCAGTGGTGGAGCATTTGCTCAGCATGTGTGAGGCACTGGGTTCGATCCATGGCACCACATAAACAAACTAAATAAACTAAATAAACAAAGTAAAGGTATTGTGTCCATTTCCAGTTAAAAAAAAAAATACAAAATAGGGCTGGGGATGTGGCTCAGTGGTCAAGTGCCCCTGAGTTCACTCCCCAGTACCAAAAAAAAAAAAAAAAGTTCTCCTAATTGTACATGAAGGTAGTTTTTTTCCCCATATTTAGTTTTTAGTTGTAGTTGGACACAATACCTTTATTTATTTTTTTATGTAGTGCTGAGGATTAAACCTAGGGCCTCACACATGCTAGGCACGTGCTCTACTGCTGAGCCCTAGCCTCAGCCCATAGTTAAGTTGATTTTTTTTTTTTGCTCAAAATCTCTTTTTTTTTTTTTTTCAGAGAGAGTGAGAGAGGAGAGAGAGAGAGAGAGAATTTTTAATATTTATTTTTTAGTTCTCGGCGGACACAACATCTTTGTTGGTATGTGGTGCTGAGGATCGAACCCGGGCCGCACGCATGCCAGGCGAGCGCGCTACCGCTTGAGCCACATCCCCAGCCCTCTTTTTAATTTTTAAGAGCAAAATAAAATTATTATTGGGCTGGGGATGTGGCTCAAGCAGTAGCACGCTTGCCTGGCATGTGCAAGGCGCTGGGTTCGATCTCGGCACCACATAAGAATAAAATAAAGATATTGTGTCCACCGAAAACTAAAAATAAATATTAAAAAAATAAATAAATAAAATAAAATTATTTAATTTCAGTTTGAAAGTATTTTACAGACATGATTTATGAGTATGCCACAATGAAAACTATGAAATTAGTTTTGTTGTCTCCATTTTACTGACGAGGATGTTGAGGCAGAGCATGACTGATTGGCTTAACCTGGTGCCACACAACAGGAAAGGGGTTGGATGAGGACTTGAAGCCATCCACCCGCTACAGAGCCTGTGTCCTCACTGCCAGCTTCAGTGAGGAGAGGGGGGCTTATGGTGACCAGAGAATGCTTCAGACGGGCAACCTGCTCAGCTCCCGCCAGCCCAAACCCTGCAGGAGTGTCTCTGCTGAGACCTGATGTCTGATTTTTAAAAAGAAATAGTACTTTAGGATTCAAAAGGAACTTTCTGGTTTTTGGAACGCATTCTGGCCCAAGCCAGCCCTTGCACAATCCCATGTGACCTCTGGCTGGTCTTGAAGGTCTGGCTTCACGGGAGCCTTTCCAAGGGCCGACCTGGATTGTGCAGAAACCAGCCCCAGAGGGCCTGCAGGGAAGAGCCGTGCTCCTGAGCAGCTGCACTGTGGCTGCCCCCAGGGGACATCAGCCACAGCCACTGTGTTTCATTCACTCACTTAATATTTGCCAAATACTATCAGCCTCCATACAGCAGGCTGCCTCAGTCTCTGTCCTCCTGTGGACTCAAGAGTCCAGTTCCTTTAGGGTCGCAGGGAACTAATTGAAGGCCACTGAGGCTAACTTGTAAGGCCACCAAGTGGTTGACAAGAGCAGGAGGGCAGAACAAGGCCCCACCAGATCTCAGGTCCTGCTGGTCTCTTCTGTTCCTCACACTTTCCAGGCTCATTCTGCCTCTGTGCCTTTGCACTCACTGTTCCCTTTACTTAGAATCCCGTTCTCCCCTTGGCTCTTTCTCATCCTTTGGAAATCGTGAAATTTCGCCCCGTTCTGTTGTCTTTGAAGCACACGGTATTACCTTCAGTTCCTTTGTTTATTGTCTGTCTTCCCCACGTGAGACTGTGTTAGACAAACAACGGGACAGTGTCTGTCTCATTCACAGGGTTAAGCACACAGCAGGTGCTCAATTGATGCTTGTTAAATGATTGCTATGTGAGTTATCAGGGCAGAGATTAATTTGCTTGAACACAATCACAAATGCTTTAAAAATCACAAAGTTCAAATGCTTTGATCACAGAGTTTATTTCTGAGCGTATGTAGGCTACAAGGAGCTCTAGAGTGTGGCCTGGCCCTGGCCCTGGGGGTTCACCATGGCGCCCACATCAGATATTGCAGGCTGTGGGAAGGGGAAAACCTACCTTTCCACTTAAGTGGTCGCCTCACTTCCTCTTCAATCCCACTGGCCAGATTGTGGTCATATGGCTGTGCTTAGCTGCAAGGGAGTCTGGGAAATGTAGTCTTCCCAGTTCTGAACTCTAGACAGAACTACAGTATCTTGAAGTGGAGTCAGTATCTTGAAGTGGAGTCGAGCTCTGCAGCTGGCGTGCTATTCAAATCTGGGCGAGAGTGGAAGGAAGAGAGCATCCTGGATGGAGCATGGGGAAGAGAGGGACATCAGGGAGGATAGCCAGGAAGGGACTGAGTTCCTCGAGCCCAGAGATGGAGGTGTCAGGATGACCCAGGGCTTTGGGGCGATGGCACAGCTCGTGGAGGTCACTAGTGGCCTTGGTGACAGCCCAGCAAGGCAGTATGGATTTGGACTGAGAGCTCCTGTGTCCCCAGGATGCAGAGCTGGCCGAGCGCCTCAACGCCAGCCTGGCCTTCTTCCTCAGTGACCTCCTGTCCCTGGCAGACCGTGGCTTCGTCTTCAACCTGGTGCGAGCTCACTACAAGCAGGTAGGGGTCGGTGTGGCCAGTGACGTGGCGGAGGACACATGGGGTGATGCGCAGGGCCACGTTGGCATCCCCAGTGACTGCCCTTTCCCTGCAGGTGGCCACACGGCTGCAGTCCGCCCCCAACCCCACAGCGCTGCTGACCCTCCGCTTGGACTTCACCCGCATCCTGTGCAGCCACGAGCACTATGTGACCCTCAACCTCCCCTGCTGCCCCCTGTCACCCCCGGCCTCACCCTCCCCATCTGTGTCCTCCACAACCTCCCAGGTAAGTGGGCCTCCACTTCTGCCTCCTCCCCTTGTCCTGGGACTGGCACCTCAGTCCATCTTCTGTGGTTCCCTCATTTCTGTTTGGACCCCTGAGACCCAGGTCTGCTGCCAAGGTGGGCTAACCCTTTACCTTTGACTTTTCACCTCTGAACCTTCACCCCTGGCCCATCAGTCTCAGCAGTTTCCCTGGAAGTCAAGCTTGATTTTTTTACCCCTGAATCTGAGAGTGACATTCCACCCACTGCTTCTCAGCCTTCTGACTTTTGACCCCATGACCTGCCACCTACAGATAGGTGACCTCAGACTCTCAGTGCTGGCTTTAACCCCATGTTGTCACCTCCAGATGAGTTAACCCCAGTCTCTCATGAGATCGTATCTCCAGTCACTCCAAGATGGCAGTTGAGGTGACCTCGCCTCCGCCCCCTGACTGCAGGGACTCTGCCATCCCCCGTTTCTCCCGACCCTCTGCAGAGCTCCACCTTCTCCAGCCAGGCCCCGGACCCCAAGGTGGCCAGCATGTTCGAGCTGAGCGGACTGTTCCGGCAGCAGCACTTTCTGGCCGGGCTCCTGCTGACGGAGCTGGCTCTGGCCCTGGAACCTGAGGCCGAAGGGTGAGCCCAGATTCTGCGGGACCCCAGGGCGAGTGGCTGTGCCGGGAGCGCGTGCTCCCTTCTGAGCACCCCGTCGCCCCGCAGGGCATCCCTCTTGCACAAGAAGGCCATCTGCGCCGTGCACACCCTGCTGTGCAGCCACGACACGGACCCCCGCTACGCCGAAGCCACCGTGAAGGCCCGCGTGGCCGAGCTGTACCTGCCGCTGCTGTCGCTCGCACGGGACACTCTGCCACGGCTACATGACTTTGCTGGTCAGCGGGCCAGGGAGGGGTGGGTCACGTGGTCCAGGGCTCGGTCCCCCAAGGCCAGAGCTCTCTGGTCAGAGCAGGGGCGAGAGGCCAGCAGAGGAGGCTCGGGTTCTACACAGGCTCTGTGGAGCCCGCAGCCTCTCCAGCCTTAGACTCACCCGGAAAGTGGGGACAGTCATGGCCCCAGTGACTTCACAGAGCAGTTGAGGTACCATAGGTCTGACCTACTGTCAGCTCCCAGCCGCAAGCGGCATTGTCCTGACACCTCCTGAGGGGGTGTGGGGGGACAGTGGGACGCGCCTGGGGGAGAGGAAGGTGGGGCTGTGCGTCCACTCATCAGCAGACGCCCTGGGCCACGGAGGGACCTCGTAGACAGCAGCCGGCAGCACAGACCGGGCCTTGGGGGTCAGTCCCGTCCACCCTCCGGGGAGGCTGTCAGCGGTTTTCTCTTGAACTTCTTTCCTGCTCCGCTTTCTCTCCGCGCTCCTGGGACTCCGCTCCACGTACGTCCGCCTAGTGTCACGCGTCAGCTGTGTCCATCCCTTTACCTCTGTGCTTCACCTGGGAAGCGTTCTGTCCACCTGTCTTTGAGGTCACTAATTACGGCCTCTGTCCACCCTGCCATTGAATTCTTAATTTCAGATATGATATTTTTGTTTGAAAAACATCCAGTTTCATTGTTTTTCATAGCCTTCATCTTGATGTGGAATTCTCCATCTCTTGGCCCACTGTGCCCGTCTTTTTCTCTGATTCTAACCACGTTATTAATTTGTTTGCTGATTTCTGAGACGGGGTCTTGCTGCGCTGCCCAGGCTGGTCTCAAATCTCTGGGCTCAAGTCATCCCCCGTCTCGGCCTCCCGAGCAGCTGGGACTGGAGCTCACACCCCACACGTGGCTGATCTGTGGACATCAGCTTGTCGTATTCATGTGTCTGCCTCTGCTGCCCCTTTTCCTCTCCTCCGTCTCATTTTCCCGTCTGGTCACGTGTCCTGTGGTTTTTTTTTTACTGTGTTTTGGACGCTGTATGCAAAGGAACCACAGGGCCGAAGCAATGTCGTCTTCCCCAGAGAGCTCTGTCAGGCAGAGGCCGTGAGGGGCGGATCCCCTCCCACGCTGAGCTGGGCTGGAGTTTCAGAAGTGTCCAGCGCAAGGCAGACGTGGGGGCATCTGTAGTCCCAGCTACTCAGGAGGCTGAGGCAGGAGGATCACTTGAGCCCAGGAGTTCAAGACCAGCCTGGGCAGCATAGGCCCAGTCTTTTTTAAAAAAGAGAGAGAGAGACACTGAGACTCTAGGGAAAAATCTGTAGTACATCTGTTTTCAGCCCCTCCCTCTGGTGACAGTTCTTTGGGGCCAGAGATATTTTTCAAGATAATAGATTTAGGGATCAGACTGTTGAGGTTCAATTCTTAGCTCTTCTCTTTACCTGCTTTGTGAGCCTGCACAAGTAACCTATCTGTACCTCAGTTTCCTCACCCTTAATAATAAAAGTACCTGCCTCAGGGTTCTTTTGAACCCTTAAGAGATAATTTAAAAAAAAAAAATTTCTTGCAGTCAGTGCTGGGGATTGCACCCAGGGCCTTGCCGGCTGATTAGAGCAGGAGGCTGTGGAAACACAAATGGGTGCTGTGTGAACAGGCACCGTGTTGCTGCTGTTACCATTGTGGTCACGGTCTTCATCCTCTTTGCTGTTTGTGTGCGTGTGTGGTCCCAGGGACTGAGCCCTAGGGCTCTTTGCCACTGAGGTGCATCCTTGCCCTTCTTACTTAGAGACAGGGTCTCACAAGTCGCCCAGGCTGGCCTTAAACTTGGGATCCTCCTGCCTCTGCCTCCCAGGTAGCTGGGATTACACGTGCACAGCACCACACGCAGCCCTCTGTGTCCCTAAGAGTCCTGTGGGCCAGGTTGTGTTCTAGCCATTGAGCACCTAGCAGTGCCCGGAGCAGACGGAGCCCAGGCTTCTGTGGGTCTGACAAACAGTAGCATAATTAGAATATCTAATTAAAAGCAGAAAGGAGGTTCTGGGTGGAGAAGTCAGATCCCAGCCTGACCTGGTGGGGAGGGGGTGATGTGAGACTTCTGCAACTTGGGGCCCGGGTTTGGCACTTGCTGAGGACTCATTCTTCTCCCCCATCCCACCCTCCCTGCAGAGGGCCCAGGCCAGCGGTCAAGACTGGCCTCCATGCTCGACTCAGACACTGAAGGCGAAGGGGACATCGGAAGTACCATCAACCCATCGGTGGCCATGGCCATTGCGGGTGGCCCCCTGGCCCCTGGCTCCCGGACCAGCATCTCACAGGGCCCTCCAACCGTAAGTACAAGGCTTGTGCCCGGGGACACCATCCAACTGGCTGAGAGAACTCATGTCATGAGAATCACCTGGGCCAGTATTCGCTCAAGTGGAGAAAATGAGCCAGGTCTCTGGCCCTCTCTGGCCCCAGGCATCTCGCTCCGGCTGCCCGCTTTCTGCCGAGTCCAGCCGGACGCTGCTGGTGTGCGTGCTGTGGGTCCTGAAAAACGCAGAGCCAGCCCTCCTGCAGCGCTGGGCGGCTGACCTGGCCCTGCCGCAGCTGGGAAGGCTCCTGGATCTGCTGTACCTCTGTCTGGCGGCCTTCGAGTACAAGGTCCTAGGGAACGGACGGGGCTGTGGTGCAGGGCAGGCTCAAGGGGCCCAGGGGCCGGCGCGCAGGGGGTGGGCTGGCGCGCAGGGCGGGGGTGTCTGCGCACAGGCTCCCGCCAGGCTGAGGTCAAAGGGGGCTGATTTCTGTGTGAGCCAAGGAATAGGAATAGAATTTGGAAGGTGGTGAGATGGGAGAGGGAGGAGTGAGCTGCGTCTTCTAGCGAAGGTCCTAGAGGTCACTCTGAACCCCAGTCCTCTGGGCCCCCAGGGGAAAAAGGCCTTCGAGCGCATCAACAGCCTCACGTTCAAGAAGTCACTGGACATGAAGGCCCGGCTAGAGGAGGCCATCCTGGGCACCATCGGGGCGCGGCAAGAGATGGTGCGGAGGAGTCGCGGTGAGAGGAGGACCTGTCCCCGCCAGCAGGCCACCTCGGTCCCCCAGCAGCAAGCTTTCCCCAGAAGGAAGACTGTCAGCTGGGGGGTGGCTCGTTGGTGGAGGCTTGCCTACCTCGCTCAGGCCCTGGGTTCCATCCCCAGTCCCCCATGTGTCACTAGTGTCCATATTCTCCATCTATCCTCCTGTTATTTGGGTTTGGGGTGCCTGCCTACTCAGCAAGGTTTAGCTTTGCCCAGCGTCCCTCAGGATTTCCCCGTGACAGTGTCTTCGTACCTGTGTTTTTCCCATGCTCATGTGTGTCGTCCTGTTTTTATCCATCTATGAACATGCCCTCACATCGCAGAGAGGAGCCCATTTGGGAACCAGGAGAATGTTCGATGGCGCAAGAGCGTTACACACTGGAAACAAACATCAGACCGCGTGGACAAGTAGGTGTGGGCAGTGGAGAAGAAGTCCATGTGATACTGTATGTGATACTGTAACAAGCTACTCCAGGAAGGCTCTTTATAAAGAAAAGAGGTTTCTCAGTTGTACAGCACTTATTTAACACGCCTAAGGCCCTGGGTTCATTCCCAGCACCACACACACAACAAAAAAAAAAAAAAGAGAGAGAGAGAAAGAAGAAGAAAAGAAAAATGGTTTAGAGTCTGAAAGTCCAAGAGCAGGTGACCCCATCAGTTTTTGCCTCTGGCAGATGGCATCATGGTGGTGGGAGCCTGTGTGGGTGGAACCAGGCTTTTCCACCAACCCACTCTGGAGAACTAAGGAGTCCCACAAGAACGACCTTAATCTCTTCTGAGGGATGCAAGGACATTGCGCTAGTCCCCACTTCTGAATATTGCCATACTAAGGACCAAGCTGTCAGCACGTGAGCCCTTGAGGGACATGCAGCCTCTATGGAACCGCAGCAGGCAGGGAGGGGTTCTAGAGAGCTGCTGCCCCGCTGGTCAACCAGTGGAGGAAGGGAGCTCAGTTGTGACGTGGGATCTGGCCCTGAGTGGCTTCACAAGACCTCATCTCCCCTTCAGGACCAAGGATGAAATGGAGCATGAGGCCTTGGTGGACGGGAACCTGGCAACAGAGGCCAGCCTGGTGGTTCTGGACACGCTGGAAATCATCGTTCAGGTAGGGCTTGATCCAGCATGTGCCCACTCAGTGCCCTGTGATCTCCAGCTCTACGCTCCCTTTCCTTCCCTAAGCCTGTAACCCGCCCAGTCTCTAATACCTGGATTTCTGGCACCTTTCCCCATAGACGGTGATGCTGTCAGAGGCGCGAGAAAGCGTCTTGGGCGCGGTACTGAAGGTTGTGTTGTACAGTCTGGGCAGCGCCCAGAGTGCCCTCTTCTTGCAGCATGGCCTGGCCACCCAGCGGGCTCTGGTGTCCAAGGTGAGCACCCCTCGACTTCCACAGTTCACAGAGTCATAATAGCTGCCCATCGACTGGGCATTTACTTGACAGTTTCGTGAAACAGTCTCCTTAGCTGCAGTTTCCAGAGGAAAGGACACAGCAAGGGTGCAGAGCCAGCTCTGACTTCACAGGCCACTGTTGATGGCCAAAGAGAGCAGAACACCGATGCCCCTGCCCAGCCCCATCTGGCAGCTCCCGGGCCAGGACGGGGCAGGGCTAAACAGTGTCCTCTGGGTCCCGGGGGCAGTTCCCAGAGCTGCTGTTCGAGGAGGACACGGAGCTGTGTGCCGACCTCTGCCTGAGGCTCCTGCGACACTGCGGCAGCCGCATCAGCACCATCCGCACGCACGCCAGCGCCTCCCTGTACCTGCTCATGCGCCAGAACTACGAGATCGGCCACGTGAGTCGGGGAGGGGCTGCCTAGGCCCGGCTGGGTCAGGGCAGCTGTGGGGGTCACAGTGCCCCAAGGGGAAAGAGGGAGGGGTGGCGGTCCCCGAGCATCTCGGGCGGGCAGAGGGGTCAGGATGAGGGGTTCAGGTGGGATGAGCTCCTCCATGCAGATGGGGGTAGCAGCCGGCAGCCTGGGCAGGCACTCTACCTCCCCTGCCCCCACAGAACTTTGCCCGTGTGAAGATGCAGGTGACCATGTCACTGTCGTCCCTTGTGGGGACGACGCAGAACTTCAGTGAAGAGCACCTGCGACGGTCCCTCAAGACCATCCTCACCTACGCCGAGGAGGACGTGGGGCTGCGGGATAGCACCTTCGCAGAGCAGGTGACGCCCGTGTCCCACCCTGGGCCAGCGGTCTGCCCTCCCCTTCCCAGCCCTGACCCCTCCCTCGTTGGCCGCGGACATTCCCTGGCTCCAGGTGCAGGACCTGATGTTCAACCTGCACATGATCCTGACCGACACGGTGAAGATGAAGGAGCACCAGGAGGACCCCGAGATGCTCATCGACCTCATGTACCGGTGAGCCCGCCCGCCCGGCCTGCGGCCTCGTCCCGCGCCTCCTGGCCCCAGGAGAGAAGGGGCGGCAGGGAGAGGAGCAAGCCTGCAGAGACAGCAGGGACAAGTAAAGAGGGGCAGGAGAGCAGACAGGTGAAGCTGGCCGGCCAGCAGACCCCTGAGGGGGCGGCGAGACACAGGGGACCTCCAGGGAACGCACCGTGGAGCGTGTGTGCTGGCCAGCTCCCCTGCACTGTGACAGGGACCCGAGCTGTCAGCTCATAGAGAGAGAAGCTTCCTCCAGGCTCATGGTCTTGGAGGTTTTAGTCTGTGATCAGCCTCGTTCCTTTTGTGCCATGGAGAGAGACATGTGGTAGGAGCATGTGGCAGTGCAGAGCTCCTCCCTGTGACCAGGACACCGGGGAGGAGGAAGAGGCTGGGGCCCCAGATCCCCTTCAGGGCTTTCAGTGACCTGATGACATCTCTCGCGACCCCGCCTCTTAAGAGACCCACCACCTCCCGAGAGCCTCTGGGGGTCAGGCCTTTACTTCGTGGGCTCTGCGGCGGAGCGCTTCCCTGGCACATGCAAGGTCCTGGGTTTCATCTCCAATGTGGGGGGGACTCCAGATGATAACAGAATGACAGATGAGAACCAGGACAAGTGAAGGGGAGGAGAGGTGAGGGGAGCAGAGACTGGCGAGTCACCTGTAGTGCCAGGTACTCCCGAGGCCGAGGCAGGAGGATCGCAGGCTCACGGCCAGCCTGGGCAACTTGGCCAGATGCTGTGTCAAAGTAAGATTTTAGAAAAGGCTGGGGAGGTAGCTCAGTGGTCGGGTGCCCTGTGCAAGGAAGGAGGGAGGGAAGGAGGGTGGGGCAGGAGGGAAAGGAAAGAAAGAAAAGAAACGTGGAGTTGGGAGCTGGGCAGGTGGACCCACCTGTTGGAGAGAGGGATGGCGGGGCACCTGGGAGGTGCCCACGGGGGTCAGGTGACACGGCGCACAGAATGGAATGGTGAGTTCAGGGGGGTCAGGGTTCCACAGGTGAGCTCATGAGCAGGCAAAGTGAGAGTGACCTGGGGTGGCAGTTGAGGGGACAAGAAAGAAGGAGGGGGTGGGATAAGTGAGGAGACAGGCAGATGGGGGAGGAGGGGAGATGATGTACGGCAGGAGACAGGTAAGCAGAAGGTGGACGAGGCGCAGCAGAGGAGACTTACAGGTCACCAGGAAACAGGTCACAGAGGACAAGTGAGGAGGGAGATGAGGGGAAGACGTGAGGTGGGCCAGGAGGGGCCAGGTGAGCGGGAAGGCAGGTGTGGGAATGGATGAGGGGACAGGCAGGTGGGGGGATGGGTGGGGGGCAGACAGGTACATGGGACCAGGTGAGCAGATGGGCGGCCCATGGCAGAAGGTGGGGTAGTGAGCCTCGTGGGTGGATGGTGCGTGGGAGAGACCCGTCCTCACGTCCCTCTCACTTGGACACCAGGATCGCCCGGGGCTACCAGGGCTCCCCGGACCTGCGGCTGACGTGGCTGCAGAACATGGCGGGGAAGCACGCGGAGCTGGGCAACCACGCAGAAGCCGCCCAGTGCATGGTGCACGCCGCCGCCCTGGTGGCCGAGTACCTGGCCCTGCTCGAAGACAGCCGCCACCTGCCTGTGGGCTGTGTGTCCTTCCAGGTGAGCAGGCTGGGGTGGCGTGGCGAGCAGGGAGGGGAAGGCCAGGTGGGCCAGTCCAGGGTCTGACGCCACCTCCCACCCCAGAACATCTCGTCCAACGTGCTGGAGGAGTCCGCCATCTCCGACGACATCCTGTCTCCTGACGAGGAGGGCTTCTGCTCTGGGAAGCACTTCACGGAGCTGGGGCTGGTGGGGCTGCTGGAGCAGGCGGCCGCCTACTTCACCATGGTGAGGCCCGGGGTGTCAGCTGACCTCTGCCCCTGCCTTTCCCTGACTTAGCAAGGACAATGTTGCTCCTCAGAAGCCCTCTTCCTGCCTTTCTCCCCATTACACCTTTGAAACAGGCCTGGCTGTAGCCAGCCCTCCTTCCACACACAGCTGCAACTGGAGGTTTGTTTCCATAGAACCTTTGCAGCAATGGGAGGGAAGCTTATTGCTTCTGCCCTTTTCTGTCCATAAAACCAGCCTCCGAGCCAGGCGCCGTGGCTCTCACTTGTCATCCCAGCTACTCAGGAGGCTGAGGCAGGAGGATCGCAAGTTAGAAATTTAGCAATGCCTTGTCCCAGAATAAAAAAATTAAAAGGCCTGGGGTATATGTAGCTCAGTGGTAGAGCATTAGTCTAGCTAGCGGGCACAAGGCCCTGCAGAATAATAAATAAATAAAATATAAAAGCAATTCCCACTCCACTCTTTGGAGCACCTATTCCATTTTATGACATGAAGTGTGGCCCAATTCTGGAATTGAAAATAAAGCCAATTAACAGTTTTAAGTGACTGGGGATGTAGCTTATTGGTAGAACACGTGCTTAGCATGTGTGAGGCCCTTGGTTCCACCCCTAGTACCAGGTGGTGGTGGGGGGAGTTTAAAGAAAGTTGTAATATGCCCCCTGCCCCATACCCACCACCCCAATTCTGCAGTTACCTGTGTTGTTCTGAACCTGTTTCATCTCTTCTTCGTCCCTAACATTTTTTTCCTAGAGTTTATTTTAGAGTATTTTTTGTTTTTTGTTTTTTTTTTGACATATAAAAGGACAGAGTTCACAGTTTTTATAAAATATATTCGATAGTGCATTTTAAACCCTCCACAACACACCCACCCCCCCCACCCCCACTCAACATGGTCCAGCTGGTAGTGGACATCACCAGGGGGTTATTAAGAATGCAGATGGGGGGGGGCTGGGGTTGTGGCTCAGCAGTAGAGTGCTTGCCTAGTGCCCGTGAGGCACTGGGTTCGATCCTCAGCACCCCATAAAGGAATTGTGTCCATCTACAACTAAAAACATATTTAAAAAACACAGAGTCCTCGGCCTCTCCTAGCCCTCCACACCAGGCCCTGAACTTAAACGAGACTCGTATGCCTGTGCACGCCTGAGACGCTCCTGCCTGAAACACGTCCCAGCTGTCACCCGTCATGTGCTCACTGCCTCTGTGTGTGGCCCTCACTGACAGAAAAAAGCCCTTTACAAAACTCTCCTCCCTCAGGAGCGAGTTCATAGGGATGCTTTACTATCGCCTCATCCCGGTGCACGTTTAGATGTCCCTGATGTCTCCTAGTTATCATTTTGGAGACTGGGGGTACAGCTCAGCGGTAGAGCACATGCTTGGCGTGCACAGGGCCCCGGGTTCAGTCGCCGACACTGTGTGTGTGTACGTAGTTTTTTTTTGTTGTTTTTTTTTTGTTTGTTTGTTTTTGCCTTTGCCTGTCTTGAACCAGGGTTCATAAGGGGACCACCATTATTATGGCTGATGGGGGTCTTTCTGCGTGTGGGGGATGGGGTTCTGGGGGTGGAACCCAGGGCCTCTCACAGGGTAGGCAAGTGCTGTACCACTAAGCTGCAGCTACAGCCCCAGTCCCTTTTAAAAATTTTTAAATTGATATGTAATTATTGTATTTATGGGGTACAATGTGATTCCTGTTTCTGGGAATTGTATTTATGGGGTACAAAGTGATTTCTGTACTGGGAATTGAACCCAGGGCTGCTTAACTACTGAATCACATCCGTAGCCCTTTTTTAAAATATTTTATTTAAGAGACAGGGTCTTGCTAAGTTGCTGAGGCTGGTTTTGATCCTCCTGCCTGATGTTTTGGTACAAGTATGCGATGATATAAGCATAGATACAGTGTCTACACCATATGAATCAGATACCAGTATGGAATAAGCAAATTAGGGTAACTAGTGTCTCTATCAACTGAAATATTTATTATTTCTTCAGTTAAAAACATACAAAGTCCTCTCATCTTTCCTTTTTTTTGATGGTGCTGGGATAGAACCCAGAGCCTCACACAATCTGAGCAAACTCTCTACCACTGAGCTGCACCCATCCATCTTCCAGCTATTTGGGAATGTGTGATACTTTATTGTTAGCTTCATCATCCTGCTAATAGTTAGTGTTATGCATCTTAAGTCTTTTTAAAACACTTTTTTTTTTTTTTTGGTACTAGGGATTGAACCTGGGGGCTCTTTACCACTGAGTTATATCCCCAGCCCTTTTTATTTTTTTTATTTTGGGACAGGATCTCACCAAGTTGCTGAGGGCCTCAATAAATGGCTGGAGTTGGCCTTAAACTTGCAACCCTCCTGCCTCAGCCTCCAAGTCTCTGGGTTCGTAGGCGTGCACCACTGGACCTGACTTAAAATGCTTTTCTAAAATAGTTTTGAGGAGTTTTCGTTTAGAGCAAAATGGACCAGCAAGTACAGAGATTTCCCATATCCTCCTTCCCAACACTGCACTATCAACGTCTCTCCGAGTGACACATTTGCTGCAGTCCGTGAACCTACATTGACACATTGTCACCCAGAGTTCATAGTTCACAGCAGGGTTGTTTTGATACATGTACAATGACATTCATTCACCATCATAGTATCATACAAGGTAATCTCACTGCCCTGACTCTGAACAGTCTTTTAATCTAAAAAGACAAAAACTGGGGAATCCGTTTGCAGTCAGTTCCCTATATTTTTGAAATAAGGTTTTAGGCCTTTTTGTTTTGTTTTGTTTTGTTTTTTTTGTCATGCTGGGTATGGAACCCGGGAACCCAGAACTCGGGCATGCCAGGTAGGCACTCTACCACTAGGTACACCCACATCCCTCCCAGTGAGATTTTTTTTCAATATGCCAACTCCTCTAGTGATGTTTTAATTATTTAATTATTGTCACTTTGTTGGAGTCTTCAAAGACAATGTCCCTGGGTAGAAGCCAGAGAGTGGACACAGACTTCTGACAGTCAGTCAACAAACACTTAAGGGTACCTGCTGTGTGCCAGGCTAGATGCAAATGATTATTGTCACGTGCCAGGAAACAGTTGGGCATGGAAGTCCGGCACCAGGCCAGATGGGCTGGTGTTTAGATCCTGGCCTCAGGAACCCCTTCATGTCTCTGAGGCTCAGTTTCCCCACCACCAGTGAGAAGGAGTTCCAGGGCTGGAGGTGGAGCTCAGTGGTAGAGCACCCTCCTAGCATATGCAAAGCCCTGGGGTCCATCCCCAGCGCTGGGAGGGGGGGGGATGATCACAGAGCTCCTCTCAGCAATAAAGGAACAAAATACAGATGTACCCAGCACCTGAAATTGGAAGCTCGTTACAAATTGTAGAGAGCACAGAGGGCTCTGTGGGGGCCAAGCAGAAAGGCTAGTGCCCCATCTGGGTGACAGTGGTCAGGGTGGACTTCCTGTAAGAGGTGAGGGAGAGCTGGTAGGAGCAGAGTAGGGGGACAGGAGCAAAGCCAGCAGGGGTTCTAGGCAGCACAGAGGGTTGGGGGATCCTGACCCCATGCCTTCCACCCCCCACCCCAGGGTGGGCTCTATGAGGCAGTGAATGAAGTCTACAAGAACCTCATCCCCATCCTGGAAGCCCACCGTGACTATAAGAAGCTGGCCTCAGTACACGGCAAGCTGCAGGAAGCCTTCACAAAGATCATGCACCAGGTGGGCCCAGGACACGATCCCCAGGACTGCCTTTGGGCCCCCTATCCCCATCCCTATCCCCAGCTGACCTTGACTTTCCCCCACAGAGCTCTGGCTGGGAGGTGAGTCCACTTGCCCTCCAAGGCCACCTGCCTCAGGGACCCTTGTGATGCCTGGTCAACCGCGGTCAGGGACCACTAGGGGGCACAAGAAGAGCGTGACCACTGGCCAAGGGGGCCCGAGGCTCTGTGGGTGATGACACACCCCCCTCCACCTCCCCCCTTTCCCCAGATGTTCCCCCCTGCCCCAGATCTCCAGGGCACGATGTGAGTCACCCAACTGGTGACTCTCGAGACACCCATCCCGCAGGCAGGGCTAGCCGTTGCTGCTGCATGGGGGGTGTGGAGGGAGGGGCTGCGGGTCTCCCTCGCCCTCTCTCAGCCTCTGCCTGTGTCTCTCTCCTCCGTCTCTCCCCAGCTGTCTCTGGCCTGTCACTCTGGCTCTCCCTTTCTAAGTGTCTAGTCTCTGTCCTGCCTCCACAACTCCCAGCTTCCCACAGGATCTCTGCTCCTCATCTCTGGTTAATGCCCCCCCAGTCCCGCCTCTTCCCTTCTATTTTTAGGCATCTCCTAGTTTAGGGAGAATTTTCTGGCCAAAGATGGCAGGAACCCAGAGTCCTGGCAGGCATGCTGGGTGGGGGCCCCTCCCTCCCCAAAGCCCTGATCTCTCTGCCCATGGAGTGATTCTCATAGGGGGCCATGGCCAGGACCCGAGGGGAGGGGGGTGACATCTGACCCCTGCCATGACTGTCTCTCTCTGTGCACCCCCCACCTCCGGCCCCACCATGTCTGCTCCGCCCTGCCCGGATCTGCCTTGGTGAGTGATCTGAGCACCCAACTTCCTTTCCTGGGGGAGGTGGCATTCTTGGGGTGAAGAGGGATTCCTTCTTGTAAACGTCAGGCTGCGGCAGGAGAGCAATGCCCTAGAACAATGCAGCCAGAGCCTCTGTCCCAAAGCAAAAGACAACCGGATCACCCTTCAGCCATTCAAGCATTTATGTAGCACCTGCTACATACCAGCCCCATGGGCATCGGGACCCAGATATGAGCAATACAGTCCCGGTCCTAATTTGGTATTGGGATCCAGATGATGAACCGCTGCAGAGGGAGGCGGGAAAAACAGAAGTCTGGGGTGTTAAATGAGAACAACAACTCGGGGAGGTAGACAGGTCGGGGAGTATGGGCAGTTGGCTGTGGTCCAGGCCTACGCCCTGAAATTCTCCAGGTCCTCTGCTTGTGCATAACCCCCTCCTGATGTTCTCGGGGTTCCCCTTGTCCATGCCAACTTCTTCCCCAGCCCTATCTGGCTTCCCTCCGCATTCTGCCTCGTGGGGCACAGGGACACCCATCTCTGGATTAGGGAGGCCTCCAGAGGTGCCTCCCAGACAACAAAACCCCATTCTCCCAGCCCCAGCGTGTATTCGGGACGTATTTCCGAGTGGGCTTCTATGGCGCACGTTTTGGGGACCTGGATGAGCAGGAGTTTGTGTACAAGGAGCCCTCAATCACCAAATTGGCCGAGATCTCCCACCGATTAGAGGCAAGTCCAGTCTCTGGGGGATGGGGGGGGGGGGCGGACAGGACTCCAGGCTGCCTGGGGACTGGCGTGGGGGCTGCCATCGTACAGATCCGAGTCAGCCCCATGTCCTCAGGAGTTCTACACAGAGAGGTTTGGGGACGATGTGGTGGAGATCATCAAAGATTCTAACCCCGTGGACAAGTCCAAGCTGGATCCACAGAAGGTGGGCTCTCCACCATCCTCCCAAAATCCTATATAAAAGGAGATTCTAAATACTACTTCCCAGAGAAGCTAAAGTCCTATTCCTCTTACACAACTCCAAAACTTATTTTCCTAGGGGAGCCTAAGGCCTATTCCTCAGGGCAGTCCCCGTCATCCACATGTAGGAAGACCTGGGAAGCCTAGACTCAAAAGCCCCCAGACTCAGGGCAGCCAGGGCCTCTTTCATCAGGCCTGGGGCCCCTGGTGCCTGTGCTGGGGCTGCGGAACCCTCACCCCCACCCCACACCCCAGGCCTACATCCAGATCACTTATGTGGAGCCGCACTTCGACACTTACGAGCTCAAGGACCGCGTGACCTACTTTGACCGCAACTACGGGCTGCGAGCCTTCCTGTTCTGCACGCCCTTCACACCGGATGGGCGCGCACACGGGGAGTTGCCGGAGCAGCACAAGCGCAAGACCCTGCTCAGCACTGAGCACGCCTTCCCCTACATCAAGACGCGCATCCGTGTGTGCCACCGGGAGGAGGTGGGCGCGGGGAGGGGAGGGGGCATCAGACTGAGCAGGCTCCGGGAAGGGGAGGTGTAGGGACCCTAGACCTAGGTTGGCTCAGCAATCCAGACCTAGAAAGGGGTGGCGTGGGGATCCCAGATCAAGGAAGACCCAGAAAGGAGAGGTACTGTGAACTGTTGGTCCAGGGCAACCCAGAGAGGTCTGGATGTACAGTCCATCCCCTTCCAGCCAGAGAGGAAAGGCCTGGAGACCCCAGATCCAGGAAGAGGCTCAAGTACCCCAGAACTGGGTTGGAGAGGTGGGGGGCACCTCAAACTCTGACCTCCAGACCCAGGGAGGCCTGGAGACCCTAGACATAGGGACACTGGACTCAAGGGCACCAGTCCTAACCTCTAAGGCTGGACCCTAACCAGGCCAACCACAGAGTCAAAGGCAGCTGCACCAGTACCCCTGCCATGGCAGAGCCCAGCAGACAGGAGCCCCCAGGGCCCATTCATTGCCAGCCTCTCAGGCCCTCTACCCTCAGTGGGATCCCAGCTTCCTTGGGCTGACCTGGGTCAGGACACCATCAGGCCCCAGCAAGTGTATACACCCTCCCTCACCCGCAGACAGTGCTTACACCAGTGGAGGTGGCCATCGAGGACATGCAGAAGAAGACACGGGAGCTGGCCTTTGCCACTGAACAGGACCCTCCAGATGCCAAGATGCTACAGATGGTGCTGCAGGGCTCTGTGGGGCCCACCGTGAACCAGGCACGGCTGGTATGGGGGGTGCAGGCTCCCAGGGTGACTCTAGACCCCATGCAGGCACCCTCATGGGTCCCTGTCACCCTGTAGGGTCCCTTGGAGGTGGCTCAGGTATTCTTGGCAGAGATCCCAGAAGACCCCAAGCTGTTCCGGCATCATAACAAACTTCGGCTTTGCTTCAAGGACTTCTGCAAGAAGTAGGTCTGACACTCTCCCTAAGGCTCCTGTGTCCCCCGTAGGCTCCTGTGTCCCCCGTTCCAGCTCTTCATTTAACTGGCCCCCGCTCCTGATGATAGCTCCTCCTCAGTTTGCCTGACCCCCTGGTGGGCCTCCCTGCAGGCTGGGTCCTCAGGGACTTGCTTTCTCTGCTGACCATCTCCTGCCCTCTGGCCCTCAGATGTGAGGACGCTCTGCGGAAGAACAAAGCCCTGATTGGGCCTGACCAGAAGGAGTACCACCGAGAACTGGAGCGCCACTACTGCCGCCTGCGGGAAGCGCTGCAGCCCCTGCTCACCCAGCGCCTGCCCCAGCTGCTGGCCCCGGCCCCAGCCAGCCTCAGGTGTCCAACCTGGGCCCCCTACCCTACAGAGGGCAAGCGGAGGCTGGCCAGGACAGACACACCCGCATAGCAACACTGGCGGCGCTCAAAGCTTTGCATATCGTCCATAAGTACAAAGGCAGGGCAGTCTCTGGGCGGCCATGTCCCTGACATGTGTCTTCAGCTGTCTGACCCTTGGTTTCCACATCTGTGAAACTGGCCGGATTCATACCTCTCATGGCGGATTCCAAGAATCTGCAAACCCCACAGCCAGATCAGGGCGAAGATAAAAGGGGCAGGAGAGATCTTAAAAAGATCTTTGGAAGAGGAGGGGGCGGTGTCATAAGAGGAGGTGGAGGAGGGAGCCCTGTGGAGTTGGAGGCCCTGCTGGGGACCCATGCTGACTAACCCTGTTCCTCCCCCAGGAACTCTCTGAACAGAGCAAGTTTTCGGAGGGCAGACCTCTGAGCCCAGAGGACCAGCATCCAGGCCTCAGCTGTCTGTGCCTTGCTGGGAGTCGCCCCTACTGCCCTCTCAGCCTCAGGGTGCCTGCACTGTACTTGGGGTTGAGCCCTCTGCCCCTCTGTCTGTCTGCTCCTGTCTGTGTGCACTGATGCTCCCTAACTTTTTTAATTTAAAATGGTTTTTATATGCAGCCTGTATGATGTGGTCACTGGGGGATGGGCCACGTGTGTACAGTCCATCCCCTCACAGCCATGTGTCCTGTGACACCCACTGAGACACTGATAACCTCCTGGGTGCTGGGGACAGTGGTGACTGCCCTCGTGAAGCTGACACTCTGGTGGGGAAAGTGACACAAATAGTCCACAAGTCACTGGGAATAATAACACTTATCAAGTCCTCACCGAGTGCTTCCAGAAGAGCCGGCCACCCCGGGATGGGGGTGTAGCTCAGTGGCAGAGCATTTGCTTGGCAGGCATGGGGCCCTGGGTTCAGTCCTAGCAAGGTGAAACTTTTTTTAAAGTTTAAAAAATGTGGCCACCCCATTTATGGGCTTTTTTATTGAGGGACCTCTATTGGGCTCCTGCCTAGTGGTTAGGCAATCTTCTCCACATTCCTGTCAGATTGACGACATGATTAGCCCCATTTTGCAGATGGGGAAACTTGGGCTCTGCAATAAAAGATGGATGAGCCTGGGATTGGAGTCCAGGTCTGGCTGACTCTGGCGCCCAGGCCTTAGCCGCCGCCTATGCAGCCTCGCGCTAGAGCAGCCCCGTCCCAGCCCGCGATGGTCACGCCACCGTGTACCAGGCCTGCGCTGGGCGGCTTCCAGCCCTGCGCGGGGCAGGGGGTGGGGGGGAAGGGTGACCTCCCGCCCCAGAGCCCTCCCGGAGCTGGGCCCCGGCCAGCCCCGCCCCCCGCGGCCGCCCAGATGCAGAGGGCGGGGGAGGCCAGCGGTGGGGGATCCAGCCCCTGGGACGGCTGGCGGGGACAAAGGGGGACGAGTCGGGCACCCGCGACGTGCACACACACCTGCCGTGCAGGTGAGACCGCGTCCACCCCACCCCTCTGCCTTTCCCCTGACCCTACTGGCCTGGGGCACCCGAGGGGCGGGGCCTGCCGGGGGCGGGGCCGGGGCGGGGCCAGCCCGAGGGCCGGGCGGCCAGGCGGCGGCGCGGAGGACGCAAGGGCGGCGGGACGCAGGGACGGCGGCGGCCGGAGCGCGCCAGGCGAGTAGGACCCGGGCTGGGGTCGGGCTTCGAGTCGGGTTCGGAGTTCGTGTGCGGTGCCTTCCCCACCTCCAGCTCCGGGCACAACCTCGTGGTTCCTTAGGAGCCACTGCCTCCAACCTCAACTGTCCCGAACTTTCCCGACTGAGAGCATCTGGGTCTCGCGCCCCTGTCCCCTCCCCATCTTTGACCCTAGCCCCACTTCCCTCTTCCCGCATCCACCTCCATCCCTCCCCCGTGCCCTGTCCCTCTCCCCCACCCCTGCCTCCCCTCCACCTCTCTCCTTCGCCGCCTCTCTCCCTCTCTCGGCCCCTGTCCTGCCCTCCCGCCCTTCGGTCCCTCCTCCCGCCCTCTGTGGCAGGGCCAGGCCCCAGGCGGCGGGAAGGCGGCCCGGCGTCCGGCCGGGCCGGGCTGGGCCTGGGCCTGGCTGCTGGGTCGGCGTGGGGAGCGGCAGCTGTTTGCTATTAGCCTGGGACCCCGCAGGCCCCGCCCCTCCCTGCATGGGGCGGGGTATCCTCGCCCCCAACTTTGGGGCGGAGAGAGGGGCAGAAAAACCCTCGGAGATGTCCTGGCTGGCAGGGAGGTGCTTTGGGGAGCTCCTGAGCTCCCCCACCTGACCCTTCTTGGAGACCCCTGTACCCCTTCCCTGAGCTCCCCACCTGACCCTTCTTGGAGACCCCTGTACCCCTTCCCTGAGCTCTCCACTTGACCCTTCTTTCCCCTCCTGTTCCTCCAGGAGTCCTTCCACGCACATGCCACCACCCCACACTCCCAGTGTCTCTTTCTCTGGCCATGGAAGTTGGTCAGATAATTGGAGACCTGCAGACCTCCATGTCTGGGAAATGGGTAGAGGGCCTTGGAGTCTGCAGGGAGAGACTTGGTGGGTTCTAGTGGAGCGGCTTTTCCACTGCCCAAGTGACAAGTCGCTGCACTTTTCTGCCCCCTTAGGTTCTCCATCTGTAAGCCAGAGTAATAACTACCCACCTTGACTATTGTTATAATGTTGATGTTATTTGCTACACCTCCTGGGTATACCTGCTCCCCCTGCCCCAGGCTATACCAAACCTGCTCCCTGCCTCTGGGTCTCTTCTAAGTCCCCAGAAAATATTTCAGATCAACTTCCTGTTGCTCATGGGGGTGAGGCTGCAGGCAGATGGAAAACCAAATTTCCTACAACTGGTGACCGTGCATTCCAGGTGTGGAAAGCCAGTGAAGCGAGGACAGAGACGTGGAGAGAACAGGCAAAGAGAAGTGGAGAGACTGAGAGACAGAGAGGTGGAGAGAGAGGCAGAGAAGAGTGGAAAGAGAAAGACGTGGAGAGAGACTAAGCAAGTCAGGACGAGAAGACATACTCAGCTGTCCCTGGAACCCCAACCCCGCCTTCATGCCCAACAGGTGCCCCACTTGGTCCATCTTCCCAGGTACCCATTGCCCAGGTACCCTCATGCCAGAAAGGGTTCACTTTCTTTGTGGGATGAGCTGTGGGTTCTGCAGCAAGGTGGCTAGAAGTCAGATTGCAGAAAGGACTGGCCAAGTTCAGGTAGAGTTTGGGGACAAAAGGGCCCTGCCTAGTCTCCAGGGCTGAGGGGGGTTTAGTGAGAAGCCCTGATTGTTCCTCCCTTTTGAAGCCTCCAGGCGCCCCCTCTTACTTCCTCCCCTCCACCCCATGGCTTCCCGGGCCTCCGCCCCAGCCCTCTATCCCTGCTGCACCCCCAAGCCCGGACACATCCTGGGGGGGCAGGAAGTTCTGTGTAGCCCAGCAGCGAAACTGTTTATTTTTAGAGAAAATTGTTTCCATAAAGGGGAAGGGCTTCGTGCCTCCCACTTTCCCTACCCCCCATCAGGGCTCTCTGCCTTGGGGTCGCCTAGGGGTCCACTACCCCGTGTGGCTCCTTAGATCCTTGCAGGAAGACTGTCCCCCGTTAGCACCCCAGCCTGTCTGTCTTAGTCCCCAATTTTTTCTGTGGCCAGCTCCAGGCCTGGGCTGAGGAGAGGGGGTTCAGGAAGGGTGGGGCTGTCAGGCTTGGGGCCCCCGGCCCTGGGGCCGAGTGGAGGCAGGGCTGTGGGAACAGCTGGAGCCTGTCCAGGGGCTGGACAGATGTGCACGCAGGCCTTAGGTTTGGTTTCTTTGTTCCGGGCCTTTCCTTGGCTGGGCAGAGTGTGCATATGAGAGGGTCCCAGACCTGGGTGGAGCCACTGTGTGGCCACATTCCCCTCCCCCTGCAGACTCCTCCTGACCCGTTCCACCACCCCCTCTCCCCAGGTAACCTTCAGCCAGTGCTGCAGGCAGTCTGACTCACTGTCCCCCAAGTGACTCCTGAGGAACAACTGCAGACAAGAAGATGGCCCAAGTCCTGCATGTGCCCGCCCCTTTCCCAGGTCAGGGGTCTGGGGTGGAGGGGGAAGGGCCCTGCCCTGGGAATTCTGTCCAGGGCTTTGCCCTGAGGGCCTGAGGGGGAGGCCACAGCCCAGCCCTGGGAGGACTTGAAGGAGCAGAATCTTGCTGGGGTGAAGGGGTAACCCGAGGGGGAGATAGGGACCTGTCCTGGGAGGCTGTTGGGGGGACATGGTGCAGCACTGGGGTCCTGGGCAGGAGAAGCACAGCCCTGCCGTGGCCGGGGGATCTGAAGGAAGGAACCTTCTCGCTGGGAAGGGGTTTAGTTTGAAGGGGCCAGAAATCCCTGTGCTGGGGACTTGGGAGGCACAAGAGAGGGTCAGAGTCAGAGTGGGACACCCTTTCCTTCTGGGGGTGGGCCCGGCTGTCCTGGGAGAGTGTGGGGGAGAGACAGCCCTGCTGGGGGACCAGAGGGAGGCAGTCCGGCCCTCTGTGTCAGGGCAGGCGGGAGGACACCGAGTCTCCAGGGAGCTCAGCCCTGCCCTGGGAGGCCTGAGGGTGACCTGGAGTCGGTGTGGAACGCCAGGTGGGCTCCAGCCTTCAGGCACGCGGAACCTGGCCCTCCTGGGCATCAGCCTGGGCCCAGGCAGGGGGACAGCAGTGCTTAGAGGTGCTGGCCTCTCTCTCTCCACCCCAGGGACTCCGGGCCCAGCCTCCCCACCTGCCTTCCCCGCCAAGGAGCCTGACCCACCCTACTCGGTGGAGACCCCCTACGGCTACCGCCTGGACCTGGACTTTCTCAAGTACGTGGACGACATCGAGAAGGGCCACACACTGCGGCGGGTGGCCGTGCAGCGCCGTCCCCGTCTGGGCTCATTGCCACGAGGCCCTGGCTCCTGGTGGACGTCCACTGAGTCGCTGTGCTCCAACGCCAGCGGGGACAGCCGCCACTCGGCCTACTCCTACTGCGGCCGGGGCTTCTACCCGCAATACGGCCCCCTGGAGACGCGCTCCGGCTTCAACCCGCGGGTGGAGCGCACGCTGCTAGACGCCCGGCGCCTCCTGGAGGACCAGGCGGCCGCGCCCCCTGGCCTGGGCTCCCTGACGCCCAGCGCAGCCGGCTCCACGGGCTCCCTGGTGGGTGTGGGGCTGCCGCCGCCCACACCTCGAAGCTCAGGACTGTCCACGCCAGTGCCGCCCAGCGCCGGGCACCTGGCCCACGTGCGGGAGCAGATGGCCGGTGCCCTGCGGAAGCTGAGGCAGCTGGAGGAGCAGGTGAAGCTGATCCCCGTGCTGCAGGTGAAGCTGTCGGTGCTGCAGGAGGAGAAGCGGCAGCTCACGGTGCAGCTCAAGAGCCAGAAGTTCCTGGGCCACCCCACCGGGGGCCGCAGCCGCAGCGAGCTCTGCCTGGACCTCCCAGACCCGCCCGACGATCCGGCGGCGCTCGAGACCCGGAGTGTGGGCACCTGGGTCCGCGAGCGGGACTTGGGCGTGCCCGATGGGGAGGCGGCGCTGAATGCCAAGATCGCCGTGTTGGAGACCCAGCTCAAAAAGGCCTTGCAGGAGCTGCAGGCGGCCCAGGCCAGGCAGGCCGAGCCCCAGCCCCAGGCCTGGCCCCTGCCCGACAGCCCCATCCGAGTGGACACGGTCCGGGTGGTGGAAGGGCCGCGGGAGGTGGAGGTGGCGGCCAGCACGGCTGCTGGGGCCCCTGCACAGCGAGCCCAGAGCCTGGAGCCTTACGGAGTGGGCTTGAGGGCCCTGGCGACATCAGGAGGGGCAGAGAA
The DNA here is from genome assembly GCF_052094955.1 of Ictidomys tridecemlineatus. Lineage (NCBI taxonomy): Eukaryota > Metazoa > Chordata > Mammalia > Rodentia > Sciuridae > Ictidomys > Ictidomys tridecemlineatus. The sequence continues at coordinate 8,998,938 of NC_135478.1, read as the reverse complement.
CCCCCCCGTGTTCCGCAGCCACGAGGTGGTGGAGACAATGTGCCCGGTGCCCACTGCGTCCACTAGCAACGTCCACGTGGTCAAGAAGATCAGCATCACAGAGCGGAGCTGCGAAGGGGCGGCAGGTGAGTGTGGCACAGGGGGAGGGGAGAGTCTGTGGATTGTCTTTCTCTCCGCTGCTCATCCTGACCCTGGGAATGGCAGGGCCCAGCCCCAGCCTTTCACCAGCCGCATCATCCAGCTCTCAGAGCCTCTGTCTTTTCATCCACAAACAAGTGAGCCACTGACCCAGGGGCTGTAGAGACCATGTGGAGAAATTGGGTGTCTAGCGTGCGACCTTCTGCATGGCTCATTGTGAACTTCAGAACAGGAGTTATCTGGAGGAGGCTCTGTGTAAGTCTGTCGGTTAGCTGGGCAGAAACCCTCCTTGTGTATTCAGTAAGTGGCGGGAATCCATCTCTGGTACAGGAAACAGGTTGTTCACGTAACCGGCAGCCTCAGGTATAGCTGGATCCAAGTGCTCAGATGCCGTCAGGAATCTGTAAGTTATTGTCACTCTCCTTCCTACCCTGGAGATGGGCAGAGGAAGGTGGCCCCATTGCTCCAGGGCTTTTTCCTTCCAGCTCCGTGGAAAGGGAGCCCCTTGGTCTAAATAGTACCAGTCAAAGACCCAGGAGTGGCCTTCATTGCCGAGTCCTGGATCCTGAAGGAAGAGAAGGCTCTGTGGCCTTTAAGAGAGGAAGGGGGTGCTCCAGAAGAAGCGCTGAGTCCTCATGCCAGGAAAGAGGGTGCAGGGTGTGCAGAACATCAGCTGCCCAGCCACTGCTGCCCCGAGGGCCCAGGGAGAAGCTACCAGAATGACTCATAATAATGACAGCTGTTCTTTATTGAGTACCCGCTGAGGAGTGCTAAGTGCTGTGCAAAGTGTTTTACCCGAGGAGGGGTCATCTGTGCAGCCAGAGGACCTGAGTTCAGCTACACTTCCTGCTGTGTGATCTGGGTGAGCAATACCACCTCTCTGGGCCTTAGCTCACCTCTCTGTGAAGTAGCATAGTACTGGTTCCCACCTCTGAAACCCTGGTGAATTCACGTACACAGTAAGTGCTCCATCAGTGCTGCTTCTGCTAATAACTTTAGGTCAACCTGTTTATAGCTGGGGAGACTGAGGCTTCACTCGCTTCACTTCACTTCACTGAGGTGTCACAACCAGGAAGCAGCTGAGCCGGGATCTGAGCCCAGGCCAGCTTGAACCTGGGGCAGGGCTCCAAGGGGGGTCCCAGATTCTCCTCCCACCTGCAGGGTCAGCTGCCCAGCGCCCAACCAACATCCGGAGGGCAGGGACTGAGGGCAGGGACCCAGCTGTGCTTTCTCACTTCCCTGTGTTGTTCCTGGCCAACTCCGGACACCACTCCTCTGTTCCGTGTCCATCCAAACACCCAGCCCTGCGACTCTGGCCTTCAGCCAGCGGTCCCGCCCGGCCCAGCCTCGGAATCTCTGAGAGGCACCCTCCATTCCAGACATGCTTCCCAGGGCAGCCATGGGGCCTCCTGCTTGCAGGACATACAGACATAGCAGTGTCCACCCCCTGTGCAAGCTGCTGTCCCTGAAGGTCCTTCCTGGTGGCTTACTCCACTCCCTCTTGCTGCAGGCAACCTTGGTCTTTGCCTTGCTTGGGCAGAGCTGGAGTACATTCATTCATCTCGATATCTCATTTAGCAGACCTCTATGGAGAGCCCACTAGGAGCTGGACTGTTGTAGGCACTGGGAATGCAACCGTGAACTAGACAGACCAAAGCCCCTGCAACAACTGAACGAGAGACTGCAGTGATCGGAAATGTCACTTCAGGGAATTCACGTGTTTAAAGCAAAAAAGTAGAGACGTGGAATTGGGGACAGCTAGATAGGGTGGTGGCCTGGGTTCAGCTCTGACTTGCTGCTCCCTGTCCCTCGGTCCCGCAGCATGCTGGGTAAGCCCTCTATGCCTCAGGTCCTCATCCATGAACTGGGGGTCCTGCCCGTCTGTTACTGAAACACTCTGAGCCTTCGGTCACAGCCAAGGGCACGGCTCAGTGGTAGAGCAAGGGGTTTACATGTGTGAAGCCCTAGGTTCCCTCCCCAGCAACACGAAAAAGGGGGGGGAAAGGTGGAATCATGTCAAATGGTCAGCAGGGCCCAGGGCATGAGGCAGGGTGCAAGGTCACCTCCAGGCCTGGTGGCATCTCCCAACCAAGATGCAAAGGAGTCAGGTGGGCAAAGGAGTAAAGGAAACAGTGTTCTGGGCAAGGCCGAGCGGTCAAAGGCCCTAAGGTGAAGAAGGACTCCTCAAAGTGTCGAACGGAACCAGTCACTCTGGCAGCTCAGCTCCGGAGGCTGAGGCAGGAGGATTGCAAGTTCAAGGCTAGCTTTAGGAACTTAGTGAGGCCTAGCCTCCAAAAATTAAAGTAAAAAGGGCTGGGGACATAGTTCATGATAGAGCACACTGGGGTCCATCCCTAGTACTGGAAAAAAAAAAAAGAAAAAAGAAAATTATGGCATTCCAGGGTGTTATTTGATGCCTGTTTCATATTTTATTCATTTGAATTCACAATGACCCTATGAAGTGTTGATGTTTTAACTCTCATTTTACAGATGAGGAAACCCAGGCCCGGGGAGGTAAAGGAATTTGCCTGTGGTTCTCAAAGCCAACACTCAAACTGTGTCTTTAGTTTAACATGATCCTAGGAGCATTTTCTCTATTCGTCCAAATTCTTTGGACATGCTATTTTTTTCAATACTGACACCATTTTCCTCTCTCTTGTTCTTTTGTGGTGCTGGGGATGGGACCCAGGGTCTTGAGTGTGCTAGGTAAGTGGTCTTCCACTGAGCTACAGCCCCCAAAACAATCAATTATTTATTGATTGATTGATACTGGGGATTGAACCCACGGGCAGTTTACCACTGAGCCACATCCCCAGCCCTTTTTATTTTTCTGTTTTGAGATAGGATCTTGCTAAGTTCCTTAGGGCCTCAAACTTGCGATCCTCCCGCCTCAGCCTTCCAAGGAGCCAGGATTACAGGTATGCACCATCATGCCTGGCTCAGAATTGATTTTTAAAAATTTAAGTTATTGAGCTGCACCAAGTGTGGACAGAGCGCCAGCCGTGGGCATGTAAAGTAATTCAGTAAAAGACATGAAGGCCCTTGAAAATACCCTTCCCGAAACCTGTCTTAAGCAAAGAGGGTGGACCACGCGAGACGTTCTCCCGGCGTTGAGTTGACCTGAGTCTCCAGTCTGCCAGCCACACCCGCCGGTCTCCTGTTTTGCTTTGGTATCTCTTCTCTGTCCCCTCCGTCCTTCCGGACAGCTTTGCAACTCTGCAGGCTCTGCCTTCTCTCTCGTCAGCTCACCCGTCTCCATTCCGTTTTCCCTGCCTTACTGAGATATTATCAAATATTAAGAAAAAAAACCCAAGTGTTAAGTGCGGACGCTGAGCCAGCTCAGTGCCTCCTCCTGTCCTCGTGGTGCAGAAGCAGCCGTCGGTGAGACGTCAAGGAGCAGGCGTGCCAGGTGCTGTGTGCACACCTCTGGTCCCGCACCTGGAGAAGTTGAGGCAGGAGGAGTGCAAGTTCAAGGCCAGCCTGGGCCACTTAGCTAGACAAGGGGTAAAGGAACAAGCTTGGCTGTGCCCCAGCGAAGCTTTTCTTGTGCATGCTGAAATTCGATTTTTTTAATATGTTCCACATGTCCTATAGTATTTATTCTTTTATTTTTTTCCCAAACCACTTAAAAATGTAAAAACTGTCTGGTATGGTGGCACATGCATATAATCCCAAGCAACCCCTGGAGGCTGAGGCAGGAGGATCACCAAGTTCAAGGTCAGCCTCAGCAACTTAGTAAGGCTCTAAGCAACTCAGTGAGACCTGTCTCTAAATAAAATACCAAAAAAGGGGTGGGAGTATGGCTCAGTAGTTAAGTGCCCCAGGTTCAATCCCCAGTACGCAAAAATGAAAAAAAAAAAAAACTGTGCCCATATACCACACCTTCCCAGTCTCTCCTCTGTGCCATTCAGGTACCCCCACCTCCACCACTTCTTTCCCCATCTTTTTCTTTTTTTTTTTTTCTAATGCGGTGCTGGGGATTGAGCCTATGCCTCTCACATGGAAAGCAAGTGCTCTGCCACTCAGCGGCACTTCCATCTTTATTTTGAGACAGGATCTGTCGGAGTTGCCCAGGCGTGCCTCAAACTTGTGATCCCCGGCCTCAGTGGCTGCGTCTACAGGCGCATGCCACCACGCCCGGCCCTCCCCTCCCCTCCCGTTTGCTATCATTCCTGGTTCTTCACCTTCCAGAAGTTTATTTAGATATTTGGTGTCACTGGAAAATATGCCCTGTGTGTGTTTAATTTCCTTAAATGGTATTGTGTTTCAGAAAAACAAAAATCTCTTTCTTATTTTTTTCCTCCTCTTTTTTTTTTTTTTTTTTTTTTTCCTGTGCTGGGGATGGAACCAGGCCTCACGCAGCTTGGCTGCTGCTCTCCCACTGAGCCGCCCCCACCCGGTCCTTTCTCCACGCACACTGGTGGGTTTGTGGGTTGTTTTTTTTTTTTTTTTTTTTTTCTCTTGTAGATGGACACAATACCTTTGTTTTATTTATAGGTGGTTCTGAGGGTGGAACCTAGTGCCTCACACATGCCAGGCAAGTGCTCTGCCCCTGAGCCACCACCCCAGCCCTACACTGGTGTTTTTAAATCTGGTTTGTCACTTTGGAGAAGCTGAGTAGATTTCTGTCCCGGGTGAGTTCCAGCCTTTCCCCATCTCCTCCCCTCATGGTGGGAGCCGGGAGGTAGCTTCCACCTTTGGCTCCTGTGGACGATGCTAGGGCCACCCTCCCCCTGGCCTCCGGGTCCTGTCTGGTGGTCTGTGCCAACACCCCGTGGGATGCCCTCTGCCGGGCTGGGCTGCTGCCTGGCTCCCCGCGTCTCGCGTCTCCGCACGAGGCCCATCCACCTTTCTTGCTTTGCCCGCTCCCTGTTGGAATTTGCATTTCTCTGGTTTCCAGTGCGGCCGAGCGTCTCCCTGTGGTCTAATGAGCCTTCGTCCCTTTCTCTAGGAGGAACTTTCAGAGGTTCTTGGCATCATCCAGAACAGGGAGTGGCAGACGATGACCTGCCGCCTGTTTTTGTGGCCCTCAGCTGAGAAATGTTTTTATATTTTTAAGCCATGGAACTGGGCCAGGGTGGAGCCCAGGGACGGAGCACTCGCCTAGTGCCCATGGCCCTGGGTTCCGTCCCCAGCAACGCCTCCCCCCAAAAACTGATGGTGAAACACACAACATAAATTTATGAGTTGAACCGTTTTAAGGGAACTGTTCATTCATGGCCGGGAGCACATTCCCACTGTCGCATGGCCATCCCCACCTCGAGCTCCGGAGCGTTCACCTCTTTCCCCGTTAAACGCTGAGCCCCAGCCCCAGCCCTGCACCCCGCTCTGCCTCTTCCATTTCTGTCTCTGGTCTGGTGACTCTGGCACCTCCAGTGAGTGGAGTCTGTCTGCGCCTTGTGTCTGGCCAATTCCACAAGCCTGTGCTTCCGTCTCATCTGTTCTTTCTCCTGTGACTCTAAGTCAGGAGCCCTGAGTCTGGGGCAGAGATGGGGAGTGACAACCATGTGCACATAATCCCAGTGGTTTAGGAGGCTGAGGCAGGAGGATCGCAAATTCAAAGCCAGCCTCAGCAACTTAGCGAGGCCCTGTCTCGAAATTAAAAAAAGAAAAAGGGCTGAGGATGTGGCTCAGTGGCCGTGCGCCCCTGGGTTCAGTGCCCGGCACCAAAATAAAAAATAAACACAAAGGTTGGGAATGACCATCTGCCTCCCCACACGTTCCACTTGGCCATACCGCGTGTTTAATGTGGGTTTATTGTCAAGGTTTAAAAGAAAACGAGGCCAGGTGTGTCACTCGGAGGTAGAGCACTTGCCTCGGATGCACGAGGCCCTGGGTTCCATCTTCAGTACTGCATAGAAAATAACAATAAATGTTAAACATAAAATAATTGGGGGATTCACGTACACTGGCATTTGCCCTTGGCTCCCGTGGGAGCGCAAGCCTCGGCCACACCCTGGGTCCAACTGTCTCTAGGCCCAGTGTCACCTGCGGCCCCGCCCTCCCACCCTGGCCCGTGTGGGACCTCTCTCCCTTCTCCGCTACCCTTGAGTGTTGCGTGTGAACTTGAGGAAGTCATGCTGCATATGTCAAGAAGATCGTATCCATTAAGGGGACTTCAAAGCACTGGCCTTCAGCAGCTGTGCCCAGTGGCAGGAAGGGGAAACCCCGCGGAAGTGGCAACTTCGAGGCCATCTGTGGCCTGGAGGCCTGACTGGATCCTGAGACAGGGCAGCCTGGCATGGTGGAGCCTGGACAGTCATTCCCTCTCCGGCCTGCTGGGCTGGGGCATTAGCCTCCTACTGTCCCTATCCTAGCTTGGGCGGCAGATGACCCAGGGATGGTGCCTAGGAAGTCACCTTTGTCCTCAACCTACTTAGGAAGCATTTCAGCTGTGATAAATACACGTAAAACTTACCAGTTGAACCTTTGTTTCTTTCCTACAGTGCTGAGGATGGAGCTCAGGGTCTCCTGGGCTTGGCAGGTGCTCCACCACTGAGCTGCACCTCAGCCCCAAGTCCTGGGTTCCTAATAGCCATGCGGCTTCACTTTCCTGGCGATTAAAGCAATGCCTGCCTATCGTCAAATCAGGGGGTCTAACACTCCCTTGCTTTAGGCACGTAATACTTTTTGGTGGGAGGGCTGCCCTGGGAATTGAACTCAGGCACTCGACCCCTGAGCCACATCCCCAGCCCATTTTTAAATTTTATTTAGAGACAGAGTCTCACTGAGTTGTTCGTGCCTTGGTTTTTGCTGAGGCTGGCTTTGAACTTGTGTTCCTCTTGCCTCAGCCTCCCAAGCCGCTGGGATTACAGGCATGTGTCACTGTGCCTGGCTCATAGATACATTTTGTGGTTTTTTCTCTTCCTGTTAAAAAAAAAAAAAGTAGTAAATAAGGATGGGTATAGCTCAGTGGTTGTGCTCCCCTGGGTTCAATCCCCAGTACCAAATAATAAGTACAAAGCCCAGGAATGGTCATCTGCCTCCCCACATGTTCCACTTAGCTATCCAGTGTGTTTAATGTGAATTTATTATTAAGGTTTAAAAGAGTAAGAGCACTTGCCCAGCATGCACGAGGCCCTGGGTTCCATCCCAAAAAAGAAAATAAACAGCGGGGCGTGGTGGCACACACCTGTAATCCCAGCAGCCAGGGAAGCTGAGAAAGGAGGATCACAGGTTCAAAGCCAGCCTCAGCAGTGGCAAGGTGCTGAGCAACTTAGCAAGGCCCTCTCTCAAAACACAAAAGGGCCGGGGCTGGGGCTCAGTGGCTAAGTGCCCCTGGATTCAGTTCATGGTACCAATAAATAAAGAAGAAAAACTGAACACAAAATGAAAGTGGTGATGCCGTGAGGTCGGATATGTCATCTGCTTGAAACCCAGAGAAGTCGAGTGACTTGCTCCAGGTCACTCAGCTCCTAGGTGAAAAGTCTTGAGTCTCCACTCTGACCACCGTGCTCTAGGCTGTGATCGAACCCGTTGCCTAGAGAATACTTCATACAGCATCAGGACGGGGTTAGTGTAGGATTTTGCCACCCACTTGCTGGTGACCTTGGAGCTCTTGTCCCCGCCTCGCCTCTAAGAGTCGCTATGCCTCAGTTTCCTCCCCTGCCACAGCCTGACCCTCCAGATGACACAATGTAAGACTTAGCCCTCGTGAGAGCACCTGGCTCAGGACATGTGAGTGACAAGCAGCAACTGTCACAAGTGTTGTCACTTGCTTGTTGTGACCCTCAGCAGACGCCTCATCTCGTGTCCTTCCAGGTCTCTCACGGGCACCTCCAGAGTCCTCGTCCCCGCCAGGGTCTGCAGCAGCCGCCGCCCGGGTGGAGCCCAAGGAGAGCACAGGCCAGGTGCCCGCGGGTGACTGCGCCAGCAGGGAGCCCACCAGGCAGGTGGCCTCTTGCGGAAAGGAGGAGGCCAGGGGTGCAGGTAAGGGGTGATGGCCACGGAGGGGGACAGGACCAGGGTAGCCAGGATGGGTTGAGCTCTTTCTGTGACACAGTCCTCCCTCTAGGCGGTTCCCTGGCCGGAGTGCGGTCCATCATGAAGCGGAAAGAGGAGCCCGCGGACCCCGAGGCCCGGCGCAGGAGCCTGCAGTTCGTGGGCGTCAACGGCGGGTGAGAGGACCCCCATCCCCCAGCCCTTCCCTTTTTTTCAATTCATTCATGGAGAAGGAAGAGCGTAGTAAACACCTTATTCTAAGTCCCCCACTTGGGCTAATCCATGGACTCAAATGACAACAGGTAGATGAGGAGACAGGCCTGAGGAAGCTGCGTGTCTAGCAGGGGTAGTGATCCGGGAGGCCAGGTACGGTGGTGCACCTGTAATCCCAGTGAGGGAGGCTGAGGCAGGAGGATGGCAAGTTTGAGGCCAGCCTCAGCAATTTAGCAAAACCTTAAGCAATTGAGCAAGATCGTGTTTCAAAATTAAAAAATAAAAAAGGACCAAGGGTGTAGCTCAATGGTAGAGGGCCCCTGGGTTCAATTCTTAGAACCAAAACAACAACACTCAGTGATCTGGCTCCAGAGCTTGTGGCTGGTCTAGCCCCTGGGAGACGCCGATTCCACTCCCTGCTCTGATGCAGCCTTGATCCAGGGGCAGTGGGTCCTGAGAGCAGGTTCCAGGCAGGATGGAGCCTCTGAGGAGGCACTGCTGGCCCTGACCCATAGGAGTCTCAGGAGCAGAGGACAAGTAGGAGCAGGCAGAGTGAAGGGCGGGGTGTGGGAGGGCGCTGCTGATAGAGGCGCCGGCCCAGGCCGGAGGAGGCAGGTAGAGAAGCAGGACTCGGAGGCAGCCATGGCCAGTGGGGGCCTCCAGGGCCACCCAGGAGCAAGGAGCCCAAAGAGGCCTGTGCAAGGCGGGTGGAGGTCGAGTGGGTGACACCCTCGGGGCAGGGGCAGGGGGCACTGAGGGCAGAAGTGGTAGAGCAGCACCGGCGTGGCCAGTCACAGCTGCTGTTCCTGCAGCGTGGACGGGATGCCGGCTGCCGTCCCTTCCTGCTGCCGCGTCTCCTCACCTGCCTTCCCCCCAGGTATGAGTCCTCGTCGGAAGACTCCAGCACGGCCGAGAACTTCTCAGATAATGACAGCACAGAGAACGAGGCCGCAGAGCCCGAAGACAGGGTTCCAAGTGTGGCCTCGGTGCCCCAGCTCAGGCCCGGGACAGCGGTGGCCAAGAGCGGCCGGCAAGAGTGCCGGTTGTCTCGGGAGTCTCAGCACGTACCCACGGCCGAGGGGGCCTCGGGGTCCAACTCGGAGGAGGAGATCCGGTCAGTTTTCTGGGTGGGAGAGACTCAGAGAGGGTGAGGACGGCTGAGTCTCTTTCTCAGATCCAGCCCGGCCTCTGAGAGCCCACCGACCAGTCACGCACACTCCCGTGGGAATTAGCCAACAAGTGCCTTCTCCTGGGATCTAAAGTTCTGGAGGCCAGCAAAGCCTCCTTCTAGCTCCTGGAGTTAGGTTTAGGAGACCGAAGCTTCTCCTCTCTTTGGGGCATGAGCTCCAACACCCGTTCTATTTATTACGTCTCCTATTTTTTTTCCTGATAAAAAATCTGCCCTGAGGAAAGACTTTCTGTTCACTCCTGGCCATTTGGAACAACCCAGCCCACATGTCCCCTTTGTCCTGTAACCTGGGTGTTCCCCGTGACCCTGGTGAAGAGGGTCTGCAGTGCCGCCCTTCAGTTGACCCTGGCAGGACTTCATGGGTGCCACAGTGGAGAGCTCCCCTCCAGCTCCCCAGCTGGATGTGGGGTGGGGACAGGCGTCCGAGGGACCTGGCGCTCAGACCAAGGTCCTCTTGTTCTTTGGCAGGATGGAGCTGAGCCCCGACCTCATCTCGGCCTGCTTGGCCCTGGAGAAGTACCTGGGCAACCCCAACGCCCTCACGGAGCGGGAGCTGGTAGGCTGAGCCCTAAGCAGACCCCATCCCGTCCCACCACTCCTGGCTGCTGCTTGCCCTTGGTGGCCCCCTCCATCTGCCTAGTGAGGACCCTGAGACCCCAGCCGGGGCTCTGGGATGGGTGGGACTTGAGTTGTGGACCCTGGAGACGGGCCAGGGAGGCAGAGGGGGCCCCCAGTTCAGTGGTCGCTCTTGCTTCTGCGGCCTGAGGGGAGGGGCTGCCTTGCTCTTCCCTTGGAGGTGGTCTCCAGGCAGAGGCCGCCTTCTGGGAAGGCATCCCGTGTCTACACCTGCCCTGAGGGTCTTAGTGAGTCGGGGTGCTGTCCCTCAGAGCCCCGTGCAGGGTGGGGGGCACCTCAGTTGGCTCCAGGGGCTCCTCTGGGGGGAAGACCTCCCCCATCCGGGCCTTTGTCCCTCACACCCCTCCCCCACCTAGAAAGTGGCCTACACCACAGTGCTGCAGGAGTGGCTGCGCCTGGCCTGCCGCAGCAACGCACACCCGGAGCTGGTGCGGCGCCACCTGGTCACCTTCCGGGCCATGTCCGCGCGGCTGCTGGACTACGTGGTCAACATCGCCGATAGCAACGGCAACACGGCGCTGCACTACTCCGTGTCACACGCCAACTTCCCCGTGGTGCGGCAGCTGCTGGACAGCGGTGAGCAGGGGCGGCCTGAAGGGGGCCCAGCCTCCCTGGGGGACACAGCCTCCCCTCTGGCGGAGGAGGCGCATCTTGTGTGGTCTGATGGCAGTGGGGACCCCCGGGGCAGGGAGGACTTCCAATCAGGTGGCGCCTAGACAGAGGGAGGAGAGCGTAGTGGCGCTCGGGCCTGGAGGGAAGGCGGCTTCCCTTCTGATGGCAGAGGCCTGGCCGTCCCAGGGCTCTCATCCACCGGGTCCCCTCCCCACCACGCAGGTGTCTGCCAGGTGGACAAGCAGAACCGCGCAGGCTACAGCCCCATCATGCTCACTGCCCTGGCCACCCTGAAGACCCAGGATGACATCGAGACTGTCATTCAGCTCTTCCGGCTCGGAGATGTCAACGCCAAAGCCAGCCAGGTAGGTACGGGGACCCTGGGCCTGCGCAGGCCTGGGGAGCTTGGCCCCTTGAGTGAGCCCCCACTGTGTGCCAGGCCCAGGGGTGCCCTCAGCTCCCATTCTGGGGAGCGGCCACTGCACAGGCTCAGAGGGCTGCCTCATGCCTCGAGGTCAGAGTCCAGGAGGTGGGATCCGAACTGTGGTCCAGCTGCAGAGCCCTGCTCTTCATGACCTGCCGTGTGGCCCAAGGGCCTTGGGTTCATCCCTAGCACTGTCCCCCCACAAAAAAAGAGTAGGGCAGCCAAGACCCCATGGGATGCTGGGAAGGGGGTTGCAGCAAGTGGGGGCGCTCGGCCCGGGAGCCCAGGGCAGCCCTGAAAGGTTCTGGAGCAGGGGCATCTTACCTTTGGTCCCACGTGGACTATGACCATGGTCCTTGCCCAGGCGGGGCAGACGGCCCTGATGCTGGCGGTCAGCCACGGGCGAGTGGATGTGGTCAAAGCCCTCCTGACCTGCGAGGCGGACGTCAACGTGCAGGACGACGACGGCTCCACGGCGCTCATGTGTGCCTGTGAGCACGGCCACAAGGAGATCGCGGGGCTGCTGCTGGCTGTGCCCAGCTGTGACATCTCGCTCACCGACCGTGTAAGTGCCCGCCCAGGGGCTCCCCAGGAGGGTGGAGTGTGACCAGGCAGTAGCACAGCAACGGCTTCTTTGCAGGATGGGAGCACCGCTCTCATGGTGGCCCTGGATGCCGGGCAGAGCGAGATCGCGTCCATGCTGTACTCCCGCATGAACATCAAGTGCTCGGTGAGTCTCAGGCAGGGTGGGAGGGGGGCTGCGGGAGGCGACAGGTGTATGTGAAGAGTGGGTGGTGGGCCAGGCGCAGTGGCTCACGCCTGTAATCACAGTGACTCGGGAGGCCGAGAGAGGAGGATCACAAGTTTGAGGCAGCCTCTGCATTTAACCAAATCTGGTCTCAAAAAGGACTGAGGATTAAAGTAGTTAAGTATTAAAGCACCTCTGGGTTCAATCCCTGGTACCCGCCCCACAAAATCATAAGGTATGGGAAGCTGAGACAAGAGGATGGCTGGAGACCAGGAGTTCAAGGCCAGTCAGGGCAACGTAGCAAGACCGTGTTTCAAACAAAGAAATCATAAGTCAAACCATAGCCTGAAGACTGTATTTCCTGAGCACCTACTGTGTGTTAGTAGGTTCTGTGGTCACAGCAGTGTACAAAACTAAAAAAAATATTCTGCCTTCCTAGAGTGTGCATCTAATAAGAGACACCATAAGCAAATCAGTATGTAATACCGGGTGACAGCACCAGAAAGAAATAAGGCCACAGTGACAAGGATGGCCAGGGACGAGGGGAGCTATTTTAGGTCTCAGCAAAGAGGTGACATTTTGGGACGGGATTGTGGCTCATTGGTAGATTAGCATGCATGAGGCCCTAGGTTTGATTCTTGGCACCACATACAAATAAATTTAAAAAAAAATAAAGGTCCATCAACAACTAAAAATATATTAAAAAAAAAAAAAGTGACATTTCAGCCTGTACCTGAAGAAGTGAGGGAGTGAGTCACGTGGCCATCTAGGCAGAAGGGGCAGCCATGCAAAGGCCCTGAGGCAGGAATGTGCCTCTGCATTTACGAAGTATCAGGGAGCCCAGGAGGAAGAGGCAAGGGCAGAGTGACGTGGCAGATTGTGGGAGACCACAGTGGGCCAGAGTGAGGACTTTGGCTTAGACTTCAACATGTCAGCATATTAAAGTCCTAGAAAACCTCACTGAAAAGAAACCTAACTCTGCATAACTCAGCATTTCTCTTATTTGACCACAGAAATCTTGGTGGGTTTTGTTTTTTTTTTTTCCCCCAATCCTGCCTGAGCTGGGCATGGCAGCACGCACTATAATCCCAGTAACTTGGGAGGCTGAGGCAGGAAGATTACAGTCTGAGGCCAGCCTGGGCATATGAGCGACTCTGTCAGTGGTAGAGTGCCCGCCCAGCAGGCAGGAGGCCCTGGGTTCCCAGAACAGACAGGGGAACTGCCTAAGGGGCCCGGGGCCGCGACTGCCCAGACAGCCGCCCGTCTCCCACTTACCCCAGCTCCCACGGGCGCCCCCCTTCCTACATCCCCGCTCTCCTGTGCCCTGCTCAAGGTGTCAGGACGCGGGCCTCAGTCCTATCCCGCAGGGAATCGCTGTGGGCCTGCTTCCAACTAGAAGATTGAGTGACGGGGCCTCTAGTGTCCTAAATGTCCCTGCAGTTTGACCTGTGGCCCTGTCCCCAAGACCCCTGAGGGACAGACCCTCATCCATCACCACCCACCTGGCCACTCACTGCGGTTTCTTCCCCCCTGGCCCCCACTTCCTGGCCTCGCCCTACTCCCCGACCTCCAGCCTGTCCCCCCTATAGCAGCCAGAGGCCACTGTGGACACTGGAGTCGGGGCACCTCTCTCCACTCTCAACCCTCTACGACTCCCACCTCACTTGAGAAAAAGCCACAGTCCTTCTGGGAGCCTGTCAGCCACCCTTCCTCGCTCCTGCCAGGGTACCTGTATCACAGCTCCTCTGCTTCTGCCCCAGGACCTTCGCACTTACTGTTCCTCCAGCTGCAGGACACACACACACACACACACACACACACACACACACACACACACGCTCTGCTTGCATTCCCTCCATCTCTTATCCCCAATGACAGTCCTCCAGCCTTTGTTTCTTCAAGGCATCCCTTATTTGAAGCCAAGGGCTACACCTCCTGCAGGGCAGGCCCACCCACCACATCCACAGGCCAGCCCTAATGTCCATGCCTCAGAAAGGGGATCTGAAATGGCACCAAACAAAAAGCTCTGGCTTCTCGTTGCAGTTCGCCCCGATGTCGGATGACGAGAGCCTGGCGTCGTCCTCCGCTGAAGAGTAGCCAAGGGAGGGCGGCCGGAGCTCCCTTGGGGCCACTGGCCCGCCAGCCAGCCGTCCTGTCTCCTCTCTGCCCCTCTCTCCTCGGGCTTCCTCCCACCCCCCAGGCCCAAGTCTGGAAGGCAAACAGGTTTCCCTCCGCGTCCCCAGGGAGCCCAGGACGCGGACACGCAGGGGACTCCTGCTCCAGTTGGTTCTCCGCCACCCAAGTTCAAAGCAGCGGCCCAGACCAAAGCTAAACTCTTGTCTAAAGCGGCGCCAGGGGCTGCTGGCGGGGTGTGGGTTTTATGAAGAACGTGGAGAACAATCAGCCGGCAATTATGGGCGGAGGAGGGGAAATTTTATATTTTTGAATCATTGTCGGGGGAGGGGCGCGATCCTCCTGTGTGTTGCCAAATTTGAAAGTCACTGGAATTGGGTGTGCTCCTGTAGCCCTGAACGTCATCACGCAGTGCCTTTGCCCACCCGCCTCCCCCACTCTACTAACTGTCCAGTTACAGCGTCTGCTGCCCCCACTCCAGGTGGCCTTCTGGGGGGTATTTCTTCTCTTTCTTCACAGAATAGCTTCCGCCCTGTCACGTCACCCCCTGGGCAGACAGCTGAGCCCTTCTCTCTCGTTGTGTCTGCCAGCGTCACCCCCCACTCAAGTTGGGGTTCTCAGGACCCTGCGGCCTATGCCCTGGTAGCCTCTGACTTGTAGGTAACCCATTCACAAGGAGAAATGACCCAGAAATCCATCCCGCCCCTGCACAGAGGCCCTGGCAAATAGCAAGTTTCCTAGAAAATCCTTCAGACCTAGAGTTGAAAGAAAAAGATCCAGTTCTCAGAGTGGCTGCTACATCCAGAGCCCAGAACCGTGGTTACAGGGCCCTCCTCTTCCTCCACAGGTCTCCAGAATTTCTCTCCTTAAAGGAAAGAAAACAGGGAATGTGTTTGTTGGCAGAGCACAGGGCAGGCTCCACAAACCCCATGTGTACACAATTAAAAGTTGGCTGCCCCCAGAGGACTCCCAGCGCAAACTTAAAGAGACAGGCCTTTGCCGAAAACCAAACAAAGGGCAGCTGGATTTTTTTTTTTTTTTTTTAAACAACCTAGAGACTTTCCGGAGCTGCCTGGAGTAGAGCCTGCTGGAAACAGGGCTCGCCAGATTGGCTTACGGTTTCCTTCTGGGTCTGTTTTGTCCCCAGAATCTCAGTGTGGTTCTCTTTCCTGTTCCTTTCCTCGGGAAGCAGGGAAAAGATCAGGCTTCCCCCTTCAGTGTGCCTTGTTAAGGGAGTGGGAGCCCTCCCCAGGCCTGTGCTGCCCTCCAGGTCCACAGGCTTTGAAGCCCCAGCCCAGCAGGACAGAGTGAGCCCCAGGAGCCCGGAGCTGTCTGCTCACCTAGAGAAGCAGGTTCCTGGGCTTGGTGTAGCCGGGCTTGCTTGGATTTTTGTAGAAGGTCAGTCTATGTTTGGACAAGAAGGCTTGGGCGGTCCAGGACGGGGTGGGTGGGTGGGTGGGTGGTGTGCGTGTGAAACTAGAGAAAACCCCAGGTGAGCGAGCAGGTGCTGTACCCAAGCTCCTGGAAGCAGCCCGCTGGCCCAGGAGTGCTTCCCCTCCCATCACCCTTGTCACTGGGTCATTCCTCTCTGCATGCCCATTGGGCTGCACGGGGGTCATGCCCAGTCCCTACCCTCTTCCCACGTGTATTCCTGAGCTTTAATTTCACTTTCTGACCACGGTACGTCCATAAAGACAGTATTACACTAAATGAAGTATTCTTTTTTGTAATCTCTTTTTTAGAACGTAAAGAATTTAATAAAGCTACAAATAATGTGGATGCGTCTCTGTCTTTGTGTCATTGTAGTTGTCCGTGTGTGGATGGAGCCGGGGCCTTGTGCGTGACAGGCAAGTGCTCAGCCTCAGCTGCGGCCCTGGCCCTTGCTAGGTTTTCTCTCTTTTTTGGGGGGGGGGGGGGCGGGATGCCCAGGGGCCCCTAACCCTGAGCCACATTCATACTTGGCCTTTTTAAATTTTTATTTAGAGACAGGTTCTCCCAGAGGCTGGCTTTGAACTCACCTTCCTCTTTCCTACCTCAGCCTCCTGAGCTTCTGGGATTACGTGTGTGCACCACGGCGCCTGGTCCCCCAGCTCTTCTATTTTTTTTTTTTTTTTTTTTTTTGGCACTGGGTGGTGAATCCAGGGGCACTCAACCACTGAGCCATACCCCCAGCCCTTTTTTGTATCTTTAGAGAAAAGTTCGCATTGAGTTTCTTAGGGCCTCGCTGAGTTGCTGAGGCCGGCTTTGAACTCACAATCCTCCTGCCTCAGCCTCCCAAACCCCTGGGATTACAGGCGTGGGCCAGCCCTTACTTTTTATTGTTTTAAGTACATACCTTTTGTGCACAAGTTGTACATAAAAGTGGCTTCTGCAAACCAGTCACCAGCACCAGGAGAGGGAGTGGAGTGCCCTGGGCTCCCCCCGCAGCCCTCCAGCCCCCTCCTCCCAACTGCGATGGGGCTGGAGGTTCCCCTGCCTTCTCCACTCCCTTCAGTGTTCCCCTGGGCTGTGCAACCAGGACACAGAGGATGGGGGGCTTTCAGAAGTTTTTGGAGGTCCCAAACATTTAATGCAAAGGAGAGCACTTCTGAGTGGAAGGTCCTTGGCTCTTGTCAGTTTCCCAGGACTTTGTGAGCCAAGAAGGGGCCTTTAGGAAACGAAGGATTGTTTCTCATGAGGCCGTTGCCAGGACGTTTATCATCATCTTTGTTTTCTGTCAGCTCTTACTGAAGACCCTGACCGCCCCACTGAGTTTCTCTGCTTTTTTTTTTTTTAGGTTTCTTTGTGTGTGTGTGTGTGTGTGTGTGTGTGTGTGTGTGTGTGTGTGTGTGTTTCACTTTTGTGGTGCTGCAGATGGAGCCCAGGGCCTCAAGCATGCTGGGCGAGTGCTCCACCGTGAGCCGCACCCCCAGGTCATTATATACACACATTTTTTTTCTTTCGTACTTGGGATTGAACCCAGGGCACTCCACCCCTGAACCACATCCCTAGCTCTTTATTTTTCATTTTGAGACAGTGTCTTGCTAAGTTGCCCAGGGTGACCTCTAACTTGTGATCCTCCTGCCTCAGCTTTCTGAGTCACTGGGGATTACAGGTGCATGCCACTGTCCCTGGCTCCAGCCCAGAATATTTTTTAAAAATATTTTTCCCTTAGTTGTTGATAGATGTTTATTTTATTTATTTACATGTGGTGTTGAGAGTGGAACCCAGTGCCCTACACATGCAAGGCCAGTGCGCCACAGTCCCAGCCCCAGAATGTTTTTAATTCTGGTAAAATGTACATGTGATAAAATTGACCATCTTAACCAATTTTTTTTGGGGGGGGGGCAGATTCCTGGGATCCAACTCGGGGCCTCACCGGTATATACTCTACTGCTGAGCTACAGCCTGGCCCCATGAATCTTTTTTTAGTTGTAGATGCACACAAGACCTTTATTTTATATAAAATAAAATATATTTATTAATATATATTTTATAGGAATATATTTTATATATTCATTTTTATGTGGTGCTGAGGATCAAACCCAGTGCCTCTCATGTGCTAGGCAAGCGCTCTGCCACTAAGCCACAGCCCCAGCCCCTTGAACTTTTAAGTGAACAGTTCAGTGGCATGAAGTACACCCACAGGTTGTGCAACCCACCTCCAGAACACCTTTCATCTTGCAAAACTGAAACTCTGTCCCATTAAACACTCACCCCATTCCCCAGCCGCAGCCTGCGTTCTGCATATCTGTGAATCTGACTGTTTTCAGGGTCGCCTCTAAGTGAGGCCTGCAGGATTTGTCCCTTGGTGTCTGGCTTATGTCCCTCATAAAGCCCTCCGCGTTCCCCGGGCATCCTCGCCCTTGCCAGGACCGCCTTCCTTCTCAAGGTGGAATCCTCTTCCTTTTATGGACGGACCACGCGCCATCCTCGTCCAGTGATGGGTCCTTGGGTTGTTTCTGCCTCTCGGCTCTTGTGAATAATGCTGCTGTGAACTCGTTCTTGCTCATTTCTATCCCAGGCCCTGCTTTTCCATCTTCACGTAACTAAGAGTAGAATTCCTAGTAGGACGATTTGATTTCTAATTTTTTCCTTACTGGGGATTGAACTTGGAAGCACTTAACTACAGAGCCCTTTTTTACATTTAGAGACTGAGCTGAGTTGCTTAAGGCTTCAATAAGATGCTGAAGCTGGCTTTGAACTTGTGATCCTCCTGCCTCAGCCTCCCTAGCAGCTGGAATGACAGGCATGCGCCACCTCGCCTATCCCTGTTTCCAACTTTTTTTTTTTAATTTTTAATATTTATTTTTTACTTATCGGAGGACACAACATCTTGATTGGTATGTGGTGCTGAGGATCGAACCTGGGCCGCACACATGCCAGGCGAGCGCGCTACTGCTTGAGCCACATCCCCAGGCCTGTCTCTAACTTTTTGAAGAATGTTACACTGTTTTGTAGGGTAGCTGCATCATTTCATGTACCTATCCAGAGTGCACAAGAGCCGGCTGGGGCTGGGGCTCAGTGGTAGAGCACTTGCCTAGCATGTGTGAAGCACTGGGTTCGATCCTCAGCACCACATAAAGATAAATACAATAAAGGTATTGTGTCCATCAACAACTAAAAATATTTTTAAAGCGTTCATGAGGATTTCACTCTCTCCTCATCAGCTGGCTCTTTTTTTTTTTTTTTTTGGTTTGTTTGTTTTGGATAGTGGCCATCCTAATGACTGTCAGGTGGACCTCACTGCTTTTTTTGGAAGGGAGGTGGGTGGCCTTTTTTGGCAGTATTTCTGTCTGTCAGGCTCTGGTTACACAATCTTGCATGGCTTATCTCCTGGACATCCCGCTCCAGCTGATAAGAGAAGGCTATCTTTAGCCCCAGAGCTTAGAAAGAAAGATTGTGAATTTGCCAAGGACACAGGTAAGCTGCCCAGCCAGAAACTGAACCCAAGATTTGGGTGCATATGACATTGGGAACTGAACCTAGGGTCGCTTTACCACTGAGCCACACAGGGTCTTGCTAACTTGCTGAGGCTGGCCTTGAACTTGCAATCTTCCCGACTCAGCCTCCTGAGTCACTGGGAGTACAGGCATTGCCACAGGGCCTGTTTCCTTTGCCCCCTTCCTCCTCCCTTCCTTCTTTCCTCCTTCCCTCCCTCCCTTCCTTTCCTCTTTCCTTCCCTTCCTCTCTCCCTCCCCTCTGTGATGGAACTCAGCACCTGGTGCATGCTAAGCAAGCACTCTATGGCTGAGCTACACTTCATGCAGGGGTGACTCCTAACTTGAAATCTAAGGATAGCCTTCCAGGGTCTTAGCACTCCCCAAAAGGTGTGTAAGGGCTGAAATGTAGCTTAATGGTAAAGCACTGGTTTTGAATGCACAAGGCCCTGGGTTTAATCCCCTAGTACTGCAAAAACAAACAAACCAAAAGGTGCAGAAAATCCAAAAATGTATGGATGTTGTGTACATGAGTCTCTCTCCTTGCTTTCCAAGGACTTCAAAGGAATCCCAGGAAAGCAGTGTCCCTATCTATATAAGCAATTAAAAAAATATAAGCAGCCCCTCGGCAAGTCCTGTCTCTTGTAAATAAGCTGAGGAGGGAGATGATGGACCCTGACAGTCTGCCGAAGGTTCCACGGTGACTCCTCACTTTGTTCCCTGGCAGCTGGAGCCCAGCTTGGAACTTGCTGCGTGTACACACTGATTTTTCTCTATTCTATTTTGTAGAAAATCATGACACCCGCCCCCACAAAGCGATACCTTTACAGTTTGAGGACCACGTCACTGAATTGTGTCGTTTGTCTCTCCTCAACTGTAACCCCTCTCATAGTGTGAGGTTTGAGGGTATTTTAGGCACTCCACCCACTCAATTCCATGTGTGAGTCTCACTTAACACCTATATATAACACTTTACTGAATACCAGACACAATCCTTATTTTATCCCAACACCAACCCTGAGCTCGGCACTAATTATGGCCCTCCTTTTACTGAGGAGGAAGGTAAGGCACTGAGTGGTTAAGCGATTAGCCCAGGATAACACAGCGCACAGCCACTGCAAAGCTGAATCTGGAACCCAATGAGACTGCAGACTTCATTTTGGTAACAAATTGTTTTATGTTTGTTGTGTGTATCCTATACACACACTGTAAAACGTCGGCTCCATAAGAAGCAGCCCGAAGCTTTGCCCCTGCAACCGCTGCTTGCAAGCAGCGGGCACTGGACCTTGGCCTCCCCGCCGAAAAACCCTTCAAGGTCGCTCAGCAACTTTCCACCCTGCGCAGGCGCGGCAGGCCGACCTCCCGGAGACGTCCCCTTGACGCTCCGATTGGTCATCATCTTTGACTGACAGAAGAGCCAGCGCAAGCGCACCAAGCCAAACCGGAGGCGTCCTCCCACGTACCGAGACGCCCCCTCGCTGCACCTACTGGCCATCGCTCTTGACTGACTGAGAAATAAGCCAATGAAACCAAGCCTATCGGGAAGGGGCGTACCCCGCGGGCAGTCAAATTTGCGCGGTTTGGTCCTGGCGTAGTCATGGCTGCCTTCCGCGATATCGAGGAGGTGAGCCAGGGACTGCTGAGCTTGCTGAGCGCTAACCGCGCCGAGGCGCAGCAGCGGCGGCTGCTGGGGCGCCACGAGCAGATATTGGAGCGGCTGCTGGAGACGCAGGACGGCGCCGAACAGCGGCTGCAAGGTGAGCAGGAAGGGCCTGCCCTTGTCACTGCAGTTAACCTTGCCAGAGTTTTTTGTTTGTTTGTTTTAGTTGTAGATGGACAAATAGCTTTATTTTGTTTATTTATTTTTATGTGGTGCTGAGGATCGAACCCAGGGCCCCACACGTACTAGGCGAGCTCTCTACCGCTTGCTTTCTTTTTTAAGGCTACTAAGTTTTCTTTGGTCTGGTAAAATTAAAACCCTAACATAAGAGAAGGGCACAGTGGTGCATGCCTGTAATCCCAGCGGCTCGGGAGGCTGAGGCAGGAGGATCATGAGTTCAAAGCCAGCCTCAGCAAAAGTGAGGCCCTAAGCAACGCAGTGAGACCCTGTCTCTAAATAAAATATAAAATAGGGCTGGGGATGTGGCTCAGTGGTTGAGTGCCCTGAGTTCAATCCTCAGTAAACTGCACCCCTCCACTCTCACCAAAAAAAAAAAAAAATACATAAGATTTGCCATTTTAGCTTTGTGTGCGTGTGTGTGTGTGTGTGTGTGTGTGTGTGTGTTTTTTGCTGGGATGGGGTCCAGACATTGAGCCTGCTGCTCTCACTGAACAACCTCCCAAAGTTCACTTTAGTCATTTTTAAGCCGCTAGGTTCAGCAGAATTAAGTACATTCGCACTGCTGGGTGACTACCATGCATATCTAGAATTTTCGTCCTCCCAAACCGGAGCCCTGTCTCTATTAACACTAACACCCCTCCTCACTTCCCCAGCCCCTGGCACCCATCACTCCACTTTATCTCAATGAACATGGCAGTGATGGAAGTGAGCTCACATAGCGACTGCCCTCTGGTCACTGGCTTATGCCACTTAGCGTAATGTCCTAAAAGTTTGTCCACGCTGCAGCCTGTGACAAGATTTCCTTCCTTTTGTAGGGGATCATAGTCCACTGTATGGATGCCCGCACTGTGTTTATCCATGGTCTGTCAGTGGACACTGGCTATTTTGATGCTGTTACTATGATCACGAGTGGGCATGTATCTTTTCAAGAATGTTTTCAACTCTTTTTTTTTTGGGGGGGGGGTACCAGAGATTGAACTCAGGGGCACTGGACCACTGAGTCACATCCCCAGCCCTATTTTGTGTCTTATTTAGAGACAGGGTCTCACTGAGTTGCTTGGCGCCTCGCCATTGCTGAGGCTGGCTTCAAACTCATGATTCTTCTGTCTCAGCCTCCCGAGGCACTGGGATTACAGGCGTGGGCCCCTGCACCCGGCCCCCTCCCTCCTCTTTACTTTCCCCTGCACTGATGGTTTGGGGATTGAAGGGACGGAGATTGTTCCAGGGAACCTGGGCTTTGAGGCACACAGACCCAGTGCACATCCGGTGAGGAGCTGTATGCTTAGTGGGCAAGTCTCTGCTTCCCAGATGGAGAGATGGGTTTAACCACCCGCCTTGGGACTGGGTCGTAGCTCAGTGGTGGAGTGTTGAGCATGTGTGTGGCCCTGGGTTCCATCTCCAGCACCAGACAAATAAAAATAAAAAGTACCCTCTGCAGAGGGCTTTTGATAATGCTTGGACAAAGAACTCTTGGGTCATCCCATGGCACTTGGTCAACATGCCAGCAAACAGCGCTGCCTTATGGACACCCACAGCAGGAGATCAACCCGGGGAAGAAGCAAGGAGGGATGTTGAGTTTTGAGTGGGAGGGTGGTGAAGGGTGGGAAGCCTGTCTGCCAGCCAGCCCTCCGCCATCAGGACAGGAAATCGGTAGGCACCTTCCCCCACAGACATGGGGAGAAATGGCCACATAAGCGAATTAACTGTGGATGTGGGTGCCGGGGAGAACCCCTGGGAGTTCACAGTGGCTGCAGGGTTGGAGTGCTGCAGGAGTGTGTGTGTGTGTGTGTGTGTGTGTGTGTGTGTTTAGGTTGTCACAAATACATCTAATACTTTTTTCTTTCTTTTTGGTACCAGGGATTGAACCCAGGGGTGCTCCACCACTGAGCCACATTCCCAGCTCTTTTTATTTTGAGACAGGGTCTTGCTAAGTTCTGTGGGGCCTCGCTCAGTTGCTGAGGCTGGCTTCGAACTTGCAATCGACACCCCAGCCTCTGGGATAACAGGGGTGCTCCCCTACACCTGGCCACACGAAATTCTTTGATGAAACATTAACATCAATTTTTGAGAACTTAAATGCAGGCCCTTTTGGAAGCATTTTAACCTGTGTCTTCCGTGGGTTGGCAGATGGCTCTGCTCTGGAGGAAACACAGTAGCCTTCTTAAGATGTTTTTGATTTTTCTCAGTATTCTGTTCAACAGGTGTTTATTCCGGGTAGTGTCTGGAGATATATGGGGAATAAAAGATGTGGTTTCTGATTCAAGGAAGAAAACAAGGGATAAATCATTCAGCCCACCTGCCAGAGAGGCTCTTTTCCCAGGGAACCTTATTTTTGTGTTTATTTTCTTGTACTGAGGATTGAATCCACTGCTCTAACTCTGAGCCCCATTCCCAGCCCTTTTCATTTTTTGTTTTGAGTCAGGGTCTTGCTGAATTGCAAAGACTGGCCTTGAACTTGGATCCTCCTGCATCGGCCTCCCAAGTGGCTGAGTACCTGGGGTTACAGGCCTGTTATTACCCTGTCCTTGAAGGCTGGGTGTGCCTGGAGGCAGGGGCACAGGGACATCCTGGAGCATAGGAGAAGGGAGCCCAGGGCTGTGAAAACTGTGGCACCTTTGAAGAAGGAAGGGTGGGGAGGACAACAGGTGGCAGGGAGAGAAGCTGGTGAGGGTCCTCGGGAAGCCAGCACGGCAGTGCCTGCCTGAAGCCCCAGCCACTCCGCAGGTGGAGGCAGGAAAAATAGCTGGAGCCCAGAAGTTCTAGGACAGCATGGACACCACGGTGAGGCCCGAAGTCAGAACCAAAAAGAAAAAGACTCAGGTGACTGTCGCAATGGGCAAAGGACAACTTAGGCATAAAGAATGTCCACGGGGGCTGGGAATGTGGCTCAAGCGGTAGCGCGCTCGTCTGGCATGCGTGTGGCCCGGGTTCGATCCTCAGCACCACATACCAACAAAGATGTTGTGTCCGCCGAGAACTGAAAAATAAATATTAAAAATTCTTTCTCTCTCTCTCTCATTCTCTCTTTAAAAAAAAAAAAAAAGAATGTCCACGGACTTCTGCCCTTTTCAATGCTTTATTCACTCAAATCACTCAATACAATTCCACTCTATAGGTTCTTAATCAAGAAAATGACAATCCTTAATGCTAGGCACTGCAGTAGACAGAATCAGTTTACCGCAAACAATTCTAGATTAATTCTAAGCACTGCAAATACACTTGACAGACATTCCCTCTGCAGGCTAAAAGCTAAGTGTCAGATCAAAAGTCTCAAGCCTTAGGCTTTAAGTCTAGCAGATGCACACTCACTCAGACCGCCCTGATCAGGTCAGGACCCAAGGCAGGATTCTCCTTGGGTGGAGCTGACAGCCAGTTGGGGATAGGGTCCTAGGGAGAAGAAGTGGCTCTCACCATCAAGATGTGGCTGTAGAGTTTGAGAACAGTGAGGAAGAAGCAGAGGATCAGGCAAAAGATGAGAAGAGTTGGGATGTCAGTCCAGGTCCTCATCAGGCTCCCAGAGTGAGGGCATCAGGGTCGCTGGCTGAATGTCTGTTCATTTGCTTTTTTATACTAAAAAGCTTGGGGCTTCTGACCACCCTTTCAATCCCTACCAGCTCCCACGGGATTTCTCAGTGACATCATTTGCCCTGGGGTTACAGCATCTGGTCTGGTGGTCCCCACCCTGATTTTCTTGCCTCTCCCTTATCAGGGCAAGGACAACATGACAGAGACTTCACTCTGAGCTCGTGGGGGGGGGGGGGGGGAGAAGTGACTTGTTTGTACTGGAGGGCTCTGTAGGCTGCCTGGTGTAGGCTGCCTGCCAGGTTTCAAACTGGAGTTTTAAAATGGAGTTGCTTAGGCTAAGGCCTAAGGCCATCCTTACAGTGCCTCTGAGCCTTACCCTGGAGACATGGAGCCTTCTCTGAGCAGGGCACAACTTTGCATCCTCTAATGCAGCCACTCAAGGCCCAGAGGGAAATAAATTAGCATATTGACTCAGAGAGAAGTCAAAGCATGGGGACAGTTAGGAACTATTGGGTGGCCCTGGAGGGACAGTGGACTCTCACAGGAAGGAAGAGAATCAGAGCCAGACAGGAGCTGCCAGGCTTGGCTGGTGACTAGGAAGTGGAAACTGAGTCCCGGGGTTCTAGGCTTCCTGATACGACTTGTTTTTGTTGTAAATTATGATTAGAGGCTGTGGTGCACCTTGATGGTAGAGCCAGGGCCTAACATGAGGCTCCAGTTCATCCCCAGTACCACCCAAACCACACAGTTGCGATGGCGCACACCTGTAATCCCAGCCCCTCCCGAAGCTGAGACTGAAGGATTGTGGGTTTGAACCCAGTTTGGGCCACATGGAAAGACGCTTTCTCAAAAAAAATAAATAATAAAAGATCAGGTGTCACAGGAAGGACCAGAGCCAGACATGGTGGCTCACATCTGTATTCCCAGTACCCAAGGAGGCGAGGCAAGAGGATCACAAGCCAAGCCCACCCTGGGCAGCTTAGAGAGACACTGTCTCAAAATAAAAGGGGCTTGGGGCTGCCCCTGGTTCAATCTTCAGTATCAAAAAAAAAAAGAGAGAGAGAAGGGCCAGATCCCATATTTACAATTTTTGGTGTATTTAAATGTGTTGTGGCAAAAATGTTCAAGTTCTGACAGCAACTCTGGAAATGGACTTGTGATCTGAAGTAGCGATGCAGCTTGCAGTGGGGGGTGGGGGGACAGACCCCAAGGAGCCTTCTCTCCCTCTGCAGAGACACTGGCTACAGAAGAAGAGGTGGCCCAAAGCCTTCTTCACTCAAAGGAGCGCAGCTGCCAGGGGAACGCGGAGCTACAGCAGCTGGAGGCCGAGCTCCAGAGGGCGGCTGAGGACGATGCCCATCTGCAGGCCAGCCTCCTATATCCTTGACCGTGCCCATCGTCCTCCCTAGAAATCCCTTGCATGGGGCTGGGGTGTGGCTCAGGGCGGGCACTGGCCTAGCAAGCCCTGGGATCCTGGTGCCTGGGCGCAACGCGCAGCGTGATGGCCTCCTTCTAAGCTGGGTCCTTAACGACCTGCCGCACTCAGCTCACCGGAGAGCTGGAGGAGCTCAGGGAGCTGGAGGCCGATCTGGAAAGACAGGAGAGAGATGTTGACGAGGACACGACTGTCGTCATCCCTTCTGCCGTGTAGGTTCCAGGAACGCGTGCTGTGGCTCAGCCTGCGGCCCGTCCTGCAGCTGCAGGTTCAAGTTGATGCAGGGGTAACTTTCTTCTCCTTCCCGCCCTTGTCTAGGTATGTGGCTCAACTTTATCACCGAATGAGTAAAATAGAGTGGGATTACGAGAGCGAGCCAGGAGTGATCAAAGGCAGTATCCTTTTATTTTTTTGGAGAAACTGGTGGGAATATGAAGGGGTGCAGCCGCTCTGGAACACGGTGTGTGGGATCCTCAAGAACTAGAAATAGAATCACTCTAGGACCCAGCAGTCCTGCCACTGGGAATAGACACAAAAGGAGGGAGAGCAGCAGGGTGTGGCAGTCTCTGTCCTGCTCACAGCAGCGTTGGTCACAGCTGGCCAGGAGATAGTTTGACTTCGGAGCAGGGTGAGCAGGTGAGTTGATGAGCAAGCTGTGCTCCATCGGACCGGGCACCGCCCTAAGGAAGGAGGTCCGGAGGCTGGAGGCCCGTGAGAACCCTAGGCCGAGGAGAGAAGCGCAGACAGCTTCGAGCAGTTCCACCAGGCCAGCAGCCACTTCCTAGGGGCTGAGCAGGGGCAGAGGGGGGCTGGTGTTCCATGGGGACAGACTTTCAGTTTGGGAATGAAATTCTGCCGATGGATGGTGGTGAGGTTGCCCAGCACTGTCATGGTGCTTAACAACGTACCTAAATGTGGGTAAGGGGTGGATTCTGTTACATTTATTTATTATTTATTTAAAAAAATTTTAAGTTGTTGGAGCTTTATTTATTTATTGACTTATGTGTGGTGTTGAGAATAGAACTCAGTGCCTCGCCCGTGCTTGGCAAGCACTCTACCACCAAGCCCTCCCTGTATCGCCCAGGTTGGCCTCTAACTCCTGGACTCAAGGGACCCTCCTGCCTCTACCTCCCAACAGCAGGGACCGAAACCATGCACAGGTCACCGTGCCCTACTAAACAAGTGTTCTGTATTTTTTTCTTTTTTCCCTTTCCTGTGGTACTAGGGATGGAACCCAGGGCCTGGCTCATGGGAGACAAGCACTCTACCCCTGAGTCATGCCCCAGCCCCTTCCTTTTTTTGGTACCAGGGACTGAACCCAGCGTGAACCCAGGTGCTTCACCACTGGGCCACCTCCCCAGCCAGTTTTGAGACAGGGCCTGGCTGAACTGCTGAAGCTATCTTTGAACTTGCAATCCTCCTGCCTCAGCCTCCCAATCTGCCGGTATTACAGGCATGCTCCACCACGCGCAGCCGTACTTCACACTTTTTAAGAAGATAGCATCTTGATATTTTCTTCATGAAAATGTATTTTAGTCTCTAAATATCTTTTTGTAAGGGGTGCTGGGAATTGAACCCATAATCTTAAACTGCAATTGAGCTACATCCCAGCCCCTCTAAATATCTTTTTTGTTTTGGTAGTATTGTTTTGGGGTTAGACCTGAGTATCTTAAACTTTTTTTTTTTTTCTTCCAAGGCTGGCCAAGCCAAGTAATCCCAGTTACTTTGGAGGCTGAGGCAAGACATTCACAAGTTCGAGGCCAGCCTCAACAAGTTAGCAAGACAAGACCCTTTCTCAAAAGTAAAAAAAAAAAAAAAAAAAAAATCAATTAAAGTCCCCTCCCCACCCCCAGGTTGTGGAAGGGCCAGGTGTGTGAGGGGTTTTCCTTGCATTGGAACCTTCAGTCCATTACGGCCCCAGTGTGGCCCAGCCCATCCACCTGGACAGCACCCAGCTCTCCCAGAAATTCATCAGTGACTACCTCTGGAGCCTGGTAGACACCGAGTGGCAGCCAGGAGCCTCGTGACCTGCAGAATCGGCCTTGGCGGGTGGTGGGTAGCTCCGTGGTGATCAGTTTAAATATCTGTATATATTCTGCTGTCGAGTACAACTAAGTAGAACAAATAAAAAAAGAAAAAAAATGTTTGTATATATAAGGAGTTTTTATTATCCTTTTGTTGTTGTTAGTGGGGATTGAACCCAAGGCCGCTTAACTGCTGAGGCTGGCTTTGAACTTAGTAGGATCCTCCTGCCTCAGCCTCCTGAGCAGCTGGACTATAGGCCTGGGACACCGTGCCTGGCTGCAGTGTTTCTTTTTCTCCCTGATTTTGCGGTGGGATCTTGGCCTGACCTGCGCTACACAGCTGTAGGGCCCTGACTTAACCTCCCCTTACAATGACACTGTAGCCTAGGACCACAGTCTGTGCACTTCTCTTCCCCTGATGCTGGAGATGGAACAAGCCTCCTGTGTGCAGGCCAGTGCTCTCCTTCCACTGGGAGGCACCCCAGGTTCTTAGACCTGATGTGAAAGGAGAGCAGAGCCCTGTCCACACCAGCAGCCAACCTCAAGCAAGGTTTGGAAGCAGATGTGGCTCTCCCTCCTCAGCCCCGGTGACGGGGGACAGGTTAGGCTGTCAGGGCTGTCCTGGGTAAAGTGGGACATTTAGCGCCTTCCTTGCCTCCGCCCGCTGAATACCAGTAGCTCCTGCTCTATCATGACAACAGGACATGTCTCAGCCATTGTGGGTGTCCCGGGGAGAAGTGACACAAGGCCAGTCTGCAAGTCTGGCATCAGCCCCTTGGCCTTTGGCTGAGGAGCTGCTGTCACCTTGGTGGCCATTCTTGCCAACATGGGGCAGGATGCTCGCCCCAGATGGTTCACCCACAGGACCACAGGAGCCCTGCATGGCGCAGCCCCGGCCCCTAGCTGAGTCCAGGGGTGGAGAAGAGGCGTGTTTCCCTCTGGTCTTGCAAACAGACTGGCAGGCTGCAGGGCACAGATAAGGGCACAAGGAGCTTTTATCTTTGGCCCTGGCCCAGGCTCTAAGTGCCCTCCTCCCCCAGCATCGGCTCTCCCTCCTGAAGGAGAAGCCTGGCTTTGTTCTGGGAGGGGGCCGAGGCCACTCATCCCCAGCATCCTGGACCTGTTTCCCCAAGGAGAAGACAGTCCCTTCAGGGAGGCCGCGCCCAAGCTCAGAGGGACTATGTGCCCCTCACCCCGCTCCCTGGCTTCTCTGCCACCTTGGCCAACCCAAGCACTGACCTACAGAGGGAGCGAGTGGGTGAGGAACGTGGCTGAGTGGGGCCCGGCAGGCGGGTGCAGGGAGGTGCCTGATCTCACAGGGACGGGGAGGCCCCTGCTCTCCCCATGCCTGGGCCCTGACTCACTGCCCAGCGCTGGCCCCGTGCCCAGGACAGCCTCGGCCTGCAGCCTCCAGCCCGAGCCCCACCCCCACCCTAGTGGTTCTTGTTCTCAATTCAAGAGGCTCCCGAGTACTGGGCCCAGACCTGCTGAGGTAGGAATGAAATTCAAGTCCCCACAACCAGGGAATGAGGAATCGGGTCACCTGCAAGACGGGGACTTGGCCCCAGCACCATCCAAGACACCTTTATAGGTGTGAAAACTGAGGCACGGACAGTCTGGGGGCTGGCCTTAAGTCACAGGAGTGACACCCTGGATTCTGAACCACACTGCTGGGACCCCAGGGTCAGCTCTCATTTCTAGCCTAAGATCAGATTTGAGCTGAGGGATCATCTCCGCTTCCCAGGTGGGACCTGGCCTGTGAAGGGTCTGTCCTCAATGCAGAGCACTCAGGAGGGAAGCGGGAGTCCACAGTGGAACCCACGGCCACACGTGCTGGAGCCCCAAAGGGGACAAATCAGGCTGACGTTGCAGTGCCCTGCTGTCCTGTTGCAGGCATGGTGTCACTAGGTGGCCTGGCTTGACATCAGTGTTTCTTCCCTGGAAATCAGAACCACAATTGTATCAGGTCTGCAGGCCACGCCCTCCCTCACACTGGCCCCAGATCAGCTTGGTGGCCCCAGCTGGGCGTCTCCTGATGCCCTCCCAGGTTTTTCAGGGAAGAGGTGGATCCTCAAGACGGTGCTAGGCCACTGAGCAAGGGCAGCGCAGGGGTGGCCATGTCCTTTTCTTGAGCCCTCCTGTGGCCTGGCATCTGGTGTCCCACCCTGCAGAACTAGGTAAGGCAGGTCAAGGTTGGTCTCCATCTACAGACAGGAAACAGGGGCGGGGCGTCCAAGTCCAGAGGCCGGACTCCAGCGCAGGTGGTCGAACACAAAGCCACCATCCTCCTGCTGCCCTCGACAAGAAGAAGCCGAGAGGACTGGCGGTGGGTTGTGGGCATGACTGGGTCTGGGACTGGAGCCTCCAGGTGACTGGCCTCCTCCTGTGGCCTGCACTGGTCACTCAGCGCTCCTGTTCACTCAGAAGTGTCGGCTCACCGCCCAGGTCTCACCAGCCCTCCCGCAGGAGCACACCCAGTAAAGGCCGCGCGAGGTCCCGCCAGGGCCGTGGGCCTGGCCGCGTGTTTTCTGGCAGTGAAGGAACCCTAGATAAAGCCATTAATCTCAGGTTCTGCAGGTAGGTGACAGACTGGGGTTTGAATCCAAGTCCTCTGAGTCCAGAGCATGTCCTGCTAATTCCGACCATGAATGAGATCATTTCAGTTGGTGATAAATGAACTAAAGAAAATAAAACGCTGTGGGAGGGAGAACTCTGTAGGGGGCCCCAGGATGGAAGGTCACTGGGCCCAGATCTAAGTCCTCAGGGAACAAAGGTGTAGAGACAAACTCCCAGGCAGGGGGACAGAAAGCTCAAAGTGCAACAAGGAAGCTGGCCTGGAGGGGACCTTGATCACACTGGGCCTGCAGTCCACAGTGGAATGTGGGGAGAATTTTCAAATTCCTGTAGTGATCCAAGGGAACCTGCCTGCCGGTGACCACTCCCCTTGGTGTGTGTGTGAGTGTGTGTGTGTGGTGGTGGTGGATGAACCGCAAGGACTTGTGCATGCTAGGCAAGGGCTCTACCACTAAGCTCTTGACATAAGTCACAGTGCAGCAGCCTGGGCCATCTTGGTGACTGATCTCACTATGTACCCCGGAATCTCCCTCCAAGTCCCTCAAGCCCCATCCCAGAGGCACCCAGGCTTCAGGGAGAAGCAGGATTCAGCCAGAAGGGACACCCCCACTCCCAGAGCAGGAATTAGCACAGAAATGGGAGCTGCCAGGAGGGGAGCTGGATGAAACCCAGGAGGCCTGAGAGCGCTGCCCTGCTCAGTGGGGGGACATGAACTGGGCCATGTCACACACAGAACCTCAGCTGCTTTCTTATCCCCTTCATGACGGAAAATCACTGCCTGCAAGTGGGGGCGGGGTGGGGCGCAGCCAGCTGGGGTCAGGGCAGCACCCCGCCCGCCTCCACCCTCCACCCCGTGGGCTCCAGGCTGACTCACCGCAGACAGCTGTGGTTTGGGACGCCTTGGGTTGGAAGGGACGTCAGCCCAGGGGGCAGGAGCGGGCAGCCGGGGTTGCCAGTCAGGAGTCAGGCTGGGGAAGCTGCTTCCTCCCACTACCCATCCTGTCCTGTCCTGGCCAGAGCTGGGAGCTTCCAAGTGGGACCACAGAGACCCTAACCCTGCAGACCCCGGGGACCAGCCCGCAGCGGACACCTTTCCCTAGGGCCCCTTCTAACCCAGAGAACTGCAGGCAGAGAGCATCAAACCCGGCCACAGGGACCTCATGCCTTCCCTCTCCCTTTAAAATGGGCAGCTGTCACTGTCCCTGCCTCAGGGAACCATCATGAGAAGCAGAATTAACCCCTGAGAAGCTCTGCTCTTTCTGTCTAATTTTATTTATTTTTTGTGGTGCTGGGGATGCAACCCAGGGGCTAAGCAAGCACCACCGAGCCACGCCTTCAGCCCCCCAAGATTTTCAGTAACTTCTTCCGCAGTAAGCAGCCCGGGCCAGACGTCAGGAATGTCCATCCCCTCTGGCCTCTTCGGGCCACCCTGCCCACCCCAGCCCTGCTCCCAGCCTCCCTGCCCAGCCTGGGCCACCCGTGTCCTCACCCCCACGAAGCGCCCTCGCCCCCTCCCGGGCCTCCTCATTGTACTTGGAGCCACCCCGGCTCGTTGATCCTGTTTGCCACACGGTTGAGCATCGGTTCATTCAATCAAGCAATTATCGAACGCCGTGTGCAGGCCCCGGACGCTGCCCGTGTGGGCTGCTCGGTTTTCTCTCCCGGAGGCGATTTGGAACGTTCCCAAAACAAAAGGCGGAAGGAAGGAAGGAAGTGCCACCCGGTGGACACCGAAAAGATAGCAGGCCCCGTGCCTGTCTCCGGCCACTGCAGAGCCCCCACCCCCTCGCCGAGGCCCGGCCACCGGGATTAGCATCCAGCTGGGTTCTGATGGGGAAACTGAGGCTCTAGGGTGCCCAAGGACACCCAGAGAATCAGAGCAAGGCCAGGATGTTATCGAGGTCGCTGGCCGGGCGTGTCCCCCCTTGGTTTCCCAGGCTCCTTTACCAAGTGGCTCCCATTGGGCTCAGCCAGTGGGAGGCGCTGGTAGGGGACCAGGAGGCAGGGATGGGCTGTGGTCTGTCCCCTGTCACTGCCAGGACAACATTTGCAGAGATCCTTTGTCTGGTTCCCAGCAGCTCTGGGTCTCCAACATTACCCTCTGCGGCACCCTCCACCCTTCCAGAAGCTTCTGCGGGCTGTTCATTTCCAGTTTGCCTCACTGCCCGCCCCTCCAAATTTGGTCTTTTAAAAGGTACCGTGGCACACTCCTAGAACCCCTGCGACTCAGGAGGTGAGGCAGGAAGATCACAAGTTTGAGGCCAGCCTCAGCAATTTAGCAAGGTCCTAAGCAACTTAGTGAGACCCTGTTTCAAAATAAAAAGTTAAACAAAAAGGGCTGGGAATGTGGTTTCGTGGTTAAGTGTCCCTGCGTTCAATCCCCAGTACTAAATTGTTTTAAATTAATTAATTTTTAAGACAGGGTCTTCCTCCTAAATTGCTAGGCTGGTCTCCCATGTGCTGTTCTCCTGCCTCAGTCTCCTGAGTCACTGGGATTATGCGTGTGCGCCACTCTGACCAGCTGGAAGTGTATTACTTCTAATAATACACAATATAAAATCTGCCACCAGAACCCTTTGGAATGCACCGTCCATGGCGTTAGGAGCGTCTCCATTGTTGTGCATCATGTCCATCTCCAAAACTTTTCCATCTGCCCACACTGAAACCGTCCCCAGTAAGCACTCAGGCCCCATCCCCTCCCCAGCGGCTGGCTCCCAACATCCTACTTCCTGTCTTCAAGATCTGACCACTGCGCCACCTCCTGTGTGGGGAATGATATTATTCATCTCATCCTCTCTTTTTATTTTTAATTTTTTGATACTGGAGATTGAACCCAGGGGTGCTCTACCACTTAGCAACAACTCCGGGCTTTCTTATTTTTTATTCTGAGACAGGGTCTAGCTAAGTTGCCCAGGCTGGCCCAGACTTGCGATCCTCCTGCATCAGCCTCTCCAGTTGCTGGGATGCCTGGTGTGGGCCATCGCTCCTAGCAGGATTTGCCCTTTTGTGCCTGGCTTACTTCACAGAGCATAATGTCCTGGAGGGCCAGCCCTACCTCGGATGCCAGGAATCCCTTCCTTTCAAAGGCGGAGTCACTCTTCCTTGTGTGGAGGGACAACAGCTTGTCCCTCCTGGACACGTGGGTCACTTTCCACCTCTGGGCTAGGAATGGTGTTTCTGGGCCAATGTCTGTTCAAGATTCTGCTTTCAAGTCTTTGTGTCTGTACCCCAAAGTGGGATTTCTGGATCCTATGGTAATTGGAGGATTTTGGGGGGAGGGGAATCATCATACTGCTTTCCACAGTGGCTGCACCCCTTCAGTTTACCAGCCAAGCTCCAGGGTTCCAATTTCTCCACATCCTTGCCGACATTGGTTATTTCTGTTTTTTTTTTCCATTTTTTTTATTGATTGTTCAAAACATTACAGAGCTCATGATATATCATCTTTCATACATTTGACTCAATTGGGTTTTGAACTCCCCAAATACATAATGCAGACTCACTTCTGTTACATACTCACATTTTTACATAATGGCATATTAGTGACTGTTGTATTCTGCTACCTTTCCTATCCCCTACTATCCCCCCTCCCCTCCCCTTATTTCTGTTGTTTTATGTTGTTTTGCCAATTACAGCCATTCCGAGAAGTGTGAGCTGGTACCTCCCTGTGATTTTTTTTTTTTCTTTTCTGTTTTGTCTTTTTAGCCTTCCTTTCCTCTATTCCTCCCACCCCACCACCAGGCCTGGGGATGGAGCCCAGGGCTGTGCCAGGCAGGTGGGCAACAGCTCCACCACTGAGCGACATCCTCAGTGCTTAAGTTCTTTGTCGGCTGTAGGCTGTTTCTTTTTCCTTTCAACTTTTTTAGACACGAGGTCTCCCTATCTTGCCCAGGCTGGTCCTGAGCTCCTGGGCTCAGGTGATCCTCATCTCAGCCCTCCAAGTGGCTGGAACTATGGCTGGGACTATGGCGGGGCTCTTTCTGGCCCTGCCCCAATTGATACGCCAGCGCCACCCAGGCTTTGATTTGTACCTGCTCTGAGACAAGAGCTCTGAAGCTCCCTCAAAGCCCAGGCAGGGAATGCTGGGGAGCATGAGAGGGGATGGAGGGGCAGGGTGCTCAGGTGGGCAGCTGTGCCGGTGCCCAGGGACCCGGGACTCTAACCAGACAATCCCTCCAAGGAATAAGACCAGGATTGACAGAATTTATGCTTGCACTGGGCTGTGAAATCTCTTAATTTTCATATCGAGCACTGAATGTGACCGTCAGTTTTAGCCTTCATCTTAGCTCAACCAGTCTAGAAAAGGGCGTGAAGGGAAAAGTGCTGCAGGAGTGTAGGCCGTTGGGCTGGGGGTATAGCGTGGTGTGGTAGAACACTTGCCAAGTGTACAGGAAGTCCTGGGTTCAGTCCCTAGCACTGGAAAAAAAAATACAGGAAGAGAGAAAGAGAGGGGGATGGTGTTGATGGGACCAAGTGCAGGAGGCGGGACATTGTTCCTTAACAAAACACTCAAGTCTCCACCTGTTAGTTCTTTCTCTTGCTTGTGGACAAACTCTAAGTCACCTCCTTAGAAATGCCCTCCTTAGATGAGGGCCCTTCTCCCTGACAATCATTTGTCTGCCCATTGCCGTGTTTGATTTTTTCCAGAACATTCCTTTCAATCTTCCCTCTTATTGTGGGGATTGGTTCAGGACTCCCACAGATGCCAAAGTCTTTAGCATTCAAATCCCTTATGGAATGGAATCACATCTGCGTAGAACCCACGCAATCCTCCCAACATCTGCTCTAGGTGACTTGTAATACCGACTGCCAGGTGAATGCCAGGGACATCGCTGTGACATTTTACTCTTCAGGGCAAAATGTCCACACACATTCAGCACATTTACAACCTTTCTTCCCGAATATCTGTATCTGCAGTTGATTGAATCCAAGGATGTGGAACTTGTACATGGAGGGTTAGCTGTATCTATTTTTCCTCTTCTATCTAAAATGTTAGCTCCATGAAGACAGTAGGACTCAACGTACAGTTGTCCCAAATGCTGAGAGCAGTGCCTGGCACACAGTAAGCACTCAATAAATGTTTATCAAGTGAATGGATGGAGCTGGGAATCTGGCAAAGCCCTAACTCACAGAAGCACCTGGTGGAGTATGAAACCACCAGCGAGCGTGACATCACCCACAAGGAATGACAGCACTCCATGAAGGCTGCAGCCCATTCTGTGCTCCTTTCTGGATCTTTCTCTGGAGAACTCTAGTCCACTACTCAATGAAGGAAGAAAGCAAATAGAGGAATACCACATCAGGTTTAGCCAGATGGCTCATTTAAGAAATTTAATCGATCACAGTAAGACAATTCAGGCTATTAAAAAACAAAAACAAAAACAAAACAAAACAAAAAACAACAACATTCTATACAGTGTTTTAAAAAGCAAGTGTCCATACCCCTGAAGCAATTACAAGGACACCTGGATGTCACTCTCCTGAAACAAGCTACACGGTCCAGTCCGTGTGAATAATCTTTGTACATAAAGACGAGGCATCTCAGAGACCACTACCCCTAATGCAGAGCCCCTAGAAATGTCACCAACGATTGCAGCAAACAGGGTTTGCAAAAATAAATAATTATATATATATATATATATATATATATGATAACATTCAAAAATATACAAAGTGCAAACATAACCACAAGTGCTACCAGCTGCACAGGGACCTATTTACATGCTTCAGAAAGAAAAGACCAGCACAGTTTCCTACGGGAGTCACAGTGTTTGATCATTGCTACTGAGCCAGTAAGAGTCCCTTCAGATGTCTCTGTGTGGGGATCCACGGGAGGCTGCCCCTGTCTCTTTGACTCATCCCTGCAACCATGCAATGATAAAATTTGTGGCCATTTCAGGAAGAATCTTGGCTTTAAGTTCCATCAAATGACCTAGAGGAGATTCCCTAAAGGGTGAAAGGCTGTGAGTTTCTCCTGCGCAGCCTTTGAGGATCAGACAAGGAGGTTAATGGCTCTGGGACTTTTGCATAGAAGTGACCTGGCAGATGTTAAGAAAATAAAGCAAGCAGCCTGGGGACTCAGGGGCAGAGCGCTTGCCTGGCTTGTATAAAATCCTGAGTTTAACCCTCTGCACTGGCAAAAAGGAAAAAAAAAAATAATAATAATGCAGGAGGGTTTGCCTATTCCAAATATTGGCAATCATGGCTTTGAAGCAGTCCCCAGTGATCTGACCTTTTCTTTCCTCCACATGCATCTTCTCCTGCATTCACCAACACGGGCCACCTCCGGCCAGTGATCCCACCCCAACACACGTGACAGAAAACAGTGCAAAATAACAAGAATGTCACATTTACACAATGTACAACCCTGAACTGAAAAAGTGCGAGGAGATCAAAAGAAGCGAAGCGCAGGCTCCCGTGGGCCGGATCAGGGCGCAGTACAGCGACAGCCACACCTGGGCTGGCAGAGTCATGGAGGGCGGAGGCAGGGCGTCCCCAGGAACAAGGTAACCGGGTGTTTCAGGCACTTCACGAGTATTAAGGGCGACTGGTGACTCAGGCTTTTCCTGGGGAACTGGCAAAGCTTTGGCGAGGGAAAGCGCGGACGGTGCTGCCTTAGCAGTAGGGGGCGCCCTTCCCCTTCAGGGTCAGGCTCCTTCTGGCAGCAGGGAGGCGGAGTGTGGAGGGGCGAGGGCTGGGGGTGGATGAGGCAGTGCCTGGGACCTTCGGAAGACCTGCTGTCCGTGTTCCAGGCCACTTGCTGCCTCTCCTCCTGTGTTCCACTGTCTTTGCTTCTTTGTGATGCAGGAAAGAAAAGGGCTGAACTAAGAGGAACTGAGCCGCATCCCGGCTCCTCGGGTCTTTTCCTCTTCTCCTTCATACGGAAAGAAAACCAAAACCCCAAGCAGAACCCGCTCCGCGGCGCTGTCAGAAGCCTGTTCTGCCTCCCAGATGAATAAATATATAAAACAAAGCTCTGGCAGACAGGCACCAGGCTTTGGTGGCCAGCGGCGCCTTAGGTCTTTGCTGACTCTGAAGGAGACGGAAGCCCTGGGGGTGCCAGAAGGGTTTAGAGGAAGTAGGTGACAGCCAGTGGTCAAGGGCCCGGGGAGAAAGTGTCCTTCCTGCCCATGAGTGGCAACAGGTTCCGGGAAGGGACTGGGCTCTCAGCAGCTGTTCACGCCACATCATCCTCCAGGCTGACCATCTGTCTCTGTCAACAAGATGGTAAACACCGGAAATGATCAGTCCAGCATTCAGTAAACATGGCCAGAGTCCACCTACTTCTCACCTCCCAGACCAGGCCCTCGACGACGCCACCCTGGTCCCTGACGGTCTCTTCCCTGCACAGCCACCAGAGGGCGTGGGTGAAAACCTGATGGGAGTCTTCTGCTCAAAACCCTCCCTGGCTCCCACCTCACTCAAAGTCCTCCCTGCAGCCCACAAGATCCTCCTGGGGTCTACCCCATCACCTCCCTGCCTTCACTTCCTCCCACTCTCTTCACTCCATCCACATGGGCCTCAAACCAATAGGCACTGTCCTACCTCAGGGCTGTTGCACTGACCACTTTTGCATTCTGCACATTCTCCACTCACTCAGAGAAGCTTGCTCTGGATTACTTTATCTAAAATCACATCCTCTTGCTCTCAACCCCTCAAAACCCTTCTCTGCCGTCCTCTGGCCTTGCACCTGGTAGGCAAGTCCTCTTCCACTCAGCCGCACCCTGGCCCTTTCTTTTCCTCTACCACCAGCTGACTCCTCTATCTGCCCATCCGATGTCCCTCTCACTCCCGGTCAAGAAACCCAGCTGTCTGAGGGGAAGGCCCAATGCTTGGTAGGCTTGAGCGGGCACATGGACCTAAGAGTCCACCCTGGGCCTGCCTTGGCCCCCGAGGACGTTTTGCCAGGGGCTGGCGGGGGCCCCAGGCTCCGGCCTCCCTAAGCCTCTCACCGAGGGGTAGGTGTAGCCGTCTTGGCTGCGGCAAATGTGGACCTGGTCCTCCGTGGTCTTCTGGTACACGGGGTTGTCAAAGTTGATGCTGTTGATGTTCTTCAGCCGCCAGTTCTTCCAGACCAGGAAGGCCCCAAAGCAGAGGAGGACGAGCAGCACTGTGGGAGGGGAGAGTGGCCTTGTCACGTGGCTGGCCCCGAGACTGGGACCTGCTTAGTGGCACAGACAATACCAGGCCTCGGACCTGATAGCGATTTTGTTCTGAACGCAAAGCAGCCCTCCCTCGTTGTTCAAAGGGAAACCCCGCGCAGGCAGGACCCAGCTCTAACTTGACGCCACGGGATGAACCTCGAGCCAGAGGTAGCTGCTTGTCCTGGATTCTTCTGCGATTAACTGCACACTGGGGAACTGCTTTTTTAGAAATGGGATTTTCCTCCACATATGGGGCCACAATTCACTCTTCTCTTTTGCAGAGATGAGTGGAATGCAGAGCCTCAAGCACGTTAGGCTGAGCTGTGGCCACTTCTCTTGGCCTCGGTCAGTGACGGGGGCAGGTGGCTCTTTGTCTCTTGCACAGCCAGTGCTGGGAGACACTTAGCTCCTTGCTCTCTGAACCGGACAGCCCCAGCACCCCTGCCTTTGTCCCTGGGTCCCACAGTGCCAACCTCAGTGGATCCAGGGGACAGGCAAGGGCTCACTCTGCCTGGATTCTATGATTCTAGAGGCCTGGGCTCTGCTGGGAAGACCCCAGGTGGGTGTGACCCCCTGTCTGGAGGGTCCGACCTGCCATGTCTGTCAACCCACAACTGGGCACCAAAATGGCCATAGGTCTCTGCAAGTGTGCTAGGGCCCCCTCAACAGGATTTCCTCAGAAAAAGAAAGGTCACTGCACTGTTATTAGCAGGGGCAAGAGGGACAGTGTTAGGTCACCTGCAAACGCCCGCATTGGCACAGCGGAATCTCAGGTGTGCTTGAGGCCCCCTGGGAGCACCTACCCAGGCTGCCCTCTCCCTAGCTGGCACCTCAGCTGCCTGACTGTGCCCCTTGGCAGTCCCAAGGGGTAAGACGTTGCTTCCTGGCTCTGTCCCCAGTACAGGTCTGGAAGTGGGCTCAGTACACAGTCGGTGCTTAATTATGTTGGTTAGATGAATGAAGCTGGGGCTGTGGCTGGGTTTAGAGGAAGCAGGTGATAGCCAGTGGTCAAGGTGGTGAACAGGCCACATGGTGGGCTGCTCCATGCCTGAGGGAGGTGAGGGGCCCAGCAGGGGTCACAGGGGGCTTGTGCTGGGCGGTGCTTACCAATGGGCAGGACGATGGACAGAGCCCCCACGCTCCGAGGCTTCTCCTCCTTCCCTCTGTCGGCAACGTCAGCCAGGACTGTGGGGAAGAAGGGACGCAGTGAGGCCCAGATACGAAAGGCATCACATAGCAGAGCCCATGGTCATGCAAAGGAATGGCTGACACATCCCATCAGCCTGTTCCAGTTCAAGGGAACATGGAGGCCTCCCAAGTTCACATCAGGCCATGCAGCTTACTCATGAGCACAGCTGCCCTCAGCACCCACAGGGGGTGGTTCCAGAAACCTCTACAGACACCAAAATTCACAGATGCCCAACTCTCTTATAGAAAAGGGCGTAGTTGGGCTTGGGCTGCAGCTCAGCAGTATAGCGCTTGCCTAGCCGTGTGAGGCAGTGGGTTCCAACCTCAGCACCACATAAAATAAAGACATTGCATTTATTTATAACAAATTTTTTTTTAAAAAGGAGTAGTGTTTGCCTAGAACATATGCACATTATTTTTTTTTAATTAAAAAAAGTTTCTTTGTAGTTGTAGATGGACATCATGCCTTTATTGTATTTGTTTATTTTTATGCGGTGCTGAGGATCAAACCCAGTGCCTCACACATGCTAAGCAAGCGCTCTGCCACTGAGCTACAACCCCAGCCCTAATTTATTTGTTCTAATTAGTTATACACGGCAGAAGAATAGATGTAGACACTTTGATATAGCATATACCTCCCATGTATTTTACATCATCTCAAGGGACAATGTAATTCCTGATACAATGAAAATACTCCTGTACACAGTTGCGGTCCTCTATTGTTTAGAGAATAATGATGAGGAAAAGCATGGTCTATATGTGCTCAATAGATTGAACCCAGAGGTGCTTTACCACTTAGCCTCATCCCCAGCCCTTTTTATGTTTTATTTTGAAACAGGGTCTCAGTTGCCAAAGCCCTCACTAAGTTGCAGAGTCTGGCCTCCAACTTACAATCCCCCCGCCTCAGTCTCTCAAGTGGCTGGGATTATAGGTGTGTGCCACCATGCCTGGCAGATACAATTTAAAATTTTTGTTGTTCTTGTT
Source organism: Ictidomys tridecemlineatus (assembly GCF_052094955.1). Lineage (NCBI taxonomy): Eukaryota > Metazoa > Chordata > Mammalia > Rodentia > Sciuridae > Ictidomys > Ictidomys tridecemlineatus. Next base: position 8,958,271 of record NC_135478.1, on the reverse strand, counting down.
GTTGAACTGGGCGTTGAACCCAGAGGTACTTTACCACTGAGTCATTTTTATTTTTCATTATTGAAACAAGATCTCTAAGTTGCCCAGGCTGGCTTCAAACTTGTGATGCTCTGCCTCAGCCTCCCCAGGCGCCGGGACTGCAGGTGTGCACAACCACGCCCAACATCTTGAGATTCAAAAGTTTTCAATCTGCAGTTGGTGGATTCCACAAATGCAGAACATGACGATATAGTGAAAGAACAGGTCGAGTAAAATTGGGGTTGTAAAGAATCAGGTCAAGTAAAATTCTAGGGGCTAGGGATGTGGCTCAGTAGTAAAGTGCTTGCCTAGTATGTGTGAGCCCTGAGTTCAATCCCCAGCACCGCCCCCCCCCCAAAAAAAAGAAGAGAAGTGTCTTCTAGGAGCGAGAGGTTCACCTCAGAGGTAGAAAGCTTGCTTTAGCTTCACGTTGATGAAACATCTCTGAGATGGCAGAGGGTCCTAAATCCACTGATGCATTCTTAATGTTCGGTGAAGTTATTGGTCGAAGTTTCCTCCCACCCCGTGCCCTGGGACCATGGATTTAAACCAGGGGCACTCTACCACATTCTCCGCCCTTTTAAAATTCGAGACCAAGTTTTGCAAAGTTGCCCAGGCTGGGCTTGAGCTTGCAAACCTCCCTCTCATCTGGCTGAGATCACACAGGTGCGCCACTGCACCAGGCTTGAGGGGGTATTTTCTAGAAGTTCCCCTCTCCACGAAGCAAAAAGGTTTCCCGGCCTCCCTCAGGCACAGGAGTTCCTGTTTTATCTCCTTAATGGCTGAACAAAGCCTTCAGCTACTGTGAAAGGAAATTTAAAAGAAAGATCTGAAACTTGTTGATGTGCTTTTTTTCCTGCCCTAAGAGTCTGAGTTCTGTTTCTCTGCAGCTGATGATGGGTGGGCACCCCCTGGTGGATAAATGGATGAGCTACTGATTAATTCCCTGACCAGTTGGGTTCCAACACTGGGTGGGGTGAGGACAGCCAGGCTCTGGCCACAGCCACAAAACGGAAGGTGGAGCCAAAAAGCTCAGTAGAGCATCAATGGAAGTTGGTTCCAGGTTTACCCCATCCCCTCTGCAGACACCAAAATGCAAGGATGCTCTAGCCCCTTATATAAAATAAGGTGTTATTTGCATGTCACCTGGGCACATCCTCCTGTGGACTTTAAAGCATATCTAGATGACTTACAATACCTCATACAATGTAAATGTTATTGGTGCTGGGGATCAAACCCAGGGCCTTGTGTATGCAAGGCAAGCACTCCACCAACTGAGCTATAGTCCCAGCCCTCTAAACCAATTTTATACCGTATCATTAGGGACTGATGACAAGGAAAATATCCATATATGGTCAGTACAGATGTAATTATTTTTTCCAAACATTTTCAATCTGTAGTTTATTGAATCTGAAAATGTAGAAGTAGTATAGAGGGCCAACTATAATCAATACTGTTTTTTTTTGGGGGGGGTACCGGGGCTTGAACTCAGGGGCACTCTACCACTGAGCCACATCCTCAGCCCTATTTTGTATTTTATTTAGAGACAGGGTCTCACTGAGTTGCTTAGTGCCTCGCCTTTGCTGAGGCTGGCTTTGAACTCATGATCCTCCTGCCTCAGCCTCCCAAGCCGATAGGATGACAGGTACGCACTACAGCACCCAGCTGCAAGATTATTTTAATGTTATTCTTAAATACCATAATGGATGCAAAAACTCCATGATGAATAAAAATCATCCAAATTTTCAAGAAGACAAAATCTGGGAGCTGGGATGGAGCTCAGTGATAAAATGCGTTCAGTATGCCTGAGGTTCCATCCCCCCGCACAAAAGTACATGACGCATACCTACAATTCCAGTGGCTTGGGAGGCTGAGGCAGGGGGCTCACAAATTCAAGGCCAGCCTCAGCATCTTAGTAAGACCCTGTCTCAAAATAAAAATAAAAAGGACTGGGGGTGTGCCTCAGTGGGACAGCACTTGCCTAGCATGTGTGAGGCACTGGGCTTGACCCTCAGCACCACATATAAATAAATAAATTAAATAAAGGTCCATCAAAACTAAAAAAAATAATAATAATTAAAAATAATAATAAGGGCTGGGGCTGTGGCTCAGCGGTAGAGCACTCATCTAGCACGTGCGAGGCCCTGGATTCGATCCTCAGCACCACATAAAAATAAAGGTAAAAAATAAAATAAAAATAATCAAAAACATAATAATAATAAAATTAAATTAAAAACTAAACAAAAGGCCTTGCCTAGCATGTGTGAGACCTTGGTTCAAACCTCAGCACCCAAAAACTCTGCATTAAACTGTTATTGGATTTCTGAGTTGTTTCTTGTTTTTTTTTGTAGTACTGGGGATGGAACCCAGGGGCAATCCTTTTTTATTTTGAGACAAGTTCTCGCTCAGTTGCAGGGTTGGCCTTGAACTTGCGATGCTCCTGCCTCAGCCTCCCAGTGACTGGTATTATAGCTCCATGGCCCCCGGATGGATTCCTGGTCCCGTCCTCGTCTAACTCAGGGTCAACAGCACACGCTCTTCCCACGTGTCAGCTCACTGAATCCCCAGGAGATGGGCAGATACTGCCACCAGAACCATTTGATAGGGAGGGAAACGGAGGTTCCAGGACATACAGCCCAAATTAGGGATGTCCTTGTGGGGCCAGGACTCCACCCTCACTCCATCTCTTCACCAAGTCGCTCGCAGCCACTGAAGGGGCCCATCTGGATCCTCCTCACCACAGTGGGAGTCAGGGTGGGCGCAGCCTTTACCTTGGTGGGACAAGGTCGCCGACTCCACAGTGGTGAGCCCAGGAACAGCCGCAGGCCGCCAGGGGGCGCTGGAAGCAGGTCGGTGGTCTGTGGGCTTGGGCCTCCTGGCTGTGGAGCTGACCCTGGGCCTGGTGGTGGACGGCCCCAGGGTGGTCACTACAGGCTCCGCCTCTGCGGGAATACAGACATTTCCTGAGTGCCACGTGCCTGAGCACCACTCCGATGGCTTTGTGGTCCTCATGACAAGTAGGCAGCGAGTGCCATCAGCCACCGACGCACGGGATGTAAACACCCATGGCTGTCTGTGCTGCTCTTCCTGCGCTATGTGTGGGACACTAGGTTTGCAGGTGTTGGGGAGGCGCTAGGGACACCTCGCCCCTGCTGTGGTTTCACCGTGTCCCCCCAATTCGTATGTTGGGAACTTCACTCCAGAATTCCTTTGTTAACTGGATTTGGACATGGGGCCTCCGGGAGGTGAGTAGGATTAGATGAGGTCATGAGGGTGGGACACCCCGACACCAGAGGGACCTCCCCATGGCACTGGTGCCTTTGTAAGAAGAGGAAGAATTGGGGGCGGGGATGTGGCTTAGTGATAGAGCCTGGGTTCAATCCCCAGTATCACACACACAAAAAAAAGGGCCAGAAAGCTGAGCGCAATGTCACAGTGTGACCTCTGTCTCACTGTGTGACACCCCCACATGTTATGATGCAGCAAGAAGTCCCTCACCAGCTTCCAGAACTCAGCCACATTTCGTGACCTACGATGCCCTGTTCTCCCAGAGCACAGATGAGCAGAGCAAGGCTTGGAAGAACCATCCCTACCTGCGAGGCAGCTCCTCATGTCCCTGGCGAGCAGCATACCATCTGGGCAGACACAGGTGAACTTGGGGGAGTGGGGGTTGATTTGCGGGGCTGGCAGACACAGGTACTGGCAGCCACCGTTGGGGAGGGCTGTCCTCTCACACCAGTTCACACCTGGGGAAGAAGAAGAAAAAAAGATGAGGGGAGAATGAGATACCATCAGAGACCACAGAAAGGTCTAGAAAATTCCAGGGCACTAGCAGGGAAATGTCTTTCTCAGGGGTGGGGGTCGGTGGCGTGCAGCCTGCCCATCATTACCTCTCGGCTGTGTGACGTTGTGGAACAGGACAATGTCCTCGGGGGACAGCAGGTTTTCTGCCACTAAATCAATATCCAAGCCTGTGAGGCGATTGGCGCTGAAGATGGCTTCGTTCATGATGTCGGTCCAGAATACCTTGTCCTGTACGGGGGTTAAGGAAGACGATCCACCCCATTAGCCACTGGGACAGGACACAGACCTCCGCTCCCTCTTAACCTCTGGGGCTTTGGGGGAAGAAGCAATACTAGGTCACAGCATCAATCACGGCAAAACACATTTCCATTTTAGGCTTTCCTCGGGGGGATGATGGTAGGTAGCACCCGGGGCTCGTGCATGCTAAACATATGCTCTTCCACGTGGCTGCACCCTGGTCCTCATTGCCACTATTTTTGGGGGGTGGGGGAAACCAGGGATTAAACTCAGGGGCACTCAGCCACTGAGCCACATCCTCAGCCCTATTTTGTATATTATTTAGAGACAAGGTCTCACTAAGTTGCTTAGCACCTTGCTAAGTTGCTGAGGGTGGCTTTGAACTTGCGATCCTCCTGCTTCAGCCTCCCAAGCCACTGGGCTTATAGGTGTGCACCACCATGCCCAGCTCATCAACACTATTTTTAAGTGTAAAATTCATCAGTGTTAAGCACATTCATTGTAAAACCAGCATTGCCATCCATCTCTAGAACTTTCATCAAACTCAAACTCTGTCCCCGTTAAGATTTCTAATCTCCACTCCTGGTCTCTGGCACCCACCATTCTCCTGCCTGTCTCTGTGAATTTGCCTACTTAGCTCCCTGCTATCAGTGGACAACGGGACTATTTCACTGAGCATAATGTCCTCAAGGCTTCTCCCCAATGGAGTAAGTATCAAAATTTCCTTCCTTTTTTTTTTTTTTTATATTGGGGATTGAACTCAGGGGCACTCAACCACTGAGCCACATCCCCAGCCCTATTCTGTATTTATTTTAGACGCAGGGTCTCACCGAGTTGCTTAGTCCCTCGCTTTTACTGAGGCTGGCATTACAGGCATGCGCCCCTATGCCCAGCAAGATTTTCTTCTTTTGAAGGCAGGCTTTGCGCATGGGTATGGGTTGCACTGTGCTCATGTACTCATCAGTGGATACCCGGCCTGCTTCCTCCTTGTGTCTATTGTGAATAATGCCACTATGAACGTGGGGGTACAAATATAGCATCATTTCTTTAGAGCAGGTTTTTCCCCCTATGGCTCTATTAGGAACTTGACCTGTCCCCATTCTCACATTTGTTGAGAAGAAAATGGATATATCTTCAGTTCTAAGACCTCTCCTCAGTCAAGAGCAGTTTTCCTAGTTAGTCTTGGCTTGGAGGAACTAGACAAGGCGTGCCCACCATTACCCACACGCTTAAACCTACGGCAGTTAAATCAGTGAAAAATGAGCTGTGAATTCCTTCCAGGTCTCACCTCAAAGATGGCCAAGGAGAAGGGGTGGGCCAGCCGCTTCTCGTCCTCCAGGATGGTCTTCCGGTTCCCCCCGTTGACATCAATGCTAGAGATGGAGTGGAGTTTGGAGTCTACCCAATAGAGACGGCCATTGGAGAGATCTGGAATGCACAGATGGACAAGGGGCGGTCACATGCAGATGCCCGGTGCCAGCAGCAAGAATGAGAGGATCATCAGATAGGCCAGAAAATTCTAGAAAATTCCAGGGCACTGTTCATTTTTGGGTGGAGGGTGCAGCCTTGGAATTGGGCCACTCTGCTCCCCCTAGAAGAAACCCCCATAGAAATAGTAGAAAAGAAGCTCCCAGAGAAGCAGCCCCAACCACGTGAGCCTGAAGGGCACACGGTGGCTTTCGCCCCGGTGCCTCATGGCACATGCTGACGTCCCCAGGTCAGGAAGAGGGAAAACTGTGGGTTATAAAACCTCAGGGAGCTGGTGGGCTTGTGTGGGAGCAACTGGCCACTACCGTGTCCCCCAGATGGGGTCCGACTGTGGTGGGGCCAAGCATCCCTTCAACATACCCAGTGTGATGCCGTTAGGCCACTGGATGTCTTCTGTCACCAGCGAGTAGACATCCACACCATTCAGGCCCCCTTTCTTGATCTTGGCAGGGGTGCCCCAGTCTGTCCAGTACATAAAGCTGGGGGGACAACAGGGAAAACAGAGATGAGGATGCTCCTCAGGACAGGTTCCTGCCAACACTGAAGGTGAGTCTGCCTAAGTGGAGCCAAGGCTCCGGATAAGGCCCCACTAGGGACTCCAGATTCTTTTCTTTTTTCCTCCCAAAATGGCCAGGAGGGACTTTAGAGTGTTTTCGTGGGGCTGGGGTGTGGCTCAGTGGTAGAGCCCTCTCCTAGCCTCATTAGGCCTTGGTTTCCATCCCCAGAACTGCTAAAAAAAAAAAAGTTAAAAAAACAACAAAATAAAAAAAATCTGCAGTTTCAGGAGATTCTGATGCTAAAATCAGGGAGGGGGCTCTGGAATATGCACCTCAGTTCATAATATTTTTCTTGCCTTTTGAATATTCTTTTAACTTTTAAATTGTGGTAAAATTTACACAACATAATTTATTTTTATTTTTATTTTTTTTTGTTACCAGGAATTAAACTCAGGGGCACTGGATCACTGAGTCACATCCCCAACCCTATTTTGTATTTTCTTTAGAGACAGGGTCTCACTGAGTTATTTAGTGCCTCACTTTTGCTGAGGCTGGCTTTGAACTTGTGATCTTCCTGCTTCTGCCTCCTGAGATACTGGGATTACAGGTGTGGGCCACCAGGCCAGGCAATTTTTTTTTTTTTAATGCTCTCTGTGCACATATACTTTGACATGTTATCCAATTCTACAAATTAATCCCACAGAAAAACATGACCTATCCATTGAATAAACCACATATCACAGGAAGGATCTCAGACATGGGAACTGCATAGCTAGTAGAGAATGAAATGCATAATTTGAGTAAAAAGAAATAAGAGAGCAAAATATAGCTGTTCCCCCTTATCCATGTTTGTGATTTCTGTAGTCAATGATGGTCTAAAAATATTAAATAGAAAAATCCAGGGCTGGGGATGTGGCTCAAGCAGTAGCGCGCTCGCCTGGAATGCGTGTGGCGGGGGTTCGATCCTCAGCACCACATACCAACAAAGATGTTGTGTCCGCCAAGAACTAAAAAATAAATATTAAAAAATTCTCTCTCTCTCTCTCTCTCTCTCTCTCTCTCTCTCTCTCTCTCTCTCTCCTCTCTCACTCTCTCTTTAAAAATAAATAAATAAATAAAAGTATTTTCAAACACTCTAATCATTCACCTATTACTTAAAAAAAAAAAAGAAAAAGAAAATCCAGAAGAAACAATTCCTATGATTTTTATGACTAAGGTGATGAAATCTCAAACCATCATGCCCTGTGCTGCTGGAGACATGAATTGTCTTTTTGTTTAGTGTGTCCACAGTGTATATACTACTTACCTGTTAGTCACTTGGTAGCTATCTCATTATCAAATCAACTATTTGTGTAAGTAACCTTTACACAGTGGCCTAATGCCATGTCACAATCCCTACATTATTCACCTTATCTCTTCACATAGGAATTTAAAAAAAATTTTTTTTGTAGTTGTAGATGCCTTTATTTTATGTGTTTATTTTATTTGTTGTTGAGAATCGAACCCAGTGCCTCACACGTGCTAGGCAAGTACTCTACCACTGAGCCACAGCCCCAGTCCCCACATAGGAATTTTTAAAACCTTATTTTATTTATCAGTTTTATGTGGTGCTGAGGATCGAACCCAGTGTCTTACCATGCACGGTAAGCTCTCTACCACTGAGCTACAACCCCAGGCCCTTCACACAGGAATTTTATCATCTCATATCACTGCAAGAAGGATGTGTTCATTTACAAAAGTTTATTATAGTATATTGTTCTAATTATCTTACTATTATTTATTGGTTTATTTATCTCTCTGTGCCTAATTTGAAATTTGAACTTCATCACAGATGTGTATGTCCTGGAAAAGAGACGGGTCATTGCTGAGCATGGTTTCAGTCATCCACGGGGGTCCTGGAATGAACCACCCGTGGATAAGCGGGCACTATGTACACACACGTCTGCACACTACTTGTGCCTGAGTGCAGTGGACTGGCACGCTCTCTCCTTCTTTCCTGTAGATTGTGTGGCCAACCCAGGTGGCCTCGCCCCTCCATCCAACAGGTGCCTGCACCCCTGGGCATGTTTTCTTGTGGGTGGATCCAGGCCCAGCCTGACTCCGCCCTCATCCACAGGCTCTGCCCGCCCAGCCACTCTCTGACCTGCCCTTGCAGACGCCACAGGAGGACAGCCAAGTGCACCTTCTCCCACATCCTCTGAACTAGGCCAAATGTACCCCCACCTCCAATTGTGGTGCCAGGACAGGGTGCCACCCAGATTACCAACACCCCACTGCAATTGTGAAATGAGTCCCGTCACATGCCAGGTGGCAGAGGGAGCCTACTGGGCAGAATATGCAGTGGGCAGGGGACAGGGGCAATGCTTCCTGCCAGGGGACACTGGTCAGTGGCTGAGGTGCTGAGTCAGCCACGGGCTCCTGATCTTCACAGGATAGTGACCTTCGCCCAGCCACCCTTTTCCAGAGCTTCGTAAACACCGGGCTGCCCAAAACCAACTTAAAGAAGGACCTTCATGTCTTCCCTCTCTGACCTTATCCTGGCCCAGCAGATTGACACCAAATACTTAAGCAAATTTGTTTTTTAATTTCTCACTTAATTTTCTTTCTTTCTCTTTGTTTGCGGTTCCTAGGATGGAACCCGGGCCTGGCAGATGCTAAGTAAGGCTCTACCGTTGAGCTGCAGCCCCAGCCTTTTTGGTTTTGAGATGGGGGGTCTCATTAAATTGCTGAGGCTGCCCTGAACTTGCACCTTCCTGCCTCAGCCTCCTGAGTAGCTGGAATTACAGCCATGTGCCACCAAGAACATCTCCACTTTAATTTCTGGTTTTGAATTTTTATCACAGGGTCTGCTTCCACGTCAGGTAATAGGATACTGTCATGAGGATTCCATCCCTGTGGCCCCCCAAAGGCAGACAGGACAGTCTGACAACTCTGGGCTCCTATTTCATTTATTTTTTGGGGAAAATAGTGCTTGAACCCAGGGATGCCTTACAATTGATGCCTTATTACGTCCCCAATCCCTTTTTTAAATTTTGAGACAGCGTCTCACTAAGTGGCTGAGGTTGGCCTCGAGCTTGTGATCCTCCTGCCTCAGCCTCCCAAGTTGCTGGAATCACAGGCATGCACCCCTGTGCCTGGTCCTGTTTCTTTACAGACAACTACAGGCCCTGATTCCACCTCCTGTCCACAGCGCAGGACAACCCCACACTTTACTCGGGTACAAACACTGCCTAAACAGCGGCCTAAACAGCTCTGGGTCCTGCACGTTCACCCTTCATTGCCCTGCACCCCCCACCTTCGTAAGCACGCACCCGTGGACGGGATCCACCACGATGGCCCTCGGCTTGGAGCCGATCTCCTGGAACAGCGTTCTCCTCTTCTTGCCCTTAGTGTCGGCCACGGACACGGTGCCCAGGACAGAATCGGTCCAGTAGATGTTGCTGTGGATCCAGTCCACAGCCAGCCCATCAGGAGCATGGAGGTCACTGCCGATGACGGTGTCATAGGTGGACAAGCTGGGGGCTCTGTCAATCTGGGTGCTAAGGCAGGAGGAGGGCAGACCGTCAGGGCCAGGGGCCCCTCCTCACCTGGGGGTCAGGCAGGCCGGAGGGGCCGAGGCTCACCTGTAGATCTTTCTTTGGGACAGGTCAGACCAATAGATTCTGTTGCTGGCCACCTCGGTGTCCAGGGCAACCACGTTCTTGAGGTTCGGGATGAGGCTGGTGTACTCGCTGCGGTCCAGGGTCATCTTCCTCACCTCGTGGCGGTTGGTGAAGAAGAGGTAGGCGATGGAGCCTGGGGAAGGGCAAGGCGGTCAGGGTGGGGAAAGACCCCACTTGTCCCTCTGCAGGGTGTGGCTGGATCAGAGAGGCACACCCAGAGTGGCAGGGTGGAAATCCCCGTGTACTAGGCAAGTCACACCTGTGGTCTCGGTCACCCTGCAGGGAAGGCCCCACCCGGGGGTAGCCAACTCCTAGAAATAGGAAATGACTCACTTTGGGGCCAAACTCACCAGCCCACATTGCCACCACCTCGGCTATGGGAACCCTGACATCTGAGGCCACTCTGCCTGCCCTAGTCACTCCAGAGCCAGGAACCAGGCAACCTAAGATAGTGCCAGGCCCCAGACTGCATGGAAATGATTCACACTTGTGAATCCTGAGCCTGCTCGCAGGACCTCACCCATTCATGCCTTTGCCCATAGACACCCTGGGTCCCATCTCTGGCACATTAAAAAAAAAAAAAAAAAAGTAATGACCTTGCCTAATGTTTACTCGGTTTTTTAATGGAATCCTTATATTCCTGTGAAGCAGGCTTTAGTTAATTTCTCTTTACAGATGAGCAGATTGAGGCTCAGAGAAGGAAAGTGATTTGTCCAAGATCACATACCTAGTGGGTGACTGAGCCAGGATTCAAACCCAGGTCTGCCCAATTCTGGGAGCTGTGCCCTAACCGTGACACCAATATTCACCAACAAACGAACTATATCTTGCAACTGGACTTCTCAAGACAGCCCTTCCCAAGTCTCTACTTCAACTCCACTGAAATCTTTACATCTGTACAAATGCTAACATCACAATGGAGTTCAAAGCACGACCTCCAATCCTGAGGGATTTTGTGGGAGGAACTACATCCACCCACCACCCCAGCAGAACCAGGAAGCACATGGGAGGTACAGAGGCCGAGAGCCATGGAAACAGGTGGTAGCAGCGACTAATATGCCAGTGAAGGCCCTGGGGTAGACAGAGGCAGCCCGTAAAAAGTTCTTCTTTTCTCCCTAATACTGGGAATTAAAACCAGGGGTGCACTACCACCGAGTTTTACCCCCAGCCTTTCTTTTTAATTTATTTTTTAATTATTTGTTTTCTCTTTTATTCCCCAGTGCTGGGGACAGAGTCCAGGGCCTCATGCATGCTAGGCAGGTGTTCTGTCACTGAGCTGCATCCCTAGCCCAATGTTTTACACATTTTTCTTTAAATTTAAAAATTTTTCAAATTTTATTTGATGGTCTCTTTTTTTTTTCCAAAAATTTCTTTTTGGACAGGGTCTTGCTAAATCATTGAGACTGGCCTCAAACTGGCGATCCTCCTGCATCAGCGTCCCATGTCTAAGGGATTACAGGCCTGTGTCACTGAGCCTGGCTGTTATTTCTGCAAAATCCAGCCTCCTTGTAATTAGATTGCAGACAACTCAACTCCCTCAGGACACTTGCACGTGTAAGCAAGGGATCCCTGGATGAAGGAGATTCTAAGAATGGACACGCAGCAATGATTATAACCCAAACTTCAAGATGGAAAAGAAAGTTGAGGTTGTGGCTCATTGGTAGAGTGCTTGCCTAGCATGGGCGAAGCACTGCGATCGATTCTCAGCACCACATAAAAAATTAATAAATAAATAAAGGCCCATCAACAATTAAAAAAAAAGATGGAAAGGAAATCCAATTACAGTGCTCCTTTTGTAGGAGTGGATTCTGCATCTTCAGGTTCAACCAATTGTAGATTGAAAAATTTGGGGTGAAAATGCCTCTATACCAAACGCAAATTATTATTATTATTTTATATCTCATTCCCTAAACAAAACAGTGGAATAAACACCACACAGCACTAACATTGTATTAGGTATTCTAAGTCATCTCGAGGTAATTTCAAGTCTCTGTGGGATGTGCAGGTTCTATGCAAACATTATAATAGTTAGTTCACAAGGGCCTTGAACTTCCACAGATTTTGGTAGCTGCAGGGGGTCTTGGACCCAATCAGTCCTCCACAGATATAGAGAGATGACTTGATTTCTACCATTTTGTTCCATGATGTGCTATTCTGTTTTGGTCTTTGTTTTAAATAAATTTTGTTTCCTTGAGATACATTCTTTTTAATTATTAAAAACAGCTGGAGGGCTGGGGCTGGGGCTGAGCGATAGAGAGCTCACCTAGCACATGCGAGGCCCTGGGTTTGATCCTCAGCACCGCATAAAAATAAATAAATAAAATAAAGGTATTGTGTCCAACTACAACTAAGATATAAATTAAAAAAAAAAAAAAAAGAGCAGGAGCCAGGCAGGCATGGTGGTGCACACCTATAATCCCAGTGACTCAGGAGGCTGAGGCACGAGGGTCACAGGCTTGAGGCCAGCCTCAGCAACGTGGCAAGGCCTTAAGCAAATAAGTGAGACCTTGTCTCAACATAAAAATAAAAAGAGCTGGGAATGTGACTCAGTGACAAAGCACCCCTGAGTTCAGTTCCCCACAAAAGAACAGCTGGAGGGGGCGTGGGCAGCTCAAGCCATGGCTTTCCACCCTCTGCCCCCTGAAATCCATCCCTAACTTGTCCTGGAAGCTGAGCACTGGTTCCTATTAAGCCGGCAGGGCTGGGTCCTGCATGCTGTCCCCTGGTCACACGTGGCAGGTTCCTGGCAGGCCCAAGTCCCACCTGCCAGAGGTCCCTGCTGATTTTACCCTGTGCAAAGTTCAGGTGAGGAAACGCCGCCCAGCGCGGCCTCCGTGCTCACCGGTGGCCTTGCAGGCCTGGGTGCGGGGGTCCATCTGGAAGCCCTCCTCGCACTCGCACTTGTAGCTGCCCTGCAGGTTCACACAGAGCTGACTGCAGGTGGCAGGGTCCTGACACTCGTCGATATCTGAGTGGAGACAGAGACACATGAGGTGTCACCTTTGAGGGTGGCAGATGGAGGGATGGAACCAGCACCCCAGTGGCAGCTAAGGGACAACCCATCCCACCTGGGAAAGAAAAAAGTGACTGTCATCTCCCAAAGTGACCCGACCTCACCGTTCACTTCAGGGGCCCAGGTCAGAGGGCCGAGTTACGACAGCAGAGATTTCCTAACGGTGAAGCCCGGAGGGAAGCTCCTCTGAGGAGCCGAACGGTTACTGACGGGTCAGTCTGTGCCCAGGGTTCCACCCACGGAGCGTCCGCCCAGCAGCTGGGGACTGCCGTCCCACCCATTTCACAGACCGGGAGACTGAGGCAGAGCTTTCAGTGGGCACAAGGCCGAGGAGGCCCAGAGCTCGGCCCTGCTCGGCAATCACCTTCGCATCTGCGCTGGTCCACGAGCCGGAAGCCAGCGGGGCACAGGCACTCGTGGCCGATCTTGAGGTCATTGCAGATGTGCGAACAGCCCCCGTTGTTGTCCAAGCACTCGTTGGTCCCTGTGCCGGGGGAAGGACACACACTGGTCACCCTGGAGTCTCGAGCCTCTCACTCCCCCACCCCTGCCACTGCGGAGGGGTGCCACAGCCTGACTCGTGAGAGCACTGAGATGGCACTGTCACTCGGTTTAACACAGTGAGCCCTGGGGACAGAGTGCTGATGGAAGGAAACGCGTCACCAAAGGCCAGGTGCTGAGGATCCCACTCCTGAGAGATCCACAGAAACAGGAAGTAGAAAGGCAGGTGCTGGGGCGGGGACGGTGGGTGAATGAGGACAGGGGTTTGGTTTTGAAAATGAAAAATGGTGCTAGGGAGGGGGATGGGTGGTCACATCTGGGTGAATGCATTCAATGCCACCAAACATACACTTCAAAATGGTTCATGTGGCCAGAGGGCGCAGTGGCACAGGTCTGCAATCCCAGGGACTCAGGAGGCTGAGGCAGGAGGACTGCAAGGTCAAGGCCAGCCTGGGGTGTGGCTTAGTGGGAATGGGCCCCTTGGTTCAATTCCCTACACCAAAAAAAAAAAAAAGACTGATGGGGCTGGGGCGGGTCTCCGTGGAGCCCACGGTGAGGCAGGAGCTCCACCACTGAGCTGCCTCTCCAGTGCTTTCCTCTGTATTTTGAGACAGGGTCTGGCGATGTTGCCCAGGCTGGCCTTGACCTGGCACTTGGGACCTGCCTGCCTGGGTTCCTGGGCAGCTGGGATTTAGGGCATGCACTACTGCGCCCCATATGGCCCCGTCTCTCCTGCCCTGAGTGGAAGCTCCTGGGGCTAAGGATGCACAGGAGCCCTAGAGCTATAGTGGGTGGGCCTCCCGTCCCCTCCACCTTAGTTCCCCCACCTTGGCTCTCCACAAACTCCCCGAGACGCCCACATCTGGGACTCACTGCATTCCTTGAGGGGCTCGTCCGACCAGTCCCGGCAGTCTCTGGCTGAGTTGCACACTTTGTCCAGGGGGATGCATTCACCGCTGTGGCATTTGAACTTGTTGGGCCCCTCACACAGTGTCACTATGAGAGTCCAAGAGAACAGTCAGGTGCATCTGAGCTGCAGGAGCTTGCTTAACCCTCTACAGCATAATAATTCACTCACACAAGAATAAATATGAATGTATCCGTTAGTAAAACATGATAATTTTTTGTCAGTTCTGGGTACAGAATCCAGGGCCTTAGATCCGCTAGAAGCATTCTACCACCGAGCTACACCCAGCCCAGTAATTGGTTACTGAGCACTGAGAACCTAACACCCAGTTCTAAAGTGAGAATGTCACCTAGAGCAGGAAGTCATTAAACTGAGGGCCCTGGATCAACAATGGCCCACTGCTTGTTTATTTAAATAAAGTTTTATTGGTACACAGCCACACCCATTCATTTACAGAAGGTCTGTGGCTGCTTTCAGAGTATGAAACAGCGTAGTTGTGTCAGAAACTCTGAACCTTGCAAGGCCAAAAATATTTATTATCTGGTGCTTTAGGGTAAAATTCTGCCAACTCTCTAATGGAGACTATTCTAGCAGGCTTTGACCCATCCTGCTATCCTTCAAAGGAATCTTGAATTCTGGGGCTGGGGATTTAGCTCAGTGGCAGAGCACTTGCCTAGCACATGCAAGGCCTTGAGTTACGTCCTCGGCCTTTGGCCCTGAAAAAAAGAAAAAAAAAAAATCCTGAATCTTGGCTTATCGTTTCCTTATTTTTTCATTTTTATTTTTTTGGTGGTCAGGGTCTCATCATGTCACATAAACACTCAACTCCTGAGCTGTGTTCTCAGCCACTTCATTAATACTTCAGGGAAAAACATGGGGTATGATTTAGTTTGTTTTTGAAGCTTATAAAATGATTCCTCATAATCTTCAAACTGCTTCTTCATCCAACAGTAAGGTTGTAAGGTTCTCCCGTGTGAATGCTAGTGGCCGAAGCCTCATTCCTGGCGGCATATTCCACCATGTGGCTACCCTACCAGGTTAAAGTCATTGATGGTGTACCCCCACATTCCCAGCAGCACTATTCCACAGCCAAAAGACGGAGGCAACCCAAGGATTCATCAAGGGGTGAATGCAATAGGATTCCTCAGCACAATCGATGGAATACTATTTGGCCTTAAAAAAGAAATCTGGACACAGACTAGAACATGGACCCTGAAGACATGCTCAGTGAAATAAGCCAGTCACAAAAGGACAACTAGTACACAATTCCACTCACAGGGGGTCCACGAAGTCATCAGACCCACAGAGACAGACAGTAGAATGGCAGGTGCCAGGGACTGGGGAGGAGGATGGGGAGTTAGCGATTAATGGGGACAGAGTTTCAGTTTTGCGGGATGAAAAGAGCGTTGGAGATGGACAGTGATGATGGCTGCACAACCATGTGAATGTATTTAATGTCACCGAGCTGCACAGTTAGAAATACCTACGTGCTTGCTTGGCATGTGCCACGGCCCTACGTTCAATCTGCAGCACAACAGAACAAAAACAAGCCTGAGATGCTCATTATGTATGGTGTGTACCTTGCTATAAATAAATTAAAAAAAAGAATCTCACACTGAGGAATCTTCCGTGGCACCCAGTGTCTTGCTCCATGGTGCTCAGGGCCCACTGCAGAGCCTAGTGCAGGACACAGTTGTCTCCTGAGGGCATTTCCAGGAGGAGAGCCACCTCGTGGATACAGGGAAGGGCTTCACAAGTGAAATTGGATCTTTTTATTTTGGGGGGCGGGCGGGCACTGGGGACTGAACTCAGGGGCACTCGGCTACTGAGCCACATCCTCAGCCCTATTTTGTGTTTTATTTAAAGACAGGGTCTTGCTGAGTTGCTTGGGGCCTCACTAAGCGGCTGAGGCTGGCTTTGAACTCACGACCCTCCTCAGCCTCCCGAGCCACTGGGATGACAGGCGTGCGCCGTCGCAGCCAGCTGAAATTGGATCTTACATATAACTGTGATCTCAGAGAGAGAGGTCTGTGCGCATGGGGTCTTGAAGTCACAGCTATCCTTATGCACATTTTCCAGATCAGCGGAAGTGAGGGTAAGGAGGATCAGGCCACTTGCCCAACAACCTACAGCTAGTGCAGTGAGCAGGTGGGTGCCGTCCCTCATCTAAGACCCACAGTCCCCCAACATTTACAAACAGCAAAGCACTGAAAGATGCTAACAGGAAACCAGGGCTCAGCTCACCATTGATGCAGCCGACTTCATCACTCATGTCCTTGCAGTCATGCTCCCTGTCACACTGCCGGCTACCATGGATGCAGGTCCCATCGGAGCACTGGAATTCATCAGGGCGGCAGGTGGCCACAGCTAAGAAAGAAAAGATGTTCTGATTTTCCAAGGAGGGGCAACTGGAGAGAAAGAAACACAGTGCTCTGCCTTTGTCCAGAGTTCTCCTTTCAACAGTTTCAGCCACACGTTCAACTGCAGTCTCAAAATATTAATGGCACACATACACAAGGGAATATTACTTGTGAATAAAATCATGGCATCTGCAGGTAAATGGATGGAGTTGGAGAATATCGTGCTAAGCAGGAGAAGCTCATCTCAAAAATCCAGGGGCTGAATGTTTTCTATGATAAGTGGATCCTAATCCATAGGGGGGTGGGGCATGGGATAAATTGGAGGAACTGTGGATGGTGCAAAGGGGAGGGGGGAGATGGAAAAGGGGTAGGAAAGATGGTGGAGTGAGGCGGACATCATCACCCTAGGTACATGTATGATTGCACAAATGGTGTGACTCTACTTCACACAGAAGTGCAAAATTCTCCTCCATTTGTGTCTGATAAATGGAAGAAGCTTTCTACGGTCATGTGTAACTGATTAGAACTAATAAATAAATAAATATTAATGGAAAAATTATAAATATCAACAATTCTTTAGGTTTAAATTGTGCCCTGAGTATCACAATGAAGCCTTTTGCCATCCCATAGTACCTAGCCCAGGAAGTGAGCCATCTTTCTTTCCAGTGTATCCATGCTGTATATGCTACTAGCCTGATGGTCTCTACAGCTACCTCGGTTATCAGATCAACTGTCACAGTACTGCAATGTTCTTATTCAACTAATCCTTATTTTCCTGAATAATGCTCCCAGAGTACTAGAATGGTGATGGTGACAATTTTGCTACTATATAATAATTATTCTATTATTAGCTATTGTTGTTAATCTTTTCCTCTGTGTAACTAACTTATAACTTAAACTTTTGGGGGGAGATACTGGGGTTTCAACCTGAGGCCTTACACATGCTAGGCAAGTGCTCTGCCACTGAGGTACACCCCACACTTTATTTTATTTTGGAACACAGTCTTGCTAAGTTGCTGAGGCTGACCTCAAACTTGGGATCCCCCATCTCAGCCTCCTATGCAGCTGGGATTACAGGTGTGTGCCAGTGCACCCAGCCAGAACTCTCATTTTTAACTCACAATATATCTTTGCATTAAGAAAAAAAAAAAAAAAAGCAAGCCTGAATGTGCCTATATCAGAACATAAACCTGATGGCTGAAATGGTTGAAAAGGAGATTTTGGCTTTTATGGTCTGAATTCAGGGTAAGGTTAAATGGCCCTTCTATGCCAAGGTGTCCCCATCTGTAACGAGGGGTGGAGGAAGCCTGCTCATGAATTATGGGGGACAAATGAGTTTCTGTCAAGTTTTACAATAAATCACACAGAATGCTATCGATCATTTCATAAAATGTGACTTTAAAAACCAGTGTAGGGCTGGGGGTGAAGCTCTGGACTCGTTTAGCTTGCACAAGGCCCTGGGTTCAATGCTCGGCACCAACAAAACCAAACATCGTAGCTACACCCACACAGTGCTTAACTCTGAACACTACGAAAAGCCCCAGAAAAACAAAGTCATCTTCTGGAAACACAGTGGAGCTAACCAACGTGTTTAAGGAACCAAAACACTGAGCTAGATCCAGAGTCATGTTTTTTATCTGAACTCTCCAACACACAAACCACTGACCACATATAGCTATTTAACTTTTAATTACTTAAAATTCAGTAAAGTTGGGCTGGGGCTGGGGCTCAATGGTAGAGCATTTGCCTAGCATGTGTGAGGCACTGGGTTCAATTCTCAGCACCACATATTAATAAGGAAAATAAAGTCTATCAGCAACTTGTATATTAAAAAACAAAATTCAGTAAAGTTCAAAATTCTGTTTGCCAGGTGAACATGCCACACTGGCCATGCAGGGTCCTGGGATATTGCTACCACTGCAGAAAGTTGCACTTGGTGGCCCTGGAACCTAATCAAAGCCTATAAGATCGATGCAGTTGCCCAACCCTGTCAGGTGCAACCAGTGCATAGTGAAGTCAAGTGCTCAGCCAAAGGTCACAAAGCTTAGTCGTTACCAACCAGGCCTGAAACCCAGGATTCTTTCTGGGTCAATAATACTGCAACTTGCAGCTCGATTCCTGTGGTGTTCTGCATATGGTCTGTCTCCCGTGGGTTACTGTGCTGGAAGCTTGAACCCAGTGTGGTGGAACCTCTAAGAGCTGGGGTATAGGGCTGGGGCTGTAGCTCAGTTGGTAGAGTGCTTGCCTTGCATTCACAAGGCCCTGAGTTCAATCCCCAGCACCCCTGCCCGCCCCCCCCCCCAAAAAAGAGATGGGGTATAAATCACTATGGAAAGCAGTATGGAGATTCCTTAGAAAACTTGGAATGAAACTACCATCTGACCCAGCTGTCCCACTCCTCAGTTTATACCCAAAGAACTCAAAATCAGCATACTACAGTGACACAGCCACATCAATGTTTACAGCAGCTCAATTCACGATAGCTCAACTATGGAACCAACCTAGATGCCCTTCAACAGAGGAATGAAGAAATGGAAAAAGAAAATGTGGGGGGCTGGGGTTGTGGCTCAGTGGTAAGGTGCTTGCCTAGCCCATGTGAAAAACTGAGTTTTATCCTCAGCACCACATAAATAAACAAACAAACAAACAAACAAACAAAAACAGGACTACGGTTGTGGCTCAGTGGTAGGGCCTAGCTTATATGGGGTCCTGGGTTTGCTCCTCAGTACCACCTAAAGTTAAATAAAGGTATTGTGTCCATCTAGAACTAAAACATATTTTTTTTTAAATACAAAAAGTACAAAAAAAAAAAGGTAAGAAAGAAAGAAAATGTGGTACATACACACAATGAAATATTACTCAGCCTTAAAGAAAATGAAATTAAGGCATTTGCAGGTAAACAGAACTAGAGCATATCATGCTAAGTGAAATAAGCCAGTCCCAAAAAACCCTAAAACAGAATGTCTTTCTCTAATAAGCAGAAGCTGATCCATAGTGGGGTGAGGGGATATGAAATAATGAAGAAACTTTGTGTAGAAGGAAGGGAAGGGAAGAGTGGGGCTGTGGGGATGAGAAGGACGAGAGAAAGAGACAGACATTATTACTGTATATACATGTATGACTTCAGTATTGGAACAACTCTGCACCCTGTTCAGCCAGAGGAATGAGAAGCTGTGCTCCATTTGTGTAGTATATGTCAAAATACATCTAAAATACTGTAAAATTAATTAATTAATATAAAAAAACAGACTTGGTGCAGAGTGAGAGCACATCACTAGACTCTTCTTTGTCTCGACTTCCTGCCTCACCTGTAATCTCTCCCTCTTATACACACTCCTTGTGCCATCTGCCAAGCTGATGCCAATGCCTTAAGTTCTCAGAACTGTATTAAATAAACTTTTTCATTTATAAAGTTCCAAGCCTCAGGTATTTTGTTATAGTAAACCAAATGAACTAGCATACTCCCCTTTCAAAAAAAGATTAGGGGCTGGGGATGTGGCTCTAGAGGTAGCATGCTCGCCTAGCGTGCGTGCGGCCCAGGTTCATTCTCAGCACCACATACCAACAAGGATATTGTGTTCGCTGATAATTAAAAAATAAATATTAAAAAAAAATAATAAAAAAAAAAGATTAGCATGCCTGTAACCCCAGCTACTTGGGAGGCTGAGGCAGAAGGATTACAACTTTGAAATTTCAGAAGTTTAGTGAGATCCTGTCTTAAATTTAAAAAATTTAAAAAGGCTGGGCACCATAGGGCACACTTGTAATCCCAGTGACTCAGAGGCTAAGGCAGGAGGATCGTGAGTTCAAAGCCAGCCTTAGCAACTTATTGAGGTGCTAAGCAACTCAAAGCCTGTCTCTAAATAAAATTCAAAAAAGGGCTGGGGATGTGGCTTAATGGTTCGGTGCCCCTCAGGTCAATCCCTGGTACCACAAATACATAAAAGACAAGTCTGCTCTGGGGGCTGCTTCCTCCTTGATGGGATCAGAATGACCACAAGAAGCAGCACAGAACCAACTCGGGCTAGGGAGGGAGCTCGGGGTCAAGTGCTCGCCTGCCACAGGCAAAGCCCTGGGTCACCTCCAGTACCACCAAAACGAAAAACAAAAAAAAAAATAGAACCAACTTTCTGGCTGGGGAATTCAAAATTATTAAGCACCCACAGCTACCAGCAGGCCCCGGCCTAGGGGACAGTGACAAGACCCTCTGCACACATACTGCAGTTCTCTTCGTCGGACTTGTCCTTGCAGTCAGGGCCGCCGTCGCACCTCCAGCTGCCGTGGACACACTCGCCGCTGCCACAGTGGAACTCGAAGGGGGAACAGGGGCCGGAGTCCCGCCGGTGGCTGGACGTGTCGCGGCCCCCGCAGTGCTGAGGCCACTCGTCTGAGCCGTCCTCGCAGTCGGGCTCCCCGTCGCAGGCCCACAGCTCCGGGATGCAGACGGAGCTGTTGCAGCGGAAGCTGGCGGGGCCGCAGGTGGTCACCGGGCAGGAGTCCTCGTCCGAGCCGTCCAAGCAGTCCCGGTCCCGGTCACAGACAAAATGCTGCGAGATGCACTTGCCGTCGTGGCAGCGGAACTCGTCCTGGGAGCAGGTCTTGGCAGCTGCGGAGACAGACGGGGGGCGGCCACCCTGTCACCGCGAAGGCGCCCACATCCCAACACCAGCCCGTCCGTCTATAGACGGGGACACTGGCTCGCAGCGGCCACAGTGCGGTTAGCTGAGACCTGGAGGGGCACCGGGGGGTGAGCGCAGGCCCCACCACGCTCTGCGGCATGGTGAGCAGCCCTGGGTCTGATCCCAGGCACCAAAAAGCAAGAAATAAACCTACAGCAGGCCTGTCCCTGATCCACGGCCTCACTTTCCAGAGTTCCGGTGCCTGGCACTGAGTCTAGCCTAAAAATATTAAATAGACCAGCAGCTCGGGAGGCTGAGGCAGGAGGATGGCCAGTGTAAGGCCAGCCTCAGCAACAGCGAGGGCTAAGCAACTCAGTGAGACCCTGTCCCTAAATAAAACCCAAAATAGGGCTGGGGCTGTGACTCAGGGGTTGAGTGCCACCAAGTTTAATCCCTGGTACCAAAAAAAAAAAAAAAAAAAATCACATATATATATATATATATATATATCCCCACACACACATATATAATACACATATATAATGGAAAATCCAGAAATAAACAACCCATAAGTTTTGTTTCTCCTCTGTGTGTGCAGCTGGAGGAGATCCCATTGAGGGCCTCACCTGTGGGAGGATGGGGCTCCTCCACTAGCCACAGCCCAGCTCTTGTAAGCTTTAAATTCCTTTTAATATAGTACATTTTTATTATTTCATAATATCTTTACTATTTCAAAATATTATTTCATAATATTTTAGAATTATCATATGATTATACACTATTTCCTAATTTATCATATAAACTTTTATAAAACTCATAAAAATCATGTTGTTACATTATTTTATTTTATGAGAAATAAAATATGTTTATAAGATTACTTTATTACATAGAATGTTGTTTTATAATATGAGGTATACTGTCATGAATAACTGCGCTCAGCCTCACAGGGTGGCTGGCAGTGGTCATGGTGGCTCACAGCTGCATGGGCCAGGTGGCAGGCACTCATCAGGAACAGCCTGAAGCTGGGCATGGTGGTGCACACCTGTAATCCCAGGCTCAGCAGGCCGAGGGAGGAGGATCACGAGTTCAAAGCCAGCTTCAGCAACTTAGCAGGGCCCTAAGCACTCTGTGAGACCCTGTCTCTAAATAAAATACAAAAAAGGGCTGGGGATGGGGCTCAGTGATTAAGAGCCACTGAGTTCAATCCTGGGTCCCCCCTCAAAAAAGAACAGCCCCAGGGTGCTCGGCAACCCTGGGTCAGGCACTCTCCCCTCCACTGCAGTGCTCCTTGTCATAGTGGAATTTGGAGGTGAGATACAGCCCCTTGGGGAGCAATGTTTGTTCACTTCCCACTCCCCGGGGCCCTGGTAGGCTCTGGCACAGGCTGGACCTGTCACACACAAATGGCCTGGGGTGGGCAAGCTACGGGGACACACTTACAACAGTTTTGCTCGTCTGAGCCATTCTCACAGTCCACTTGGCCATCGCATCTCCAAGAGTTAGGAATGCAGCGGCTGACACGGCCCCCACAGTTGAAGTCCCCCGGTTTGCAGGTGATGGACACTAAGGGAGAAAGAAGATGAAACCCTAACTCGAATGCAGATCAGCTGGTGTCCCAAGGCCCACCTTTGTCAAAGAAAACTCCAGAACTTTTCAGAAAGTGGAGGCCAACCCTAACTTTAGAGGTCAAAACGAAGATCATGTAATGGTATTTGTTAAAAATTAGACATTGAGGGGCTGGGGTTGTGGCTCAGCGGTAGAGTGCTCGCCTAGGACGTGTGAGGCCCTGGTTCGATCCTTAGCACCACATAAAAATAAATAAACAAAATAAAGGTATTGTGTCCAACTACTACTAAAAAATAAATATTTTTAAAAAATTAGACATTGGGTGATGCAAAGGTTTTGCAGGAGCTAGAGGTGGTGGCTGAGCAGCATTGTGAAGGCATTAACGCTTCTGAGCTATTCGCTTTATATTAGGGGAAATTTACCTCAATAAAGATATGGCCAGAGAGGCTGAGGTAGCACTCAGTGGTAGAGCGTTTAGTTAGCAGGCACGAGGCCCTGGGTTTCAACCTGGCACCACACACATTCAAAAAAAAAAAAAAAAAAGAAGGAAGAAAATGCTAGTACAAGCTGAGGAGCCTTTATCTGAAATGGAAATGCTTGGAATCAGAAGAGTTTCAGATTTGGGGTTTTGTAATATTTGCATACATATAATGAGATGTCTTGGGGATGGGATCCAAGTCTAAGGAAATTCATTGATGTTTCAACGTACACTTTATATACACACCTTATATGAGGGTAATTCTATATACTATCTTTAGAGCACCTGTGTTTTGACTGTGACCCTTCACATGAGGTCAAGTGTGGAATTTTCCACTTATATATCAACACCCCAAAAGTTTTGGATTTTGCTGGGCAAGGTGGTACACACCTGTAATCCTACCAACTTAGGAGACTGAAGTAGGGACATCACAAGTTCAAGGCCAGTCTCAGCAATTCATTGAGGCCCTAAACACCTCAGTGAGACATGTGTCTCAGTAAAATACAAAAAAGGTCTGGGGATATGGCTCAGTGGTTAAGTACCCATGAGTTTAGTCCCTGGTACCAAAAAAAAAAAAAAAAAAAAAAAAAAGGCTGGGGATATAGCATTTCCAGGTTCAATCCCCAGTACCTAATAATAACACTAAAGGTTGAATTTTGAAGGATTTCAAATCATGGATTTTTGGATAAAGGATGCTCAACCTGGAACATCTCTCCCCATCTCCTAATTTGTGGTTCATTCATTCTCTTGGCCATTTTTGTACAGGTCATTATTAAAAAGAGTCAGGAGGGGCTGGGATGTAGCCCAGTGGTGGAGTCGGGGTAGATGGCGGGGCATGCTCAAAGGAACTCACTGCATGTCTCCTGGGACTCGTCGGAGCCATCCTGGCACTCGGGGATGCCGTCACAGACCCACTTGTAGGAGATGCATTTTCCATCCAGACATTGAAACTCGTTTCTCCCACACTTGCCTTCCACTGTGAGAGAAGAAAAGGGGAAGAAGAAAGTTGCTCAATACTAGAATCGGAAACTGACCACATTTCGCATTTCTGTTTCCTGTCAACCAAAGAATGAAACAGAAATGTAATCCCATCCATCACAGTCCGATTCCCAGGAAATTAAACAGAATGAAATATCAAAACCCCAAGGACAGTGGAGGATGCAATGAATAAACTCTTTCTTTTGATTTTGCCAATCACATGGAAGGTTCTGACACCCTGGCTATTGAATGCAAAGTACAGATCCACTGAGATATAGGAGCAAAATATTAGAATTTCTGTGCACAGCAATAAAGAAATTAGCTAGGTGTGGTGGTATGCGCCTGTAATCTCAGTGGCTTGGGAGGCTGAGGCAGGAGGATCTCGAGATTGAGTTCAGCTTGGGCAATTTAGTAAGGCTCTAAGCAACCTAGCAAAACCCTGTCTCTAAATAAAATATAAAACGGGCTGAGATGTAGCTCAGGAGTTAAGCACCCCTGGGCTCAATCCCTGGCACCAAAATAAATAAATTTAATTAAATTAAATAAAAAAGGGCTGGGGATGTAGCTCGGTGTTTAACTGCCCCCTGGGTTCAATCCCTGGTACCAAAAATAAAATAAAATAAACTTCCATAGGAAAGTAAAAACTTGAATTTTTAGACAAAAGCGAAGACATTGTAAATACCCAGGAAATTTCCCCAAGTATATGATGTTTGTATATTAAAAAAGAGACCAAAATGCTAATATCTGCATATAGTTTTGATTTAGCTAGGTATGGTGGTGCACACCTATAACCCTAGCTACTTGGGACGCTGAGGCAGGAGGATCCAAGTTCGAGTTGCCAGCCTGTGCAACTTAGCAATACTCAAAATTAAAAATTAAAAAAAGGAAGGAGCGGGTTGGGACTGTAGCTCAGTGGAAGAGCACTTGCCTATCTTGTTGGAAGCACTGGCTCCAATCCTTAGCGCCAAATAAAAATAAACAAATAAAATTAAAAAGGCATTCTGTCCATCTATAACTACAAAAAAATAAAGGACTGTAGTGCTCAGTCCATACCCATACCAAAAAAAAATTCATATATTTATATATCTAAGATATAGGACCACAGACCATTTGGGAAAAAGAAGTCTTTAGGGGAAGCTATGTGAACACAAGACCTTGGGACCAAGGCTCAAGGCACATCCTTGGCTAAAATAAAGAATTGTGGTTTCTACCAAGATTCAGAGCCATTTTCAGATGAAGATGAGCCACTGCCCCAAAGAAACAGAAAGAACTTGCCCAATACATCTTTCCAGGCCATGAATCTGTGGCCAGTACTTCCTCTTCCCATCTCAGTTCCTCTCAGACACATCCACCTGCAGATCTGTAAATTACCAGTCAGAAACTTCCTCTGCCAGCAAGAGAGAGATGCCAGGAGGTCACAAGATTTCACCCCTCTACCCGGCCCTCAACACCAACAATGGCAACATCAAGGAAGGTCCTTCCTTTCTCAGAACTGCATGGAAAGTGCAGCATCACCAGTTCTGATGCTGGTTCACCTAAATGTTTTACAACTTCAAACCCCACTGTGGTCCCTTCTGGCGCACTTCCCCTCCTCCTTTGCTCAGTTAACCCCCATTGTTTGTTCAGGTCAACATGGATGCTAACCTGCTACAATAAAAACTGGGTTAGGACCATGACCTCAAAGTATATTTTTTTCTCACCCTACCACATTATGTAGAAAAGATCTCTGTACTTATGTATCTCCCAGCCCAGAATTAAAACTCTTTGAGGAGGGTTGGGGATACAGTTCAGTTGGTAGAGTCTTCCCTCGCATGCACTGGGTTCAATCTCCAGCACCACCAAAAAAAAAAAAAAAAAAAAAAAAATTTTTTTTTGAGAATAAGGGATGTTATTGTCATTCTTGCAGCATGATGCAGTCTCAGCCCAATTCCTGACATGGACACAATCACTGCATTCAATAGGGATGCACAGAAACATGACCTAGGAAAGCAGGGGTGCCTCAGTGGTAGAACAAGTGCTTAGCATACATGAAGCCTGGGTTTCTATTCCTAGCAGCAAAAAGGAAGAGAAGAAAAGAGAAAAGAAAAATCATGGCCTGATTCATCACCTGACTTGGATAAAAGGGCTGCTCTTCCACACTTGAAAGGGTAATAGGACAGAATCTATCCAAATTTAAAATGCCAAGTAAATCCTTATGATTCTGCAGAAATACTAACACATATGCACATAGATAGTAAGTTCAAGGATGCCCAGTGAATCCTTCCTTTATATAATAGTGAAAAGAAGGAAGAACTGGCTGTAATTTGAAAATACTATTGCAAATTCAGTGGTGCTCCCTTTGAAAGGTGAGGCCTGATGCTTTTCTTCAGGAGTGTGTACTAGACATTGAGGGACTTGCTTCTACCAAATAGGAAAAATGAAGGTGATGGGGAGTTGCTGAGAGCCACAGTCGGAATGGCCCCTGGCATTTTGCCAACAGTAATGGTTGACAGGCGAGGCATTACTATCCGCCTGGGCTGCTACTTTTGAGTTCTCCCTCTACTTTGGAGTTCTCGTGGGGATTCCCAGAGAGTTCCCATGGTTGGGGTAGTGCAGGAGGAGGGATTTCCGGAGGAGATATTTCCGGTTGCTGGTTCCTGGATGAGCAGCATGGCATTCGGGAGGATTCCCGGGGAGCATGTGTGGAGTGTGCTGGTGGAGTTCAGAAATAAAGTTTGTTCCTGCTTCAGTGGTTCGTGATTTATGCCCAGCCAGACTGCAGCAGGGAGTCATTTCAGAGCCTAGGTCACCAAAGGCACTGTAGCTTCTTGCATCTCTTACTGCACCGGATGTCAGCTGCTTGTCATGAGGTCACTCAAGCAGCCCCAGGGAGAGGTCCATACAACCAGTAAATAAAGCCACTAGGTGGTCCTTCAACCCTAGCCAAGTCTTCCTATACCTACAGCCCCTGCAAATATGGTTTTTGCAGTGCATTTTAACAGTAACTTGGTGAAATTCCCCATGCTACAACCATTTAGCAATGCTGCTTCCAAATTTCTGACCTACAGAAACAATGAAACAATAATGTCTTTATTTTTGTTGTTGTTGTTTGATTGATAAATTGGGGGTTTATCACTGAGCTACACTGCCAGTTTCTTTTTCTTTTCTTTCTTTTGAGACAGGGTCTCACTAAGTTGCCCAGGCTGGCCTCAAACTTGCCATCTTCCTGCTTCAGTCTCCAGAGTTGCTGGGATTATAAATGTGCGCCACCACACCTGACGGTAATGTGTTGTTTTAAGGCACTAATTTTTGGAGGAACTTGCTATGCTGTAATAGATAATTAAAATATAACCTAATGTGAAAGGTATCTCTAGTGGGTTAGAAGCAGAGCTCAGTGGCAGAACAACTGCCCAGTATGCACAAAGCTGTGGATTCCATCTGCAGCACTCCAGGGGAAAAGTCTATCTAAGAACATCATTATATACATATGTAAGCATAGTATATATGAAATCCAGAGCACCTATAGAATATTATATAGATTTACTTATATCTATGTTTATAACCATACATCTATTATATGGCTATCATTAAAATATCACATTACACACGCATTTACATTTCCATGTCTGTTAAATATTTGTAATACAGATTCACACTTATATTTATACCTATGTATCTATTACATATATAATAGATTTACATGCATTTATATCGATATTACATATTATATAGGCATACATATATATTTTATAGATATTTTATGTTTTATAGATCTCTATGTAGATATATGTAATATAGGATATGATTTGACTATGATTCAATCCATCCAAATTCATATTGGAATTTCCCTCCCAGCAACTAGGACGCTGCGGCCAGCCACTGATAGCAAGTAGAGGTCAGCCCAGGCAACTTAACCAGACCATGTGTCAAAATTTAAAAAAAAAAAAAAAAACAGGGTTGGGGTTGTAGCTCAATGGTATAGCACTTGCCTAGCATGTATGAAACACTGGGTTCGATTCTCAGCACCGCATATAAATAAATAAATAAAATAAAGGCCCATTGACAACTAAAAAAAATAATAATTTAAAAAGTAAGTAAAATCAGGGGCTGGGGCTGGGGCTGTAGCTCAGTGGCAGAGCACTTGCCTAGCATGTGTGAGGCACTGGGTTCAAACCTCAGTACCACATAAAAATAAGTAAATAAAATCAAGGTATTGTGTCCAACTACAACTAGAAAATAGATATTTTAAAAAAAAATTTTTTTAAAGAAAATCAAGTGAAATCGGGGAATGTAGTTCTGTGACAAAGCAACACTGAATTCAATTCTCTGTACAAAAAAAAAAAAAAAAAAAAGGAAAGGAAGGAAGGAAGAGAAAAAAGTCTCCGGGTGTGCAGATGTGAGAACTAGACGGACTTTGAAGCCATCGGGCTGCTGAGAGGGAGTCACGCAGTTCTCACGAGACTGGATCAGTTACGGGAGCCGACGGTTATAAAGCAAGCTGCCCCCCAGGCTTCTCCCCTCCGCATGCGCAGTGTGTGCACTTTGCCTTTCAGCTTTTTCCTCGCTGCGCGAGGCCCGGGCAGGTTGAGGCGGTCCTGTGCTGGCCTTTCAACCTTCAGAACCGTGAGCTAAATAATTTTCCTTTATGTACAATATATTTTAATATATAGAATATCTACATGGATATCCAAGTAAAATATATGATAATGTGACTCCTCCACAGCCATCGAAAGGGTGACGTCAGTCATCCACCAGGGGACACGGCGGCCCACAACGTCCTACGCCGGGAAAAGCCAGGAGCAGAAGTTTGTAGTAGTTCCCGGTAATCCGCTATATCTGGGTGTCGCATAGGAAATCACGGCAAGGGGGCTTTAGGAGTGTTTGGTTTTAAGAATGCTTTATTCTTGAACCTTTAAAAAAAAAAAGAAAGAAAAAGAAAAAGAAAAAGAAATCGCACAGGTGGCTGGGTGCAGTGGCGCATGCCTGTAATCCCAGCAGTTTGGGAGGCTGAGACAGGAGGCTGAGGCAGGAGGATGGCGATTTCAAAACCAGCCTCAGCAATTTAGCAAGGCGCTAAGCAACTCAGTCAGACCCTGTCTCAAAATACAAAAAAGGGCTCGGGATGTGGCTCTGGTTAAGTACCCCTGAGTTCAATCCATGGTACCAAAAAAAAAAAAAGAAAAAAAGAAAAAAAAAATCGCACAGGAGAACCTAGAGGTAGGTCACTGCTTGTCTCTGGCTTTAGCCCTCCTTGCTGTCAGCTGTTTTGGTTGCCTTTGGTAGTTTTAACCATTAGGCTGAGGAGGAGACCTCAGGATGCCCTTGAACATCTCATTCAACCTTGACCTTGGGTTTAGGGTTGGGGGTGATCTAGTTGAAGAATCACCTTCTTAGAGAACTGGACACCACCACGTTTTTTAGACTTTATTCCTTTGTTTTGTTTGTGGTCTGGGGATCTAGTCCAGGCCCCTATTATACATTATTACCATGCCCTGGTTTACTTCTATAAACTCCAAACTTCCAGATGAGTATTCTTTCACTGCCTAAAAATCTGTGAATCAAAATTAAACTAATATTTAGTTCTTTTTGGTATATTTTGATTTCTTCATAAATGCATAAGGCCCTGAGTTTAATCCCTAACACACACAAAAAGTGATTTTTGAAAGACCATTCTTTAGATTTACTTCTCTATGTATGTATGTATTTGTGCATTTATTTGAATTTTCAAATACACATGGTCAGACAGAAACATCTGACTTACATATCTGGTACAAGGATCCATGTAAGAAATATCTGCCCCTTTATCCATTCTGCACTGATAGCTCACTCAGGATTTTTATAGATTCTCTGAGAGGCACTGTCATAAGGTGCTTAGACAGCCCTGGGTTTAATTAGTTTTCCATGCTATTTAACTAGAAAAGCTTGGGTAACTAACTTAACCTTGCTGGGCCTCAATTTCTTCATCTGTGAAATGGGTGAGTACAGTGGTTCCTATTTCCCAGAGGGTATCATGGGGATTAAAAGAATAGAACAAAAAAGGAACCCTACCCAGATGCTGACATAATAAACATCAACTTAAAAGCAGAGATATAGAGGGCTGAGGTTGTAGCACAATGGTGGAGTGCTGGCTAGCATGTGTGAGGCACTGGATTTGGTCCTCAGAATCACATAAAATTAAATAAACCAGGTATGGTGGCACATGCCTATAATCTCAGCAGCTAGGAAGGCTGAGGCAGGAGGAGCACAAGTTCAAAGCCAGCCTCAGCAAAAGCGAGGTGCTCAGCAACTCATTGAGACCCTATTTCTAAATAAAATACAAAATAGGGGTGGGATGTGGCTCAGTAGCCAAGGGTCTCTGAGTTTAGTCCCCAGTACCAAAAAATAAATAAATACTGAGTTCCATCCTTAGCACCACATAAAAATAAATAAGCCAGCCATGGTGGCTCACACCTGTAATCCCAGCAACTCAAAAGGCTGAGGCAGGAGGTTTGCAGTTTCAAAGCCAGCAACTTAATTAGGCTGTAAGCAACCTAGTGAGACCCTGTCTCAAAATTGAAAAAAAAAAAAGTGCTGGGAATGTGACTCAGTGGTTAAGCATCCTTGAATTCAATCACTGGCACCAGGAAAAAAAAAATTAAATAAAATTTAGAAAAAAGCAGAGATACAGTACAGGCTGGGCATGGTGGCACACTCCTGTAATCCCCATGGCTTAGGAGGCAGACGCTGGAAGATCATGCAGGTTCCATGCCAGCCTCAGCAACTTCGTGAGGCATGAGGCTGTAAGCAACCCAGGGAGACTGCCTCAAAAAAAAAAAAAAGAGATCTATATAGATGTATGTGTAAAATCATAATAATGTGACTCCTCCAACATATTTATCTAATGGTGTATTACTCAGAAATAAGAGCCAAAGGGTTATCAAACAAATCAACACAGATCCCCAAAACCTTATGTTGTCTCTGACTTCTTTTGCTCCAGATTACATACTCTGCATTTATGTTCCATTCTTTTATAGGCAAAACTAATTTTCTAATCCCAGAAATCAAATTAGTGGTTGTTTCTGAGATGTGTGTGTTGTGGGAGGAGTGATTTTGCTGGAAAAGGGCACAATGGAACTTTCTGGGAGGCTAGAAGTATTTTGTATCCTCATGGTAGATGTGTGGTTCATGGATGTAGAGAATGATAAAAACTCATGTAACTGGTCACTTAATATCTGTCCACTTAATAATGTCAATTGTATCTCAATTAAAAACCAAAAAACAGGGCTGGGGTGGAGCTCAGTGGTAGAGAACATTAGTACAAGCAAGGCCCTAGATTCCATCCCCAGCATGGGAAAAGAAAAGATCTTCTAAGATCTTCCAGATTCAAGTTCTGTGCCTCTGGCAGAGGTTAGGAAGCAGTCCAGGTGAGATTAGGAGAGGCATGAGGAGGGCTGAAAGATGGATGGAAGTTGTAATGATGGGGAGATATAAAGGAGGATTCAGAAGAATAAAAAGAACTTGATAACTGTAAGTTCCTAGTAGGCCTGCCCTGAATGGCCCCAGTTGGGAGCCATATGATAGGAATATGGGTAGAAAACAGGAAGGAAAGAGAGAAGCAAATGAGTTCTGAAGTCAGCTGTGGTTACAGGATACTGATAATTCCACTGCCCCATTACTTATCTGAACAGGATAAATCCCTTAGAGGTGCTACAATGTACCCCACACCCTGCTGACTCATAGCTGAGTAGTGATCGGGCTAAAAGAAGGAAATGACTCACTCGCACATAGAGTGGGCAAAAAGCAACTAGGATTCCAGGACTTCGATAAATAAAAAGGGAAGTTCAGGCACGGGGCACTGGCAATAAAGATCTTCGGGGAGGAGCTTCTGTCACCCCATCTGGCGACAGCAGCTCTGGTGACCATCAATCCATTGCTCTCATCTTTGCATAAGGGACCATGTTACAAACTAAATGTGCCATTTGAAGGACTGACACCTAAAAGCCCCTTATAGAGTGAAAGAAGCTGGGAGTGGTTGCACACTTCTTTTAGCCCACCTACTCAGGAGCTGAGGAAGGAGGATTATAAGTTTAAGACCAGCCTCAGCAACATAGCCAGATCCTGTCTCAAAGACTAAGGAGTCTGGGGGAAGGAGTGCTGGGGGTGTACAGCACCCCTGGCTTCAATCCCCAGTACCACCAAAAAAATAAATAAATAAAATCCCCTCCTTGGACATCAAGTCTTCCTCTAGCTACAATTCAGATTTTTAGCACAGGTGCTCAAGATCTCTGTTTCTTCATGCTAGTGATGCCTACAATATTCTAAGCACTGCACCCTCCCTTAAAAAAAGATCTAAGGGCCAGGCATGGTGGCACATGCCTCTAATCCCAGCAGCTCAGGAGGCTGAGGTTGGAGGATTGTGAGTTCAAAGCCAGCCTCAGCAACTTAGCAAGGCCCTAAGCGACTTAGTGAGACCCTGTCTCAAAATAAAATATATTTTTAAAAAAGGGTTGGCGATGTGGCTCAGTGGTTAAGTACCCCTGGTTTTGATTCCTGGTACCAAATTTTAAAAAAAAGTTTCCTGGCTGGAGCTATCGCTCAGTGGCAGAGTGCTTTGCTTAGCATGCAAAAGCCCTTGGTCCAGGGGAGGGGAGGCGCTGGGTTTGCGGCTCAGTGGTAGAGTGCTTGCCTAGCACGCATGAGGCACTGGGTTCGATCCTTAGCACCACATAAAAATACATAAAATATTGTGTCCATCTACAACTAAAATATATATATATATGTATATATATTTTTTTCATATATATATGAAAAAATATATATATAGTGTCCATTTACAACTAAAAATATATATGTATATATATATATTTTTTTTCATATATATATATATGAAAAAAAGCCCTTGGTTCCACCCCCAGCATTGAAAAAAAAAAAAAATCTCTTAGACTCAAAACTTAGCGCTCTCGTGTCATGAATGACAAGCCAGAAACAAAGTTATCGAAACAGAAAAGGAGAACACACATTTCTGCTTTTCATGCCCACATACAAATCAGGTGGTGAATGCTTTCGATGTTTTTCCCAGGCTATTGAACACAGTTGTGGTGCGGAGAAAACAAAATAGTGTATACAATTGTTTCCTTGAAAAAACAAAATCCATTGGCAGTCGAAAACTCAAGTTGAAAATAAATGAGAAATTGAGAAATCAATTGACCACTGAGCAGTGTGTCATGCACTGGTGGTCCCAGCTACTCTGGAGGCTGAGGTGGGAAAATCACTTGAGCCAAGGAGTTAGGGGCCAACCTGGACAATATAGCAAAACTCTGTCTCCTAAAAAAGGGGAAAACGATTCAGAAGGCTGAGACAGGAGGATTGCAAGTTTGAAACAAGCCTCAGCAACTTAGCGAAACTCTTAAAATAAAAATATAAAAGGGCCAGAAAGGTAGCTCAGTGGCAGAGCAGCCCTGGATTTCATCCTCAGTACCAAAAACAAGACTAGGGCTGGGGTTGTAGCTCAGCCTAAGGGTTGAGCACTTGCCTAGCATGTGTGAAGCCCTGGGTTCGAGTCTCAGCACCACATAAAAATAAAGTCCATTGACAACTAAAAAAATGAAGGAAAATTTAAAAAAAAAAAGGAGAGGCGCTGGATTTCATTTCCAGCACCAACAAAGAAAAACCACAAGACAGGTCAGTGCATGGATGCTTTTTCCCCAAGGCAGGTAAATTTTGTCACCTGTTCCTTTTGGGAAGGGTAGCCTGTCTCTGTCACTGTTCAAGGCTGCTTAATTCCAGAGTCAGTTAGCAACAAAAGGCCATTTGCTTGATATCCATGAAGAGTGTGAACGCTGTTAATGTACTTAATATGAAAAGGGGACATCAAAAGGCTCATAAAAGCACCAAGCAACAGAAGCATCTAGAGTTGGATCATATCAGAAGTGTAATCCTATAGATAAGAGCAGGAATTTCCTGGAAAGAATAAGGAACTAATTCTCCCAGAAAGGTTTTAATTTCAAGAAAGATCACCCCATAGACACGTCACACACAATAGTTGACTGATATCTGATTTTTAGCTAAATGAAGGCAAGCAGTTTGGATTCCAACTACTTCCATTCTTAAAGGAAACTGACAAGAAATGAATCAGGAAGTGCTCTGAAGACAGCTGGGAAGCTAGCTGGAGCCGTTAGGGCTACTAAAAACATATAGTATGATGGGGCTCTCTGAAGTCTGGGGAAACAGCCTCCTAGGGAAGAGAAGACATCAGATCCTCAGCCTGGCCAACCAGAGGGACAGGAAATGAAACTGAGCCACTCATGTTAGTCTTGCTCAAGACTTCACTGGCCCACATTTTCTAAAGTGGATCAGTGAGTGAAGGACAAGGTAATCGGGTGCACCCTGAGGAAGCTGGCTCTATCCATTCTATATATACATCTAGGTGGCTGAAATAATATATACATCTAGGTGGCTGAAATATCCCAACAGTCATGCTGGCTATTTTGAAGCATCCTCTTTCCTTCTCCTCCCAGCGGAAATGGGTGTGTCACAGTGGGAATTTCAAGACATTCAGAATTCTCCCTCCGAAGCCAAACGCCAGCCAGTAAAACAAAAAAACCTTTTTCTATATGGTTGCTCAGGCATTGCCTGTCCTTTCATAGGCTTAAGCAGTTCTGAGTAGGAAAAAGACCATTTAGCTCTTGCCTAAAGCAGCGCCGACTGCCTCTAGGAAGCTAATTTAAAGCCATCTAAGAAAGCTGTAACCGGGATCTTGTACCAACTGGACTCTTGGCCAAATCTAAATTCAAACTTGCCCTCCTAAAAGGAAAAATCGCCACATGGGCAGCTCGGCCAAACTTCCAAACGAGGCCACCCTAAAGGGTGTGGTCCCCGCCCAGCCCTGGCTGCAAGTCTCAGGTTTCAACCAAGGAGCAATGGGAGTTTCTAAGGTAACATTTCAGCCCTGAGGTCTAAAGGTGGCCTGGGCCACATCTGTGTAATTGATGGGAGGTGAAGAACAAGGTGGAGCTGAAGAAGAAACTGCAGCCTCTGCCCAGGCGTGCTCAGCCGGTCCTTTCCATGCTCCCGGAAGCAGCTTCAGAACGTGTGGCCTCCTTTGTGACAGGAGCCTCGGAGAGACTCAGCCTGCCCGGGTACCACGCCAGCCCCGCCCTGCGTATTCACAAGCCATGCCTTACACATCCGCCTCTGACTCCCATTGGACAAGGGGAGTGGCTCGAGGCTCGCCTGTTCAGACTGCGCCCAATGGAAGCCTGGGGGCGGGGCTTGGAGGCGGGGCTTGGGGCGGTACCCCTGGGCTATCCCGCGCTGGGAGCATGGGAGGTTACACAGTCCCAGCCGGCACAAAGCCCATCTGGACCCTACTGCCTGTGGACAGAGGTGAAGAGTATACCAGTCCTCCAAGTTGGGCAGCGGGGGCTTCAAGTCACCCTCGCCCCAAGCATAAGGGATGGAAATCTCAACATTTAGGACTGGATGTCCCTACACTCACTCTGAGGAATTTGCGGTGGCCCCTTCCCTGGCAGAGACTTGGAATAGCCGAGCTAGGTTTCCACTGAGCCTACAGTGACTCCCGCAATCCTTGCTCCTCCCTCCCAAGAGTATTCTCTCCAGCCGCTTGGGAGGATCCTTGTGCCATGTACCCACAAGTCTCCCGGGCAAGGAGTGATTCTCTTTCGCTCCTCACTTCTAAATTACCAAAAGGCTCCCGGAGATCTGTGGGCTGCCTTTACCCCGCAGGGGATCCTGGAGCAAGCCTTACCTTTAGCCCTCACCGCAGCGAAGAAGAGTAGTGCGACAGCCCAGTGCAGCCCCCAGTCGGCGGTCCTCATGTTCACAGTGTCCACCTACAGTGTCTCCGCCCGGCTACCACCGCTCAGTATCCCTGCTGGAAACCAAGGCTTCGAGCAGCTCAGCGGCGACTACACGCGGGGCTAGAGTCATTTGCAGCATTTCTATGTGAGGTTTCTAGTAGGGGGAGGAGTTTGCAGTGGGGTGATTTTCAAAACTCTTCACCTCACTGCGGAGGAGGAGCTTCCAACGGCCGATGTGACATCGGCTTTTTAACCCGTGAAACCCTGACTTGGATTCCATTTCTTTCAAAGCTGCTCCAAAACAGGGGCTTGATTTAGTCCTCCGTGAAGAGTAGATCCCCCCTCCCTCAGCTGAAATGCGTCTCTTGAAAGATTCCTTGAAATGTCTCAACTTTTGAAACTGCCACGTTTCTTTTTCATTCCCAAAGAATAATCTTCATCCTTTGAAATGCTCCCATGGTCTAAGGAGGATCTCCTTTCTGCCGCAAAAGGAAACCAGAAATATTGGAAACTTCCTTTCCTCTTCTCTCCTTTCTGTATTTGCCTTTTCCTTTCTAGCAATTGTGGATTTCTAAGTTTAGTTGCATATAGTTTTTGATGGATATTCCAAATCACCTTATAAACAGTAATTAATGAGGAATTTAAATAAACTTTCAGGAAAGTACAGACAAAACATTATTTTGTTTTATCTAGCACTTGGATAAATTATGACCAAAAACATCTCAAAAATCAATTAGCCCAATACCTGGGGTCTGGATAGAAATATTGATTTTAGGGCAGAGATAAACAGAGGATGGTTTCCTTTCCTCAAAGCCAAATTAGAACCAAACAGGGAATAGGGCTTTCATAATGAAGCCTGAGAGGCTTCACCACAGCTGGCTGATGCAGAGCAACTTTGAAGAATCAAGGAGTCTTTTTTTGGAATTTATTTCTATTTATCTATCTATCTATCTATCTATTTATTTATTTTTGTGCCCAGGATTGAACCCAGAGGCACTTAACCACTGAGCCATATCCTCAGCTGTGTGTGTGTGTGTGTGTGTGTGTGTGTGTGTGTGTGTGTGTGTGATGGTGGGGATTGAATACAGGTCCTTGTGTGTGCAAGGCAAGCACTCTACCAACTGAGCTATATTCCCGGCCCTCCCCAAGCCTTTTTTGAGGGAGAGAGAGAGAGAGAGAGAGGATTTTTTAATTTTTTTTTTTTTTTAAGTTATAGGCGGACACAACATCTTTGTTTTGTATGCGGTGCTGAGGATCAAACCCTGGCCGCACCCATGCCAGGCGAGCGGGCTACCGCTTGAGCCACATCCCCAGCCCCTCCCCAGCCCTTTTTTATATTTTATTTAGAGATAGTGTCTCGCTGTGTTGTCTTGCTAAATTGCTGAGGCTGGCTTTGAACTTGCAGTCTTCCTGCTTCAGCTTCCTGAGCCTCTGGGATTACAGGCAAGTGTTACTACACCCAGCTCTTTTTGGAATAATGGGGTGTCCAGAGGCCATCTGCTAAAAAGATGCCTGTGGGGCTGGGGAATGTAGTGGTGGAGCACTTGCCTAGCATGTGTGAGGCCCTAGGTTCCATCCCCAGCACTGGAAAAAAATAAAATTAAAAGGCACCAATGAGAAACTTGCCTGTACCCCCACAAAGGATCTAATAGGCTGGGAGGAATCCTCAGGGAAGGAGCCAGTGTTCTGGGGTTTTGTAAACTATTTAGCAGGGGTGGGAACCTCTCAGGAGGATTCTAGGGAAACCCAAAAGAGAATGCAGAAATGAGAAAGGAGGACAATTAAACCCTGAGAAAAATGATTGCCTGACACAGAGGCTCATACCTGGCCACCAGATACTTGGGAGGCTGAGGCAGGAGGATCACAAGTTCAAGGCCAGCCTGGGTAACTTAGTGAGACCCTATCTCAAAATAAAAAGGGCTGGGGATGTAGTTCAGTTGTAGAGTACTCCTCCAGTACAGGGCGGGGGCGGAGGGGAATAGGAAAATGTGATTAATTCAGAGGCGGAAACTTATGAGTGTTTAGTAGTAAGGGGAGCCTTCTGAATCAAACAGACCTTAGGAGCTGGGGCTGCAGCTCAGTGATAGAACGCTTGCCTAGGATATGTGAGTCACTGGGTTCCATCCTCAGCACCACATAAAAATAAATAAGTAAAATAAAGGTATTGTTTCCATCTACAATCAAATATATTAAAAACAAAACAGATCTTAGGGCAAGTAAATTAGCTTTCTGAGCCTGTAAAGGGAAATAATTCCTGAGCCTCTTTGTCAGGGTCAAAGTCACAGGAGATAAATAGCAATCTCCCAGGAAGTTTATAAGGATAAGCAAGTTATAGGAGTTGTTACAACATTTATGAGCATGTCCCCACTGAATTTCATTCCTTATCCCA
Organism: Ictidomys tridecemlineatus; assembly: GCF_052094955.1. NCBI lineage: Eukaryota > Metazoa > Chordata > Mammalia > Rodentia > Sciuridae > Ictidomys > Ictidomys tridecemlineatus. The sequence goes on along the minus strand of NC_135478.1, from coordinate 8,919,977 downwards.
TATGCAAAAAAAAAAAAAAGAAAGAAAGAAAATTCAGCCAGGTGCAGTGTCACACTTCTGTAATCTCAGCTACTCAGGAGGCTAAGGCAGGAGATTCACAAGTTCAAGGCCAGCCTGGGCAACTTAGTGAGACTTTATCTCAAAATAAACAGGGCCAGGGATGTAGCTCAGTGGCAGAATACCGCTGGGTTCAATCCCCAGTACCACCACCCCAAAATAAATAAATAAATAAATAAATTTGAATCCCTAGGCTTGGTTTCCTTTAGAAAAATTACAAGCCATAACAAGCTCTCTTTTGATATCTCATTCTTTCTCTTTCTTTCTTTCTTTTCTTTTCTTCTTTTGAGACAGGGTCTCCCTGTGTTGCCCAGGCTGGTCTGGAATTCCTGGGCTCCAGCAGTCCTCTTGCTTCAGCCTTCCAAGTATCTGAGACTCCAGGTATGAGTCCTGTGCCTACACTTGCTATCTCTCTTGTTTTTTTTTTTTGTTTATTTGTTTGTTTGTTTGTTTGTTTTTGGTACTAGGGATTGAACCCAGGGGTGCTTTACCATGGAGCTATATCCCAAGCCCTTTTCATTTTTTATTTTGAGACAGAGACTAAGTTGCTTAGGGCCTTGCTACATTGCTGAGGCTAGGAACTTGGGATCCTCCTGCCTCAGCCTCCAGAGTCCCTGGGATTACAGGCAAGCACCACCACACAAACCATCTCTCTTTATCCGCTTGGAAGTAGTCCTTCTTTCCTAACAGGCCTGGAAATAGTCACCAGTAAGTCATCTCTTCCCCAAAGGGACTTAGCTTAAATTACCTGCAGAGTTAAAGATCAGTGTTGGCTTCCAAACTCTCCTAACCGCAGTGTCCCCATCTGCCAACATTTCCAAGACAGACTTCCTAGCCTTCCCACCTGACTGCAGAAATCTCAGATCTCTCCTGTCCCTGCCACCCAAGGCTATAGTACTGTGTTGCCCTGAGGACAGATCACACCCTATTTTTCTGCTTCTGTTTTGTGGAGCTTCCATAAGCTCCTTGCCCAGCTCACAGGGTTCCCAGGAGGGTCGAGTGAGCTGATGGACATAACATGATCAGAGCACTGTGGACACATAACAAATGCCATATATAGTTTGCTTTTTTATTTGGCTCCTTTGTGTGCTGCATTATTTTTTCCCTTTTTTCTTTTGATCTCTTTGGAGCAGAGCTGTCTGTTCCTGCCTTCTTCTAGTAGGCATTGAGTAAGTAATCCTTCTATGGGATCCTTTACTTTTTTTTTCTTCTATATTTGTGTGTGTGTGTTGCTGGGTTGGAAACCAGCCTAGAGCATGCTGGACAATTGCCTTACCACTGAGCACACCCGGATCCAGTGTCTTTGATCTTGATTTGGCATAGGTATCTCATGCGATCTGACAAACAGTCTATCTAATTTGTCCTGGTTTCTTCCTCTAATTCATGCATCGCCTCATACCAGAATAGATTTCCACCCTAACCTTGGCCAACCAGACAGGCTTTGGTCAAGATGAGACAGGGCAGCTAGGGCCTGGCCTTTGGCCTGCTAGACAGTTCAGAAAGGATAACTACACAGGCCACAATGCTTTCCAGTGGGTATGGCTCAGAACATGCCTAGGCTCACCACCACCATCTCCCCCAGATGCCCATTAGCCACATGGGTGCAGATCTTATGGTTTCTTCTAGTGCCTGCTAGGCCATGGCACCAGGAACTGTTAAATTAAGTGAAGGGGCTAGTACACCTTGGTGGTAGCAGCTCATCTAACACGTACAGGCCCTGGGTTCAATCCCAAGTACTGGGAGGGGAAAAAAGCCTGAGAGATAAACAGGACAGGTACTCTATAAACACAGACCTGTGCAGTACCCAGAGAATACAGAGGCTGCTTCTACTATGGGCAGTGGGAAGCTACTAGATAAAAAGTATATTTAAGGGGCTGGAGTTATGGCTCAGTGGTGGAGTGCTTGCCTAGCATGTGTGAGGCACTGGGTTTGATTCTCAGCACCGCATATAAATAAATAAATAAAGGTCCATGAATATCTAAAATTTAAAAAATTTTAAAAAGTGTATTTAAATTTATTTTGAGCAGGTGAAATATTCCTTTTTAAAATATCTTTATTTTATTTTTAATGTGGTGCTGAGGATTGAACCCTGTGCCTCATGCATGCTAGGCGAGTGCTCTACCACTGAGCCACAACCCCAGCCCCAGGTGAAACATTCCTATAGTTTAAAAGTAAGAAGACTTTTTTCCTAAAATCAGGAACAAGACAAGGATACCTGCTCCCACCACTCTTATAGGTGTCCTCACCAGAGCAAGTAGACAAGATGAAGAGATATAAGACATCCTAATTGAAAAAGAAGAAATAAAATTATCTCTGTTCACAGACAACATGATCTTCTATGAAAATAACTCTTTTAAAGATGCCACAGAAAGTGCTGGGGGTGTAGCTCCATGGTAGGTCTCCAGCCTACCAAGGGCCTGGGTTTCATCTCCAGCACTGAAAAAAAGATTCCCAACCACTTCTTTGCAGAAATAAACAGTTTATCCTAAAATTCATATGGACCCTCAAGGGATCCCAAATAGCCAAAACAATCTTGAAAAAGGAGCAACGTTGGAGGTCTCACACTTCCCATCCATCCAGGTCCTCTCCTTTCTGACAGTTTGGACTTCTGCGGTATCCTGCTAGAAACATTAAGCATATACAAGGAAGTGTGCCTCTATATTTTCTCCACAAAGTGTAACACCGCTCACTCAGGTCTACACCTCTGCTTTTGCTCAATAAATGTGTCCTATAGCACATTCTGGAGTAGATGACTTTGTAATCAGTCCAGGATGGTCAGGATTTCCACAGGCAGAGGCAGAGGAAGGGAGAGAAGTTGGCTGAGACAGGTGTGGAATGGGGGGAGGTTGAAATAGGGCCAAGATAGAGGCTTGGAGTAGCCTTTGAATGAAAGAAGCTATATTTATAGCAGTAAGAAACCTGGAGGCCATTAAGCCTGGGAGTGGCAGGATTAAAGTTGTAATTTGGGCAGAGGACTCTTCAGTTATTTCACGGGAGTGGGGGCAGGAGATTGACAGGAGGGCTGGGCAGGAATGGGGGGAGGGCAGGGAGGGGAGGAAGCAGTAAATTTATATCTCTTATTCAGACTTCTAGGCTGGTTATTAGTTTACATGAATCGTGAAGTTAATATTTTGGTCATGGGCTGGGGATGTGGCTCAAGCGGTAGCGCGCTCGCCTGGCATGCGTGCGGCCCGGGTTCGATCCTCAGCACCACATACAAACAAAGATGTTGTGACCGCCGAGAACTAAAAAATAAATATTAAAAAAAAAAAAAATATTTCGGTCATTCACCATCCTCCACTTGTCCTAGATTATGAGTGTGTTGGTGTGAAGTGTATTGTTTACAGACTCTCCTAGGTAGAGGATTTAAAAAAAAATATTTTGTAGTTGTGGTTGGACACAATACCTTCATTTTATTTATTTTTATATGGTGCTGAGGATCAAATCCAGGCCCTCGCAAGTGCTAGGCAAGCACTCTACCGCCGAGCCACAGCCCCAGGCCCTAGCTAGAGGATTTAATGACTGGTTTTGAAGTATCTGGAATGAACCAGAAATACCTAGAAAGCTTAAAAAGATGACTGGTCTGCCTGTAAGTAGGAAGACTTCAGAGGTCCATCTTGGTGATGTCACTTCTGCCATTTCATACAAATCCCTTCTCCTTTTTGAGTCTTCTCACATTTATTTCTTACTCAAGAAACTTCTTTTTTCCTTTTTTTGCATCATCGATAGCTTCGGAGCCCAGGTTCTGAATAGGTAGCCAGGTGTTCTACCCCTGAGCCACAGCCCAGCCCAAGAAGCTTTTTTTCTTTCTTTTTTTTTGGGGGGGGGGAAGGGTTACCAGGGGTTGAACTCAGGGGCATCCCCAGCCCTATTTTCATATTTTATTTAGAGACAGGGTCTCACTGAGTTGCTTAGAGCCTTGCTGTTGCTGAGGCTGACTTTGATGTCACCATCCTCCTGCCTCAGCCTCCTGAGCCGCTGGGAATATAGGTGAGGGCCACCATGCCCAGCTGGTGTTTTTTTGTTTTGTTTTGTTTTGTTTTGTTTTGTTTTGAGAGAGAGAATTTTAAAATATTTTTTAATATTTATTTTTTAGTTTTTGGTGGACACAACATCTTTGTATGTGATGCTGGGGATCGAACCTGGGCCGCACGCATGCCAGGCGAGCGCGCTACCGCTTGAGCACATCCCCAGCCCATCCAGCTGTTTTTTTGTTTTTCTTTTTCTTTTGAGACAGGGTCTTGCTAAGTTGCTGAGGCTGTCCTCAGATTTGTGATCCTCCTGCCTCAGCCTCCCAAGTCAGTAGGATTACAGGGATTATAGGCATGTGCCGCCATGCCTGGCTTCATATAAATTTTATGTGACACATGGGCCTTTATTAATGAAGACCCAAAGAAACAGGAGAATCTGTGGGGGTTTGTTTGTTTGTGGTATTGGGGATGGAACCCAGGGCCTCATACAGGCTAGAGAAGCACTCTACCATGGAGTTATAGTCCGGCCCTAGAATCTGTGTGTGATGCTAACCTGGGTGAGGTGGGTGGTCATGGAGAGGCCTGGCTGATCAGAGGGAAAGACCAAAAGCTTATAAACTGGTGAGACTGAGCAAGGGCGGTTTGTTCTGGGTCTTCCCTGAGTCTCTGTGTCTTCAGAGTTCAGAACATTTTTTTCCTCCCAGTACAGGGAGGACACTTCTGGAATGAGTCTTGTGACCTCTGCAGGGGAAGTTCAGGAGCTTTTACAGCACACTTCAGGAGAGAGGGGGGTCAGAATTCCTTCCAGTTTTCATGGCCTGCTTCAGCAGAGAAGGGGGTGCCAAGGTGCCACATTTCAGGTGGGGTGTCCTGAACCCCACCCTGTGGGCCCACATGTACAGAGCAAAACGTAGAATAGGGCCCCACAACATGCCGCCCTGCAGCCGTCCGTGGTGGGAAGCCAGGGAGACCCTCTGAGGACGGGCTGTTGGAGCCCAGGGCTGTGATTCTTCGAGGCGGCTGAAGGAAGGGTGACCTGGGCTCTGGAAGGAGCAGACTCAAGGTCCCCCAGGGAGCAAACGGGGTTGGAAGGTTCCCACAGGAGAAGGGAGGCCAGTGGGGCAGGCATGGCGGACATCAGGGAAGGCGAGGCAGGGAGGTGGCAAAGCAAACTGCAGGACCTTGTGGGTCACTGCAAGGGAGGACATTGGCTTCTACCCAAGGTGGGGTGAGAGCTGTGAAGGGTTTTGAGGTAAGAGGGTGGCACTCTGCCTCAGGGGCTCTGATGCCCTCCTGCAGTTGTCTGGGACATTGGGGGTGAGGGCAGGAGGTAGTGGCCCAGTGGGGGAGATGAGGGGTCTGGGCCAGTGTGGGCCATGGGGGAGGCAGAGGGGGTCAGATTCCATTTCTATTTGGGCAGAGATGCCATGGGTGCGAAGGGCAAGGCCAGGAGTCCGCTCCTGTCAGCAAAGGCCCGGCTGGGAGACCTCCCAGGCCTGACAGCTCAGTGTCCCTTTCCTGGTGGCGGGGACAGTGGTTGGGAATGAGCTCTACATTTGGACATTTGCCTGAAAGCTGCAGACCCAAGGCTGAGGGGGACATGGGCAGGAGCCTGGGCACCCCGGGGAGTTCAGGACGGCAGCCCGTCCAGGGGTTCCAGCCTAGGGAACCGGTAGCCCTGGGTCCTGGCTAAGAGGCAAGTGGGTGAAAGGGCTCATCCCGTCCCAGTGTGGGGTTGAGAAGGAGGGAGCAGGTCACCAGGGGCTCCTGCAGCATCCACTGCTGGCACAGAGATGGGGACAGGCCAGTGGTGCAGGGCTGAGGGGAGGGAGGGTCGGTGGGACAGAGAAGTCCCATTTGGGCAGATGAGACAGCTCTGGAGGTGGGTGTGGAGACGGCTACACAACAGTGGGAATGAGCTTAGCGCCACAAACTGCCCCTCAGGCGGGTGGGGCAGTTCATGTCATATTCATCTTGCTGCAGTTAGAAAAAGGACAGTGGCGGGAGCAGGGCAGGAGCGTGCTCAGAGCTCCACGCCACCTGGCTGGCCTCAGGGCTTCTCTGCGTCAGTGCTGACGGGCCACAAGGGCGTCACAGCCTCCGTCATCGCTCCGCTCGTCTGGTGACCTTGTCTGGTACCAGAAACCCACAGGAATCCAAGGAGAAAAAATCGTCAGAAACTCCATTTATTTATTTATTTATTTTTGTGGTGCTGGGGATTTGCCAGGCCGGCACTCTACCACCTGAGCTGTGTCCCAGCCCCTGCCCCACCCCAGTCCTTTTTGAGGATTTAGTGACCCATGGCCTCCCTGGGGACCCTGCCCATCCCCCTCAGGGAGCAGATGTCACTCCTTGCTGGGGGCTTTGGCCACACAAGCTGCCGGCCACTCAGGCAGGCTCCTTCCTTGCGTTTCTGTTTTAAGTTAGGAAGACCTACTTGATTTTGACTGATGGTGATAAAATATGCACAACAACCTTTACCACCTCGCCACATTTAGGTGTCTATGGAGTCCAGCACGTTCACATTGTGATGCAGCCATCACCACATCCATCTCCAGAGCTTTCTCATCTTCCCAACATAAAACTCTGCCCCATTGAATACCAACCCCCTGCCGTCCTCCCCAGCCCTGGCACCTACCATCCTACTTCCTGTGTCTTTGAGCTTGACCACTCTAGGGACTTGGCCATCAGTGGACTCTCACAGGATCTCTATCTTTGGGACTGGCTATTTCACTGAGCATGACCTTGAGGTCCATCCATGTAGCGTGTCCTAAGCTCTCCTCCCTTTTAAAGGCTAAGTAATATTCCATTATGAGCATGCACCACTATGATCATCCTCCAATCAATGGATGCCCAAGTTGCTCTCCACTTTTGGTGCGGTGATAACGTTGCTGTGACCATGGGTATATACATACCTCTTTGAGACTCTGGTTCACTATTTCTAGTTATATATCTAGAAGTGGGATTGCCGGAGGATATGGTGATTTTTTTTAAATTATTATTTTTAGTTGTAGATGAACAAATACCTTTATTTTTATTTATTTTTAAGTGGTGCTGAGAATGGAACCCAGGGCCTCACACGTGCTAGGTGAGTGCTCCGTTACTGAGCCCCAGCCAGCCCCAGCCCACGGATATGCTGATTCTAATGCTTCATGTTTTGAAGAGCTGCCTTACTGTTCCCATAGCACTGCACCATTTTCTGGGGCCCATTCCATTTTCATTTTTACTTGTAGTATCCCAGTCTTTTTTCACGCTATAAGGCACTCAATTAAAAATGTTCCCCAGATTTCCTTGTTTCCAGTAGCAGGTGACCTGTCTGAAATTAGAATTTTAAAAAAAGAAGGCTGGGAGGTGTGGTCCCATGTCCCACCCAGCACCTCCAAACAAAGCAAGCCTTTTGAAGCCTCTCCTAGGAGAGCTACAAATGTTCTGCCCAGGATTATCAAAGCAGGCTTAAAGGGCAGGAATGTGACATTTGAGATGAGGCTCAGGGGAGGAGACTGGCCAGTGAGGCATTATGGGGATGGGAAGAGCGACCTGCATGTGCAAATACCTGGAAATGTGCGAGGTGCAGTTTCAGTGGGTCCCCACGTGCATTTGGGAACTGCGAGAGTTGGGTTCCCTGGCTACAGGGAGGGGAGCGAAGGGGATGCTAAGACCACAGGGAAGAGCTGACCTTACTGGCCTGGACCAGTGGTGGTGGGGGAACCAAGGATGCAGAGCGGCAGGTGGAGAGGTGGAGACAGCTTAGTGGGGCCTGACAGAGGGGCAGAAGGCTCACAGGAAATGGTGGGGCCAGTGGAGCCCCATGAGAGGTGGGGACACAGAAGCAATATCAGAAGTAGGTGGACTTAACTGGACTTTGACACCTTGTTAAGCTCTTGCTCTGGAAGATAAGATTGTCTTATTGCCGTTGAAACCTGAGGCCACTGACAGAAGCTCAACTGTTCTGCCAACTGGCATCTGCTGGGCCGTGGTCCAGCTTGCTTTCCATCCCGACAATGTTCTAAAGCTCTTAGTTTCGTGAGATCTGTCTCATTTAAAAATTGTTTCATGACGCCCCAGTTCCTGCCGCTGTGTAACACATCACACCATGGCTTAGTGGTTGAAGAGTGGTCAGTTTATTGTCTCCTGGTTTCTGTAGACAGGCTCAGCCAGGTGGTTCTGGCTTCAGTTTTGGGTGAAGGCTACAGATGAGAGTTGAGGGTCAGGGCTCCAGGACTGGCCAGTGATCTCACTCCCCACATGGTCCTGCTGCTACTTTTGGGCTTCTGCACAGGATGGTGGCTTGCTGGCCGCTGGGCTGTCCTATGGCAGCCAGTGGCTTAAAGCTGAGTGTGTGTCCCAGCAGGAAGGGTGCAAGCGGCAGTACCCTTGTGGCCTCCCTGTGCAGCCAGGTGCTGTTTCACTACCCTTCATCAGGTACCAGTGAGCCCCAAGCCCACCAAAAGGAGGAGGAAATTAGATTCTGTGATTTGAGTCGGGGAGTGGGGACATCTGGGGCGGGAGAGAACATGGCTGCCAGCCGCACAGGATGTTCCAGGGCATTCCTGACCACTGGCCTCCCAGTCCAGGCTGCGTCAGGACCCTGCCTGGGCTCCATTGTGCCTGGACCTGGATTCCCAGCCTTTTTTTTTTTTTTTTTTTTTTTGGTGCCAGGGATTGAACTCAGGGGCACTTAGCCACTGAGCCACATCCCACCCCTTTTTAAATTTTATTTAGAGACAGGGTCTCGCTGAGTTGCTTAGAGCTTCGCTAAGTTGCTCTGGTTGGCCTGGAATTTTTTTTTTTTTTTTTTGGTGGTGCTGGGAATTAGAACCCAGGGCCTTGTGTATACGAGGCAAGCACCCTACCAACTTCTACCAACTGAGCTATGGCCCCAGCCGGGGCCCAAACCTGGGCTCCCAACTGTGTAACCTTGGGCAGGTGGCTTAACTTCTCTGAACTCTCTACTCCACTGGGTTGGGAGAAATCTGCGCAGAGGTCCTGGTCTGCAGGTGGGGAGGGAGGGTGAGAGTGCAGGCCAGGAGCTGGTGGCTGGCAAGCAGCTGTCACTAGGCCAGACTGACAAAGGCCCCTGGTTATTGGCCAGTGCTCCTTGTTAGGCATGGTGGCACATGCCTACAATCCTAGCAACCTGGGAGGCTGAGGCAAGAGGATCACTAGTTTGAGGCAAGCCTGGGAAACTGTCTCAAAGTAAAATTTTAAAAGGGGGCTGGGGTGTACCTTAGTGGTAGAGCTCCTGCCTACCACTCTTTGTGAAGGCCTGGATTTGATCCCTAATACTACAAAGAAAAAGTGGAGTGGGAAGGAAGTGTCAGATACCTCCAAAGGGTGGGAATGGGGTGAGCCTTTCTCCCTGTTGTCTCCTTGCTGCCAGCTGAAGTGTGGGTTGGCTAGAGCGAACCACGGCAGTCATCTTGGGCCATGAGATAACCTTGTACAAAAAGGTGGTTGGTGCACAGTGAAGAAGTTACATAAAAGCTTATTTCTGATACCATGTGACACCAATACCTGGCTGATAGGGAAGAGATAAGAAGTCATATCTCAAGTCTAATTTAAGTATTATTTTGGATTTTGTTGCCATTCACAAACAAACTATATCATTATAACACATACTTTTGCAATATACAGGTTTCACATGTCCTTATTTTCCCCCTGCTTAAGGGGCTAATTTTAAAAACTGGCCTCTGTGCTGGGTGTGGTGGTGTACACCTGTAATCCAAGAAGCCTGGTCGGCTGAGACAGGAGGATTGCAAGTTTGAGGCCAGCCCCAGCAACTTAGTAAGACACTGTCTTAAGATAAAAAAAAAAATAAGGTCTGGCTATTAGCTCAGTGGTAAAGTGCCTCTGGGTTCAGGGTTCAATCCCAGTATCCAAAAAATAAATTTAAAAATAAAATAAAATTGGTCCCAGTTTATATTGAATACCATGAAAAATGAATCAGGTCTATTACAAAAACAAAGGGAAAGGAGGCTTCCAGGATAATGGAACAAGGATCCCAGCAAATCCTCTTTCTAAAAACAAATATGAAACTAGACAAAATTGTCCAAAGCAATATAACGAGTCAGCCGTGAAGCTCGAGTGTGAAAGGGGCAACAGGCAGACATGGTGGAGCCAGGCGGGCCTTGGCCTAAGACTTTGAGAGGCTGTAAATATGTCCAGAGAACTAAAAGGGTCATGCCTGAGGAAGTGCTTTCGAGTGGCGACAATGATGCATCACAACTCCAGGTCCGCGCTGGACTTGGGCACCCGAGCACCATGTCCTCATGTGGCTGCTGCCTGCTGAAATGGAGCTGCCAGCACGGCAGAGCCAAGAGCCCAAGCCAGTGACCTGGTCAAGATTTTCTTCTTTCCTGAGGCCTCAGTGTTCTCCTCTGTGAAATGGACCCCACGGGTCCTGGAGATGGAGGACAGGCACCTGGACACAGCGTGGACCCCACTCCTGGCAGCAGGAGCCCAGGAGCCAGGAAGGAGTCGCGAAGAGGGCAGGCTGCGTTGTGTTGTTGGTTTAATTTATTACTGTTTGACATCCAGTGACACTGACATACCCCACCGGGCCCATGGCCCCTGGCCCCCGGCAAGTCTGAGTCTGACCTGTCCAATAAAATACAGTACGAGGAGTGGACGGCTACACACATGCACCCACGTTACACTACAGTGACTCCAAGCCGCAGCCCGGCGGTGCTGCCAGGGAGAACAGTTGTGGCGCCCCAATGCATGATTCTCTCTTTAGACAGTTAATGCTGTTACAAACGCTACGAGGCCAGGCCAGGGCCAGACACAAACAGTCCTACATCTTCTCTGCCGTATAAATATGGAAGATTTTTTGTTTATACAGTTTCCCCCAAGTCTGGAACTACGTCTGCTGCTACCCGTTACTGCTAAGGGCTACTCCGTCTCGGCTCGGGAACGAGGGCTTGGGGTCGAGACTCTGGAATGTCGGAGCTCAGTCTTCCTCACTGCCACTTCCTGAGCGGTCCTGGACAAGGGACAGGAGGAGAGAGAGTGAGTCACCCTACCTGACAAGGCATCCCATTGGGCCACTGGGCTTTAAATGTATTTGTATAGCAAAGCACCAGGCAGGCCACAGAGCCCCTTCCCTGGGTGACTTGAGCAAATTGAGCTCTTCCCAGGGGCCTGGCTCTGCATCCACACCCCTCCCCCTTGGGATCTGGGGACCCATGCAGCCCCCCGTGTTCCATTCTGTTGCTGCCTGCTTGTCGCTGTGCCAATACTTGTGGCTTCAAAACCACGAGCGTCCTTCCTGACCACATGAGATCTCTGTGTTCCATGTGAACAAGTTAGTCTGGTAAGGGCCACAGAATACCCTGCAGGATCTGGACCCTGCAGAGGGAACGCTGTTACAACCCAGCCCCAGGGCCTGCCCCCTCATGGTCAGGACGTCATTAATGTCCTCAGAGATCAGATTCATTCCCGGGACTTTATTTTGAAGCTATTGCAAAAGTTACAAGAAGAAACCCAGAAACACAAGGGGGCTGATAGAGCTTCAGTGGCAGCTGGCCCTGAGCTGTGGTGTTCCTGGAGTCCGCAGGACCTCTCTGCTTTGCCACAGAGGAAATGGAGGCCTGAGAAAAAAGTACCTCCCAGGTCCCAAGCTTAAGGACAGCCAGGGCACCTGCCAGCTCCCCTTGCTGAAGTGTGCTCACTGTGGCGTGGTGTGGCACTTCTCCTTGGGTCCAGGGACCCACAGAGACTGTGGGCTCATCACAGTGGCACAGGCCTATCACCATGTCTAGGGGCTGTGTGTTGTTAGCAGTGCCAGGGACAGAACCCAGAGCCCTGCAGGTGCTCTACCACTGAGCCCCACCCCAGCCTTTTTTTATTTTAATGCGAAGGAGTTGTTTGGAAATGTCCTGCCTGGGCTACAGCAGAAGTAAGGAACAGAGGCCCAAGGGCATGGCGTGTAAGTTACACAGGGACAAGGACACCAGGAATGCCTCTATCATGGAGGGTGCTACGTCAGTCCAAGGAGATTGTCTAGTGCTGCCTCCAACTCTGGAAAAGATCCTGCCCATCTGCCTGGATGGGGGCCTTGGTATCCCAGGGTGGGGCCACACTGTGGGCTGTAACCAGAAGCCCGAGGCCTCTGTGCCCCCATCTTGGATGACCACTGGCTTCTGGAATCGCAGACTCAGGCTGGGGTAGGGGGTCTACCGTGGACTGGCTGTGACCTGTGGCGAGTCACCTAATGGCTAGTCTCAGTTCCCTCACTGCAGAGCAGGGTATTCCAGCAGCCATGACTGCGGGGACACTGCCTTAGCCTGTACCTGCGGCAGCTGCTTGGGGTGTAGCATCTGGCTACTCCGCTGCCCACTGGCCCTGGCTAGTCCAGTTAGGCTGCTGCAGGGCTGTGGGGACCTCACCTCTTCTTGTTCCTCCTCACTGTCGTCATCACTCACAACTGGTTTGGCCCGGGAGCCACGGCTTGGCCGCCGCCGACCCCCCTTTAGCCGATCCTGTGCCTTTTCCTTCCGGCCGAGCTTGATCTTCACTTTGACAGAGCGGGCTGCGGGGGGACCAGGAAGAGGAGAGGGGGTGAGCTGGGGAGCCAGAGGTCTGCTGCCACTCTGCACCTACCTCACCTCCCTCCCCGGGACTCACATTCAGATTCAGAGCCTTCCTCCTCGCCCTCCTCCTCTTCCTCACTCTCCTCGCCTTCACTGTCGTCCTCTTTCTCAATTTTCTGCCTCACGCTGGTAAAGACTGACTGCAGGACAATGGAGTCCTCGTAGATCTGGTGGGGACACAGGGCTGAGTTGGGGACGGTCAGAAGGGCTACCCTATCCCCAGCCTCTACATGGAGACCCAGTGGCCAGCCCAGCCCACAGAGCAGGGGGCCCGTGTCCACAGTCCTCTCCCCACAGCTGCCCTGAGAGCATCAGGCTTATTAAAGGCCCTTGGAAAAAAGGGCTGGGGTGTTAATTTTTGAATGATCACGCGCCTCCCCTCCTCTGAAGAGCCCCAGCAAGCATCTCTGACGAGGTGGGTAGTGATGCCCGTCCCTTGCAGAAGCCACCATCTCCACAGGCTCCTCAAAGGAAAACCCCGTTCCTGGGAGGCGCCCATCCCACACACACTAGGAAAACTGCCAGGACGAGGGTATGGGCCGTACCCAGTCACCACAGGGAAGGCTGTGCCCACAGGATTCCTTCCGAGAGACCCCTAGAGCATTTAAACCCCACACCTCCACTGGTTTGCAAAGGTCACCTGGAGGGACAGGTCTGAAGCCATTTCCTCGGTGGGGCAGGTGGCTCTTTTCTGCGTGCTCTTATTAAAAACAGCACATCAGCCCAAGTTCCCAGAAGGGGATTTTTTTTTTTTTTTAATTTTAATATTTATTTTTTAGTTCTCGGCGGACACAACATCTTTGTTGGTATGTGGTGCTGAGGATCGAACCCGGGTCGCACGCATGCCAGGCGAGCGCGCTACCGCTTGAGCCACATCCCCAGCCCCAAGGGATTTTTTTTTTTAATATTTATTTTTTAGTTGCATTTGGACTCAATATTCATATCCCATCGGCTGAACCAAGGGGCAGATTGTCTGGAGCCTGGGTGAAGTGGCCGGGCCAGGACAGCCCAGGTGGTGCCCACTCACCAGCGAGCCCTCCAGGTTGAAGGTCTGTGCATTCTGGCACAGCAGCATCACGTCCTTCTCCAGGTCGCTGAGGCTGCGGTACTTGTGGTTGCGGATACGTTCCTGCCAGGAGAAGGAAGGCCTTACCCCAGGGCCTCCTCTCCCTACCCCCACCCTGTGCTGGGGACCCTACGGTCCAGCCTCTAGCCCCCTTTGTTAACTCCAAGGCCCAGGGCCATGGTAACCTCCAGGCAGCCCTGGACACCAGCTGCATGCTGGGAGGCTTAAGGCCACTCCCTGCCAGGTCCCTGATGATCTTTCCCATATGCCTCTGTGGTTTTTAGATGGGGCTACCCATGGAAGCCTCTGGGTTCTATCACATTGTCCCCAAACCCCACACACCCCACATGTGGGGTTGACCTCACCAAGAGCTCTGACACCCACCCCAGGCCGGGGTTACCTTTATCTTTTTGAAGTCCACAGGCTTCCGGATGAGCTCGTAGTACTCAGGCAGCTCCTTGCGCGAGGGCAGCTGGATGAACACTTCACTGAGCTGACGTCCACTACTACTGTAAGGCAGGACATGGCACACGTCATTCCCAGGCCGCCCTCCTGGGGGAGATTCCACCCCACGCCATTTGAGAGCAGAGAGGACGAGAAGTTAATGTAGACATGGGAGCTGCCACATGTGAACTGTCTTGGACTTGAGCCTCAGCCCTGCAGGGAATGGGAGTGCCCTCAGCCCAGTGCTGGTGGGCACGGGCGCCTCACCAGTTGCTGGTAATCCTATCTGATGCTACCAGGAGTTTGCTTGTGCTGGTAGCATACACACATGATTTCAAAGACCACAGGGTTCACGTGTGGATGTGTCTCTTGCAGGTGGCACTGTGAGCCTGTAACCTTCAGAAACGGTGGGAAGAATCTGAGGATTAAGATGTCTTCCAGGGCTTTCCACTGGGTGAGTACCACTTACTATAAGGGAGCAGAGGAAAGAGCCACAGGCCACGAAGTGTGGTTGGGTGTGCATTTGTCTCCTGGTGAAGCCAGGAGCCCTGCCTCCTACAAAAAGGACCACCTAGGAACACAGCCCAAGACGGGTGGACAGATGCCTCAGGAACAGAAGACATAGGTCGGGTGTGGTGGTGCACACCTGTAATCCCAGTGGCTCTGGAGGCTGAGGGACAGGACCAGCCTCAGCAACTTAGGGAGGCCTTGTTTCAAAAAATAAAAGGAGGGCTGGGGATGAAGCTGTGTTAAGAGCGCTTGGGTTCTAGCCCAGCACCAAGAAACAAAAAAAGAACATGGAAAGCAGACGACCCTTTGCGTTCTAGCACCCTCCTCTGTCTCAAGCCCAGATTGGCCTACCCCGGGCTCCTGCAGGATATAGACAGTTGGGTGGGTGTGGACAGTGGGCTAGGCTACAGCATGTGGGGTGGCCACGCAAGAAGCCATGTGACCCAGTCAATCCTGTTCTGAAGGGTCCCCTCCTCTCCCAGGATGCCTGCCACAAGCTCCACCTAGGGCTTTATGTCCAGTTGTCCAATATGCTATCCTGCTCCTCCTGGCTGCTTTGTCACTTGGGCTTTTCAGTGTCAAACCCTAGGCAGGTAGCAGGGAAAAATGGACCACAGCGTTGTCCCCAAAACTTCTTTTGTAATTATCACCAGAAATGAAGCCTTACTTCTTGGCATCCTCAAGGGGCATATTTGCCACCTGCCTTCCCAGGGCTGCTCACAGCTTGGGTCCTAGGTCCCTTGTGCTCATTTTGGTGTTTCTGTGTGTCACAGAGCCCCTAATTCAATGGACAGGGACACCCCCCCCAATGACCAAAACCATGCTGGGTGAGGTCAGTCACTGTGCCAGACCCCACATACGACTCCGGCGGAGGCACAGGGATCGCTAGGCAGGTGGAAGTTCGGCATGCCCTACCCGCCTTGGGATTCCTCCTTGCCAGGCTTCCCTTCCATGGCATATGTGGGGTTATGTGCTTGCTTCCAGGTTGTAGCTTTAGCCACTCACTGTCCCTACCCTTTGTGTGGGACCAGACTTCCCCCCTGGAGATGTGCCTCCTGCCTCTAGGGAGCAGACTGGGAGTTTGGCCACAGGAAATGGAACTGGTTTATACAAGCTCTGAAAACTAGATTGCAGCAGACATGTTGGCTGCTCACTTCTGGAGAAGCAGACCTGGCACTGTGCAGAGGGACATCCACACCCTCCACCTGGGGACACCAATCTCACAGCTCTGCAAGCTCAGTGGCAGCCCTCCCTCTTCTAAACCTGCACACCTTACTCTCTGGCTGCGTTTTTTTTCTTCATATGTGTGCGGTGCTGGGGATGGAGCCAGAGCCTGGCACATGCCAGGCAAGTGTCCTACCACTGAGCCACAGCCCAGCCCCTCACACCTCTAACACAAGATATAACACCCTGTGCTTTTGGGGTGTGTCCTGGCTCTAGCTGGGCTTGGCCTCCCTCTTGAACTTGTGTGATGGAGAATCCCACAGGAGGCTCCCACTTGGTCCTCGCCAGCCTCACTGCTGGGAGATGGGTCCCTGCTATTCTGTGCTTCACTGTGGACACAAAGAGGTGCCCACTATTGCTGAGATAAGCACCTGAGCTGTGTTCTGCATTGGATATTAGAAGCCAATACCTGTGGGCACTCAGATACCAGTGCTTGGTTTATATTTCACTCAGAGATTTACCTGAGAGGAAGTAAGTACTTGCCATAGGGTGAGACATGCTCAGTCACCGAGCCAGTGTTTTTGCTCCCTGTGACACATGAGCCATGCCTCAAAATCCTATATATATAGCATGGCCCTGATCTGGTGTCTCTGTTCCTGGGGCAAATGAAGCCGAGCACTGCCTCACAGGCTGTGAGGTTGCTCAAAGCCTTTTAGCTGGGACCACAACCCATCTTTTGTTCATGTGTCCCCAAGAGGTCTTTTTGTTGTTGTTGTAGATGGACACAATACCTTCCTTATTTTTTGAGATTTTTATGTGGTGCCAGGGATCGAACCCAGTGCCTCATGCATGTTAGGGCTCCACCACTGAGCCACAGCCCGGCCCCCGAAGGGGTCTGTTATTGGACATGTTTATTGCTTATCTCTGCTCCTGCTGTGTGTCTCCTCACAGTGTCCTCTGAGTGGATCTTAATTAAGTCCTCTTTATCCACATGCTCTCTTATACTTGGTGCTTATGACTCTGGCCAGGCACACCTGTAATCCCAGAAGACTGAGGCAGGAGGATCACAAGTTCAAGGCCAGCCTTAGCAATTCAGTGAGACCCTGTCTCAAAATAAAATTAAAAAGGAAGAAGTGGGGCTAGGGCTGGGGCTTAGCGGTAGAGTACTCGCCTAGCATGCATGGGGCACTGGGTTCGATTCTCAGCACCACATAAAAATAAAGTGTCCACCTAAGAAAAAAAAATAAAAGGAAGAACTGGGGATGCGGCTCAGTGTTAGCACACGCTAGGCACTGGGTTCCATTCCCAGCACTGCCAAACGGCTACACCCAACCACCCACGCCTAAGATCACGGAGGAATTCCACTTTCTCTCTTGAGAAGTTTTGATCTCTTCCCTTTTAACATGATTAGTTCTGTGGCCATTAACCTGGAGAGTTCTCCCACATCAGCCCTCGTCATCCCGTCCTTACCATGCATCTCCCCAGCCAGAACACAGGCCCCAAGGGCACAAACCATGCCTGAGGAGCGCCAGCTCTGTCACTGGCATCGGGAACAAAGCCTGGTACACAGTAGTGCTCAGTAAACATTTGTTGAATGATGGACACTTAGGCTAAAAGTTTGTGGGTCACAGAGTAGTAGGAATTCCAACCCGAGCCTCACCAAGGTGCCCCTCGCCTCAGGTGCCCCACTACCGAGAAGTCGTTTCTACTCTGCTCTTCTAGTAGGAGCTCCCTGCAATGCAGCGGTGGCCACGAGAGCAGCCTTCTGTCTCTGTGGCAGTGGTTCTGGGAGAAACTTCTGCAGGCTGGGCACTGTCTGGGAACCTCCAAGGCCTGGCAGCAGTGGGTTAGTGAAGTGTCCGCAGGCCGTCGGGATCAGCCCTGTGACCCCAAACCAGAGGCAAGAGCAGCTGCCATGGCCTAATGCCTCCTGGGCCAGGTTTCACTGTCTTGGAAACAACTGCTGAAAAACGACAGCAATGAAGCCATCTTTGTTGCCCTACCTCTGGATATCAACTCCTGGGGCAGGGATCTCCTCAACCTCATTCCCTAGAAAGGGACACAATTTAGAGTAGAGACTCAGAGTGACCAAGGCCTCACCTGGGGAGAGGTCTTGGTCTTGATGAGGTACAGGCCCTTCTTGGAGAAAGCAGCCTTCGTGGGGACCTTTGTTGTCCTAATTGACACATCTCTTCAAGTGTAGTATTTAGTTTTAAACCCAAATTACAACAGAAGAGAGGAGACAGGGTGGGAGACCACTATGCCTCTAGATAAGACAGAATGTGAGAGATCACCTGTCCATATCCCTTAATAGAGAAACAAGAGGTCAGGAGAGCAGGCTGCCAACAGGAAGCTGGTGGCAGGACTCAGGCTGAGTCATGGACTCTACCCTAGTTCCACCCACTTTCTCATTTACTGTTCTAAATCAAGGGTCAGCAAAATTACTTTGAGACAGGGTCTTACTAAGTTGAGGAGGCTGGCCTCAAACCTATGATCTTCTTCCTACCTCAGCTTCCTGAGTTGCTGGGATTACAGATGTGCACCACCACACCCAGCTTCAGAAAATGTTTTCTGAAATAGCGTAGAGAGATTTTAGGTTTTGTTGGTCTGAAACACTATGGCAATTACTCAGTTCTGAATCCTAAAATCAATAGCAGGGACCACATATATACAGGAATGGGCCTTGGCTATGTGCCAATAAAACAAGTATTTGTCAACAATGAAGTCTGAATTTGATGATTTTTAAAAAATTTTAAGACATTGATGGGCCTTTATTGTATTCATATCCAATGGTGCTGAGAATCAAACCCAGTGCTTCACACATGCTAGGCACAACCCCAGCCCCCAAATTTGATGATTTTTGCAACTTAAAATAGCCTTCCTTTGATTTCCTGTACATATTTTGTTTTTATTTACTTTTTCTCTGCCCAGTCCTGGGGCTTGAACACTGGGTTCCTCCACTACTGAGCTACATCCCCAGGGTCTTGCTAAGTTACCCAGGCTGGCCTTGAACTTTCCATCCTTCTGTTTCAGCCTCCTGAGTTCCTGGACTTACAGGCTTGTGCCAGGCTCTTTTCTTGTTTTTGTTTGAATGTTGATTTGCAGTTTTGGTTCACTGACCTCTATGGTGAATCCTAAAAATCAATAAAGGAATGTCTGAATCAGGGGTAACACGTACCTGGTTTCCTAATCCTCTGACCATGGCAGACACTGCAAATGGATCACAGCATCATACCTTGAGTTTGAATGGCCTCAGTGAGGCAAAAGCAATCAGGTGAAGATGGTGCTCAACCTAGATCCTATCTGCTCACTACAGAAGTGGTCCTGGCTCATTTAACACAGGATTCCAGCTCTACTCACCTTCCTATGGTCCACTCAACCATCGTTTTGGAGACCAATCTTTTTTTTTTTTTTTTTTTTTTTTGGTACCAGGGATTGAACTCAGGGGCACCTGACCACTGAGCCACACCCCAGCCCTATTTTGCATTTTATCTAGAGATAAATGAGTTGCTTAGTGCCTTTCTGTTGCTGAGGTTGGCTTTGAACTGTGATCCTCCTGCCTCAGCCTCCTGAGCCGCTGGGATTATAGTTGTGTGTCACTGTGCCTGGCTGAGACCAGTCTCTCTTGACTTGAAATCAATAGAGAACCAGCAAGAGTCCCAGAAAAGAGCAGCTCAGGATTTTCAAAACTGATTCAGTAGTAGACAATAGTCTGAAGGACAATCACATACAGTTAAACAATGAAACATAAAAGAAGTACATTCTTGGTACAAAACAATTTTCTAGGTTCAATGTTTGACACATTATGAAGTTAAGAAGCATCCTGAGAATTTTTAAAAAATGAGAAACCTAGAGCAGATTAATGTACTTACAGAAAAATTCATTTCACTCATGGATGAGTTAAACACAATTCCCCATGACAGTGGTCTGCAACCTCGGCACTCTTCCAGTACAGAGAAGGCAGAAGCTGCAGCTTGGTGTCTGCCCATCCAAGAGCCAGCCTGGCTGCAGTTCCCATGAGCACAGTTCCCAAAGAGCCAACTTTTGGACAAGCTGATAGATTCTAATGAGCCGATGATGTGTCCAGGAGCACAGTTTTTTATTATGGGTTTCATAATGAGATCCTGACACACACCCTCCCTTCTGCCGGTGGCACATCTGGATTATAACCCAGGCATGGCATCTACCTGGCATGTATGCCGCGGCAGCTTCCCCAACACCACTGGGCAGGCAGGGACTGTGTTTCACATTCCAGGAACAGTGAGGTGACCCCAGGTCTGTGGCATTGCCAAGAACGCTTCTCCAGACCAGGGAGTGATGCAGACAGAGGTGGAAGCGAGCTGCAGCCCCCCAGGCGGCAGCCCTGGAGTCGAGCACACAAGGCCTGACTGCAGGGATGGTGCCAGAAGCCCCAGATGCATAGTTCCTTTTCTGAATCGGCAACAAACCAAGTGTCAATCACAAGATGCCCAAGGTCCTCTTGAAATGGCAAACACAGAAGGATCCTGACACTGGGGTTGGGGGGCAGGAGTTTTCAGGGTACTCTGGTCTAGCAAGAGTAGCAGGGGAGTGTTGGGGTATGGACTTGGAGGATGTACAACTGAAGTACTGCCCACAAGGCATATGCAGGTGCTTGGCAAATGCTGGCAGGGAAAGGGAGCAGGACATGGGACCTGCTGCTGAACCAAAGACACTCCTGGGGGGCAGGCAGAAAAAAACATGTGTGGGCTGCCCACCCAGATCCATCTTCCCTGGGTGCCAGACACCTACACCTATGTTGGTCCCTATCTGCCTTAAGCTGTTATGTTAAATGTGTATTTATGTTTTTAAACTTTTACACAACAGCTGCTGATTTTGAGGCGGGGAGCATATAATGTCCCTAGCACAGGGCATGCAGCCCAGGATGGAGTCAGCCTTACAAATAGTGCAGCTGGAGCTTTTTCTAACAAATTCCAAGGCAAGTTCAGAACCTCAGCTCAGCTAGACACACAACCCAGCCACAGGCTTCCTGGGACTCCTCTGTCTATATGAGTTTCTGAACCCCTCAGTGCCCTCTGCCTCAGGTATTATTTGGGCATGGGACCCTTGACTTTATCTGGGGCTCACCAGCTAGAAACCCTCATCTGGTCAGAGCTGGCATGTAGCAAGTTGAGGCTAGCTGCCAGACAATGCTGACCACATACCTGGAACTGAGGGCCACTTCTTCCTGATGGAGTGTGCTTACCCATTCACCCCTGGGCTACCGAAAAGTCCTTCTCCAAAGGTTGAGGGCCAGAAAGCCTTGAAGCTTTCCTGACCTGTCAAAAAGGGACCCTTCACCCACTCATCCTTCCCCTGCTCCCTTTCTTGGAGGGTCGTGCCTAGGGCCTGAGGAGTGTGGCATGCCCACTCTACAGCCTCTTACCTCCTTCAACAGAGCACACCTTGGCCTAACCATCTGCACGTCTTGTGTTTTTCTTGTCCAAAGAGTAGTCTTTTGGCTCTGAAAGTCACCCACTTTTGATTTTCCATGAAGTGGTCCAGGTTTGTGGTACAGCATAGAACTGCAGAGAGGCCTAGGGAGCCCAAGGGCCTGCCTAGTGGGGTTCAGAGCCCTGGCCAGGCTTAGCCTGGGAGGTTTGTATGTATGACATCTTCCTGAGTCCCGATACCAGCTGTAGACATCCTGCTCCTTACCTTAGAGCCCACACACACCTCCTAACAAGTAGCACATTCTCTAACATGGCCTCCTCCTGGTCAAATTCCAGAGACCCAGGTCCTCTGCTGCTGCACAGAGCCTGCAGTGCAGCAAGGGGTCTCCCCAAAGGCCAGTGCACCTGCCCGGCCTGGCCCAGTAAGCCAGCAGCGGCTGGAAGGGGTTCAATGGATGCTCCTTTGATAGGCCTGCTGAGGCAGTGCTTTTCAGCAGTTGTGTTGCTAAAACTTTTCCAAAAGTACCAAGGGGGCACACAGGACACCTATTTGCTGCCTTGGCCACCAGCTACCAAACAGCTTCTCCAGGACCCAAGAGAACCAAATACCATCTGGCGGCACACACCCTGCCTTGACAAAGTCTAACCCTGACCTCAAAGCCATGCCTAACTTTGCACAAGTTTCAGTTTTAAAGTATAAATTCCTACTTCCAACTTAATTTCTTTATTCTGGTTTCTTGCTGGGGATGGAACCCAGTGCCTTGCACATGCCAGGCACCATTTTTTTTTTTTGGTACTGGGGATTGAACTCAGGGGCACCTAACCACTGAGCCACATCCCCAGCCCTATTTTATATTTTATTTAGAGACAGGGGCTCACAGAGTGCTTAGATCCTTGCTGTTGATGAGGCTGGCTTTGAACCCATGATCCTCCTGCCTCAGCTTCCTGAGCTGCTGGGATGACAGGCATGTACCACTGCGCCTGGCTGCAAGGTACCATTCTGATTTTGATTCTGGAAGTTCCTTAATGTGGTTTGAGATTTCAATCACAAGAAGAATTCTCTGCCTGGGGCCCCTGGGAATTCCTTGGCATGGACTTGGTCCCTGTTGAGCCCCTTGGTCTTGCTCAGCTTCTTTTGACCCTGGGAAGCCAGTGTCCTCCAGCTCTCTGCACACACTGTCCCCTCTGCCTCTTTTCCAGTGGACCTGCTCATCAGGCTCTGCTTAGGTGGTCCTTCCTACTGAAGGCCCTCTAGCCCCTGACCAGCACTAGGCACAAGGACCTGCAGAACTGTCCCGTCTTCCTTTCCTGTAGCACCAGAGTACAAAGTGTTTTTTCAATCCACCTGCTGCATTCGGTGTCAGAGGCTGGCCACACACCACTCAAGGGAGTGCCCCCAAATGCAGCCAGGGAGCCTCAGGAGGAGTTGGCCCACTGGCCACGAGTTGGAGTACGAGCGAAGGGAGAGTTTCCTAAGTGAGACGGTTGCAAACATCTGAAGAAGTCATACAAAGGCGATATCATGCACAATTCTGCCAGGGCCAACACAGCCTGGGGGCCAAACCTCCACCTCATAAATCAAAAGCAACATCTGGAATGGCAAGTGACAGGAAGGGCACCCTGCCTCTCCATGAATGTCTGGCTGCAACACAGCAGTTGGTACATGGCTGTGCCATTGCACTGAGGTACAAGCAGCTGCCACCTAAGGTCACCGGGTATGGTACAAGCAGCAACATGCACTCCTGCTTGATAAGGCAGGCTCCTGACATTAGTTCAAATGAGGCGGCCCCAATCATTCTTCAATGTTCACAAAGAACTGAGTTGTGATGACTGCTCCCCTCTTCAGGCTCCACGTTCAGCTCAATCATAGAACTTAGTGGCTTAGAGGGTTCTGGAAGGCAAATTAAAAAACCAAACAAACAAAAAGTCCAAATGTTTCCTTGAACATTTAATTTTCTTTTTTGGAAAGGAATAGAATATTACTTTTCATTTTGGTTCTGGGAATAGAACCCGGGGTGTTCTACCACTGACCCAAATCCCTAGTCATTTTAATTTTACTTTATTTATTTTTCTGATACCAGGGGTCACTTAACCACTGAGCCATACCCCCAGCTCCCCCCTGCCTTTTTGTACTTTATTTAGAGACAGTGTCTCATTGAGTTGCTTGTGGCCTCAGTGAGTTGCTGAGGCTGGCATTGAACCTGCTATCCTCCTGAGCCACTGGCATTACAGGCATGCATCACTACATCGAGACCATTTTATTTTAAATTTTGAGATAGGGTCTTGCTAAGTTGCTCAGGCTGGTCTTGAAATTGAGATCCTTCTGTCTCTGCTTCTTTCTCAAGTTGCTGGAATTATAGGCATGCGCCATTGTGCCCAGCAAGTAACAGAAACTTTTGAGAAAAAAGTGAACTGCGATGCTCTGTCTCATTTTATCCCTCTCAAGTTCTCTTGGGTGTGGTCCAGGCATACAGGGTGAAGGGGCACCAGGTATGGCTTGTGAACACCCCCTGCCATGGTGGCTGGTGGCTTGGAACCTTCCAGGTATCTAACAAGTGTAAAGAACCTATCTTGTCCCAAAATAAGGTGTGGCCTTGGTCCTAAGATCCTGCAAGGAATCTCTGAGCCCCTGAAATGTCATGCTCAACAGGGTAGCTTTGTTCCTCTGTGGCTTTAGGCCTAGAATGTCTTGAAGGAGGTTTAGGGTGGTAGCTCTGGGTCATGGGGCACCAACTTGACCTGCAGAGGTGCTGGAAGTCAGTCATATGGGCTGTCAGTCAGGTCTACTTGATCCCAGAAAATTCCCCCCAAAAGTTGAGGCTTTCCTGTTGAAAACACTTCATTGTCTCACTGTTCCTAGGAAAGCGCTGACTGCGGTTCCACTGGAAGCTCAGCTGGAGGCTCTCCTGGATGCCGCCCTGTATGCTTCTTCCTCTGGCTGACTTTGGTCTTCACCTTTTACAGTGACTATCTATAACATGAGTTTAACAGCTTCCAGTGCGTCCTGTATCCTTCTAGAGAACCTCAGAGCTGTAAAAGGGATGGGGACTCCAGACTTTCCCTGTCTTCACAAGGGACAGGTTGGCCCTATCCTGGCTTACCCTCGTAGTTTCAAACTTAGTTAAGGATGTCAGAAATATCTGCTAAATGAGTCAATTTTGTGTGTAAACACCATTGCTGAGGCTGGCTTTGAACTCATGATCCTCCAGCCACAGCTTCCCAAGCCGCTGGGATTACAGGCATGTGCCACCATGCCTGGCCCTTTTTGTTTTTGAGACAGGGTCTTGCAAAGTTGCTAAGGCTGGTCTCCAACTTGCAAACTCCCGCCTTCTGATCCCATGGAATTCCACATGTGCATCACCTGCCCAGGTGCATGCCCATTCCTTAGCTGATGTGTCCAGCTAGATCTCGTCTTGTGTGACCAGCAAATCACATTCTAGGGAATGGTGTTCTGAGCGCACACCAAGTGTTCCTCCAAGTCCACTCTGCAGGCTTCCCTTGATAAGTGCTGTGCCACTTGTCATTTCTCTATGGTCCCTCTTGGTCTGTCGGTAACTCAGTTTTTTTTTTTTTTTTTTTTTTGGTACAGGGGATTGAACCCAGGGACCGTATCCCCAGTCCTTTTTGAGACAGGGTCTCACTAAGTTGCCGAGGCTGGCCTTGAATTCGTAATCCTCCTGCCTTAGCTTCCTTAGTCACTGGGACTATAGAGTGCATCAACCATGCCCAGCAGGTAACTCCCAGTTCTGCAAATCCACCTGTTCCAGGAGGATGCTAGGCTATGTGGAAACCACACAGGGACCCCTGTGCCCCATGAGTCAGACAGAAGCAAGGAGTGCAGCTGAGTCCACAGCTGGTCTTCTTGGCACACTGGATGTCCTGCAACTGGACTATCTCAACAAGTCAGTCCTTTCACAAAGCCTAGGAGTTACTTTCACCTTCCTGTTGATTTATCATCTCAGGTCCTAGGCTGGGAGAGGATTATGTAGGATTATGTTCAGCAACTGGGTAAGCCATTTTCTCGTCACATGCTAAACAGGTAAATATGATGCTAATGAGACATGGAATGGAAAATATAAAGAGAGTGTGTGTGGGGGGGTGCTGAGGATTAAACCCAGGACCTTGTGCATGTGATGCAAGCACTCTACCAACAGCTTTATCCCCAGCCCCAGAATAATAATTTAAGTAATATTTACTCTGAGAAACATCCACAACTTTTTTCTAGGTCTTTGTGTTATTGTTTAAATTGAGGTATCCAGACAGGAATGTTTTCACATCTATACCCAGAATTTTCCTGATATTTTTCCCCTATATAGAGGGTTTAACTTTCAAGTCCATGAATCACATACCTAGAAGTATTCTGTTGGCACTCTTTAGTGTCCTGCTTCCTGCACTCAAAAAGATAGGATTCCCCATATAGCTCCTCAGGAGGCTTAAAAAAAAAAAATCTCTGCATCGCAGGAATATGAGCATCTGTCTTCCTAAGGATGGACGCTGGCCTGAGTGATTCCTCTTTTGGGACCTTATAACCTCGTTTGTGTGGACATGCACTGGGCTCCTGGGAGGAGATGAAAGGATTAAATGCTGCTGAGAATGGCCCATTCCTGGAAAGCAGGACACAAGGTCCAGGTGCTGCCCACCTTGCCAGCAGGAGCCCTGGCCTTCCTGTTGGCTGTGGAGGCAGCAGCTCTGGTTCTGACGTGTACTTCCGGGCGCTGCGGTGTGCGTGTCATGAGGGCTGCGCCTCACCATGCTGAGCAGTGAGCAGCATGTCCTTCCCGGTGGCAGCTCTTCACATTCACTGTCGGTCTTCAAAGTAGCTTGTCTTTCCCAGTCTATGGAGTGGATCATCACTGTCATAATAAGAGTGTCCTTTGCGGAACATTCCTCATGTGTCCTGTTGAAAAGACTGCCTACTCAAAGGACATGAAGATCTCCCATGGTTTCTTTTAGAACATTGTTAAATCAAATTGGTTATTGTTCCTTCATGCAATCTGGTAGCATTTTACATACAGGCTTCCATCTTCAGAAAATCCTGGATTCGGTAGAAAAACCTTTGAAATGAAGTTTTAAATGAAGTTTCTGAAAACACTTTAACTTTGAACAAAGCACTGAACTACACAAATGCAGAATGAAAACAGCATTTTAACTCCACCAAAATTACTCATCATTAAAGGTGTAAAAGTCATCTAACTTCATTAGGCACAATTTATTTTTGAAATAGGAGACAATAAAAAATATTGTCTACCAACAATATCCCAGCTCCATGGCAGGTTTCAGAAAGCGTTCAACTTCATGCTTTAATAGTGACGAGGAGAGTAAGTTCAAGATCTGGAACGAGACTTTATCCCCCACAGCTATAGTAAGGAGAAGGTGACCACCTTCTGTAAAGTTGATGCCTATCTTGAGCAGGTCTAATCGTCGTCCTCCTCTGCATGATGTGCTGCAGCAGTCACGCTCAGCACTGCCTCCATCCTGTCCTTTGTGATCATAATCCCAACTGCACGAGCTGCCGCAGTTTGATCTCCCCATGCAAACTCCTGGTGTTGGGGTATGTGGTCATTTTGTTACAGAGACTCAATCTTCATTCCATTGACACATAGAACACTGCTTCTACCTTTCATTTTCTCTCCATAATCCACTTCAAAGGAATATATGTGTATCGTGGAAAGTGGGCGTCAAGAAGGCTCTTCTCTATGTAGATAATCTAAAACATTGGCAGGATAAAGCCCAGCCTATCTTCCTCACCGACCTTAAGAAGGTGTTCTTCACTGTGGTAATTTCAAGTTTCCTTCTCAAGAAAATCAATAGAGGGACAGCTCAGTGGCAGAACATGTGACAAGACCCTGGGTTCTGTCTCCAAAACCAAAATAAAACAAAACACCTCCGGAGGTCTATTTCATTAGATTTTTGCATATCCGCTATCTTATCCTTCTACTTCTTTCTTTGTGGAATCTGCCCCAGAGATACAAGTCTGCAAATCAGAGTCAATACATTTTTTCAAAACACCTACTATTATATTTTCAGATCTAGCTAGTGAACTTCATTATTTGTTTCTCTTCTGATACTAAATTAGTCTTTTTAAGGACAATTTGTACTAATTCAATGAGGTACCACAACCATCACCACTCCCTAAAATTCCACACTTGGGCATGATAGCTCACACCTTGATATTTTCCCTATGAAAGATCAAACTCTGGGATGGGGTTGTGGCTCAGTGGTGGAGTGCTTGCCTTGCATGTGTGAGGCACTGGGTTTAATTCTCAGCACTGCATATACATAAATGAATAAAATAAAGGTCCATCAACAACTAAAAAAATTAACAATAACTAGAAAAATTTTTTTAAAAAAGGGGATTGTAGCTCCGTGGTAGAGCACTTGCCTCACAAGCATGATGTACTGGGTTCAATCCTCAGCACCACATAAAAAAATAAAATAAAACAAAGATATTGTGTCCAGGGGCTGGGGCTGGGGCTGGGGCTCAGCAGTAGAGCACTTGCCTAGCACAGGTGAGGCCCTGGGTTCGATTCTCAGTACCACTTAAAACATAAATAAGTAAAATAAAGGTATTGTGTCCAACTATTAAAAAAAAAAATCAAACTCTGATGCTTAGTTTCTTGACTCACTATTTACTGTCACTATAAACTCAAACTGCATAAGTCTTCCATTATGGGGTCAGTCTTGGCTAGCATGGGTCAGAAAGAAGAATAAGATACCAAGCAGCAGAAAGCAGGGGGAGAGTGAGCCCCGAGGTGGCAGGGACGGACCTTCGCCTAGCTGCATGCACCTTGCCCTGAGAGGGAGGAACGTGCGTGTGTCTTCGTGGACAGCCACCAAGAAGCATTACTTGCACCCCTCCTCAATCTCACCAGGTCCCAGATCTATCTGCTGCTGTCAGGCAGGCCAACTAGACTGTCTCTTCCTTGGGGAACACTCACATGTCACCTCCTCTGAACCTCACACAGCTGCCCCTTCTCACTACTGTGTGTTATCTTCCCTTTCATGGCCATATGGCTGCATGCTTCCCTGTTCCAGAACGTAAGTGGTGTGACAAAAATCCACTGTCTGTGAAGGGCCTTTAACCACAACCCACACTCTGTACACGGGAGGCTGGAGCGCAAAGGCCCTGCCGCCCCTGCCCGAGCCCATCTTCCACTTACCTGTCCTTGTACTTGATCACGGCGTCCACGATCTTCTTCATCTTCTTGGTGAGGTTGGGTGGGTTTGGGGAGAGCTTCTCGGCAGGTGGCCGCCCTCGCTTTTTCTGCTTCTTGCTCTCGTCATCCTTGTCCCGGCTGCGGGTGCTGGTGGTCGGGGTGGAGGAGCCGGCATCGCTGTCCCGCTTGCGCTTCCGTGACGATTTCTTCTGCCGGACCTCCTCTTCGATCTCCTCCAGCGTGCCCTCCTCGATGGCCTTCAGGGTCAATAGTAGTAAAATAGGACAGCCAGCACCCAGGTTGACAAGAAGAGGCCGCGACGCACACTTGGGGCCCCGGCTGGGGCAGGGAGGAGGCCCCACACCATCATCCACCCAGTGTGGCTGGCTTGGGGTGCAGCACACACTGAGCCTTCTGGGTGGTTTCCAGGCAGTGTTCAAAGGCCCCCACTCAAGCCAGCCTTAAAAATCTGTCCTTTGCCAGTGAAGGGGGTCCTATCCCACCGTACTGAGACCAGGAGGGACATAATACTGAAATCCTCTCACCTGGAGCTGTCATGATCAACACTCTGCCAAATGCATTCCCACCAATTTTTTTCAAGTCGTGATAAATTACACAGAATATGGAACTGCTGATTTTAACCACTTTTAAGCACAGATCTCAAACATCACCACAGTCACCTTTAGAGCCTGTCTCCTCCTATTCCCCCACGTGCTCCACTGAGAACACCTGAACTGCCCACATGCCATGGTGCTGAGTCATGGATTTTTTCCTGTCATCGCCACAGAATGACTTTTCTATGTCTGCTCAGTCTGTCAGTGGACAGGTTAACCTCTGGCCTGTTCTTGGTATTTAGGTTTCTTGGTTTCTCATTTTTGAAGATGGAACGTGCCAGGGTTCAGGCATGATAGGCAAGTGCTGTACTACTGAGCTATATCCCTAGACCAAGTTTTTCAAGTTGTTCCTCCACCCCCTTTTTAGGCTATTCTAAGTCAAGCCATGATTGACAGCTGACTCATTAACACAAACTCCTCGTGGTGAACTGCTGAGGTAAAGGACATGAGCCTGAACAGTACTAACCTTACAAGAATCCCTGACTATTAATTTTCAGTGATAATATTTAACTGGTATGTTTTATCCCAAGGGATGGGAAGCCAGGTTTCTAGGGAATCTTGGAATCAGAAATGCCCGCAGGTCTGGACACTGGGTTTGGCAAAGAACAGAACCAAGTGGGGCCTTTGCCCATGTGAAAGGGAGATGGAAATGAGTGACTACCACAGCCATGGTGACAAGTATGTTGAGGTGAGGAAAAGGAGTGAGTGGGGTCTGAGGGTGGCTGGGAGAGCCTCCTGGAGGAGGTGTAGTTAGGCTGAGAGCGGAAGGAGAATGGGAGGGAGGAGGGAAGGGATGCAACAGGCAGGAAGGACTGAGGCCGAAGGTCCTGCTGCATCCCAGGGAAGAGAAGAAGGCTTACAATTATCCTCCCAACCCACATCTGAGGCCACAGAATGCGACCCTGAAAACAGAGTCTGTACAGATGTTATCGGTTCAGGATGAAAATGAATATCACCTTGCACCAGGGTGGGCCCTAAATCCAATGCAGTATCCTCACAAGAGATAGAAAGCAACAAGCTGGGCAAGACAGAGAAGGTCATGCCAAGGGGAGACAATGACCAGAGTACAGTGGGCACAAAGCCAAGTGCTGCTGGAGCCCCCAAGCTGGAGAAGCCAAGACCCTCCACTGTGGCTTTCATGACCTGCCAACACACTGATTTCAGACTGGGCTCCAGAATAGCAAAAACATGTATTTCTGATTTATAAAGCCACCATAGTTGGAGCACTTGTCACAGCAGCCACAGGAAACAATGAAGGAAAGGGGTCGGCAAAGCTGGGTAATAGCCAGAGCATCCTGACGGCTTCTGGTACATACAGCACCCAGAGTAGCTAGCCAAAACTGGCACCAATGCTATACACCCACCAGTAGGACAGCAGAGGGTGCTAGAACAATACTCTTAGAAATGAACAAAGGGTACATCTTTGTGACTCTGAATTTGACAGTGCTTTCTTAGATTATGACACCAAAGCAGAAGCAAACAAAAAATAGATGAATGGTTAAGTATAATAAAAAACTTTTATGCTTCAAAGGACACCATGAGCCAGGCACAATGTCACATGCCTGTAATCCCAGTGACTCAGGAGGCTGAGGCAGTAGGATCCCAAGTTTGAGGCCAGCATCAGCAACTTTATGAGGCCCTGTTTCAAAATAAAAAATAGAAAGAGCTGGGGATATGGCTCAGTGGCAAAGCATCCCTAGGTTCAATTCCCAATACCAAAAAAAAAAGAAAAAGGCCAACCATGAAAAAGTTGAAAAGAGAAACCACAGATTGGAAAAAAAGTATTTGAAAGCAAATCTCTGGCAAACAACTCTCATAATTTAATAAAAAGGCAGCACATTTTAAAAATATGCAAAGGTGGGCTGGGTTGTGGCTCAGTGGTAGAGCACTCGCCTAGTATGGTGAGGCCCTGGATTTGATCCTCAGCACCACATAAAAAAAGAATAAACAAAGATATTGTGTCCATGTATAACAAACACACACACATACACACACACGAGAAGTTTACACTAGCGTAATTAAGAACAGCACTCAAATAATAACAACCCTAATGTCCATCAACTAAGGGTGGAAAACCAAAATGTGGCACGATCCATATGATAAAAATATTATCCAGCCTTATAAGAATGAAGTACAGGGCTGAGGATGTGGCTCAAGCAGTAGCGCGCTTGCCTGGCATGCTTGCAGCCCGGGTTCGATCCTCAGCACCACATACAAAGAAAGAGTTGTGTCTGCCGAAAACTAAAGGAAATAAATATTTAAAAATTCTCTCTCTTAAAAAAAAAAAAAAGAAAAGAAAAGAAGAAGTACATGCTACCACTGGGAAATCCTCAAAGATGTTACAAGCAAAAGAGGCCCAACTCCACAGGACCACACACTGCATGATGCCACTGATCGGAATGGTCCAGGACAGACAGAACTAGAGCAGAGACAGGAAATCAGCTGTCACCCAGACAAAGGAATTAAGGCAAAACACTAAACTGGAGCAAGGCTTCTTTCTGGAGTGAGGAAATGTTCTAATGCTGACTAAGGCAAAACACTAAACTGGAGCAAGGCTTCTTTCTGGAGTGAGGAAATGTTCTAATGCTGACTAAGGCAAAATACTAAACTGGAGCAAGGCTTCTTTCTGGAGTGAGGAAATGTTCTAATGCTGACTATGATAATGGCTGAACAACTCTGGGGATATATAAAAATTATTGAATTGGATATCTCAAAAGGGTAATCTGTATGGACTATAAATTACACCTCCAAAATCAGCAGATGGTCTAATTTTAAATTTAAAAGGCCCAAAGGCTGCCAATTAGGTCTGAGGCTGGGCCTACATCCCTCTTCTTGGCCCTATAGTATCCTGGGAAGCAAGGACCCACCCTAAGTTTTTCCTAGCTTGCTGGGGTCTCCTCACAGCTCCCACTGTGCAGAGTGCAGAGTGCAGTCTCACAAGGCTGATGTTCTGAGCTTCCAGAAGGGGCTGGGGCCGCATGGCCACACTGTAGAGCCTCATCGCCAATCCTGGGATGTATGCTTAGCACGCCCAGCCCAGATGCAACTCCAGGCTGGCTGGGTCTTAGTCACCCTCTATAGTTAGAGCCCCCGAAGCGGGGAGGGTCTGATTTGTTACCATAACCTTACTGACGCCAGATGGAGTGTGCCCCAGATTGGGGGAGACTACCTCTGCAGGACCCAAAGCTCTGACTCAGCCACTTGCAGCTGCTATGGCAGGAACAGCTGCCATCTGCTGAAATGAGGACTTGTGGCAACTCCACAAGCAGCAGTGGCCAGACAGCTCAGCAGACCTCGGGCTTATAATCCCCTCTTTCCTCAGAGCTGGTGAGAGGCCAGCTCCTGGGGGCAGCCTGCCTGATACGGAGTTGCCTGGTCCTGCCCCAAGGCGGCACTCCTGCCCACCTCCAGGGCGCCTGCGGATTGACTTATCACTATGCTTTTTCTAGTGACAGGTGCTTGGAACACAGCACCTTGGCAGCATTTTCTTAATCTTATGAAGAGGTAAACCCTCACACTCAGAGGACTTCTAAGGACTGGCAATAGGCTTGGAGCTGCTCAGAGTGAGCCATGGTATCCCCCTACTTGCAGTAGTGCAGGGCCTGGCCCACCTCAGAGACCCTTCGCTGTTCACGAAGCCAGCTTAACTACATTAGAAGGTGCGTTTGGACCCAGGCTGCACCCCGGTGGCTGCGCCTCCGCTCTGTCAGCCCCTGCCCAGCACCTGCCGGGGGAAGGCACGGCCCTCTCCAGCATGTACCTTGAGCCACTGCTTCTCTGTCAAAGAGTCGCTATAGTCCACCTCCTTGCGGTGGCGGGAACCCCGGCCAAACATCTTCTCCTCCTCCTCCTCACAGGTCAGCCGCTCCACCTCCGCATCATCCTTTATGATCCAGGATGGGAGCTCATCCTCCTCCATCAGGCGCGGCTTCCGCTTAGGGTTGCGGGCCTCCTCGCGCCGGCGGTCCAGGTCCATGCGCTGCAGCGAGTGGGCGGGAGGAGGAGGGAAGCAAGAAGCAAAATGAGGGAGAGAGGACGAAGAGAGGGTCAGTAAAGGGGAGGGCGCCGCAAGGCAGGCTCCAGTAGGGACTCAAAGGCTCACAGGGCCCACAGAGGCCATCGCTGGCTCAAGAGTTAACAGAGCAGCTCTGACTGCAGGGGCTGACCTGGCGGCTGCTAAAACAGACCCTGCTAAGGGGCTCTGGAGAAGGTGGGAAAGGGGCAACAGGGTGGCAGCTCCACAACAGCCTGAGTGGAAGACACAGGCCTGCTGGAGCCAAGAGGACCTCTGCTCCAATTTTGTCCCATCATTCTGGGGCTGGGGCCTGCCATGGAGGCCCTCGAAGTCCCATGGCCTTGATGGTCTTGGCTCCCTTTGAAAAGGAGCAGAGCCCTTAACAGCTGTCAGCAAATAGACTCAGGAAGACAGGCAAGTCTGAGGGTCACGTACAGCATGGAGGCCAGTGTGTGCCCGGCTGTCCCTATGACAAGCTCAGGAGATCAAGGATGAATAAGGACGGGTCAGTTGGAGTCATGAGCAGGCTACACTGGGAGATGTCCCAGGTCCATTCGCCGCTGGAGAGTTTATTGGGAACTGAACCCAAGGACACTCTACCACTGTGTTTCATTCCAGCCCTTTTAATATTTTATTGTGAGACAGAGTCTTACTATATTACCCAGGCCGGCCTTGAACTTGTGACTCTCCTTGCCTCAGTGTCCCACACAGCTAGGATTGTAGGCATGGGCCACCACATCTGGCATCACTGAGACTTTCTGCATAGTTTTTGGTGTTGGCAGGGTGGACACATAAGCCCTGCAGGGCACCCTGAAGCTGTGGGGGGCAGAACAGCCTCCTTGTGGCAGCATGTTGCACTCACCATGAACAGGTCAAACTCCTCTTCATGTCGTGCAATCATTTGGTTGACAGTCTCATCGTCGGGTACTTCATCTTCTTCCTACAAGATTGCAAACCTTTAGTCTGGCTGTGGAGGGGTTGGGCTGGGCGGCGGCCAGGCTCGGAGGCGAGCAGTGGCGATCCGTGGGAAATGAGCTGGCGGTCCCAGTCCGGCTGCGGTGGATGGGGACCCACACAGCAGCGAGAGGCACACACACGCACACGCACACGCACGCTCGGTGGGATCAGGGCCCTTGCTGGCCGTCCCAGCTGAGAAGCCGAGGACTGGATGGGCGTGGAGACTGAACTACCCCTCTCACCTTTAGAGGTGGCTCCTCCAAGTCGGGGTTGACGCCCGCTGGCGGAGGGGCAGTGTGGGCGAAGCTGGCACTGCCGCTGCCCGTGCTGCAGTGTCTGCTCTGTGGATAAATAGAGGACTTCAGTCTCCAGGGCTGTCAATCCGGCGTCTGTCACCAGCAGTTTAGAAAAAAAAAACCACTTCAAAGGGAAAGCAAGTACTCATCCTCTTTCCGCTCAGCCCACACTCCCTTTACTCCAAAGGGATGCAAAAAAAATAAGAGTGCAAAAAAAGGTACAAAAACAAAAATGAAAGCCGCTCATGCGTTCACCACTCACGCTGGGGGGGGGGTCAGGGTCGGAGCTGGTGCTGTGCTCACCTCATCCTGCTCCTCGTGCTCCAAGATGGCCTGCAGGAACGCGCGCCTTTCGTGGCTGGATGATTTCTGGTCGAACATGCCCGCCTGGATCACCTTCTGGTCCACATTGAGCTTATACTTGGCTGCAGCCAGGATCTTCTCCTCCACGCTGTTGACCGTGCAGAGGCGGAGCACGCGTACCTCATTCTGCTGCCCGATGCGGTGGGCTCGGTCCTGCGCTTGCAGGTCCTGGGGAGAGGTACAAGTCAATTCCAAACTAGAGGGCAGAAGCTTTGGGGAGGAGGGTGCGAAGGCAGGGTCTTCTTTCTGTGTGGGCCTCCAGCCTCAAGTCTACCCTTCTTCACCACTAGTGGCACGAGCCAGAGCTCAGGAATGTGACCTGGCCTGCATCACCTAGCTGGGGGGACTAGGTAACAAGCCCAGTTGTGACCTTCTACCCTACAGGGATCTGACAAATACATGTGCTCCAATGGGAGACACTGTCAAAATCAGCACATCCATGTGTTCCTGCAGACAGGTGCTGGAAGGTGCTCAGCAATAGTGCCATTTCGGAGGACAACCACAAGGGGTTATGTTCCCAGTAGCCCTTGTCATAGACCCAGAGGTCCTCAGTGTGGCCATGTAACAACTGAGGCACCACTCAGAGGTCAGGGCTAACACCACGCAACAGTGTGGTAGGGCCTGGTTTGCTTAGGGGCCCACATGCTTCCCTGCTGTGCAACCTAGGCCTGGGCCTACCCTCCCGACCCAACCTCAGAATTCACTGCGATAGCCCTCTTCTGACGGCTTTGTATAGAATACATGAAGGAAAAGGTGTCAAGAGTGTAGCCCAACAACTGGGACAGCAGCTCCTGAAAAAAAAAATTTTTTTCGGGGGGTGGGGGGTACAGGGAATTGAACCCAGGGGTGCTTAGCCACTGAGCCATATCTCCAGCCCTTTTTTATATTTTATTTGAGACAGGGTCTTACTACGTTGATAAGTGCCTCAATAAGTTGCTGGGATTACAGACGTGTGAGACTATGCCCAGTACAAATATTTTAATTATCCCTAGTTTAGAACAAGGAGGCTCCCTGAAACCCTGTCTCTGGGCCCAGTGTATGGGCCACCAAGGCACCATGCTCCTCAAACTGAGAAATATGGGGAGGAAGGAGGATGGTAAGGAGCTGACCTCAAAAACCTTGGTAATGGGATTTTTACTGCAGTCTACTTGCTGATCTGCACACTCTGACCATCCTTCAGGAAACTGGTCAGTCATCAGAATCTGGGCTGGAACTACATGCCAGACTGATCAGAGGAAAGACCTCAGATGGTTCACCCAGGGCATTCGCCCATCAGAGTGAATCTCTGATCATGCTGTGGCTACCAGGGTGTGGAAGAGGGTACACTGGATGTAGAAGAGGGCACACTTGGACCCCACCAATGGAGGTATAAATAGTTGGGCAGAAGCAACCAGAATATGAAGGGAAGACTCCCACAGGCATGGGGATCCCACTTCTCAGGGCTGATCCAACTGGAAGGACCTTACAAATGTGCCCCAAAAGGGACAAGAGGGTTTCCTATGCTGGTAGATGGAAATAGAGCTGGAAGTAAGATGTTTTGGGGCCAAATATACTGGGACATCTGGGAGTTGATGCAACAGTGGACGAGATGTGCCCTCTGGAGGAGAGGCAATTGACACTGGCTGCTGAACACAAGAGGCATGTGCTCCAATGGGAGACAGTGTGTCAAAATCAGCACATCCATGTGTTCCTGCAGAGAGGTGCTGGAAGGTGCTTAGCAAAGAGCGGGATTGGTGGGGAAGAGAAAGAGGCCTCTTTTCTTTGTGTTATTAGTATCTGCGTTGAAAATTAAAAGCAAGAGCATATTATTGTTATAATGAGACAGAGACCATTTTACTCACTTTAGAACACACAGTTCTATATAACAGCACGCCCTGGCACCTACTGGCGTGGAGGCCCACATGGAGTACATGATTAAGAAACAAGAGTCTGCCCCAGATTTTGTTCCACATGGGTCAATGTTCCACACAGAAAAAGTCTACAGAGCTGTGCCCCATAACCTAGTGGATGTAGCCAATGGGATTTACAGCACCTTCCACCTTGTTCTGTTATGTAATTCCAGAAATTAAAAAAAGGGTGGGGGGAAATGCTGCTTTCCTAACCAGAGGACAAGGCTATATCTACTTTTAGAAACAGAAAGAGAAATCTGCTTCTTGATGACTTAGTTGGGGTAGGTGTGGCTCCTGCCAACTCCTGGGACCCACAAGAAAGCTTGTGGGTCAGCCCTCTAGGGCTTCTGGAAGCTCCTCTCCCCTCTCTCACCAGGGCACTGGCTGCTTTTACCTGGTGGGGATTCCAGTCGCTGTCGAAAATGATCACAGTGTCAGCTGATTGGAGGTTCAGTCCCAGCCCCCCAGCCCGGGTGCTCAGCAGGAAGATGAAATACTCTGAGCCGGGCTCGTTGAAGGTTTTCAGCAGCATACCCCGGTCCTCTGCCTTTGTGGTTCCTGACAGGCACAGGAGACAAGGAGGTCAGCAGGGTGGCTTGGGGACCAGGATTAGGAAGAGACACACAGGAACTCCCAAGAGCAGAAACCATGACCCAGAGGCCACAAGAGCCAAAGCTACACTGTATCCACAAAAGTGGGACATACAATTAGCCAGTGACTTGGATGTACAGAACATCACTACACTGTGGCACCTCTCCCATCCCAGGAGATAAAAACAGGCTCTATTAGTGCCCTAATCTGGCTGCATCTCCATGTGATATGGGATGCGGGAAGGACTATGAGCACTGGGCCCGAGTTCAGGGACGCCCTAGCCAGTGCTGTTGATAGGACCAGACCCTAGCACCTCTCCAAGTGCCTGCTCTGCTCTATGGGCAAGAGGCAGAGTGGCTGATGCCGCCAAGACTACTCCTCCTAAAAACATTCAAGGGGCCTCATTGCAGTTGGATAGTGCTGTGGAAATGAGCCAATAGCCAGAGGGCTGGCATGTGCTCTTGACCCTACTGCAACAGGCTCTGCTAGTTCACAGGGAATCCCCATGGGCGAGAGCAGGGGAGTTTTACTCTTGTGTGTGTGATGCTGGGGATGGAACCCAGGATCTTGCATATGTGAGGCAATAGCTCTTCCACTGAGCCACACCCACTCAGGGAAGCCTAATAAGGGGGGCTTGGTACCCCTCTGGCTCTATTCTCCCAACCCTAAGCAGAGAGCCTGCAAGGGTTCCCAGTGACTTTCAAATAACAGCCCAGGATGTAGATCTTTGGTATTACAAGTATCCATAGGATGTCTTAAGCTACTCAGGCTTCTGTCAGCGCCAACAAAAGCTGCCTTTGGTGCACTGAGCAATAATTTTGGTGACACAATGAAAACTAAACACTTCCTACCACTGGTCCATGTGTCACCAGGCACAGCACAAGAGCCTGGTACCTACTGTAGCCAAAGCACCTGTCACATGCCACCCTTCCTTGGGCTCCAGATGCAACCACAGCCATCCCACCTCAGAGAGGGGAACAACAACCCCCCAGATGCCAGCATGTGCCTCACATTCATCAACCTCATGGCAGGAGACTCAGTGTCATGACTTCATTGAGCTCCCAGTCTTCCTCTGCATTTGCGATAGACTTTCTGCTCCGTGGCTGGGACTATATATAAGGTGCTACAGAAGCAACTGAGGCCAAGTTAACAGAAGCACTTGTCCTCTGAAAAGACAGGGTCGGCACTCAGAAGGCTGGGGCTTGGCCCTCAAGAAGATGGAAGAGACAACGTGAAGGTTGGAGTACATAGGAGAGACCTAGACACATGGCCTTGCCAGGGTTTTGGTTTCCTACAGCCTGAAAGCAGTGGAAAGCCCCAAGAGAGGATGGGGCAACAAGGGAGACTTGCATTTTGTGAAGGTGGACCCTGAGAGTTCTGAAAAGGGGCTGAAGGTTGGGCGAGTGAGTGTGCAGGCCATGTTTTGGGTAAGGGTCCAGAGAGGGACAGAAAGATCAGCCAGGCAAGCAGAGTCTGTGAAACAACATTTCTAAAAGATCCTCAGTGAGAACAGGTTTGGGAGCCCAGGGGAGGTGCACAAAGGTTTGGGGTGTCCTGCCATGCAACAAACCCTGCACAGAACTTAGTAAGGTCTCCAAGACCTTGTGCAAGGGGAACTGTTTAACCTTGCTGGTTTCTATTTTTTTTTTTTTTTGTACTGAGGATTGAATGCAGGGGTGTTTAACCACTGAGCCACATCCCCAGCCCTGTTTTAATATTTTATTTAGAGAGAGGGTCTCACTGAGTGCCTTGTTAAGTTGCTGAGGCTGGCTTTGAACTGGCAATTCTCCTGTCTCAGCCTCCTGAGCTGCTGGATTTACAGGTGTGCACCACTGTACCTGGCATCCTTGCTAGTTTCTAACCCCATTTTTCTGGTAAGCCTTGTCCACCACTCAGGCAAAAAGAAGGTGGGGAACTTAAGGCCCTCCCTACTAGTCATAAGTGCTGGCCACCTCTTGCTCAGCCTCTTCCTCCCTGGAGTGCCTCTTGGAGGTGAGGGCAAGCAGAAATATCGAGAGGGACCACTGGGCACAGGGTCAGGGCCTATTGCCTCCTGGAGGAAGCTCCTGCTCTTGCCCTACAACATCTGCTTCCCTCCCTCAGTGGCTCCTGATTCTAGTACAGTCAATCCTGATTCCAACTCCAGGCCTGACCAGTGAGTGATAGGACCGCAGCCACATGGCTGTTGTGAAAAGTCCAGCAAAAAGCACATGACTCCAAGTAGCTAAAGGAGAGACAGCCCTGGACTTCTGAGGGGAAAGCTGAGCTGCCTCTGCTTTGGAGACACGGAGCAGGTAAGGGGAAGCCTGAGGATAAGGCCAAGTTAGAGGAGAGCAGAGCTACGAGCTGGAGAAAAGCCCTGAAGCATTATTGTTGTACCTGAATCCAACTGAGGCGAAAGCAAGCAAACCCTTGGCTCCCAATTATGCTTTTTACCTTATGCATTTTCATGGTTTTTTTGCTTCCTGTTTAAGCAGGACCGCCAAGTACCCCTTCCTCCCAGTGCTGCAGTGAAAAGTTGGCCAGTGTCCAGTCTCAGCTTGTGATCCTGCCATGACACCTCCAGGGTCTGGCCTCCTAGTTCCAAGCCTGAGGAGCTCAGTGTGCTACTGGGCTCAATGTGGCACTGGAGGAGGCCCATAGGCATAAAGCTGGGGTATCCTGGACAACAAAGCCCCTTAACAAGTCTCTCTTCTACTCACCATCAAGCCTGAGGTATTTAAAGCCACGATATGCAAAATAATCTTCCATGATCGTCATGAGGGAAGTCATTTGGCAGAAGAGCAGCACTTTATGGTTGGTTGCACGCAGTTTGGGAAGAATTCTATCAAGAAGCTCAAACTTCCCCGAGGCTCTGTACAGGTCCAGTCTAAGTTGTGGCAGGAGGAAGAGAAGAACATTGAGAACATTAAAAATGCCACCTCTGGGCGTTTTAAAGAATAGGAGTGTGTCATGTTCCCACACTGGCTGGGCACAGAGGTCTCCCAAGCAGATCTCCT
The DNA here is from genome assembly GCF_052094955.1 of Ictidomys tridecemlineatus. NCBI lineage: Eukaryota > Metazoa > Chordata > Mammalia > Rodentia > Sciuridae > Ictidomys > Ictidomys tridecemlineatus. Next base: position 8,879,882 of record NC_135478.1, on the reverse strand, counting down.
ACTACAGTTTGAGCAAAGCCACTTCAACCCAACTAAAATAAACTCAGGTCACCCTTGGTTAAGAGCACATTAGAAGGGTGACCACATCTTTATCATCTAACCTGAGAATGAAAGAGCTGTGACTTTTAATAAGGCAGGGACAGGAAGTGAGGGCCAGGGCTACTCCCAGACACCCAGGCTTTATCTCCCTTCTTGTTAAAGAACCTTCTGGGGGGTCTGGGGTTGTGGCTCAGTGGTAGAGTGCTTGCCTAGCACATGTGAGGCTCTGGGTTTGATCCTCAGCACCACAGAAAAATAAACAAATAAAATAAAGGTATTGTGCCCAACTATAAATAAAAAAAATATTAAAAACAAAACAAAACAAAAAAAGAACCTTCAGGAACAAATGCTCACATTGGAGACTGCCCACACCCTGCCAGACTTAGAAGGGGGCCACTGAAGCTTCTCTCATTTCTTCCAGTCAACAGCCCCTGGATTCAGAGATGTGGAAACGGAAGCTCGGGGGCAGGAACAGGGTGATCCCACATAGAGAAACTTCATGATGCAATGCGATGAAAACAAGTCACAACAAAACTTCTTGTCCTTTCATTAAGTAATGCTGTTCCTGAGACTGCTTTAGTATCCAGGGTCATAAAAGGAACTTGTAACAAGGTTTTTTGTAAAAGTGAAACTCTAGGGGGCTGGGGATGTGGCTCAAGCGATAGTGCACTCGCCTGGCATGCGCAATGGTGCTGGGTTCGAGCCCCAGCACCACATACAAATAAAATAAAGATGTTGTATCTGTCGAAAACTAAAAAATAAATATTAAAAAATTCTCTCTCTCTCTCTTAAAAAAAAAAAGTGAAACTCTAGAGACGACATCCGTGTCTAATACCAGGGACTTCAAGAAGTGTGGCCTAGTCACATGCAGTGGGACATGCTTGTGGGCCTTAGGAGGCTAAAGGCAGGAAGATCACGAGTTCAAAGCCAGCTTCAGCAATTTAACGAGGCCCTAAACAACTTGGTGAGATGATATCTCCAAATAAAATATAAAAACAGGCTGGGGATGTGGTTCAGTGATTAATTGCCTCTGGGTTCAATCCTAGAAGCGTGGCCTGTGCTTTTACAAAGGATGCTGCAGAAAACAGATTCACACAGTACAAAATGTTTCTGTTTTAGTGGATTATGTGTAGACTCAGAGACACTAAGAAAGCTATCCAGGGTCACAGAGTAAGGAGGTGGCAGAGCAGGGTCCAGAAGCCAGCCTGCCTCAGGAATCCTGCTTTTTGGGGCGAATGGTGATCAATTCTCAGAGTACTCTCCTTTCTTTAGGTTCCTCTATGTTTTCTAAATGTTCAGGTTTGAAAACTGGACAAAAGTAACAACAGCAAGAAAGACAAATGAGCGAGAAAGCAAACCCCTCCACATGGACAACCAGCCCACCCTACACAGTCGGGCAGCTTCTCACCCCTGGACGATGCCACCGGTGAAGCCCAAGTGCTCAGAAAAGGATTCCTGCAATGGAATAAGAGATGGGTCAATGCTGGGACAGGGAAAGGCCATCTGGTCCAACCTCATGGTCCAGGCCTCTGCTGTAAAAGGATGGAGCCCTCATATCAAGCACTCAGCAATGGCCCATGGCAGCACCAAGGCCAAGAGAGGGATGCTGAACACTCCTTATCGCACCAAATCCCGAGTCTCATGCAGATCTAACAGAAGGGAAGAAGTAATATATGACACGCTTGGTCACCCTCATGAGTGCAAGAGGACTGTGTCTATGCAAAACTACCCTGGAACAGAACCCCAGGGGTGCTTGTGGTGGGCATGAGGGATCTTCAACCATACTGAACTTTAAGCCAAGAAATAAGGACACATGTACACATTTCAGAAACAAGAATCCAGACTCTTGAAGAGTATTAAGTTTCCAAAGGGTTCTGGTCCACACCCTTGATTAAATGGGGAGGCTGTGCTTGTATTTCTCCCACATGGAAAAGGCCAGGATGCCAAAGAACAGATGTGGAACAAGTCCTGGGGCTCATCCCTACAGAGGAGTCTCAGGAAACCTTTCAGGGAGGGGTTTCAGGAACTTTATTTCTCTCATATAAATATTTGGATTCCTTAAAATTAGCATACATGAGCACATGCAGTAGAGCACATGCTTAGCACATGCAAACCTTGGGATCCCTCCCCAGCACCAAAAAAAAGTAAATAATATACATACATATGTACATACATAAATAATACATACGTACATACATAAATAATTTGTAAAAAGAAAACCAACAGATAGATATACATGCATTACCTATACCAAATACCAAAAACTTTTGCAAAGTCATCTGAGACAAGCAACCTAAGTCAACCTAGGAGCTCAGCACAGACTGGTGTCTTTGGGCCCATACAGAGTGAGGATGGGGGCAGTCAGAACTGCTGCCAGCAAGCTCTGGGTATTGCAGGGACTGCTGTCCCTGAGGCTGGGCATGTGGCACAAGGGACCTCACCTCAATGTGCTGGAACATGTACGGGTGGTTGCAGATCTTCCTCAGCTGCATGATGGTGTTCATCAGGGTCTTGGTGCCACCTTTGCCCTAGGGAGGCAGACAAAAAGGTCAAAACCAGGTCTTATCTCTGGGGTAGGGTGGAGCTGGCATGCAGAATGGGAGAAGAGCTCTGGAGAAGCTGGGGTTGCAGCTGTAGCAGAGCAACCAGGAACACAACCCAGAGTGCAGAGACAGCTCATGTGAAGACCTAGAGGTCCATAAGTAGCACTGGAGGATGCAGAGACCACCTGGCATATTATAGGGTTAGGGTAGGAAGCTAGCCGTATTGAACTGAATGAACACAAATGCTTTCTGACACCAGCTCTGTCCTAGGCATTGCAGGGAGCCACTGGAGGGGTCCCTCAGGCTGCAGAGTAGAGGGACGGCTCAAGCTAGCAGGGTGGGTGTTCTGGGCTGAGAAGAAATCAAGTGCACACTGTTCTACGAGGTCAGAGAAGAAAGGGCCTAAATAAACATGGAGGGGAAGTAATTGGGAGTTAGGATCCTGGGTACAGGATCAAGGAACCTGACAGGAGGGGCCTGGTACCCTTAGAGAGGTCCTAAAAAGAGAGAGCTCACCTGACCCTGACTCCTTAACACTTTATGCCCTCGCCAAAGTAACTTTGTAACAATGGGGTGGAACAGTTCACTAGAATATTCAAAACCCTACTGGGGTTAGCATGGGCCCCACAGTGCCAAGGAAGGAGCCACTGTCTCAAAAGTGCCCCCTAAGAAAGACCACTGGTACTTATACTCATGACTATTTAAATGCCCTTGGGATCACAGCCAGGTGGGCCTTACAGGGCACAATTAAGTCTATGGAGGTAAGAACCACACTGGTTAGCGCATTCTCCAGCCCTGAATACCAGGCTGCTTCTGCTCCACCCTCCTGGGACATATAAGTGCAGAATAGGGATCCCCAGAGCCAACCTTCTTGTCCTTCTCGGAGCCGTCGGTCAGTAGCACCCCCTTAGCTTGCATGTGCCGGTAGAGCACGCGCTGCAGAGCAGACATGTCGCACTTGATGACATACTCCACCTGCAGGGCAAACAGTGAGCTCAGGGGAGCAGCAGCAGCCCCAACACCTGACCCAACTCTTGTCTCCAAGCCCTACTGGAAGCACCCGAAACCTCAGGACATGAGCTCTGATTAAGTAACAAAGGGTGATGGTGAGGATCCCCTGAGGCTGGGGGACAAGGGAGATAGTAAAGACATACAGATTCTGGGTTAGAAAGGGCAACATGGCTACATCATGGAGGGCTCTCCAAACAGCCAGGAAATAAAGGGCAAGGCTGACTGTGGTGTGTGAGGTGGGGGAATGAATTTGGTCAGGGAGAGAGAGAGACCAAGAACCCAGAGCCTTCCCACACTGGAGGAAGCCTCATGCTACAGACAGAGGGAAGAAGTGCAGGCATTGACACCGATAGGAGGTGGAACTGAGGCTCTTACTAACAGGGGTTAGTTGCCATCCAAAGGCTGGATTGAATAGGGCCTAGATCTGGACCTTGGGGAGACCCTGAGCATACCCAAACTTGGGAAACCCGACAGTACACCGTGGCAAAGTGGCTTCTCCTAGGCAGAACTTACCTTCTCAGGCAACTGGGCCTCAACTTCCTTCTTGAGCCGCCGGAGCAGGAAGGGTCGCAGCACTTTGTGGAGACGACGAATGATAAGGATGGTTTCTTCCTCATTCAGATCCACCTGGAGCCCCACGAACAAAATCCAAATATTACCTCCAAAGGAGGGGAGGCAGTGACCACAGTGCTCTAAGCTTTCAGGGGCAAGGAGTGCACCCTCCTTTTTGGTATGACTAACGAATCTGCTGTCCACAGAATTTTGGGGATGGAACTAAGGGCATTGGGAGGCCATGCTATGTATGCCTTCCCACAAAAATGTGGCAGCCTACTGAATGGCTTCCCTAAGGGTAATATGAACTTATGTGTCTAAAAACCTAAAAGCACAAACAAACAAAAACAAGACAGCACTGGAGCAGGCTGAGCACACAGAAAACTGACTTTAACTGCAGAATTCCCAGGGAGGGGTCTGTCACGAGGTACCCCAAAAGCCCTCCCTCTTTCAGGCTGAGAAGACCCAAGTAAAATAAATACTGCTTTCCCAGGTGCCTGCTCCTTGGCCAAAAGATCGTTTTCAATCACGAGATTGGGCGTGTTCAGGGTGATATGGCTCTGACCAGTGTTGAAATGTCTGGATACTGTGGGTGGCACGATCAGACTGAAGGCCACACAGTGGCCACAGAGATGAGCCTCTAACCACGGTCAGATAAAGAGCAAGTAGCAGAACAGTATTATGGTTTTCAAAAAAAAATTCTATATGCTGGTGTTTAGCACATAGAAAATGCCCATGTAATACTCTTCACTGATTTCTTTCTTTTAAAAAGAACTTTTCTTCTGTCAATTCCTGGTCATCCCTTGGTAGAAGTGCCCTGCTTGAAAAGAAATGAGGCTGTAGGATCTGGTCCTGCATCTGGGGAAGGGGCCTAAGGACCGTGGTTCCCTCATCATGAGGACCTTGAGAAAGCCTTGGTTTCTCCTTCAGAAGGGCTGCTGTCTTGGTCTGTGGTAGAGATAGTGAAGACTGTGAGGATGAGACCAGTAAAGGCCCAGCTGTAAATAGGACACATCTACAGAAAGATGGCCAGCGGGAAGAGTGGCAGGGCCACTTCCAGGGGCTGTAGCACTACTGATAACCTAAGTTATGCCCACGTCTGCAGGGCTTGGCCGCTTAAGTCACCTCAACAAGAGGTCACATAGGCCATCCCACAATATGTTAAACCCCCAAAGCACAACGTGCTGTGGACTCTGTGCTCAGAGCTAGCTCAGGGACATGTTATCAACCATGTAGATAGGCCCTTCATAGCCAATGTGCCACTGTGTGGCCTTCAGACTGACCATGCCACCACAGTATCCAGACATTTCAACATTGGTCACAACAATCTCTGAAAACAACTTAAAACAGAGCCCAACAACAGGTGCCTTAACCAAGACCTTATAGGTCCCTCCTGCTCTCAGGGTGAATCCTGGACTCCCTGAAGCGCCCAACAGGATGTAGTTCACTGTGCCATTCATACCCTGAGGGCCTAGGGCCATCCCAGGGCCAAATAAACCCCTGGGACTTCTCTCCTGATCTGTCCATCTCTACACAAGGGTCCCCTTGTGGCTCCTTTAGCTTCAGGGTCCAGGGGCAGTGTATTGTGGCAGCACTCAATAAACATGATCCTGGGAGCCAGATGAGCCAGGATGATCCAAGCAGGCGTGGCTGCTAACGCAAGGTGCAAAACCATGACCACCATTTCCCACCCTGCCAGGTTGTGGCCAGGCACACACCCACCTTTTCCCCGGTCATGGCAAAGGGAGCATTGAACCACTGTTCAAAAGTGCTGCAGCTCTTGAAGATGGTGGGCAGCAGGAAGTTGAGCAGCGCCCAGAGCTCGGGGAGCTTGTTCTGCAGTGGCGTGCCCGTCAGCAGCAGACGCCGAGGGGCCACGTAGTGCGTGTTGAGGACCTGTGTCAGCTTACAGTGGTGGTTCTTCATGCGGTGGCCTTCATCCACAATCATGTACTTCCAGCGGATCTACAGGTCAGAACACAGGTGGTCAGGGGGACAGCAGGGCTGCCCTGAAGGACCTCATGCTGGAAACAGAGGCAATGGTCACCACCAACCAGGAAGGCTCCGTGGCGGAGAGCTCCCGAGAACATGGCATTACACTCTTCCACCCCAAAACACGCACACCCACATGGAAGAGCCACATAGACTCCAGGATACACGGCAGGGAGATGAGCCTCTGACTACTGTGTCAGATAAAGAGCACGTAGCAGATCAGTATTATGGTTTTCAAAAATATGTATATATATGCTAGTTTTAGCACATAGAAAATGCTCACTGATCAGTGAGGCCCCCTGGGGCATGGGTTGTGCAATAAGGTTGGTGACAGCTCTATTTCAATGAGCAGAGCATATTTCAAAGGGCAACCAAGAGCCCAGGGAGGTCGGAACGTAAGGCACTCCAGTGCCAAGGAGCCCTGCCTTATCCAGCCACTCTGAGAGTCTGTAGGTGATTCTCAGATGGAACAGGGCTCGACACAGTGTGAGACCACAGGCAGGAGCTCTGGGGTGTCTCAAGGCAAGTCTCTGTGGACCACAAGGAGCCCAGCTTCAACCTCTCTCTAATGGGAACCATGCAGGACTCCTAAGGATACTGTGAGGCTTGAGGAAGGCAGCACATGTCAGGTCAGGGTACCCAAGGGCAGTGCTGATCTGGGGGTTCAGCAGCCTCCTTCCACAAACAATACCTAGCACTCTGTAGTCATACTAATTCCAGCCATGGCAGATAAACAGGATTTTCAGGGCCTTGTTCCTGGGCTCATGATGGGCCTAGCTTTATATTACACCTGCAGGAGAGGCACCATAGTACAGGCTGGAGGATAAGATTCTACCCTCAGTTTCCAGGACCTCAGTTTCCTCACCTGTCAACCCCAGAATACACACAGAGGCCCCAATACCACCATTACCAGCATACAGTGAGAAGTGTGGTAAATGGCAAATGTCCCTGGGTCAAAAACTCTCCACTTAGTGCTCCCTATGGTCAGCAATGAGGCCTGCTGTACCCTATTCAGTTGAAGTTTCCCAGACAGGAGGAGCTACAGCAGGCATGGGACTGCATCTGCCTATAACTGGACCATGGCACATGCTCAGTAATTCACCAGTGGCCAGGCAGGAGCTGCCTTCAGTCACATCACCCAAGAAACTTCCAGGCCTGAGCAGTCCCCAACATAAAGACCTGAGGCTGACAGGCCAACAGCACCTCAGCCTGAGTTCTCAGCCGTCATCCTCTTCCTCAAACCCTTGAAGTCTCATGGTCTTTGGTGGGGGGCATGGCCCCAAAGGAGGGGAAATTGAGGCTACTAGAGATAGGGACGACAAGGCCAGTCTATCCTCAGCCCAAGTGGGACATGCAGGCAGGTCAGGAGACACTGTATGAGAAGCAGCTTCAGGAAGACACCCAAGAGGAGCTAGTCCACATGTTCTGAGGACAGTCCCAACCCTTGGATCTGAGATGTTCAGAAAGGCAAAGCTGTGGTCACTTCCTCCACACCCAGGGTAGCTGTCTTCTTATGTATGTACATTTATGTGAGTCACTGAGAAGTCCCTTGCAAGGGGCTTTGGGGCATACACACACAAGACAGCATGGATCAGGCAGCAGCAGTTTCCCAGCAGCCCAGGAGCCTCTGGCCTGCTCTGTTTTTGGCAGCAAACATTACCTTGGCTAGGATGTGCTTGTCTTTGATGATGTACTCATAGGTTGTCAGCAAGACATTGAACTTCCCACTGCGGAGCTGGGGGACAAAAGCCCGTCTTGCTGCTGGAGAGCCCTGCGGGGACACGACAAACACACCTCAGCATCACAGGCAATGCAAGTGAGCGTGGCACCCCAGCAGCTGCCTGGATGGCACTCCTGACAGGGGAGAATGGCTTGGTCTTGCCAGAGGTGACATGCAAAGGTGGTGGGTAAGGGACTGGTTGGTGCTGACCTCGATGTACAGAGCACCAACTACAGGGAGAGGACAGCAGAGTGGGAGCCCCTTGGGGAGCTGTGCTGCCTACTACCTGGAGTACCTGCCCAACTGCTCCTTGGGGCCCCAGAGAAAGGGGCCTACTGCTTCCTGGCCCTCCATCACCTGCATGCCTGTTGGCTGAGCAACCCCTCTTCACAGGTTCCCAACCCAGAAGCTACAGCCCCTCCTATGCATACTGAGGGACACTGTGATCATTCCAGCCTTTTCCCTAGCAGCAAACCTGTGCCGTCCCTCATTTCCAAATCCTAACCCACATGACAAGGGTCTAAGATAGACATCAGGGCTTTGTCCAGGATCATGTTCCAGACACAAAATAAGCTTCAAGGCTCCCTAAACTATTATCTATAGAGCTACCCATGGTCCCTCAAACCCAACAGCTGCTGTCCTCTCTAGGCCCTCAAACACAAAGTGCTCTCTGTCAAGCTGAGAGCATCACAGCACAGGATGAAGGACCTGGACCTGGGAGATCTGCAGCAAGGGCAGCTGGTGCTAAGCAGGCCTGGCCCTGGGCCCACAGCACCTTGTGTACCCTGTCACCCAACAGCCCATGATGTATGTTCATTAGGTCCTCATACGCAAATGGATTTTTAATCAAAGCTTGGTTGAAAAACCACAAAATCCTCCATCAAAGCATCGATGTCTACTATGTGTTTCAATGTATACAATGTGAAAACTGTATTCCACAACTTGAGTCCATAATTTAATTTTTAAAAATATGCATTTATTCCCCCAAATAAGTGACCCCAATTCTGCAATATTATGACCCTATATATACAAAATATAAAAATGCACATAAAAATCCTGTACCATTAGTGTGCATGGATGTGCCTGTCTTCTCTTTCCCTCCCCACCCCTTGCCCACATCCCTTAAAGAGTCACAGGAAACCTTTGCAGGCTGTCACATACCTTGTAGGACACCTTTACCACAGAGGGTGCCCACTTGTCAAATTCGTATGCCCAGTTTGACAGTGTCCTGGTGGCACAAGGAAGGGATAGTCAAGTTTCATGATGATCAGAAACATCAGGGTCAACATGGTCACGGCTCTTGAGATTACAGGGTAACTGAATTTGTCACATACCAGCTGAGTGCGGGAAGGAAGGCCAGGAAGCACTAGGAGGCCCCTTTCTCTGGGGCCCCAAGGAGCAGTTGGGCAGAGAAGGGGAAGGCACTCCAGGTAGTAGGATCAGAAGCATGCCAACTGGAGATGAGGATGGGTACCTGCTGCTCGGATGGGATAAGCCAGAATGAACCTGGATGGGAGACCCATAGACTAGCTCTTTGGGAATACACCACATACTGGTGCCAGGAAAACCACATGGCCTCTTAGAGCCGGGTCTCAAGCTCAGAACTTTGCTAGTGATTGTGCTGTGCCCACCTGGGAAGGTAGGAGACACTGAGGGTTCTTTTCACCATCTCTGAATGAAAATGGCACTAATGACGTTTCCTGACAGTCAGACATGGAATACAGGCCATAAGCAGAAGTCTGGTCATGCTAGGGGAAGGGGAAGGCTAGAGCAGCAGGGACAGGGCAGGAGCAAAAAGCTGAAGCTGTTCCTCTTGGACAACCTAGGTCAGATGATGACAGGAGGGAGAGGGAAGATACAAGAGAACATGGAGCAGGTGGAACGTGGTGGAGGGAGTGGCAAGGAACCATTTCCTGGAGGGAACACACTCAGGAGAGTATGAAGGTGATGATAAGTTAAGATCACAGGAGTAGGATTCTGGGAGAAAGGTTGAGACATGAGTTTTTGGTAATGGAAGGAAGCCACTCAGAACATCTACACCAGGTGATTTGTAAAGACAAGACACAACACACAGATGAATAGCAGAGATGGTCAAGTCTCCCTTAGCACCTCCCTCCAAGTACCTCCACACTGAGGTGGTGGTGAGTCCACCACAAACTCACACTTCCCAGGCTCCCTAGCAGCCAGTCATTGGAATGGGCACAGTCCCAACCAATGAGATGAAGCTCAAATCACTGGGGTAAAAGGAAGGCAGCAGGTAGACTGGTAATATCTGATAATGTTTGGCTGCCAAAAGCTACTGTTGCCCTTTGCCCTGCCTATCAGCCTTGGAACTCAGATGAGATGGTGGAGGTAGTACAACCATCTTGCAACCATGAAGCAAGAATCTGAAAGCAGGTGTCACTGGCTAAGGGTGTGAGCAGAAAACTTCAGGAGTCTGAACACCTGATGGCATTGCAGAGTTGTCAGACCTGCCCCAGACAGCCTGGCGTGCAACTCCCCTTATGATCAGAAACACATCCCTGGTTCAGTCAGAGATCCTATTTCTATAACAAGGAGCAACAGGAGACAGTTGAGGGACAGAGAGAGAAACTAACAGCCAAAGCCCAAGGTCTACAGTAGGTGAGGCAAGAGCCACTATGACATGAAAGGAACTGAGAAGACAGGCCGGAGTGACAACTATCCAAGGCAAGGCCAGAGGTTCATGGCAGAGTAGTGAAGTCCCAATGGGTGGAATAGGGCAGCCCGGTGCCACAACACCAAACACGCCATGGGGCACATAGCTCTTTTGGCCTGGAGGAGATGATGCTGGACAGAGTGGATGCTTGCCTGGGGGAGGCATGGGGAGAAAAGGCCACAGGTCAGGCTGGGACACAACTTCACTGAGGTGAGTAGGGTAAGCTAGCACCAACAACCTTGGTAATGGGGTTTTAACTGCAATCTGTGAGCTTGGAGACAGGGGAAAGGTACAAAGCACACTGCACTCCAGTGAGGAAATGACTTCTCCAGGGGTGAACTGTTCTGTAACTGCTTTGTGCAGCTCCTGGGAATGGATGTGTCAGCAAGGAAGAGAGTTACCATGCACCCCATAGACCAGGCTAAGTGCGTTCAGCTCAACATAACCAAAGATGAAAGAGAAGCCGCTAAAGACTGTGTGTGCTGGGCTAGGGATGTGGCTCATGCGGTAGCGCGCTCGCCTGGCATGCGTGCGGCCCGGGTTCAATCCTCAACACCAGATACCAACAAAGATGTTGTGTCCGCCGAGAATTGGAAAATAAATATTAAAAAAAAAATTCTCTCTCTCTCTCTCAAAAAAAAAATAAAAAATAAAAAAAATAAAGACTGTGTGTGCACAGGGGTAGTACAGAGACTTGGACATCCTAGTGTGCTCCACTCTGAGGGCCTGGAACAATGACACTCAAAAGCAACAGGTACATGTGGAACCCAGCTTGTAGGGATTTTTTTTTTTTTTCTTTGTTAGCTTGTTTTGTGGTACTGGGGTTAGAGCCAGGGCTTTGCACATGCTACAAAAGTGCTCTACCATGAAGGTTTCCAACACCATCCTCCTATTAGAGAAAGCAGGGCTCCATGAGAAGAGGCAAGGCTGGGACTGTAGCTCAGTGGTAGAGCACTTGCCTACCACAGGTGAGGCACTGGGTTCCATCCTCAGCATTGATAAAAGTAAGTAAATAAATAAATAAATTAAACTTATTATATGCAAAGAGAATGGGCAAATTCCAGGAAATGGACAGATAAACCTGGATTATCTCCAAACCACCACACTGAGGGGCCTGTCAAAGGGGCAGTTTTGTCCCCAAGAATTCCCAGTGGCCAAAGCTGGAAAGAATTAAAAACAAAACAGAACAAAAACAGTCCAGTAATGGTGTGTAGTCCAATGAAAAATTAAGTATCCATCAGTCCTTGCTGTAAAATGACTGAGAAAGGTAATAATTGGGGAGAATTCCAATAATGTCCACAACCTCACTACTCAGAAAGCTGGAACTGCACTCTACATTCTTGTGTGTGGACTGAGATTAGGAACATTTTTGAAAGAATACAGAAAGAAAGTGGAGGAAAAAGAGTAACTTCATAGCAAGCCATGTGATTAACCTGCTTCATGTTGAAGATCAGCAGTGACAGCAAGCTGACAGTGCGTAGCTTTGACACGATGAGTTAAGAAGAGCATTTCAGGGCTGGGGTTGTGGCTCAGCAACAGAGCGCTCACGTCACATGTACAAGGCTCTGGGTTTGATCCTAGGCACCATATAAAAATAAATAACTACAACTAAGAAATAAATATTTTAAAAAATAAATTTAAAAAAAAGGGCATTTCACCTCTGGGCTCTTCTGCCTAAAAGTCAGCCCTTGGTCAATCACTTAAAAAAAAGGCCAGAGGAAGACCCAAGACTGAAGAATGGTCTACAAAACACCTGATTAATCTCCCAAACTGTCATGTTGGGGGGCTGCGGGTGTAGCTCAGTGGAGGCAGCATGCCCAGCATGAACAAAGCTCCAGGTTCCACCCCCAGCACCAAAAGAAAAACCAAACTTATAGAAACTCTAAGGTCATGAAAACTATGGCAAGTTGAAGGAACTGTCACTGATCTGGAGGTTAAGGTGACAGCTAAATAGAACATGGGATCCTGGAAAATAAATGAACAGTGAGGAAAATAAAAGTGAGCCCCAAATAAAGTACATGGTTTATTTAGTAATAATGGGCTAGCACTGGCTCCACAGTCCTGGCAATGGGGCAGAGGGAAGGGAAGCGGGATCCACAGTAAGAGAAACCAGGCAAGAGGACACTGGAGTTGGCAACCTCTCTGTAAATCTAAAGCTACTGTGAACCAACTCTACAACAGAGTGACAGAATTGTGTAAAAAGAACAGGAACTAGCTGAAGAGATCCTAGGCCAAATCCAGGACAATTTAAGCAATAAACAAATATATCAATATTATCAAATATCCATGAGCACATTCTACTGCAAAAAACAGAGCAGCCGAATAAATGAGGGGAGGGACAGCTCTTTTTTTTTTGTACCAGGGATCAAAAACAAGGGGCACTCAGCCACTAAGCCACATCCCCAGCCCTATTTTGTAGTTAATTTAGAGACAGGGTCTCACTGAGTTACTTAGTGCCTCACAGTTGCTGAGGCTGGCTTTGAACTCCCAATTCTTCTGTCTCAGCGTCCCAAGCAGCTGGGATTATAGGCATGTGTCACCATGCCCGGCGGGACAGTTTCTTTTTTTGTGTGTGTGGTGCTGGGGATTGAACCCAGGGCCTTGTGCATGTGAGGCAAGCACTCTACCAAATGAGCTATATCCCCAGCCCCTAGAACACTCTTTTTTTTTTTTAAAGAAAGAGAGAGAGAGAGAGAGAGAGAGAGAGAGAGAGAGAGAGAGAATTTTTTTAATGTTTATTTTTTAGTTTTTGGCGGACACAACATCTTTGTTTGTATGTGGTGCTGAGGATCAAACCCGGGCCACACGCATGCCAGGTGAGCACGCTACCACTTGAGCCACATCCCCAGCCCATGGGACACTCTTTTAACGGCAAAATTTCAACTAACATGCTGAGAGGAATGATGGAAACACATGACCATGAATTTGGCAACTCCTGTGTAATGATCATTTCAGGCAAGGCTCACCCACTGGTGACTGCAATTACAGAAAAGGAGGAGAAGTCGGATATTCATGCACAGGCTAAGTGCCACCCACAAGATACTAATTACAAAGAGAAACTCATAGGTTTCATAGCAGGGAAACCTGCAGGCACCTCATAACTGAGAAACTGAAGTTATCCTCCCATGACAGAGTGCCTTGCAGTTTGTGTCTTTGGCTACCACACAGAACGGGGCAGAGCACCACAACAGGACACATCAGACAAACCCAAACCAAGAGCCAGTCTCCCAGATGCCTGCCCGGGATTCAGATGTGTCAAGCTTGTGAAGGACAAAGAAGGCCTAGAAAATGCTGACTCCAGGCTAAAGTGGCCCTGTGAGCATCAGGCTGGGCTTAGGGGGCTGTGCTCCGGGACCTGGTCAGGTAACATACAAAGGCCTCGCCACGTAGAGCAGACCATACCAGGTCAGGGATTGGTTTAGGGCCAGATGTTGGACCCTAGCTGGACAAGGAGGGACATCTTGTGGTTTCTGGAAAAGGTCTAGGCAAAACCCTTTTTGTGGCAGGTGCCAAACTGGGAAGAGGGATAGATGTCAAGGGTGGCTGGCAGGCTCTTAGCCTGCTGGAAGGAAGACAGCAGTCGAGGTAAGAGATGACAAATGACAGACCCCCCCCCCCCCAGATAGTTGCTGGGTACCCAAATCCAACCATGCCTGAGCATCTGTGATATGTGGAAGAAACTAGGATGTGACTAAGAGAGCTCTGGGGTCCCTGGCAGGGTGCACAAGATAACATGGGAGTAGAAAGAGCATTTGCTCAACAGAGCCACAGATATTCTGCTCTCCAATGGCAGGCTTTTGTTTCCGGCAACCCCCATGTATGCAACTGCCTGGTTGTGGGCACAAAGGAGAAATCAAAAACATTTTGCAAAAGCTGCCCCAGGGGATGGATGGACAGGGACTCTTCCTTCAGCCCCTGGAAGTCAGAGGCAGGCTGGTAAGGACTGACTTGTGGCCCTCACTTTTCATATACTGAAGTTCTAATAACTGATACCTCAAAGTATGACCATATTTGGAGACATGATCCTTAGTGGTAATCATGTTAAAACGAGGTCAAAGGATAGCCCCAATCCAATATAAACATCCTCATAAATTTCTATTGTTTAAGCTGGCCAGTCTGTGAAACTGTTAGGGCATCCCAGCAGACTCAGGGCGGGGGGTGTATGAGGAAAGTCCAACTACAGGAATCGGGAGCGGGTGCACTTACGAGAGAGGCACTATGATGAGGAAGGGCCCATTGATGCGCTTGTGCTCCATGAGGTATGTGATGAGCGCAATAGTCTGGATGGTTTTCCCCAAACCCATCTCATCAGCCAGGATGCCATTCAGGTTGTTGTTGTACAGGGACACCAGCCACTCCAAGCCCTTGATCTGTAGGAACAGAAATGGCCATCTTACAACTGAAACCTCAGACAGATTCCAAGGAACTGCTAGTCACAAGACCCACACAGACCACATCCCATTCATAGCCACCTGAATAAAGATTTTGCTCTGGACAAATCCAGTCCTTTTTGCTTAGTCTCGTTCTTAGCAATCTTTTTTGTGAAATCACAGGGTAGCTATGCATTTTAGTAATGTATGTATACAAAAGTTCTACTTCGTAAGGATAAGGTTTTTAGCTTAGTGATAAATTAGCATGTACGAGGCCCTAGTTCCATCACCAGCACCCTAAAAAAATGAAGATTCTTGTGCACATTAGAACATTTCATTTCTAACCTTTTTTTTTTAAAAATATTTATTTATTTATTTGTTATTGGCGGACACAACATTTTTGTTTGTATGTGGTGCTGGAGGATCGAACCTGGGCCGCACGCATGCCAGGCGAGTGCGCTACCGATTGAGCCACATCCCAGCCCCTCATTTCTAACCTTTATGATATCCATCTGACCTGCCTGACACTGACCTATACAGTGCACCTGGAGAAGCCTGCCCACACATGGTGACACATGGTGATGACGCTATCACATGACCAGTGAATCCCAAAATAGCATCTTGGATGATTATGGGCTTTCTGAAACTTGGGAGCTTTCAAAAATACAGGCATCAAAGTGAACACTGCTTTTACACTAAATACAAAATTATGAAGGAAATTTTTTAAGTTATTCCAAATGTTTAAGGAAGTAAGTTCTGGCTAATTTGCAATCCTTTTGGTTACAAAGGCCTTGGCAAAATTCCAGTGGGATTTTGGAAGCTGATATGAGCATGCAAGATCTGAGAAATCCCTTATGGAAAGTTGGAGAATTATAACCAAACAAAGTTGGAGATTATAACCAAACAAAATCAGGGAGATGTGTTTTTTGGCTGGAGTTAGGCCAGTTACCTTCTGGGATCTTACAGATGAGGTAGGGATGTGGGGCCATGGAAAAAGGACCTGCAGAAGGGCCTGCTCCCTTGCTGCAACAAAGAAGGGGTACATCCACGGCTGAAACTTCCCAAATCTACCAACTCTCGCCCTACCCAGAGCTCCGGGTGATACAGACAAAGGAGTCGTGGCGAGTTCTACAACAGATGTGGCCATTCCTGAGCCATGTGATTTTGAGCTATTACTAAACCTCTGTGCTCTCCTCCCCATCATAACACATGTTGAGGAGAAAGTGAGGCCTACACTGCAGGCCTATCAAGGGATTTAGAAACCCAGAGTGATGAAATAGTCTAATTTTACCTATATGGATCAGGTGGCCAAAAATTATTTACCGCAGCTTCATTTCCTTCTGGTAGTTAATAGATCATGTCTGCTTTATAGAGGGGAAGAGGGGCCAGGCACAGTAGTGTACACCTGTATTCCCAGAGACTTAAGACACTGAGGCAGGAGGATCGCAAGTTCTAGTCTAGCCTCAGCAACTTATCAAGGCCCTGTCTCAAGATAAAAAATAAAAAGGGCTAGGGATGTAGCTCAGTGGTAAAGTGCCCCTGGGTTCAAATTTTAATCCCCTATACCAAAAAATGGTGGTGGGAGTTGCCCAAAAACAAAAAGTGGAATATGAACTCAGGTCTGAGTACAACAGATACTGATAACCTCTACCAAGGTAGCTATGTTGGTGGGGCCTCCCCACCTCCTTTGGCCTTACCTGGTACTGTTTGAGGACACCGTTGACCATAAGTGCTGACTGTTTATCCACTCTCTCAGTGACAGCATGGGCCACTGCATAGTACGACTGCAGGCCACGAGCCAGGGCCTGGGACACACCATACTCATCATCAACGTCTTGCTTGGCATTCCTGAGAGCAAGATGGAAGTTCCGTGAGGACACACGTTCCTATTTCTGTCAATGTGCTGCTGAAGCAATCTGTGTTGAGTGGCCCTTTCTGTCCAATGACCTGTGGCCTAAACTAGAAGATATGAAGAAGTGCGACCAACAGCTGAGGACAGGAAGGGCAGCCAACATACTCCCAGAAGGACCAGAGACTGGGTGCTGTGGGGCTTCCACCTTTGCAGCCTAAGTATACTTGTCACATTAGCAACACTGCTGCTAATGAGAAACTGGTCATGTGGTTCATTTATTACTCTGAAAGCTCCTAGAACCTCCAGGGAAATAAATGCACACTGAACCATTTACAGTTTGGCAGTTTGAGGATCCAATCTGAATTCTTTCCTTTTTAAAAAGTGGCCTACATTCAACTACATTTATTTACATCAGACATGTGTGATCTATCTTCTGACATTTCACTTTATACTGGTTTTTATGTTCTTAGGAATCTTTCACAGTGAGCTGTGTTTTCTTATTTAGTGCAGGTTTTTGCCTCCAATATACTTCTGTTGACATCAATGTTTGCGGTAAAAATTCCTTATGCAAATATTCGAGACCAAAAGTATATGAGATTTTGGAATTTTTCAGATTTTGCAATATTTACATAGAGTAACTAATTGAACATCCCAAATTTGAAAATCTGAAATCCAAAATGTCCTGATACCTAAAACTTTCTGAACTTGGAGTATTTTGAATTTTCAAGATTAGAGATGCTCAACCTGCAATCTTTTTCTGTTCTAGCAGTAACCTTCATAACTATCATGTACATAAGACTCTCGATGTGCTATTTCATTGTAACAATCCCCATAACCTCCTTATCACAATTAATGATAAAATTAGCACATTAACTATAACTACACTTGCAAGAGCAAAAGTTAAGAAATAATCTAAGTGCCCACCACCAGCGGAAAAACTAGAGTACAGCTATTTGTTATATTCAGCTATGGAAGACAGTGGGGACACTCCCTGTGCAAGGACACAGGACTGTATATAGAAGAGATGACTTGATGAGAAAAATAAGGCTTGCCCCAGTATGACCTCGATTCATGCATACAAATAAAAAACACGTTTTGCTTATCAATGAAGCAAATCTCTCTGGAAGATGATACACATAATGCTGGAAATAAGCTTCCTTCAGCAAGAAAATGGTGGGGAGGGGCTGGGAAAATGGTGAGAAGAGAGAAGCTTTCTGTTGTCCAACCTACTGTACCTCATAGCCTATGATAAACCATGAGTGTTCTTCCTACATCAAATCCTATAAAAGTAAATAAAATCTACAGTGAAGAAAGTTGTTCAGTTTATGGTCTCTTGTGGCTGGTGATGGGGCAGTGGGAATCCCATCTAGGAAGAGTTGGGGCTCCAACTGCTTCTGCCAGTATCATCTTACAGAAAGATGGTGACAGAGGTTGTGACAGGATCCCTTACTCAATGATGTGCCGAGCATCCACCTCAGAGACATCATCACTATCTGGGTCTGGAATCTTCTTCTTCTCCTCCACAGGCAGGGTGGGAGGTTGTGCTGGCTGCGGCTGCTCTTCCTCCTCCTCCTACCAAGAGACAAGCTTGTTGTTATCCCAGTTTATCCCATGAGTGGGGTGAAGGGCTCCCAAGATAAAGAGATTTTGGAAGCAAATGATATTTCTTACAACCATTACTCTCTCTTCCTGGCCCAGAATGACATGCCTCTTAATTAATCCGTAAATTATTTTAGTTTTTCTAACTGATTCCACACAGTTCTTTAAAAGGTACCTCAGTATTCTACAGTTCTATTGCTATTAAAAGTAGACACCAGGGGCTGAGTCTGTAGCTCAGTGGCAGAGGACTTGCCTAGCATGTGTGAGGCACTGGGTTCAATCCTTTGCTCTACATAAAAATAAACAAAAGTTTATTTATTGTCCATCTACAACTACAAAAAATTTTTGGGGGGGAGAGTAGACACCATATCCCTCCCACCCCCATTAGGTAATCAATATTTAAACTTTGTTTGTTGCCTGACCTACTCAAGCAGTTTTTCAGTTGATTCCCTTGGATTCCCTGAATTTTAAGTACTTCATAGCCAACTTTCAATTTGTACTGCTCATAATTTATTTCCAGCTTCACTGACATGGTTCAAATGTCTACAATATGACACAATTCTAGTGATAACAGACAGCTTACTAAGGGGTTTTCTGTGAACTTGTACAGTAAGTGGGAGTACTGGGTTTCCTTAAAGGGCTTTTCTACCTTTACTGAACAAGTGATACTGGGACTTCACGTGACAGATTAATAAAAGACAAAAACACATTTCTTAGCGCTGAACCATTCTCGTACTCCTGTATAAATCATTTAATACCACAGTGGATTATTTTCCTTATCTGTAATGGAACTCTGTTTACAGAGTTTTTAAAAAAGCATCTGTAGTTAATCAGTTAAATAATTCCAATCAAAGAACAGCAAGATATCCTGTGGAACATGCAAAATGGTTTTCCAAATCATTTAAAATAAATGGTGAACAATGCAAAGACCTGCACCTGGCACCAACTTATTCAAACTAATAACATGATGTCTGGAATTAAAACAAGGAAGGGAATTCTGGTTAAATCCAAGAGGGGTGAGCAAATTTTTTCCCCAAAAGGCAACAGTAAAGTTGGACTAAATTGGCAAAAGTGACTATTTTAGAGGTCTGAGAGTCAACCAAAAATGATAGTCAAGGGCTGGGGATGTGGCTCAAGTGGAAGTGCACTCGCCTGGCATGCATGCAGCCCGGGTTCGATCCTCAGCACCACATACCAATAAAGATGTTGTGTCCATCGAAAACTAAAAAATAAATATTAAAATTCTCTCTCTCTCTCACTCTCTCTCTCGCTCTCTCTAAAAAAAAAAAAAAAGAAAGAAAGAAAGAAAAAAAAATATGATAGTCAAAAAAGTGCTAATCTCTGAAAAACTGCTGAGTTGGGAAAAGGAGAGAGGGAGCTTATAGTACTGCTACTTGGAATCACTTCTATTTCTTCCGCTGCCTTCAACATAAAGGTTTTGCTGGCCAGGCAGGACATGAGGTCTGGCAGCTATGGCTCAGAAGGTTGGTTCAGTCATACAGTAGCAGTAATGGCACTGCCCACATGGAGTGGCACTATTGGAGAAGGTGGGGTTCTCAGCATGGCAAAAGAGAGCACATTACTGGCAACACTGTACACATTTGCAGAGGAGACAAGAAAGGGCCCTATCACAAGTACTAGCCAGTACGGATGTGAAAATAGCCCCATTTTGGAATGTGTTCCGCTACCTGCAGATACTTTGGAAGGACACAGGCTTCTGACTCAAAGCATTTGAACACAATTTCTACCCACTTCATGACCAAAAAGTCACCAAGAAACACAATCTGTTCCTAGAGAGACAGGACTTTCAAAGAGGAGAAAATAAAAACTAAACTAAGCAGACATCAGATGCAGCACACATCATGAGGAAAACATTTCACAGAATTGGTTCAAACAGTAACTAAAAGACAAAAAATACCACCACACCCCTGCCAAGGGTTGGAAGTCAGAATCCACTGGGGCTAAAATGAACTTCAAAAGACAGAGGGAGGGGCTGGGGTTGTGGCTCAGTGGTAGAGTGCTCGCCTAGTTTGCATGAGGCACTGGGTTCAATCCTCAGCATCACATTAGTGTAAAATATTTTACATTTACACCTAAAACTTAAGAACAAATATTAAAAAAAAAAAAAAAAAAAAGGACAGGGGAAAATAGTAGTCAATTGAACCTCTGTTCACAGATGTTGGAATTAACATACAAAGTCTTCAAAGCAGCTATTATTATAAATGTCTAAAGCTATTGTACATATATTCAAGGAACTAAAGGAAATGATATGAACTAAAGACAACAAATATAGAAAGCCAATAGAAAGCAAATTATAAACTTCCCAAGTTTGATGAAAAAACAAAACTATCCATAAAATAAGTTAACCAAACACCAAAAAGAATAAACACAGAGAGTTCTACAGTCTACTGGTAAGAGTTAAAGACAAAGTCTAGAAAGGAGAACAAAGAAAAAGTATCCTACAATAAAGAAGAGCAACAATACAATTATTTGGTGGCAAAATTTTTATATGAAACAAATGGGTAGCAAGTACTGGAATAATATATTCTAAGTGCTGAAAGAAAGAAAGCTGACACCAAGAATTCTATGTCCAGCTAAACTATGCTTCCAGAATGCAGACAACAGAAATACATCCCAGATTAACAGAATGAAATATCACGTTGCTATCAAATAGCCTTATGGGGAAAAACAAAAACGAAACAACTAGAATTAGTCTTTCAATCATATAGGACATGACAGTATAGTGTGATTGAAATGCACTGGAAGAAATAGCACCAGAAGTGGTAATAATGTTTTCCATTATTTCTTCTCAATTAACACCTTTAAAATTCACAAGACTATAGCCAGGCATAGTGATGCATGCCTGTAATACAACGCCTTGGGAGGTTGAGACAGGAGGATCATGAGTTCAAAGCCAGCCTCAGCAAAAGCGAGGCACTAAGCAACTTAGTGAGACCCTGTCTTTAAATAAAATACAAAACAGGGCGAGGGTTGTGGCTCAATGGTCAATTGGCCCTGAGTTCAATCTCTGGTACCAAAAAGAAAAACTCACAAGGGCTGGGGATGTGGCTCAAGCGGTAGCGCGCTCGCCTGGCATGTGTGCGGCCCAGGTTTGATCCTCAGCACCACATACCAAACAAAGATGTTGTGTCCGCCGAAAACTAAAAAATAAAATATTAAAATTCTCTCTCTTAAAAACAAACAAACAAACAAAAAACCCCAGCATGACCTTTAAAGGTGTGTTTGCTGAAAAAAAAAAAAAAAGAAAAACTCACAAGACTGCATCACCATTAACTATAAGACTGTACAATATAGATATAATCTACATGACCAAAACAGCAAAGGAAAGGGAGGAAGTTGAGCTACATTAGAGCAAAATTTCTATATTTTATCAGAAGTATTAATTTCAAGAAAAATGTGATAAATTAAAGTGCATTTTATAACTGCAGAGTGACTACCAAGTAATTTTTAAAACACTATAAAAATTAAAATTTACAGAATAAGTCCTTACACTAAAAATCATTTAACCCACTTACATAAAAGACAGTAAAATGAAATGGAAGAACAAAAACAGGACACAGAAATGGCAAATGTTAACCTCATCATATGTTGTATCACATGTTAATGGTCTAAAATTAACTCAAACAAAGGGCAATTTATTGGAGCTGGGCACAGTGGCACATGCCTGTAATCCCAGCAGCTCAGGAGACTGAGGCAGGAGGATCCTGAGTTCAAAATCAGCCTAAACAACTGAGCAAGACCCTGTCTCAAAATAAAAATAAAAAGGGCTGGGGATGTGGCTCAGTGGTTAAGCACCCCTGGGTTCAATCCCCTGTAGGGGGGACAGGCCAATTACTACCATGTGACACTATAAATGCAACAACCAGCTGTATGTTCTTTTAAATTCAAATAAACAAGTAAATTTAAAAATGGAAAAAACATGCCATACAAACAAAAATCATAAAAAACTGGAGTGACTACACAAATATAAGACAGAATAAACACACACCTATCAACACATCATCAAAATACATGAAACAAAAGCTGTGCATAGTGGCACACATCTATATTCCAGCTATTCTGGAGGCTAAGGCATGAGGATTCCAAGTTTAAGGCCAATGTGGGCAACTTAGTGAGCTCATCCACAAAAATGGCTGTGGTATATAGCTTAGTGATAGCATGCTCGAGACCCTGGGTTCAATCCCCAGTCAAAAAGGAAAAAAAAAGTGACATAATTAAATAAATAGATTTTTCAACAAAAATTCTTGGTACCAGGCACTGTGGCACATGCCCATAATCTCAGCAACTCAGGAGGCTAAGGCAAAAGGATCACAAATTCATGGTCAGCCTTAGCAACTAAGCAAGAACCTGTTTCAAGTTAGAAATATCTTTAAAGAGCTGGGGATATGCACCAGTGGTAGAGTGCTTGTATGAGGCTCTGGGTCCAATGCCCAACATCCCCCCCCCCCCCGCCACAAAAAAAAAATCAAATTAGGTAACTAAAAATGAACAATTACTAGGAAGTCAAAATTTACAATGGTTTACAATGAACTCAAGAAACAGAAAATCTGAAAAGAATCCATAACAAATAATTGAAAGAATGATTAAAAATCTTAACTGCCAAGCACTTATCTAAAATCCTAGCAACCCAGGAGACTGAGGAAAGATGATCTCAAGTTTGAGGCCAGCCTCGGCAACTTATCAAGGCCCTAAGCAACTTAGCAAAACCCTATCTCAAGATAAAAAAAATCAAAAGGGCTGGAATGTGGCTTACTGGTTAAGCACCCTATGGGTTCAATCTCTGGTTCCAAAAAGGAAAAAAGAAAAAACTGCAATGAAAAGATCAGGCCTAAAGTAATTCACTAGAAAACCTAATCAATTTTAAGAACACCTGTTTTCACAAAAAATTCAGAAAACAGAGGAAGAGGGAATATTTCCCAAACCATTTTATAGAGTCTATATTAACCTAAAATCAGACAGAAACACAATGATAGAAGAAAACAAGAAAACAACAGCAACACAGGGCTAGGAGTATATATATATATATATATATATATATATCACTCAGTGCTAAAACACTTGCCTCTAGCATATTTGAGGGCCTACATTCATAAGATAAAAACAGAAACAAAAACAAAAACAAGGGCTGGGATTACAGCTTCGTGGTAGAGTGCTCGCCTCACATGTGGAAGGCACTGGATTCGATCCTCAGCACCACATGAAAATAAATTAAAGGTATTGTGTCAATCTACAACTAAAAAAATTTTAAAATACAAAAAATTTCCTAAATACACATTCAAAGACCTCAAAAAAATATTGTCAACACAGCAACATATGATTATAATATGTGTGATTACATACTACGACAAATTGGAATGCAAATTGAATACCCAGAAATTAATTAAATGAATGAAAAGCATTCTAACAGATAAAAGGCCAAAAAAAAAAAGAAAAGAAAAAGAAAAAAATATTTAATAAATATTTAGAGGGCTGGGGATGTGGCTCAAGTGGTGGC
The DNA here is from genome assembly GCF_052094955.1 of Ictidomys tridecemlineatus. Classification (NCBI taxonomy): domain Eukaryota; kingdom Metazoa; phylum Chordata; class Mammalia; order Rodentia; family Sciuridae; genus Ictidomys; species Ictidomys tridecemlineatus. Next base: position 8,856,012 of record NC_135478.1, on the reverse strand, counting down.
GCGCTCGCCTGGCATGCGTGCGGCCTGGGTTCGATCCTCAGCACCACATACAAACAAAGATGTTGTGTCCACCGAAAACTAAAAAATAAATGTTAAAATTCTCTCTCAAAAATAAATAAATAAATAAATATTTAGAACAAGGGAACTGGGGAGGTCTCAGTAGTAGAGTGCTTGCCTGGCATGTATGAGGCCCTGGATTTGATCCCTGGCACATTTAAAAAAAAAAGAGAAAGACAAAATCTGGCACACATTCCTGAACAAAAGATTCTTAATAAACTACAAACAGAAGAGAACTTGCCTAATGAAGAACATCTATCAAAAACTTATCACTAATATCAACAGTGGCAGACTGAACATATTACCCCTAAAATGGAAAAGGCAGAAAATATTTGTGCTCTCCTAGTTTTTATTCTACTGGAGGACTTACCAAGAGCAATAAGACAAAAGAAAGAAAGAAAACTTTGACAGTAACATAGTCCTGTATGTGAAAAAACTAAAGAATCCACACCACATCAGAAAACAGAAAAAGTTTAAAACTAATCAAAAAAATTAAGAAAATAGTTCTATTCACAATAGCATCAAAAAGAATAAAATATATAAAAATACATTTTTAAAAAGAAGCAAAATTATATACTTTGCACACAGAAATTAAAAAAGATAATCTAAACAGCCAGGTACGGTGATGCACACCTATAATCCCAGCGGCTCAGGAGGCTGAGTTAAGAAGATGGGGAGTTCACAGCCAATCTCAGCAACTTAGCAAGGCCCTGTCTCTAAATAAAATACAGAAAATATAGCTAGGGACATGGCTCAGTGGTTAAGTGCTCCTGGGTTCAGCCCCTGGTACCAAAAGAAAAAAAAAAGGAAAGTCATTCAATATTCATGTACTGAAAGACTCAACACCACTAAGAAAACTGTTAAGTAGGGCTGGGAGTGCAGGTCAGTGGTACAGCACTTGCCCAGCATGCATGAGGCCCTGGGTTCCATCCCTCGCACCAGGGTGTGGCGTTGGGGTGGTGATAATAATTTGTTAAAACCAAGACACACTGGCATAAGTCTGTAACCCCAGTGAATAGGGAGACTGAGGCAGGAGGACTGCATGTTTGAGGCCAGCCTGGGCAACTTATTGAGACCCTGTATCAAAATATTAGGGTTGGGGATATAGCTCAGTGGTACAGTGGCCTTGAGTTCAATCCTGTTTATCATGAAAAAATAAAAAATTTAAAAATATTAGAAACCAGCTGAGTGCGGTGGTGCACGATTGTAATCCCAGCACTCTGGAAGCCGAGGCAGAAGGATTGTGAGTTCAAAGCCAGCCTCAGCAAAAGTGAGGTGCTAAGCAACTCAGTGAGACCCTGTCTCTAAATAAAATACAAAATAGGACTGGGGATGTGTCTCAGTGGTCAAGTGCCTCTGGGTTCAATCCCAGTACTAAAAAAATAAATAAATAAATAAAAAATTAGAAACCAAGCACACTGGAAGGAAAATTTGCAAGTTATATATGAGATCAAAGATGAAGATCTACACTACGTAAAGGATCTACATCTCAGTAAGATAACAACCCAATTAAAAATGGGCAAATGATCTGAACAGATTTCTATCAAAGGAGTTATATGAATGATACATGTGGGCATATGAAACAATACTGAACACCATTAGTTACTAAGAAAATGCAAATTAAAATCACAATGAAAAACCACCACAAACTCACTAAAATGGCTATAACCAAAAGGACACACAATACCAAGTGTTGGTGAGGACATGGAAGAAGAGGAACCTGTGAAATGGTATAGCCACTTTGGAAAACAGTTTGGCAGTTTCTTAAAAAGGTAAACATAAACTTACCATATGACCCAGCAATTCCACTCCCAGGTATCTACCCAAGAGAAATGAAAACATATGTCCACACAGAGACATGTTTGCAAATGTTCACAGCAACATTATTCATAATAGCAAAAAGAATGGAAACACAACTGCCCATCAATGGGTGTGTGGATAAACAAATTTCGATATCCACTAATTGGAACACATGACTCACAATATAAAGGAAAATAAGTTCTTGACACTCACAACGACAAGGATAAACCTCAAATTATGCTACGTAAAAAAATGTCCAGAGCTAGGGTGGTGGCTTAGCTGTAGAGCACTTGCCTAGCATGTACCAGGTGCTGGGTTTGATCCTAAGCACCAAATAAAAATACATAAATAAAATAAAGGTCCACAACTAAAAAATATATTTTAAAAATAAAGATTATTTATAGGAAATATCTACAAAAGACAACTCAACAGAGACAGAAAGCAGATCAGTGGAGTCCTGAGGCTGGAGGAGAGAACAGGAGCTAACTGCCAAAAGGCTAGTTTTTGGCAGGTGATGGCAATGCATTAACACTGTGGTGATGACTGCACATCTGTAAAATATATGAAGAAACATTTCTAATGGGTACATTTTGTAGTATAGTATGTAAGTCATATTTAAAAATTCTTAACAAAATGTTATTGACCCGAGACTTATTAGAATACATATATTTTTTAAAAACCTGAAGATGACAGGTGACTCTCAGAAGATTGCAGTGGATATAAAAACAGAATATATCAATTTTTAAGTAGCATAAGGCAATGGGGAAGGGATATAATAAATGACACACTAACTGACTTAATACTCGGAGTGGGGGAAGAAATCAGAGTTCCCCTGCATACCCTATAGCTGGTAAATTCCAGATAACCTGAGGAGGAAAACAAAAACTCAACAAGGAAGGGTGACAGCAGGACAAGCCAAAAGAAACATACGATGAACACGGAGCTGGTGTCAGGCTGAGACTAAATATATATAAGGAGTGCATAAAATTCATAGTTAAAACATACTCACAACTGATTAGAAATGAACAAGCAAAGCAGACCATTCAGGGATGTTGACTGAACACTTGAACTTGGCTAGTGCAATAAAGTGGATTTAAATTTTATATAATGATTAATTTAACTTCAAGTGGAAATAGACAATGTGGTATGAAGGTACCACATGGGTCCAGCGCAGATCTAGAGCATCAAGTTTCAGCTCAGCTGGGGCCTCAGCTGCCCGCTGCCCCATAAGGTTTCCCACCAGTGAAGGTCACGGCGCACAGGGTGACATACACACACACAAGGTGGAAGGACCCACTACTGAGAGCTGAGGGTCTTGAAAGCCAGGAAATGGACTCTTACCTCCTCCTCTTCTTCCGAGCCACTTTCCTCACTATCTGATCTTGGAGCTACCTCATACCTAGAAAAAACAGTATTTTAACATAAAACCTCCTCAGAACTTGCAGAATATACATTCCCCAACGATGATATCCAAATGCAAGCAAATAACCCTAGCTATCAACATCTAAAGGGAGCTCCCTGTTGCCTTAGTAACCTGGCTGCATCAGGAATGCGAGGTCCAACTTACCCTGGGTTCATCTCAAGCCAGGCCTCCAACTGCCCAGCTTTTGGGGCATCTGTGCCTGTGAGGATCTTCCCACTCTCCACATGGATGACTTTCACAGGGAGGTCACTCATCTGGCTGGTCTCGTCCAGAGGCTGAAAGAGAATTTACCACATGACCTGAGCTTCCCTGGGCTCCATCCCTGAGGCACCCAGAGGGAACATGACTAATTGTGACCAACTGAGAAAGGAATCTCTCAACCTCACGCCCAGAAAAGGTTGGAGAAACATGGCTGTTGATAGGAAAAAATGGGCTAATTATACAATCAGCCCTCTGTGTCCACAGGTTCTGCATTCAACCAACCCATATTTGGATGGGAAATATTTTAAATATTTTTTAAAATTTTTGTTTCTAGCCAGGCGTGGTGGCACACACCTTTAATCCCAGTAACTCAGGAGGTCAAAGTAGGAGGATCCCAAGATTGAGACCAGCCTCAGCAACTCAGTGAATCTCAGAACAAAAAGATCAAAAGGGCTGAAGATGTGATTTAGGGGTTAAGTACCCCTGAATTCAATTCCCACTACCAAAAAATAAACAAATAAATTTAGAAAATTTTTGTTTCTAGACCAGTGTAGTGATACATGATTACAATCCCAAGAACTTGGGAGGCTGAGCAAGAGGATCAAGTTTTGAGGCCAGTCTCAGCAACTTGAGAGGCTCTAAGCAACTTAATGAGACCCTGTCTCAAAATAAAAAGGGCTGGAGATGTAGAGATGTAGCTCAGTAGTAGAGTGCCCTTGGGTTCAATCCCCAATACCAATAAATAAACAAACAAACAAATTTTCCCATAGCAACAAAGACAGAATTCCTCATTTGAAGCTATTAACTTTAGATGAATGCTTTCTTCCTTCTCAGTTCCTTATTATTTCCCAAAGAAACCCTCCAGGATAAGAAAGAAGCTCTTGGTATACCTATTTTTTAAAATGGTGCACTCATGGAGTTGGGGCTGTGGCTCAGTGGTAACACACTTGCCTGGCATGTGTGAGGCACTGGGTTCAATTATCAGCACAACTATAAATAAAATAAATAAAGGTCTCTCAACAACTACAAAAATATTTTTAAAAAATAAAAATAAAATGGTACGGACTGGGGATGTGGCTCAAGCGGTAACGCGCTCGCCTGGCATGCGTGCGGCCCGAGTTCGATCCTCAGCACCACATACAAACAAAGATGTTGTGTTCACCGAAAACTGAAAAATAAATATTAAAAAAAAAAAAATTCTCTCTCTCTCTCTCTTTAAAAAAATAAATAAATTAAAATAAAATGGTGCACTCACTGTCAACACCATCTGTATTCTGAGGGATATCATCTCCATGCACATGAAAAACTCACCCAGAGCAGCCCACCTCTGCGTAAGCAATGGGTTCTCCAGATTAACTCAACAGGAACTCTGAATACTGAATATGTCAAAATTCTGACTGATGTGCCCTGGGGAGAGGCTTGGCCATGTCAATTTTTTAAAACTACCTAGATGACGGAAAGCACAGCCAAGGCTGAGAACAAAGAAAATCCCCACACAGCATCCTGTGACAGACATGAACAGGGGAGTGCCACAGCAACAACTCAACAGAACTCTTTCAGGTGAAATCGTTTCAGAGAATTCTGTCTTTGATAACTCGCAATAGTCATTCACTTCTGGGAGACTGGTCTGTAGAAAAAATATGCATCTGCTGAAGACTCAATTTTGTCTCTCCAAAATCTCTACACTGAAGCCCTAACACCTAAGACAACAGTGCTGGGAGACGGAGCCCATTGGCCATAATCAAATCAGATGAAATCATGAATGCAGCCCACTTATGATGGGATTAGTGCTTCATATGTGACACCAAGAGGTAGGGGCTGTAACTCCGTGGTAGATACATGTTAGCACACATCAGGCTTTGGGAGTCATTCCCAACACCAGGAAATGAAAAAAAATGAGAAGGTACAACTGGGTGTAGTGTCCAGTTACTTTGGGAGGCTGAGGTAGGGGATCATTTAAGCCCACAAGTTCAAGACCAGCCTGGGCAATATAGAAAAACCAAGCCTCAAACAAAACAAAACAAACAAAAACACACCAGAGATTTCTTCTACTCTCCCTATCCACACCACAATCCCCAATGTGAGAATAGCAATGGCCACCCATTACCCAGGAAAGGAGCCCTCACCAACAATTAACAATGTGAACACTTTGATCTTTACTCATAGCCTCTAGAATTGTGAGAAAATAAATGCCTGTTGTGTAATTCCCCAGTCTATCCTACTTTACTATGGCAACACGAGTTAATCATGACAGCATGAAAATACAATGGACAAGCCAGGTGTAGTGGTACACACTGAAGTCCCAGCTACTCAGGAGGCTGAGGCAGGAGAATTATAAACTCAAGGCCAGCCTGGGCAGCACAAAAAATAAAAAGACAAAAAACATAAGGGACAATGATGCCAATACATGAATGTGCAACAGGATGGAAGGAGACAACTGAAAGTCCCCAGGGGAGAAGAGTTAAGCACGTGTGGTACAGGAGAGCAATTCAGAGCAGCATCTTTGCAGCAGCTATGAACTGAAAGCAACCTTCTAAAAAGTTATAATCTTGAGCTGGAGATATAGCTCAGTTGGTAGAGTGCTTTCCTCGTGTGCACAAGGCCCTGGGTTCAATCCCCAGCACCACACACAAAAAAAGTTACTAATTTTAAAGACCAAAAAAACACACACATTAAAACAAAAACAGAGAGCCAGGTGTGTTGCTACTCAGGAGAATGGGACAGGAGGATCAAGAGTTCCAGGCCAATCTGGTCAATATGACAAGACCCTGTCTCAAAATTTGAAAGACATGAAAAATAGAAGTGCATGCCTCAATATGGAAAGTTGCCCAAAACACCTCCTAAATGAAAAAAAGTCTGTCTCACCAGCCTATGAGAGAGCTTGTTTCATGTGATCATTTTTTTCCTACAGTGAGTATGACATTCAATTAAGCAGGTGGCAGCCATCTCTATCAGGGAACTTTAGAAAGGACAAAGTAAGCTAGGCACGGTGGTACACAGCTGTAATCCCAGCACCTTGGGAGGCTGAAGCTGGAGGATTGGAAGTTCGATATCAGCCTCAGCAACTTAGTGAAACCCTGTATCAAACAAATTTTTAAAGAGGCTGGGGATATGGCTCAGTAGTAAAGCATCCCTTGGTTCAAACCCTGGACAAAGGGAGAAAAAAGTACATGAAGTCATCTAGAAAGACTTCTCAGATACAATTCTAGACAAGAATCAGAAACACTGAGGGGCCATACAAAGGAAGGGTACTGGGTAGCTATGGTGTAGCTCAGTGGAAGAGCATGTTCTCTGTGCGCAGGACATCCTGGGTACAATCCCCAGCACAAGAAAAAGAAAGAAAGGCATGGAGAAGAAAAGTATAGCACAGCAAGCAAACACCCCAACAATGCACCATGGTTTCCCTCCCAGAAGGACTGAGAGGGATGGGAAATGCTCCCTTTGTTCATCTTTTTTTTTTTAAAGTTGTCGATTGACATATTTATTTCTTTATATGTGGTGCTGAGAATTGAACCCAGTGTCACATGCCAGGCAAGTGCTTTACCATTGGGCTACAATTCCAACACATTGTTCATCTTTTTATACATTTTTTTTTCCCCAAATGAGCACATGGAATGAGAACGGTGGCAGGTAATTATCACGTGGAAAAGACAGGCAAGCAGGGATAGTGACCCCTCTTCAAGTGAGCCACTTCATACTGTTCTGACTTCTACAACCATATTCTAAATAAATAAATAAATCGTGTGTGAAAAAAATGAAACCAGTAAGAATGGAAGAAAGGGCTGGGGTTGTGGCTCAGTAGTAGAGCACTCACCTAGCATGTATGAGGCACTGGGTTCGATCCTCAGCACCACATAAAAATAAAATAAAGATATTTATATTATAACTTATAACTAAAAAATAAATATTAAAAAAGAAAAAAAAAGAAAGAATGGAGGAAACTACCACTAATGGGGTCATGAGGGAAGAATTCCTCCCAAGTAACTTCTCAACAAAGCATCTAGAACATATCCTCTCAGGCTGAAGGATCATAAGCAAACACTAATGCTAGCTGGGAGACTTCTTCATAGACTATGGGTTAGTATGCTTTCTGTGTATCCTAGAACTTAGTAAGTAAGTGTATCTTGGCTGATGGTAGCCAGGTTACTGACTTCAGAAATAAGGAAAAGGTGAAGGAAAGAAATAACACTGAGGTGAGGGATTAGGATTGTAGGTATCAGGGTGATGGCATGTGGCAATTAAGTGCACACATATCTATTCCCTAAATCTAGCTGCTGAGAGAACCTAAGAGCCATTACAGCCACCAGCAATAAGCACACCCAAAGCAAGATTTGAATTCTATTTTTTTCTAATAAAATGAACCAGGACTCTAAGAAAAGAGACTGACTCAGGGCATGGGCAACATAAGCAGCTTAGTCTGGTAAAAAGGACGCATACAAAGAATGATAGGGACATATCAAAAGAACAGGAGCCAATATGAAGGGGATCATACAGGCCCAAATCAAATAATCAAAGTGAGTAATAGTAAAAGATTATAACCCATTAAATCAAACAAGGGATTGAGATGAGGATCAGGTAAATAACTTGCTGAGCATATGAAAAGCCTCATATTTGATCCCCAGTGCCCCACCAAAAAAAAATAACGATGATGATAATGATGGCGATGAAATCTAAAACATAAAATAAAAATCCATAAAATTATGTATACCAAGGGTTATCAGACTATGACCCCTAGACCAAATGGGAGAGAAGATGCAGCTTTATTTATGGAGAAAGGCAACTAATGAATGCACAGAAATGATGGGGTAACTTTCATTGCAAAAACCAATGCAGTGCTGGAGTGGTGGCTCAGTGGTAGAGCGCTTGTCTAGCACATGTGAGGCATTGGGTTTGATCCTCAGCACCACATAAAAATGAAATAAACATATTGTGTCTACCTACAACCAAAAAATAAATTTTTTTTCATAATTTTTTTTTAATATTTATTTTTTAGTTTTCGGCGGACACACCATCTTTGTTTGTATGTGGTGCTGAGGACTGAACCTGGACCGCACTCATGCGAGGCGAGCGTGCTACCGCTTGAGCCACATCCCCAGCCCCCCCAAAAAAATATTAAAAAAAAACAAAAACAATGCAGCATGAAAAAGTTGGAGAGCTAAAATATATTCACATAGTCTCTAGTACCACAAGGTACTTACTGACTACTGGAAAAGCAAAATAAATTTATAACAGAGGCAGACAGCAAGTGATCAAGGTCAATGTCATCAGTGCATTACGTGGCTCAGTGGTAGAGCACTCACCTAGCATTATTCTCAACATAATGCACAGAGGAGGACAAAGGGTTACTTTTGAGGTCTTCTTGCCAAAAACACATAAGCATCTAGTAACAAGAAAACATCAAACCCAAACTGAGTACCACCAAATGAAATACCAGCCTGTGCTTCTCAGAAAATCAATGTCATGAAGGTCATAGAAAAAGCGAAGAGAGGTTCAAGATCTAAGCAGACTAATAAGAGATCTCTAGTAAATGCCATCGGAGGTTTTTGGTATTGGGAAGGGTGTTGGAGGGTCATGCGGAAAATCATAATGCAAAGGTGTGTATGTAAAATGAGACTATCACATCAACATCATAACTACCAGGGTGCAAGATGGAAGAGAATGACCTTGCCTTTGGGAAATAACACCAAAATCAGGGAAGTGAAGGGCTGTCAGCATGTACCTTACTCTCAAACTGTTTAGGAAAGAAGACAAGTGAAAACAACAAAGTAAAAAATCTATATACAAATAAGGTAGGACAGGACTTGCACAAAAAAGGGATTTGGTGGGGAGGGGAAATAGGCCTAGCTAGGCACAGTGGTGCACGCCTATAATCCCAGCAACTCAGGAGGCTGAGGCAGGAGGATTTCAAGTTTGAGGCTAGCCTCAGCAACTTAGCAAAAGTCTAAGCAACTTAGTGATACTGTGGCTAAAAATTAAAAAAAATAAAAAGGGTTGGGAATATAGCTCAGTGGCAAAGTACCCCTGGATTCAATTCCCAGTACCAAAAAAAAAGAAAAAAGGGGAAATAAAAGGTCTGGAAACAAACACACCCAGTGAGTGGGATGAAAGTGATGTACACACTACATTCTTATAAATGCTCATTATATATGGCTTTTGTGGTTTACAAAGAAAAGATTTGGGAGACAGGATGCATTTTAGTGACAGAGTAAAATTGCCTAGCATAAAGCACAGGGTTCAGGAAAAAAATAAATTTAGAAAACCAATAATACTTTTAAAAATAGACAAAGACTTCTGGGCTAGGGGATAGATCTCAGTAATACAGCATTTGGAGGCTAGCACACACGAACCCTGGATTCCATAACCAGAATTTCTAGAAAATTATACAGACCCACACTGCAAGGCTGTTGGCATTTCCATAAGAAATCCCTGCTTCCTCACCTCGCCATCCGGTCCAATTGCAGGTGTCTGCCCTTCAGCATTTTCTGCCTTCTGGAAGTAAAGAGAGACATAGGTGACCCCACAGGCTAAGGCCACCCATATAGACACTCTTCCAGACAGGGCTCAGCGCACCTTCTTTTTCTTTTTCTTCTTTTTCTCCTTGGCAACCTGGGCAGCCTTATGCTGCCGTACCAGCTCTGTGAGGTTGGCCACATACTCGTCTGTCTGCTGCAAAAGGTAGGCCAAGCGCTTGTCCTTCTTCTGGTCGATGAGTTTGCGGTAGCCCTCCTCATCTTCAGCCTAAGAAGTGTGGGATTGTGACACTGGTTTGTAGGACCTGCACATCTGCTGGCCTCCAGCAAACCCAGGGGCAAGAGCCTCACTGGGGGTTTCATTAACCAGCAACTCGCAGAACATTTCAGAGCAGTTGGTTCTGATCCCACCCTGCTTCAAAGGCATCAGCTCCCCCTTCAGTATCACCTCAACACATACCTAGTGCTAGACCCCAAAACAGACATGGACCTGCCACAAGCCACTCAGAGAGACCACAACCAAGTCCTGTCCTCTCAGTCTAGAAAACACATCCCAAATCCAAACCCTCTCTAAGCTACATCAATGCCACAAAACCCCACAGCAATCCCCTCTCCTTTCTGAGATCACTTCAATCTGGAGCTGAAGCGCTCCTGGAGCATTCCCTTATGTTCAGAATTAATTTCCAGTCCTAGCAATGGCCTGCAGGTCCCATGGGCCCACATGCTCACCCTTGCAAATTCTTGACCTCACTTCCTGCCCCAATACAACAACATTTCACAGACACAGGGCCACTTCTTCTGTCTTGTACTTGGTTGTCTGCCATTTCTGCCCTCTCTTTCTGGGAATCCTTCCTGCACATCTCTGCAGGGTCATGCTCACCCTTTGAGCCTCTGTTCTGAGGCCTTCTCATTCCCCTGCTCTGTTCTCTGCACTGTCTTTTCATCATTCCAAACTAGCACATTCATTTCATTCAAAAAACTAACTTTCTCAAGTGCCTATACCACCCAAGAGGGCAGGGACTACGTCCTGTTCCCAGTGTATCCTCTGTACCCTTAGAAGTGCCTGGAAGAGTGGGCCAGCAGTGTCTGCCCAACTAGTGACTCATTCATAAACAAACACGTTTATTCTGAAGGTAAAGAGTGTAGACTTCATCTTCTGTGGCTCTCACTCAAATAGGGCAGAGAGCACCAGCTCCTTCTCTCCGGAGACACAGGACAGTCAGTGAACAAGCCCTAAGACCATGTTAGCCACTCTGATGGCCAGAGGGAACAGAAGATCTGAGCCCAGGACTCGCTCCCTCCCAAACCCAAGCTCCAACTCTAATCCAAGCAGCAGAATGCCTAGCATGATCCTGGGTTAACAGGCTGCTGGTACCCGAAACACTCAAAGCACACAAGGGACCAAAAGCAAGAAAACAGAACTCTTACCATGAGCCTCCGCATTCTTTCCTTCTCAATTCGTTCATTTTCTTTCTTCTGCTCTCGCTCTGTGTTGGCATGGTATGTGGCTACTGCCTTGGTGAGTTTCTGGATTTTGCCTGTGACTGATCTGTGATATTCTTTAAAATCCTTGGCATGCTGAAGAATGCTATTGAGGTATTCCTGCCGAGACATGTGCAAAAGAAGACTGAACACTCAACGGAAGTCATCACAATGTCACCCAGAGTCAGACAGGACAAAAAGAAAGCTGGGCATGGCCAGGCGCAGTGGAGCACGCCTGTGATCCCAGCATTTTGGGAGGCTGAGATAAGAGTTCAAAGCCAGCCTCAGCAACAGCAAGGCACTGAGCAACTCAGTGAGACCCTGTCTCTAAATAAAATACTAAAAAAGGCTGGGAATATAGCTCAGTGTCTGACCACCCTGAGTTCAATCCCTGGTACAAAAAAAAAAAAAAAAAAAACTCCTCAAAATAAAAAAATAGAAAGGCCTGGGAATGTAGCTCAGTGATGAACTGCTATTTTATCTTGAAAAAGATAATAAAAATTTCCCCAGCATTGCAAAATAAACAAGAAAAACAGATTGTGTGTAAATTTCATACAAAAGTTCTTAGCTTTTAACTAGCTTTTAATTCATGAATACACAAAAAAGGGAATTGTGCATTCAAATTGCAAATAATAAAAAGTTGGGCTGGGGATGTGGCTCAAGCGGTATCGCGTTCGCCTGGCATGGTGAGGCCCGGGTTCGATCCTCAGCACCACATACAAAGAAAGATGCTGTATCTGCCGAAAACTAAAAAAAATAAAATAAAATAAATATTAAAATTCTCTCTCTCTCTAAAAAAATAAAAAGTTAACAGTAGGGCTGAGGTTGTGGCTCAGTGGTTGGTTGAGCGCTTGCCCTTGCACACACACGAGGCACTGGGTTCGATCCTCAGCATGCATAAATAAATAAATGATATTGTGTTCCTCTACAACTAAAAAAATTTTTTTTAAAAAGTTAAGAGTAGGGGCTGGGGATGTGGCTCAAGCGGCAGCGCGCTCGTCTGGCATGCGTGCGGCCCGGGTTCGATCCTCAGCACCACATACCAACAAAGATGTTGTGTCCGCCGAGAACTAAAAAATAAATATTAAAAAAATTCCCTCTCTCTCTCTCTCTCTCTCTCTTTAAAAAAAAAAAAAGTTAAGAGTAGTTAATACTGAATATTAAAAGATATCAGAAATACATGTTCATTATTTAAAAACTTCAGGAAATATCAAAGAGCAACAAAATGCACAGAATCAGCTCCAAATCCTCTCGGATGAGGACTTTAGACTGTGAAGCTGACCTCGTAAAGTCATGTCAGGTTCTCATTTGCTCAGCAGGCTCTGTGGCTCTCACCCCATGCCAAGCAAAAGTCAAAGTCTTCTCCATGGTCACAGACCCTATACCATCTGCCTTGTCACATCCTTGCCCTCACCTCTTCAGCTCTCCCTGTCATTCACTCCACTCCGGCTACACTGGGATCCTGGCTTCTCAGAGAAAACAGAGGCACATTCTAGCCCCAGGGCATTTTCATCTGCCCCTGTATCTGGACTGCTCTCTGCCCAATGTCCCTGTGAATCCCTCCTTTGGGTCTCTCTGTTCAGATCTCACCTTCCCAGAGAAACTTTCCTGATCATGTCTTCCTCACTCTTTCCTTGCTGTACTTTCCTCAGATCCTACACCTTCACAATGGGATACAGGGATTTCATTATTGCCCATCCCCTCCCTGTGGCTTGGTTTTGACCACCAGTGTATTCTCAGTGCCTAGGAGACTGGTAAAATGAACAGAAAAGACTAGTGTGTCTAGAAACAAAACATACAAAGTCCCATCCCGGTGCAGGCTATAATGAGCAGGCACCCAAGCAGCCCAGGAACAGCTCTGGAACTAACCTGGTGCTTCTGGCGGCGTTTGCGCTCCTGCTCAATCTTTTGCTGTTTCTCTAGCTTCTCAGTGATGCGGGCCTCTCGCAGGGACTGACGCTTGCTGCGCTTGTAGGCCTTGGCATTAAGGGCCGTCTCCAAGGCTGTGTCCCTCCGCATGCACACCACAACCTCCTGGCGTAGCTTCAGGGAGGAAGAAGAAACAATGACACTGAAGAAGATACCTCTGCTGTGCCCACAGTGAAATTTATAATTGCCGATCATATACAAGGCAGGCGATGCTGCCTCCCAAAGGATCCTAATTAACTGCCTTATGCACCCATGGGTGGTACAGACAAGAGCAGAAGGTGAGCATTCTGCACACCTGGTCAGAGAATCTTCTTGTGCCTCTTGTCTCCAGCTTGTCTTCCCACAACACAATACAATTCCTTATGAAACACTGGAGAGTCACTCCACTCTCCTGCTTCTGTAGGCAACTGGAGCTTAGGGAAGGCCCACACTTGTATATTATGTGAGCAGCACTGCCCCACCATGGAATAAGACACAAGGAGAGGGTAAGACAGTGGGTTAATATATGCAGGTTGGCATGGCTGCCTAAACTATACAGGTACTCTGGATGATAGTCCTGCAAGAAGTTTTAGGGGTCTCAGCATGACAGGTGGTGGGGAAGGCCTATTCCCTAGATCCAGGACCACACTGGAACTTACCTGTCTCTGGAAGTTAAGCAGCCTGAGGGCCTTGAGCTCAATGGTCGCTTTGGTTCTCAAATCCCCGGCCAGGGACCCGGGAAGATTTTCAAGTTCCTGAATTCGATGTGCAATGCGAGCCTGCAGCCTAGGCGCAAAGAAAGGGAAAGAAAGGATAGGTGGTAAGAGGGACTATATTTATAAGAAGCCACCTGATGTCTTTAAAGCCAGAGCTTCTGAAGACTCTATCTCTCAAGACAGACAGACCTGGCCTTGAGACATGAACTCCCTCAAAAAGGATGCCAGCCAAAACATAGGACAGAGAAGGCAGCAAGAAAGTTTCTTAGGACCAAGCCACACAAACCACAAAAATCAAGACACCTAGTGGCTGGCTCATGGCATATTAGTAGTGACTTTCTGGCTTCAGACTAACCAGAATCTGTCCCTATCCTGGCATGGATGAGACACGGGGCCTCAGAAATCAACTGAGCCAGAAAATGTTCAACATCACTACAATTAGAGAAATGCAAATTAAAACTATACTGAGATTTCATTTCACCCCAATCAGAATGGCAATTATCAAAAATACAAGTAACAATAAATGTTGGCGAGGATGTAGGGGAAAGGTACAACCATACACTGCTGGTGGGATGGCAGATTGGTACAACCACTCTGAAAAGCAGTATGGCGATTCCTCAGAAAACATGGAATGAAACCCCCATTTGACCCAGTTATCCTACTCCTCAGCATATACCCAAAGGACTTAAAATCAACACACTATAGTGACACAGCCACATCAATGTTTACAGCAGATCAATTCACAATAGCTAAGCTATGCAACCAACTTACTACCAGACAACAGATAAATGCATAAAGAAAATATGGTGCATATACATAATGTATGGCTGGAATATTACCCAGCCATAAAGAAGAATGAATTAGGGCATTTGCTGGTAAATGGATGGAACTGGAGACTATCATGAAATAAGCCAATCCTCAAAAACCAAAAGCCAAATGTTCTGATATACAGATGTGGACTCCGATGGCGGGGGGGTAGGGGGGGTTTAGCTAGGTTGGGGAGTAGGGGCAGATAGGAACGGGAAAAAGTAGAATAAATAGGAGATAACTTTTCTATGATTATATATATATGCACAAACAGGGCTAGGGTTGTAGCTCAGTGTTAGAGCACTTGCCTAGTGCATGGGAGGTAATGAATTCAATTCTCAGCACTACAAATAAATGAATAAAATAAATGTCCACTGACAACTAAAAAACATATATGTTTTAAAGAAGAGCCAGGCTCAGTGCCACATGTCTGTAATCCCAGCAGCTCAGGAGGCTGAGGCAGGAGATCACCAATTGAAAGCCAGCCTCAGCAAAAGCGAGGTGCTAAGCAACCCAGTGAGACCCTGTCTCTAAATAAAATATAAAATAGGGCCGGGATGTGGCTCAGAGGTCAAGTGCCCCTGAGTTTAATTCCCAGTACCCAAAAAAAAAAAAAAAACCACAACCAGTATAACTCCACATCATGAACAACTACAAAAATGGAAAGTTGTACTCCATATATTTTTTGCTGTCATGTATTAAAAAAAAATAGTTCTGGGGCTGGGGTTGTGGCTCAGTGGTAGAGCACTTGCCTCGCACTCTGGGTTCAACTCTTAGCACCACATAAAAAATAAAAATAAAAAACAAGTGAAATAAACGTGTTGTGTCCAACTACAACTAAAAAATAGATTAAAAAATAGTTCCAAGGCTTCTAATCAAATCAAAATAAAAACAAAAGTGCACATGCGTGCGCACGCACACACACACATGCACACACACACACAGAAATCTATATCTATTGAGCCAGGCTAGGGTTGTGGCTCAGTGGTAGAGCGCTTGCCTCACAAGTGTGAGACACTGGGTTCAATACTCAGCACCACATAAAAATAAATAAAGGCATTGGTTGTGTCCATCTACACCTAAGAAATAAATATTTTTAAAAAATAAAAATAAATTTAAAAAAAGGTACCATGTCCATCTACAACTAAAAATATAAGAAATCTGTTGAGCCTATTAGCCTCATTGTCCTCATCCATAAACTAAGGACACCCCTGAGAGTAATCTACAGGCTTGATCTGAAGGTTAAATGAAACAATCCTCTTGCTCAGTCTTTCACACACTTACTTACAGAGCACCTACTATGCTGCATCAATTTTAGGGTATGGAGTCTCAGCACTGAATGCAACCATCAAGGTTGTTGCTCCCATGGAGTTTGCAGTCTCATTGAGAAGGCCAGAAGGGATAAAAAAATAAACAGTAGGCTGGGAATATGATTCAGCTGTGACTCAGTGCTTGCCGAAGATGGATCCTTAGCACTGGGGCAGAGGAGGGAGAGGAGTAAATCCTCCACTAATTCCAGAGTGGCTAGTGCTTGGAGGAAAGGCCTGGAGTGAGGGGGTCTGGGAAGAGCTTCTATGCAAAGGGAGACCTCAATGGCCACATGGGGACAAAAGTGGGAAGCCACTTTTGTTGGTCTCAACCTGAGAAATGGATGTAAATCAACTGTAAGGACTTACACTGCTATGTTGAAGGAGGCGCTGCAAAACTGGAAGGCTGGGAGGCTCCTGGGCGAGTTGGGCAAAGCTATCACCACTCCAGTGACTCTCAGGATGAGGAACCACACCTTAGCCAATCCAAGGAGCCAGTGGGCTACGTCTCACCTGTATTCCCGCTCCTGCAGGATCTCCACAGGGTCCAGGCCCCTGGGCTTCTGGATGGGGGTGATGCGGCTCTGCTTCTGGTGCAACGGCACCAAGGGTGCGGGCTGGGCTGGCTGCCCTGGGGACTGTGTCTGAGGTGGCATCACAGGTGAAGCAGCAGGCGGGACAGCAGGGGGCGCAGGCGAAGGGCGTCCTGTCGGCTGCGGGGGGATCAGTTTCTGAGGGGTGCTTGTGGGGGCAGCAGCATTCGCCATGGGTCCTGGGGAGAGGTGAGCAAGATGGAGACATGTTAAGCCCAGGGACAATTCTTCAGTGAAAATGCAAAGCCTGCCAGGTGGCTTGCTACCTGGGAACAGACCAACCTCTCCCCACCTCCTTCCTCTCACCCACCAAATGCCACGCTGCTTCTCACCCAGGCATCTGCCTCCCTCCTGCCTCAGGGTTCATCTCTCTTCCTGATCTCCACTCCGCTCCCTGACCCCAGTCTTCACTCATCCACATCTTTCTGGCCTCTGGCCTCTTAGGACCCACATTTTCTTGTCTTTCCTCTGCAATAGTCCCCCCTCTCACCAGCAGCTTCTTTTTCTGCTATTTTAGTTACCCTCAGTCAACCACAGTCTGAAATATTATGTGAAAAATTCCAGAAACAAACAACTCATTAATTTAAAATTGTAACCTGTCCTGAGCAGTCACATCACACTGCTTACATCATTTGCCTCCCTCCATCTTATCAACTTACATCATCACAAAGAGTGAGGACAATATACCAGGGTTGTTTTTTGCAGCACTGGGGACTGAATCCAGGGCCTACTACATGCTAAGAAAGTGCTCTAGAATTAAACCATATCCCCAGCCCAAGTATTTTTACTTTTTTATGGCACTGGGGATTGAATCCAAGGGTATTTTACTGTGAGCTCCATCTTTAGTTAATTAGTTTGTTTGTTTATTTATTGATTGATTGGTAACAGGGATTGCATACCAGGGGCACTTAACCACTGAGACACATCCCCAGCCCTTTTTAGGTTTTATTTTGAGACAAAATCTCACTAAGTTGCATAGGCCCTCACTAAGGTGCTGAGGCTGGATTTGAACTTGTGATCCTTCTGCTTCAGCCTCATAAACTGGGATAACAGGTGTGTGCCACTGTGATCAGGTTAATTTTATTTTAGGATCTCTCTAAGTTTCCCAGGATGGACTTGAACTTGCCATCCTCCACCTTAGCCTCTTGAGCCAATGGGGTTACAGGCATACATCACTACACCTAGCTAATAAGATAATTTTAGAGACAAAGACCTTATTCACAACTTTTACTACTGTGTGCTGTTACAATTGTTCCATTTTATTGCTAGCTGTCTCTCATATCTGTGACTAATTTATAAATTAAACTTTGTCACCAGTATTCATGTTAAGTAAAAAATAACTAAGAGTGGTGTCACAAATTTGTAATCCCAGCTATTTGAGAGGCTGATACAGGAGGATCACAAGTTCAAGGTCAGCCTCAGCAATTTAGGAAGGCCCTGTCAAAATAGTTAATTAAATAAGTAAATAAAGGCAAAAAGTAAAAAAAAAAAAAAAAAGGCTGGGAGTGTAGGTCAGTGGTAAAGAACCTCTGGGTTCAATCCCCAGTCCCCAGTACCACAAAAGAAATGGGGAGGGAGGCACCAAGAAAAAAAGAAAAGGATGAGAGATTGATTTGGGCCTATCCATGGTAGCTAACACCCACTGGGGATCTTGGAACGAATATATCCTTCATGGAAAAGTGGGAACCATGGGGGCTGGGGATGTGGCTCACGCGGTAGTGCGCTCGCCTGGCATGCCTGCAGCCTGGGTTCGATCCTTAGCACCACATACAAACAAAGATGTTGTGTCCGCCGAAAACTGAAAAATAAATATTAAAAAATTCTCTCTCTCCTTCCCTCTGTTAAAAAAAAAAAAATGGAAAAAAAAAATCCTAAAAAAAGAAAAGTGGGAACCACTACACTCTACTTCAAAGTGAATTCAATTTTAGTGACTAGTTCTTTGATGAACATCAATACACCTCAGACTCTAAGATGGCCATAAATGAATCCATCTTATCCACTATATCTATCCCAAACATATATGGACCCTGAAATATAACCAACTTTTACATACGTGGACATGGAGCCTCAGAGAGCACTGGACCAAGGACACACATACGTCAGTGAGGGTGATAGGACCCTAAACTCTCTTATCATCCTACCTGCCTCCCACAGGGATGTTCTTGGAAAGGAAGACAGATTGAGATGTGCCCTCCAGGAAGGAATTTGCCTGTGGTGCCAGGTGTACCTCTCAGGCCTTTCCCTTGAGTCTCATGGTAGACCCATTCATTGCTCTCCTCTGCTTGTTACTGGTTTAAAGAAACCCCAAGATACCCTTGACCCACAACACAAAAGGGCAACTGTGGAGCAGATCTGAGCCCAAGACTTTGGGAACTGACCAGGGATAGATGAGACCAAGAGAACACCACAGGAAAACATGCAGTTTCTGTTCTGTTCAAGCGAGCATCCTAAGTATTCTCTCTGATCAGGCTCATCTCAGGGCTTGCAAGCTCCAAGCTCATAATACAGAGGCAGGACACAGATGAAGAGAGAAGTGATCTTACCTTCAGGCCAAGGTTTGGGAGGCCCTCCAGGGGGCTGACCAGGCATCCCAGGGGGCACACCTGAGGGTCCTGGAGGTGGCATGTTGGGCCCTCCCATACCTACATGCAGGGGGAAACAAAGAAAGGAGAATAAAATGTGAACTGTCTTCATACCCACACCTATTTATGAGCATCCTTGGCTGAGGGCACACACCTATCCACAAGCCCTTAGGTATAGATCTCAAGGGAAGCTGAAAAAATGACATTTATCATGACAACGACCTGGCCATCTGAGCAATCACTTGAGAAGCCCACCAACAACAGACTCAGGATCATCTATCATTGCTACCCAGGCTCTGGCCAGTTCACTCTGGACTTCCTCCCCACCCTAGGGACCAGGGATGGTGGGCCTTACCATGAGGCCTGCTGTAATTTGGAGGTGCTGGTCCTGGACCTGGGCCAGGGCCAGGCCCAGGGCCAGGGCCAGGTCCTGTGGCAGACACAGAGGGCGGAGGTAGTGTTGGCATCTGCTGTTGCATCCCAGGCATTGGCCGCTTTCCCTGCACAGCCATTTGCAGGTGGTCAGGAAGAGGTTGCCCCCTGGCCAGCATCTTGTAGGCCATTATCTGAGCTCGAAGCTGGTGCAGCTGGTTCTGGTTAAATGGGGTTGGGCCCCGGGTCTGCTGCCCCAAGGCCTGGGGGTCAGCACCATCTAGTGGGGCCCCTCCTGGCCCAGATGACATTTGGGGACCAGAGGATGGGCCACTGGCTGGAACTGGACTGGAAGCATGCTCAGAGCTGCCCAAGGGTGAGGGGTAACCTGCAAGGAAAGACCAATCCAATGGTCACTTGGCAGCATACATTTGAGATAAAGACAGAGACAGTAAACTGTTCTGTCATACCTATACTGTCTCATCCTCCAAGACACAGAATAGCCCAATGGCTTCATTCTCATGAGCCAAACACAAGGCACCCAGAGGACATATTCTCAACTCATAGCCTTGGCCTAGCAGCCCACATGGTCACGTGCTTTGGCCCATGTTTCAGTAGAGTACAGATGGTTAATGGTGAAGCTATGAATGAAATCTAGGATCTTTCCAGGCCTGCCCTCCTGCCTGGGCAGAGCAGGGTACATATCTTCAGATCAGCCAGACCCATTCCTCTCACTTCCATTCCTCAGAAGCCTGAGCTTCCTGTCCCTGATGCCTGGAATCGCTCTGCAAGTCATCTCCTATATCATTTCTCCGTCATCCCCATAAGGAAAAGCCAACTGGCTTGTAAGGCCGAGTCCTGAGCCCTGAGACACTATCTCCACTAAGCTCCCAGATGGCACTGGAGCTCCTAACAAGCTCTCCTCTAACACTCAACTCTGCCCACCATGTATGCTCTTCTAGGGTTGCTCCAAAACAAGAGGGCCAAAGCAGACCACCACCTAACCTCCAGACACTCTTTATGGCAGGGCCTTCCCTGGAGTTCAACTGTCTGAGGTCATCACAGAACCCATCTATGGGAACCCTGTTAGGAAAAGGGGTATACGGGCTCACTATGTATGACCAACACTAAGCAAGAAGAAATACAGAATAGTACCTTGGGAGTGCTGGTCCATGGGGCTGGGTGGGGGCCCCATCCCTGCGTGGCCCCCTGACCGCATCCCCATTCCTTTCATCTGGTTGTAGCGTGGGTCGTCCGACATGCCCTTCTCATGCATGGACTCCATAGGCTGCAAGTGGCCAACAATAAGGCAGAGTCAACAAGGGGAATAGGAAGAGGCGACACAGCAAAGCATCACTGGGAATAAGATGGACGACAACAAACGTCCACCCAATGCTGCCATAGCATCCACCGAGTCACCAACATGACCAAGGGCTCAGCTCCAAGGCATGGACACGATACCAAGGTAGACACACAAAATAAATGCCACCCAGTGTAGGGTGTCCAATCAGACAACTGGTGGCCTGGAGGCAAGGAAGCAACTGCACTAGGGTGACAGGAGAGGGCAGGAAGATGTTCTAGAGGCAGTCAGCAACCACAAGAGGAAAGGAAAAGACACAAGAAAGATCTTAGGGAGGGAGTGGTTTCATCCAGGACACAAATCTCACTGCTCATTGTGACTGGACAAAATATGAATCTGGGAACCAAGGACCCTCTTCTTTAGGGACTAGAAATCAGACAGACAGATAAGTCTGCACACAAAGACTGTAAAAACACGTCGGACGTCTCCCAAACTCTGCACCTCCTCAGTTGCTGGCAGAAAATGAGACTACAGACCTGTTCTAGCCCCCACAGGAGTTAAGGGCAGGTCTTGGCAGAATGATGAAGTATATGTCTCTCCTACACTCAGTAGCAGGTTATTCCTCCAGGGGAACCGCTGGCAAAGGGGATGCCATCCAAAATCTTTTTGTGGGCCCCCACTAGGCCTGGGTTAGCACAAGTATTCTCCTTTCTGGGAACTCACAGGTTCACGGCTGACAAAACAAACCTACAACTAACTCAATGTGTGCTGTGCTCAAGGAGAAGAGGGGCCAGGTAAGGGGAAGCTTCATGAGGGACAGGTTAAGCCCTCAAGATGCTGACCAGACCCAAGGTACGGGCCTGTCCCCATCCCTCTTTCCCTGGTTATGGGAGAGACTGAGCTCTGCGCAGTAACAGGCACCCTGTCAGCATGGGACCCTGATCCTAGCAGGGTGTGGAATATATGGCAGGTGTTTGACAAACATACATCAGAGGTGTACAGTGTGTATGTGCCATGCCAGGAGGGCAGAGAAGGAAAGTAGGGGCTGTGCTGGAGAAGGAGCTGGCGTATAAAACAAGAGTGAATGATAGGCCAAAGGGCAAGCGAATGATATGAACAGCACAGGGCTCCCTACCTTGTTACCAATAGTTTCCAAGATAGAAGGGTCAAGACAGATATTATACATAAGTTGAGAGAAATGTACAGGAGATGGAGAGGGTTGGCAAGGGAATGCCTCAATGTATTGAAGGCCTCAGAAACAGCACAAATGTAGGGAACAAAGAGAGCTCAGGGGGCGGCATCAGGAGGACTGCAACCCTGATTCCTTATCTATAAAATTTATGTAATAACCACCAGACCTAGTGGGTTTGGGGGTATTCAAGTGGAATAGTAGGGAGGTAAAGAGCCGTCAGTGCCAGGTGGTGGGACCCACTTCTAGACCCACCCCTCCACCGGTATCTATGCAGACCCCGGCCTCCTGAGGGCCCTGACAGAAATGTCGCCATTTCTTACAGATGCTGGTACATACAAGGGGATATTTCCTCCTCCAAGCCCCCTCAATGACAAAAAGGGATGTAAAATGACATAAAGGGAAGGAAATTAATGTATCCACTTTCCTAGCAAAAGCAGCTCTGATCAGCTCAAGTAAGAGGTCAAGACAGTGGCCCAAGCATAAGTTGTGGGCAGGGATTGAGGCACCCCTGCCCTGCTTTGTGAATTCCCCAGGTAGGCACAGCAGCCAAAAGGAAACCATGTCCCTTAAGCCTCCTTTAGTGATTCAGGCGTTTTTCTTTATTGTTGAGAGGAACTTCAGAGTACTGTTCTGAAAGTTCCCATGCAGAACAAGGCGTGCAGGGCATCCAGGGCGGCTGCTCCCCACTCCCAGCTCAGGACAGATTGTGTGCCTGACCCCTCTGTTCCCCACAACGGACCCTGGAGCAGGCGTCTGGACCAAAACAGCCACCACTGACAAGGAGGCTTTCCCACTGGCCTTCAGGGGAGGCTCAAGTTCAGAGGCTTCCCACAGCCTAGAGGGAAGGGGTGGGAGGCAGCCAAACGGCAAGTAAATGATATGAAGAGCACAGAGCTCCCTACCTTGTGCATCTGGTGCATGTTGTCCTGAGGGTACCCCCCAGGCCCTTGGGTAGGGATGGGGTGTCCTGCTGAGGGAGGCCCCGGGCTGGGCCCCATCATGCTGTGAGCAGAGCCTGGTGAGGGGCCTGGGCTGGGGCCCAGCATGGCTCCAGGTGAGGGGCCTGGGCCAGGGGAAGGGCCCGGCCGAGGAGTTCCACCCAGTGGTGGGTCTGGAGTGGACATCTTCACGGGAGGTGCAGATGGTGGTCTCCTGCTGAAAAGAAGTCCCAGTCATTCTAGGGGTTGGGGGAATGGGTTAGGCAGGTCAAGGGCAGCAAGGGAAGACTAAAAAAGTCATGTCAGAATCATCTATCTAACAGTGCCATTACCCTGACCTGCATCTTTTCTTGATTCCTTTTGGAGAAAGAAATACATCTCAGGCATATAAATCAAATCACAGTCCACCTAGGAAGGGGTGGCACATAGATAAGGGCCATGTACCACTGCCTTACTAGATTCTTCAGGTCCCTGTTCTAATCACAATGAAAAAAAAAAAAAAAAACCTGAGGAAGTACTAATCTATCCTTCATACTGCTCAAATAATTGCAAATCTTCATATTTCATAACTAAGGCTCAAACAGCAGCTGATTAGAACTTCATAAATTCAATCAAAACCAATATTATGACAAGTGACACCCGTTTTCCACTGAAGGCAGTGAGAACAAGTTTCTTTAAAATAAATGAACCTGGGGGCTGGGGATGTGGCTCAAGCGGTAGCGCGCTCGCCTGGCATGCATGCGGCCCGGGTTCAATCCTCAGCACCACATACCAACAAAGATGTTGTGTCCGCCGAGAACTAAGAAATAAATATTAAAAATTCTCTCTCTCTCCTCTCTCTCACTCTCTCTTTAAAAAAAAATAAAATAAAATAAATGAACCTGGTCTGGGCACAATGGCGCACATCATCCCTGCGACTAAGGAAGCTGACGTAAGAGAACTGCAAGTTCAAGACCAGCCTTAGCAACTTAGCAAGTCCCTGTCTCAAAACAAAAAAAAAATAAAAAGGGCTGAGGATGTGGCTCAATGGTTAAGTGCCTGTGGGTTCAATTCTAAGCACCAAATAATAATCGATTAATTAATTAAATGAATTTAAATTCAAAAAGTAAATTCAGGGCTGGAGGTGTAGTTCAGTGGTAGAACCCATGTTCAACAAGAGCAAGGCCCTAAATTCAATCCCCACCAAGCCAACAAAAACAGGAAACTGGGGGCTGGGGTAGTGGATCAGTGGTACAGCATTCACTTAACATATGCAAGGCACTAAGTTCAATCCTCAGCACCACATAAATATAAATAAAGGAATTGTGCCCATCTACAACTAAAAAATATTTTTTAAAAAAAGTAGGCTAATACAAAGGTAAGTATCACTCAAAAAATGGCACCATGATACACTTTGACAGTAATATCAAATGTCTGAAGATGATGAATAGTGCTGTAAACTAAAAACTGATACCCAGTACTATAACCCACAGCCTCCACAAGTGTAAAAAATTCTGGTGACGCTTGTCAAGGTGGTGCACACCTGTAATCCTAGCTATTTGGGAGGCTGAAGCAGAATGGTTAAGTTCAAGGCTAGCCTGGAGATGTGTCTTGAAATAGCATGATTTGGGGGTGGGGATGTGGCTCAAGTGGTAGCGCGATCGCCTGGCATGCGTGCAGCCCGGGTTCGATCCTCAGCACCACATACAAACAAAGATGTTGTGTCCGCCGAAAAATAAAAAATAAATAATAAATTCTCTCTCTCTCTCTCTTAAAAAAAAAAAAAAAAAAGCTTGACTTACCATTTAAAAAAAAAAAAGGAAAAGAAATAGCATGATTTGTAGCTCAGTGGTAGAGTGCAGGCCTAGCATGCATGAGGCACCGAGTTCGATCTTCAGCACCACATAAAAACAAAATAATGTGTCCACCTAAAACTAAAAATAAATATTTTTAAAAAATAGAATGATGTGTCTTGAAATAAAGAGTGTGGGTTGTAACTCAGTGGTAGAACACTTGCCTTTCATGTGCAATGCCCTGGGTTCCAGTCCCAGTACTGGGGAAGGGAAAACTGATGATATTGGTAAATTAAGCTTGCTATGACAGGACCATGGGTTGGTGTGTGTAGATGTATGTGTGGCACGCTGGGGATTGAACCCAGATTCCTCATGCATGTTAAGCACTTGCTCTACCACTGAGCTATATCCCCAACCTGATGGAAAATTTTATGAATTTTCACACACACACTTTTTTTTTTTTGGATATAGGGTCTTGCTAAATTGCCAACTGGCCTGAAACTTGAGATCCTCCTGCCTCAGCCCAAATCACTAGATCAATTGGCGTGCATCACCACACCTGTCCTCAATTTTCAACCCCACTATTATGTAAAATGATAATACACTAATAAAAACATTTAAAAAGGGCTGAGATTATAGCTCAGAAGTACAGCACTTGCCTATAATGTGTGAGGCACTGGGTTTGATTCTCAGTACCACATATAGATAAATAAAATAAAGGTCCATTGACAACTAAAAGAATGAAGAGAAGAAAGAAGAAAGAAGAAGAAGAAAGAAAAAAGATGTATGGTACATCAAACAAGAAGTGGTTCTTCCAAACCAGAAACTCAGGGCAACAAATTTCCTTCAGAATGTAGGTGTTTTATCTTAGGTTGAATTTATTAAACCCTTCTAAGTCACTAGTTCTGATGACACTCTGTGCCTTCATCAAGAATGAACGAGCCGGGCTGGGGATGTGGCTCAAGCGGTAGCGCGCTCGCCTAGCATGCGTGCGGCCCGAGTTCGATCCTCAGCACCACATACAAACAAAGATGTTGTGTCCGCCGAGAACTAAGAAAAAATAAATAAATGTTAAAATTCTCTCTCTCTCTCTCTGTCCCCCTCTCTCTCTCACTCTCTCTTTAAAAAAAAAAAAAAAAAAAAAGAATAAACGAGCCTGTTGCAGTGGCACATGCCTGTAATCCCAGTAGCTTGGGAGGCTGAGGCAGAAGGATCACAAGTTCAAAGCCAGTCTCAGGAACTCAGTGAGGCCCTAAGCAACTCAGTGAAACCCTGTCTCTAAATAAAATACAAAAAGGGGTGGGTCTGTGGCTCAGTGGTTGCATGCCACAAAATTTAGCTGGTTATGAGAGCAGACAACTCCTTGCCATTTGCAGGGACAATAGACACTCACCCTCTGTGTGTGGCAGTATCATGGGTGATTTTAGGCTTCTTTACTTTTGTGTTTCCTAAGTATCAACCATGAGATGGCATTATAAATCATTTGATTAAAGGGAAAGGCTAAGGGTACACTCATTGGTAGAGTGCTTGTTTAGCATTGATAAGGCCCTGGGTTTTCCATCCCCAGGATGACTCCTTCCCCAAAAAAATAAGATTAAAGGGAATTTGCTATCATAAATCACCTTAGACAGGGTGGCTTACACACAATAGTAATTCATTTCTCACAGTTGTGAAAGTGTAAAATCAAGGAATCAGCATATTCAGTGTCTGGTGAGGGCCTATTTCCTCACATCACTTTTTCACTATATCAATTGGCAGAAAGGGTAAGGGGTGGGGTCCCTGGGATCTCTAAGACACTAATCCCATTCCTGAGGGCTGGGCACAGTCATCTTAATAAAGCCCCACCTCCTAATACCATCACACTGGGCAGCAGATTTTCAACATGGGAATTTTGGTAATACACAAACATCTATCTATAGCAGGCTTATATAGCCTGTTATTATACAACCGACTAAAGGATAAACTGAGTCTTTGTGAATGGATTAAGGTCATTAATGTGGGAATAGATTGGTTATCATGAAAATGGATCACTATAAAAGTGAATGCATCCCACATGCTGTCTCTTTTCTACCATGATATAATACCATGCCCTTGGACTTCCCAACCTCCAACTGTAAGCCAAATAAATTTGTCTTCATATATTACCCTGTTTATGGTATTCAATTATAGTAACAGAAAATACAATAAGACACCATGGCCAGGCGAAGTGGCCACACCCTGTAATCCCAGCGGCTGGGTGGCTGAAGCTGGAGGATGGCAAGTTCAATGAGCCAGCTTCAGCAAAAGCAAGGCTCTGTGCAACTCAGTAAGACACTGTGTCTAAATAAAATACAAAATAGGGCTGGGGATGCGGCTCAGTGGGCAAGTGCCCTTCAATTCAATCCCCGGTATCCCACCCACCCAAAAAGAAGACACTGTGGAACTAGGTGCCACTGGGCTCCAGTAAGCTGCCTACCCAGGGAAGGGACTGAGCAAGCTCAGCCAGGAATAACAAGAGGGATAGGATCAGAGAGTGACAATGCCCAATCCCTACCCTTTGGTTTCCCATCCCTGACCTTTCTAAATCAAAGCTGGTGGTATTTTCAGGAAAGGGCTTGAATCTCTAAGATCATCACTGTGGTCTTTGAACTTGCAGGGAGCATGTATGGTGCTACCTAGGCTCCCTGGAGTCCCTCTACAAGTTCCTTCATGGGTGCTGAAACAAACCAGGAGGCCACACCTCACAAGTGAAAGAAGCAATGGACAAACACACACATAGACAAAAGAGGCAAATAGCATATGTGTCTGTCTGGGAGCTAATCCAGATGTGTGTGGGCCTCAGGTCAGGTGAGCCTAGGGCCTCTAGAAAAGGAAACAGCCTGGAAATCCTGGTAGGCAGTCAGAAGCCATGTGATGGGAAGTAAAAGTACTCTGGGCCAGTGTGATGGCACATGCCTGTACAGGAAGGATGAGCTAGGAGGAATGCAGGCTGAAGGCCAGCCTCAGCAATTTAGCAAGACCCTGTCTCAAAATAAAAAATAATTTTAGAAAAGGGAAGGGAGCCAGGCACAGTGGCACATACCTGTAATCTGAGTGACTTGGAAGGTGGAGGCAGGAGGATCACAAGTTCAAAGCCAGCCTCAGCAAAAAGCAAGGCACTAAGTAACTCAGTGGAACTCTGTCTAAATAAAAATACAAACAGGGTTTGGCTGGGTGCGTGGTACACACCTCTAATCCCAGCGGCTTGGGAGGCTGAGACAGGGGAATCGTGAGTACAAAGCCAGATTCAGCAACTGCGAGGCAATAAGCAACTCAGTGAGACCCTGTCTCTAAATGAAATGCAAAATAGGGCTGGGCTTGTGGCTCAGTGGTTGAATGCCCCGTGTTCAAACCCTGGTACCAAAAAAAAAAAAAAAGGGAAGGGAATGTAATTCAAGTAAAGCACCCCAGTACTAAACTTCCAATCCTGCAAAAATCTATCAATCATTTAAGAAAGAAATGACTGGCTAGACACATGCCTGTAATCCCAGTTATTTGGGAGACAAACAAGAGGATCTCTTCATGATGTCTTCTCTGTACTACCTATACAGTAGACATTCCAACTTGTTACCAGGTATTAATTTTAGCACTGGGAATTATGTATCATTTCATTCACTTGGATCTTCACTCTTTTTATTTTCATTCCCTTAAAAACCACTTCAGCTGGGTATGGTGACTGAGGTACTCCCAAAGACTCTGTGGCTGAAGCAAGATCTCAATCAAGGCCAGCCTCAGCAATGTGGTGAGACCCTATCTCAAAACGAAAAACTAAAAAGGGATGGGGATGTAGCTCCATGGTAAAGTACCCCTGCGTTCAATCCCCAGTGCAACAAACTAATACACGCAACTCAGAACAAGCTAGAGGATCTAATACAAGGAGGAGGATTCTCTGTCCTCAGGGAGTTCCCTCTAATCCACCAGAGAGATATTGGTCTAAACTGAATGAACACAAACGCTACCCTATTTATCCAATGGATAGGTCTGTTTCAGACTCACTTGACCATAACAGAGTCATAACACAAATTTACATCAAGTAACCGCAACCAGTTTCATAAATCTGCCCTGCCCCATGCTCCCTGGAAAACACTGATGGCCCCTATTCTTTGTCTGACTTAGAGTTAATCAAGCTCACTAGACCCCCAAGGTCTGCTTTGCTGCTGCACATTGAACCTCAAGCATAATAAGTGAGGGCAGAACAGTGGCCAGAGAAGGCAGGGAGACACAAAATCCAGCCTACTAAATATCACCCGGGTCTTCCCAGCCACCAGAGCAGAGGATTTACTAATGATAACTTCCCCACAAATAATAATGGATCTGGCTTGGGGATGTGGCTCAGTGAGCACTTGCCTAGCATATGTGAGGCACTGGTTTGAATCCTTAGCACCATACAAAATAAACAAATAAAATAAAAGCATTCTGTTAATCTACAACTACAAAAAATATTTTTAAAATAAATAAGTAAATAAATAAGGTGGGGCTGGGGATGTGGCTCAAGCGGTGGCGCGCTCGCCTGGCATGCGTGCGGCCCGGGTTCGATCCTCAGCACCACATACCAACAAAGATGTTGTGTCCGCCGAGAACTGAAAAATAAATATTAAAAAATTATCTCTCTCTATCTCTCTCTCCTCTCTCACTCTCTCTTTAAAAAAAAAAAACAAAAAAAAACAAAAAAAAAATAAAATAAATAAGGTGGGCGGTGGTGCATACCTGTAATCCCAACGCTTCAAGAGGATGAGGCAGGAGGATTGTGAGTTCAAAGCCAGTCTGAGCAAAACCAAGGTGCTAAGCAACTCTGGGACCCTATTTCTAAATAAAATACAACATAGGGCTGGGATGTGGCTCAGTGATCAAGGGCCCCTAAGTTTAATTCTCAGTACCCAAAAAAATAAATAAATAAAAGTATTGTGTTCATCTACTTAAAGATATTTTTAAAAAAATAAAATAGGGGGGCTAGGGTTGTGGCTCAGTGGTAGAGCACTAACCTTGCGTGTATGAGGCACTGGGTTTGATTCTCAGCACCACATGAAATAAAATAAAGACACTATGCCCACCTATAACTAAAATAAATAAATAAAAACAGGGGCTGGGTAGTGGCTCAAGTGGTAGAGTGCTCACCTAGCATGTGTGAGGCACTGGGTTCAATCCTCAGCACCACATAAAAATAACAAAGATATTGTGTTCACCTAAAACAAAAAATAAATATTAAAAAATAAATAAAATAGGGGGGCTGGGGTTATGGCTCGGTGGTACAGCACCTGAGTAGCATTTGTGGGGCACTGGGTTCAATTCTCAGCACTGTATATAAATAAATAAAATAAAGGTCTGTTGAAAACTAAGAAGTATTTTTTTAAAAGAAAAATAAATAAATAAAATAGGGGGGACTGGGGTAGTGGCTTAGTGGTAGAGTGCTTGCCTGGTATGTGTGAGGCCTTGGGTTTGATCCTCAACACCACATATAAATAAACAAATATAGTAAAAAAAAATCCATTGGCAACTAAAAAATATTTTAAAAAATAAAATAAGGGTTTGGAGTTGTAGCTCAGTGGTAGTACACTTACCTTGTAAATATGAGGCATTGGGTTCAGTCCTAGAACCACATAAAACCAAATAAGGGCACAACTTATGAGTCCATACACAACTAAAAAAATAAATAAGTAGATAAAAATTCTAAAAAAATAAAATAGGGCGCGGGGTTGTGGCTCAGCAGTAGAGAGCTCACCTAGCACATGCAAGGCCCTGGGTTTGATCCTCAGCACCACATAAAATAAAGGTGTTGTATCCAACTATGACTAAAAAATAAATATTTAAAAAATAAAATAAAATAGGGCTGGGTTATGGCTCAGTGGTAGAGCGCTCACCTAACATGTATGAAGTACTGGGTTTGATCCTCAGCACCACACAAATATAAATAAATAAAGATATTGTGTCCAATTACAACTAAAAAATATTTTAAAAATAAAAATAAAATAATGATGGATCACCAAATGTGCCAAGCAGATGACTAGCAGAGAACAAAGTTCCCGCCTGGTGGAGTGGACAACCAAAGGACAGAGATAAGCACACAGATCAACTATGACACAGTGTTACACAGGGAGTGAAGTGTTGTGAAAAAATAATCAGGTTAATGTGGTAACAAAAGGGAGACAATCTTTCAATCATGGTGGCCAGGGGCAGTCTAAGTAATGGGGGGACATCAAAACAGAGATTTACAGTGAAATGGGTGAGGGGCCATGTGGCCTCTATGGGAAAAGGGACAGCAAGTGCAAAGGCCCTGGGGTAGGACTTTGCTGTGCACATTCTGAGGCACAGCAAGTCAGTCAAAGTGAATGAAGTGGAGAGGGTGGGAACACACTTCATTTCTCTATATTCTCACATAACACTTCTAATGCCAACTTCAATAGAACCTGAGTTTTTTCTCTCGACAAAGAACACTCCTGAGACCAGCTGTAGGGGGAGGGGAGGTTTCCACACCAAGCAATTCTCCAACTCTATGAATAGGAGGCCTTACACTTTTTTTTAATATTAATATTATTTGAGAGAGAGAATTTTTTAATATTTATTTTTCAGATTTCGGTAGACATAACATCATTATTTTATTTTTATGTGGTGCTGAGGATCGAACCCAGTGCCCCATTCATGCCAGGCGAGCACATTACCACTTAAGCCACATCCCCAGCCCCAGGCCTTACACTTTAATTGACTCTACCTAGAGTCAGAGTTAGATCCAAAAGCTAAGGGTTCAATCCCACAAGAGAGTCCACCACTTCAGATGCCAATCACATGTCTGGCTTCCCTCTCCTCTAACCCTGCAAACCTCTCCTCACCTTCAATAATTTGGTGAATTATTAAAGTGCCTTCCTAATTATCTGGAACAAAGGAAGGCACTTCACTATTACCAGTTTATTATCAAAATTATAACTCTGTGACAACCAGATAGAAGAGAGCCAGGCACAGGGGAAGTAGTACATGATGCCAGGGCCTCTCTGTATGTGCCCTCTCTCTAATTACTTTCTAGTGACCAGCCCCATCCTGAGTTAGCCAGGGACTACACCCTAAATCACCTCATTGGCATGAACTCAGAAGTAACCAAAAAGGGGTTCTATGTAAACAAGAAATAACTTCCTATCACTCATTTGGGGGCCACAAAGATCCAATGTATTTCAGGTTATATCACAATGGGCAAGAGAGTCTTGGTAGCAGGTGGGGGCAGATCACAGGTCTTAAGGGCCACAATGAGGAAACAGGAGTTTATACTAGTTGTATCCAGTAGCAATGGGAAGCCACTAGAATATTCTGGGCAGAGGAGTGACAAGGTCTGATCATCACAACTACTTAGGAGGCTAAGACAGAAGGATCAAAACTTCAAGGCCAGGGCTAGGGATGTGGCTCAAGCGGTAGCGCACTCGCCTGGCGTGCGTGCAGCCTGGGTTTGATCCTCAGCACCACATACAAATAAACATGTTGCGTCCACCAAAAAATAAAAAAATAAAAAATAAACATTAAAAAACAAACAAACAAACTTCAAGGCCAGCCTAAGCAACTTAGCAAGACCCTACCTCAATATAAAAAATAAGGGCCTGGGGTGTGACTCAGTAGTAGAGAGCTTGCCTAGCATGCATGAGGCACTGGGTTCGATCCCCAGCACCACATAAAAATAAACAAAGTAAAGGTATTGTGTCCATCAACTACATATGTGTACACACACACACACACACACACATACATATATATTAAATAAAAAATAAAAGGGTGGGGCTGGGGATGTGGCTCAAGCGGTAGCGCGCTCGCCTGGCATGCGTGCCGCCCAGGTTCGATCCTCAGCACCACATACCAACAAAGATGTTGTGTCCACCGAAAACTAAAAAATAAATATTAAAATTCTCTCTCTCTCTCTAAAATAATAAATAAATAAAATAAAAGGGTTAGGGGGCTGGGGATGTAGCCCAGTAGTGGTGTACTCGCCTAACATGTATGAGGCCCTGGTTCAATCCCCTGTAAGGAAAACACAACAACAACAACAAAAAGCCATTTCTCTGGATAAGCTGAGGGAATGAATGTGAACGAGGAATCAAAAATAAGAGAGGAGGGCTAGGGTTGTGGCTCAGTGGTAGAGCACCTGTCTTGCATGCATGAGGCACTGGGTTCGATCCTCAGCACCACATAAAAATAAATAAAGAGGAGCTGGGGCTCAGTGATAGAGTGCTTGCCTTGCATATATGAGGCACTGGGTTCGATCCTCAGGGGAAGGAAGGAAGGAACGAACGAACGAACGAACAAACTGTGTCCATCTACAACTAAAAAAATAAAAAGAATAACAAAGGTGAGCAGCAGGGCTTTAGCTAGCCCTATAGTTCCAGCTTCTAGGGAGGCTGAGGCAGGACCACTTGAGTATAGGAGTTTGAAATATAAAGACCAGCATGGACAACATAGTAGGACCCCATCTCAAAATAAGTCCACAAATTTTTAAAAATGACCAAGCAAGGCCGGTGTTGTGGCTCAGCAGTACAGCGCATGCCTTGCTAGCCTCGCACACGTGAGGCGCTGGGTTCAATCCTTAGTACCACAGATAGATAGATAGATAGATAGATAGATAGATAGATAGATAGATAGATTGATTGTGTCCAACTACAACTAAAAAATAAATTAAAATTAAAATAATGATCAAGCCCTAGAGTGTAGGTTAGATTCAGGCCCAACTCTATCCTCTTGATCAGGGCTGGTGACAGAAGGTGGCCTTTTACTGAAACCATGGAAGGAATAGAGGCCTGAGTAATTCTGGCTGAGAATCAAAAGGGACAAGGAAGAAAGCCCTGCAGGACTGAAAGGGCGAAAAGTACAAATAAAGGTAGCACTCAATGGGCCAGAGTGTCCAGAGGATGTTCTGGGAGGCAGGCAGGGCTGCAGGGCTGCAGGGTGCTCTGAGGTCTGGGCTGCACAGCACGCAGCCTTCCTGAACTCAGATTCAACTCCCAGCACACAATGAGATCATCCACCAGCCCACTGTACTGGGACTTTCAGGGCAAGCCAGGGTGGTGCACATCAGATGCTCCACCCCCAAGTCTCCCACTGTCATAAGTGAGACAACAACTGTCATTTGGCCACCTGCTTCCTGAGCCAGCAGGGCATGACCAGCTGGCAAAGGAGATCTTAAAACCCCAAAGAGCCATCATTAAGAAATGGTCCCATTCTCCTTTATCACACACACAACTAATGAATGCAAAGGAGTAAAACCCATGCTGT